>NC_080681.1:57346568-57971568 GCF_030445035.2 Dasypus novemcinctus
ACCTCAGCTACTGATGAGTAAATTCACCGGGCTCAAGTATAATCCTGAGAACAGCTAAAGTTTGTACCTGTCCAAGTAGAAAGAAGCTGGGAGCCACCATTTTAACGGCGCACCTGACATGAGGGGAAGCCGGATGGACTAAGAATCACAGTACTGCTGGGGACCGGCTTCTTTCCACCCAGGTCAGACCACAGGTCTAGCCTAAGCCCCAATGCCACCTCTGGCAGGGAGGAAGCTGGGGGACCTGCGCCATACTCTCTGTGAGATTGCCAACCAAGCCATGGACACGGGTGATTGTCCTACTCTGGTGGCACAAGTAGCCCCAGCAGCTGTTCTGTGATTGGAATTGGAAGTTCCATTTCCCAAAAACAGAGGAGAAGGAGACAGTTGGCTGCTGATTTCAGCTACTGATTGATAGACTCAGATGGCTAAGTAATAACCCAAGGAACAACTGGAGTGTGAATCTGTCTAAGTTGAAAAGGAAAGAGGCCAGTGACTGCCATTTTGACTCTGCCTCCAGCCTGAGGGGAGGCCAGTCTGACCAAATATCACAGTGATGGTAGGAACCGATTTCTTTCACCCAGATCAGCCTGCAGCCCTAGGTTAGGCTTCAGACCCACCTCTGTCAGGGAGAAGGCTGGCTAGCTCTTCACCAGCCTATCCAGGTAACACTGGGTACTTTTGGCTGCCACAAACTGAATAATTTGAAGGCTACTGAGGCAACTGTAATCATCTTGGACCCACATTGCATAGATTGTTGCCCACACCTGCAGCTCCATCCCCGCCCCAGGCAGGGGAGACAGGGTATAAAGCTTCATCAGTCTCTCTAGGCAACTAGAGTCTAGGCCGGCATGACTTGGATTATTCCATGCAACTGTAACTCTGTCCCTACCTCTAGGAAAGGAGAAAGTTAGGAAAAGCTTCATTGGTCCCTGGGGTAATGAGGGCAGCTTGAACATCCACAGTTTATAGCACTTTGGTTCCTACTACACAACCAGCAAGGGAGAAAGGACAGGAAGCCCTAAACTAAGGAGAAAAACTGGACCCAGAATAAATACTTTATCTAGTAAGCCAGATGCAAAGACACCAACCAAAAATTACAATCCACACCAGGAAACAGTTAAAGGAACAAGATAAGCCTCCAGATGACATAAAGGAGTTGAGACAACTAATCATAGATGTTCAAACAAATATCCTTAATAAATTCAATGAGATGGCTAAAGAGAATAAGGATATTAAGAAGACACAGGATGAAATCAAAGAGGAATTTGAAAGCATGCATAGAAAAATAGCACATCTTATGGGAACAAAAGGTGCAATCAATGAAATTAAATAAACATTGGAATCACATAATAACAGATTTGAGGAGGCAGAAGAAAGGATTGGTGAGCTTGAAGAAATGACCTCTGAAAGTGAATATACAAAAGAACAGATGAAGAAAAGAATGGAAAAAACTGAACAAGGTCTCAGGGAACTAAACAACAGGAAGAGATGTGCAAACATATGTGTCATGGGTGTCCCAGAAGAAGAAGAGAAGGGAGAAGGGGCAGAAGAAATATTTGAAGAAATAATGGTAGAAAATTTCCCAAATCTATTGAAGAACATATATATCCATGTCCAAGAAGCACAATGTACTCCCATCTGAAAAAATCTGAATAGACCAACTTGAGACACATACTAATCAGAATATCAAATGCCAAAGAAAAGGAGAGAATTCAGAGAACAGCAAGGGAAAGCAATGCATAACATATAAGGGATATCCAATAAGATTAAGAGCTGATTTCTCACCAGAAACCATGGAGGCAAGAAGACAGTGGTGTGATATATTTAAGATATTATGAGAGAAAAACTGCCAGCCAAGAATTTTATATCCAGCAAGACTGTCTTTCATAAATGAGGGCAAGATTAGAATATTTACAGATAAACAGAAACTGAGAGAATTTCTAAGCAAGAGATCAGCTTTGCAGGAAATACTAACAGGTATGTTAGAGCCTGAAAATAAAAGACAGGAGAGAGAGGGCTGGAATGGAGTCTAGAAATGAAGATTATATCAATGAAAGTAACTAAAAGTGTCAAAAGAGTGATGAAAATAAAGTATGACAGATAAAACTCAAATAAGAATAAATTTAAACAAAGATGTAAAGTACTCAGTATCCAATATTCAGAAAACTGCAGCCCAATGTTAAAAGAAATTTTAAAAATCCTAAATAACTGGAAGAACATTCCACGCTCATGGACTGGAAGACTAAATATCATTAAGATGTCAGTTCTACTCAAATTGATATACAGATTCAACACAACCCTGATAAAACTTTCACCAGCATTTAAAAAATATGGAAAACACAATTATCAAATTTATTTGGAAGGGTAAGGGGTCCTGAATAGCCAGAAACATCATAAAAGGAAAAGCAAACCCTCATCTCCAGACTCTACATCATACTACCAAGCTATAGTGGTAGAAATAGTATGGTACTGGCATAAAGACAGACGCATAGACCAATGGAACCAATCTGATGGCTCAGAAACAGACCATTACGTGTATGGTCAAGCAATTTTTGACTGACTTATCAGGCCTGCACAGCTTGGGCAGAAGAGTCTGGTCAGCAAAGTACTGCTGAAAGAACTGGATATCCATAGCCAAAAGAAGGAAAGAGGACCTCTATTTCACACCTTATCCAAAAATTAACTCAAAATGGATCAAAAACCTAAAAATAAAAACAAGAACCATAAAACTTCTAGAAAAAATTGTAGGAAAATATCTTCGAGACCTGGTGGTAGGTGGTAGGTTCTTAATGGAGATAAGAGAAGGACTGAGAAGGACTACTGATGTTTAATGTTTGTAGAAGTTTTAACTAGCCTTACTGTAAAAGTGTGGAAATGTATAGAACAGATGGTAACAAATAGTAATGGCTAGTTTATAAATAGGGATGTGGCTGAAAATGGTAGTCCAGGGATGTAAATGCCAATTGACAGAATGCTAAAGAATAATCCAGGAACCGAATAGCACAGTAAACCAAGAGGTGGATGGGAATTGTGGTTGCTGGTACAGATGCAAGAGTGTCCTTTGTGAGCTAGAGCAAATGTATATCACTACTGCAGGGTGTTGGGAACACATGGGAAAAACACAACTGGAATGACCTATGGACTGTGGTTAGCAGTAATAATATAATATTCTTGCATCTATGCCAAAGATGTACTATGTTGATAATTGGGGCAATATGGAAAATGTGAGCCCAATGTATACTACAGACATGGTAACAATTAGATGATGAATATCTTATCTGTAACAAATGTTCCATCACAGTGTGGTGCGTTGATAGAGGGATGTTGCTTGGGAATTCTGCATATGTGCATGATTGTTTTGTAAGTTTACAACTTCTGTCATAAAAAAATGTATTTAAAAAATAATAGAGTGAGTTGGGGGAAAACACACCAAATGTAAGATAAGGACTATGTTAGTAGTAAAATTTTGACAATATTCTTTCATAATTTGTGACAAACATCTCACGACAATGCAAGGTGGTGGAGGGTTGATATGGAAACCCTGTATGATGTTTTACATGTTTACTTTGTACATTCACAACTTCTACTATACACTTAACTGTTTATGTATGTTTATATATAAATGATATAAAGATAATAATATTAGGGAGGGTTGGGTGAAAATACCTTGGTTAGTATTAATATTTTGACAATGCTCTTTAATCTTTAGCTTAAAAGGTTTAACAACAATGTAAGGTGGTGGTGGTTGGGTGAGTTATGAGAGTGCTATATGATATAATAAATGTTTGTTTTGTAAGTCCACAACTATTACTATACACTTATTGTTTCTGTATGTTTGCATGTGGGTTATATATTTCAATAAATTAATTTTCAAAAAAAGGAGGATAAAAGTCCAGAAAATATAAAGAAAGAAGACCAGACTGTGGTCAGACAAGACAATGACAAAAATTAATTAATTAATAAACATAAATATAAAAATAAAAAAGTCTTTAATACTTTCAAGGAGTTATATAAAAATAGAAAGAATTAAAGGTTATCATAAAAACAATGAATGGCCAATGTGCAGATCTCAATAAAAAGAGAAATTTTAAAAAGAAACCAAACAGAAATACTGGAGTTGAAGACCACAATAACTGAAATGAAAAATTTCCAGGAGGTTTTCAGCAGTGGATTGCAGCTGGCAGAAGAAAAAATCACTGAAGGTCAAGACAAGAGAAAGAATTATAAAAAGTAAAAATAGCCTAAGATACCTCTGGGACACTATCAAGCATACCAATAAATGCATTATGGGGATACCAGAAGAAAAAGAGAGAAAAGGGCTGAAAGAATATTCAAAGAAATAACAACAGAAGACTTCCCATACTTAGCAAAAGACATGAATATGCATATCCAAGAAGTCCAGAAAACATCAAATAGTGTAAACTTGAAGAAAAAAATTTCCCATCATATATCAACCAAACTATTAATATAAAGGAGAAGGAGAGAGAACTGAGAGCTATGAGAGGAAAACAATGTTCTGTTCAAGGGAGTGCCATTCAGATTGTGTTTTGTTGTTTTTTTACCATCAGAAGCAATGGAGGCAAGAAGACAATGGATTGAAATACTTAAGGTGCTGAAAGAAAACAATTGCCAATGAAAAATTTATGTCTGGCGATACTTTCTCTCAAAAATTAGGGAGAGATTAAGACATACCCAGATAAACAAAAGTTGAGGAAGGTCATCACCACTACACGAGCCCTACAAGCAGTGCTAAAGGGAGTTGTTTAGACTGAAAGGAAATGACACTAGACGTGGTACAAGGCAGCATAAAGAAATAAAGACCAGAAGTAAAGTAACTGTTTGAGTCATTATAAATGACAGTATTATTGTATTGTAGTTTTTGGAATTTGGCACCACTTCTTACTTCCTCTAGGTGCTAAAATGCAAATGGATAAAAAGGAATAATAAATCTATGGTTTTGGACATATACTATACAAAGATAAAATTTTTAACAAGTACAAAAAAGGTGGGAGGGCGGAGAGATATAAGAACAGTTCATGCGCATGCCATTGAAGACTTGGTATCAAATCAAATATGATTGTTATATATCTGAAATGTTAGATTTTAACTCCATGGTAACTACAAGGAAAATAATAAAAAAAAATATCCATATAGAAATGAGAAGGAACTCAATATGGTACAATATAAAAATTCAAATAAATATGAAAGTAGGCATTAAGGAAGGACTAGAGGAAAAATCAGTTATAAGACTTACAAAAACTAAATAGCAAAATGGTAGACAAAGGTACCTCATTATCAGTAATAACTTTAAATGTAAATGGATTAAACTTTCCAGTCAAAAAGCAGTTATTAGCAGAGTGAATAAAAATGCATGACCCAACTATATGCTATCTGTAAGAGAGTCAACTTAAATTCAAAGATAGGGAATTGAATGGGAAAGAATGGGAAAAATATACCATGCATGTGTTAACCAAAACTCTGGTAGCTATAGTAAAATCACATAAAATAGATTTCAAGTCAAAAAACTGTTCTGGGAACAAACATGGTCATTGTTTACTGATAAAGGGGTAAATTCGACACAAAGAGTTAACAATTATAAATACATATGCACCTCAGAGCTCAGCTATAAAATACTTGGACAAATACTGACAGATTGAAGGGAGAAATATATGGTTCTCCATTAAAAGTAGAACACTTTAATATACCACTTTCAATTATGGATAAAACATCTAAACAGAAGATCCATAAGTAAACACAAGACTTGAATGATATTCTTAATCAACTAGAACAAAGAGACATACATAAAACACTTCACACAACAGCAGCTAAATACACATTCTTCTTTAGTGCACATGAATCATTCTCCAGGATAGACCATATCTTATGTCACAAAACCAGTCTCAACAAATTCAAACATATTGAAATAATACAATGTATCTTGTCTTCCCACAATGGAAAGAAGCCTAAAATAAAATAACAGTAGGAGAAATGGAAATCCAAAAATATGTGGAAATTAAACAATGTCCTTTTAAAAAACCATTGAGTTAGGGAAGCGGCTGTGGCTCAATCAGTTGGGCTCCTGTCTACCATATGGGAGGTCCTGGGTTCGTATCTTGGGGCCTCCTTGTGAAGGCAAGCTTGCCTGCATGCTGCAGAGTGCTGACTGGCCCACAAGTTTTGTGGAGTGCAGCCTGACCCACAGATGCCACAGAGCGCCACCTGGCCCACAAGCACTGTGGAGGGCTGACTCAGCAAGGTGAGACAATAAAACACAGGGAGACAAGTAAAAACACGGAAGAGTGCACAGCAAATGGACACAGAGAGCAGACAGCAAGCAAGCTGCAAGGGGGGAGGGGAAATAAAAAAATAAATAAATATAGACACAGAAGAAAGCACAGTGAAAGGACACAAATAGCAGACAGAATGCAAAAAGCCACAAAGTGGGGGGGGGGGGGGGTTAAAAAATGAGTTAAAGAGGAAATCACAAAGGCAATTAGGAAATATCATGTGAATGAATATGAAGATACAACATACCAAAACTTAAGGGATGCAATAAAGGCAGTGCAGAGAGGAAAAATATATAGCTCTTAATGCACA
Organism: Dasypus novemcinctus; assembly: GCF_030445035.2. Classification (NCBI taxonomy): domain Eukaryota; kingdom Metazoa; phylum Chordata; class Mammalia; order Cingulata; family Dasypodidae; genus Dasypus; species Dasypus novemcinctus. The sequence goes on from NC_080681.1 coordinate 57,353,169, forward strand.
TTAAAAAAGAAGTTAGATTCCAAATCAGAGACCTAACCTCAAAACTGGACACTTGTATAGTATTGGATCATGGCTGTATTTTTTTTTTTTTATTCCCCACCCCCTGTGGCTTGCTGTCTGCTCTCTGTGTCCATTTGCTGTGTGTTCGTTCTTCTGTGTGTCCGCGCTTTTTTTATTTATCCCCCCCCTTGCAGCTTACTTGTTGTCTGCTCTCTGTGTCTATTTGCTGCCCATTCTCCTGTGTTTTTTTTACTTGTCTCCCTTTTTGTTGCGTCACCTTGCTGAGTTGGCTTTCCATGGCACTTGCAGGCCAGGCAGCACTCCGCAGCGTGCAGGGGAGCCTGCCTTCACAAGGAGGCCCTGGGACGTGAACTCCAGGCGTCCAGTATGGTAAATGGGGACCCAACTGATTGAGACATAGCCGCTTCCCATGCTATTTTCATTGTAAAAACCCAGCAGCTTCTGCAAAGTAGTATCAGTCCTTGTCTTAAAATTACTGCAGATTTCCATATTTTACATGAAATATGGGACACAGAGCGGTCAATAAAAATGACAGAGCTCCAGGTCCATAAAATACTGCTATTCCATCTAGATCTAATATTTCACAGTATTACGTCTCTCCAGATATAATTAGCTATTAAGTTGCAATATTTTTAAGTTTCTTAGTCATAGTACTGGTACATTAGACACATTTTCAGAGAACTGTGAAGAATGGAGAAGTAAATATAGAAAGGCAAAGGAAATGAGATTTGTACTAGAAAGAATATAGACACTGTCAAACCACCACCAGTTCCAAATAAAAAGCTTACTTTGCCCTTCAACTTCTAAAGTTATGTTGACTGCATTCTGCCTTGCCACAGGAATACATTTGTAATTTTCTTAACCTGTTTTTTAGGAAAAGTTTAAATTCCTCTTTCACTTTTGTAATGTTTGTTCAATAAGTGATTCAATGTGTATATTGTAGAAAATAGCTCATTCTGGAATAAAAAACTAGGACTGAAAAAGAGTTAAGTACATTAATGGGAACGGATGGGGCTCAAGTAGTTGAGCACCTGCTTCCTATGTGGAAAGTCCTGGCTTTGATTCCCAGTGCCTCCTAGAAAAACAACAACAACAACTAACAACAAGAAAAACAAACAAAAAAAACAACTCGGGAGCCAGTGTGGCTCAGTGGTTGACCACCAACTTCCTGCTAATGCTGTCCTGGGTTCAATCCCTGGCACATGGTACATCAAAAAATAAAATAAAAGAAAATAAAGTAATGAAATAAAATAAAATAAAATAGTACATTAGTAAAGGAAATAATGACCAAAAGGGGAAAATATTTATTATTGGCATAGGGCTACTCCAGAGCTAATTAAACCTTCCATCAATTTCAAAAAGGAACTTGTATAAAAGATGATAGAATATTATGATTTAAGTATAACCTTCTAAAAGATCATCTGTAGTATTCTGTCATTTTTATGGAATAAATAACAGATGCTAATACCTGATGTTGAGCAAATGAATGCAGAGGTAGACAAGACAATGACAATAATAAATATCTTTTAATATAAAGCAGATTGATTTTTAAATGAAAAGAACAGTAAATTATATAAGATTCTGAAATGTCTCTCCTTAAATAATTTTTAAATATTGCTAGTAAATGAGAGCTCAACCACCATTACTTTAGTAATTTTAAATTTCATTAGTGTCAATAAGGAGCAGATTTAAGTATATTTTTGTGTAACAATTCCTGTAATATTTTTATTTTGAATTACTGTTATTAAAATAGTCTAAATTAATGGTCTATATCAAACCCAAACTCCACATTTAATAAAACAATATAGAAATCTGTTACCCTCAAAATATAGAAAATGATTTTATTTACTTTATTTATTCATATACATGTTATTAATCATGTACTTGTATGTGAAAAAGTAAATTTAATCATTTGCATAAATAGAATTAATCATTTGGCTGAAATTTTCTTAAGATAGGCCAGGCTCAAGCTAACTTTTAATGCCAAAATAGATAGCGAGCAATTTTTTTTTTTTCTTTTAGCGAAAATCAGCATGTTGGAATCAATCGTTGTGAATATCCTGAGGTAATGTGGTTAATATTCACAGGCCATGTTCTTTAGACTGGATTACTGAGGCAGCGATGTGAGTATCTGCAGTGAGAAGATAAAGAACGCTAGTTGAGTGGAGACGACGGTTTTGCTAAGTAATCTACTTCCTTGACTGTGTTCTGTAAAAGCTAAATTCCTCTGGTAAAATTTCCTTTGCACAATGAATGAATCAAATGAAAACACAGCATGAAAATGAGAATGGGCTTCCAAAGTGCTCAAGGCAAAGGAAAAAAAAAAAAGAATAAAAGAATAAAAGGAAAAAGAGGAAAAACAACAACAACATCCTATTAAGAGAACAGGAAAACAAAGCCATAAGGCAAAACACCAACCCCAAAGCCGCTAGCCTCTGCAGGGCTTCCTCATAGTTTCTAGTATCCTGTTCTTTAAGTCTGTGCATATCCTTCCACATAGAGGTGAATATGGTTTCATTTACATTTTAGCAAAATAGGCCTGTTTTCATCATTTTACTGTGATTTTGTAAGTAAAGGAAAAGAGAGATGATGACCTGTCTTTCACTTTTCTTCCCCCAGGCAATTTGCATTGTCCAAAAATGTTGTAAGTAGAATTTTTTGTTCTTTTCTGCATGGTAGATAAAATCTCAGTAGTTTTTGGTTTAAAAGTAAAATCTGTATTAGTTTCCCAGAGCTACCATTAACAAATTACCACAAACTTGGTGATTTAAAATGACAGAATTTATTCTCGGACAGTTCTGGAGGCCAGAAGTATGAAATGAAGGTATTGGCAGGACCACTCTTCTCTGAAGGCCCCAGGGGAGATTCTGTTCTTTGCCTCTTCTACATGCTGGTGGTTCCAGGCTTTTTTGGCTTCACGCTCATCTCTACCTCTACACATTGTCTTCTCTTCTCTGGCTGTCAAATATCCCTTGTGTTTGTCTTATAAAGATGCTGATCATTGGATTTAGGATCCGCCCCTGTTATCAATGATCTCTTCTTTTCAAGGTCCTTATTTTAATTCCACCTGCAAAACTCTTTTTCAAAAGAGTTAACACTCACTGGTTCCAGGAATTAGGACTTGGGCACATCTTTTGGGTGGTTACAATTTGGTTTAGTTATTTAAAAATCTTTCCTTTTGTATTCAGTCCATTGAGATTTAATGAATGTGACCATAGAGACAGTAGAGCAAAAGTAAAAGTGCTGAGAACATCATTTTCAGAGTCTGACAAAACTGGATTTAAGTTGCTGCCTCCAATACTTAATAGCTGTATGCAGTTAGGCAAATAATTTCATACTTCCTGAACTTCAATCTCCTCATTGATGAAATGCAAAACAATTATTTCTGTCTTATAGACTTGCTGTGAGGGAGGCAGACTTGGCCCAATGGATAGGGTGTCCGCCTACCACACGGAGGTCCCCGCTTCAAACCCCGGGACTCCTTGACCTGTGTGGAGCTGGCCCATGCGCAGTGCTGATGCGCAGAAGGAGTGCCCTGCCACGCAAGGGTGCACCCCGTGTAGGGGAGCCCCATGGGCAAGGAGTGCGCCCTGTAAGGACAGCCGCCCAGCGCGAAAGAAAGTGCAGCCTTTCCAGGAATGGCACCGCACACACGGAGAGCTGACACAACAAAAAGAAACACAGATTGCCAGTGCTGCTGATAAGGATAGAAGCAGTCACAGAAGAACACAGCGAATGGAAGCAGAGAGCAGACAACTGGGGGTGGGGATGGGGAAGGGGAGAGAAAAAAATAAATAAATCTCTGAAAAAAAAAGAATTGTAAAAATTAAATGAGAAAATATAAGGTTCTTGGTGTCTAGAATATAAAAAATGGACAGTAAAACATTTATAGCAATATTATAATACTTAAAACGTCTTAATATTTGAATTTCCATTGAACTATCTGAAATAGTGTAGTACATAAATTTGAGGATATGCTACTAAGATGACAAAATTTTACATCCTTCCACCTTATTTTTGAAAAGAGAAAATTATCAGTATTGGTTTGTCATGTATCTAAGATTTTAAGAACATCAGCCACAATCAGTTGCAAAGTATAGATGTTGTAGACATTTAGTTCTTTGTGAAACATTGTATTTTGTCAGAGTTATATGTAATCGATATTTGTGGAACGCACTAGTCAAGATCCAAGATCTGTGTTAAAACTGTGGAAGGTACACATATAGATAAATAATAGTCCCTGCCCTTAAGGGATTTTAACAGATAAGACCATTTGCATTAATATGGACATGGTAGAGCAAAATGTGGTTAGTGCCATGAAAGTATTACATTCATAAAGTCACAAAGAAAAATATCTTTCTCATAGCTAAAATAATGTTTCTGGAAATAAAAATATTTTAAAAACCAAAGTACTATAGCATTTCTGTACATATTTGAGCAAGGAAATTTTGAGTTATTTAAAAAAAAATACACCTAAATTTTGTCTTAATTAATAATAAGGACTGCAAAAAATACTTTGTGAGAAATCTTAAAAACATGCTAGCTTTAATGCCCAAGTTGAATTCTTATGAAACAGTTTTGAAGTTAATTTACAAAAATAATAGCTTTCCCAATTTAACTTTGGTACATATCTATTTTTTTTTCAAATAATAACCCACCTACTCAGAGAAATCCAAAAGAAAGACAGTTTATGAGAAAATAGGGACTCAGGCAAAAGCAGACATATAAAAATAATTAAAATATTTATTATTGTGCATTATCCATTTTATTTTAATTTGAGAAGAAATCATATACTTTATATAAAAAACCTGATGTATTCTTAAATTTTCCAGTTTGTACTCATTTGTTCACTCACGTCTGAAAGTTAGATTTGTAATAACTCTTAAGATGAACCTTTCGGAGAAACATCATTGTTTAGTTTTTGTTGTTTTCTTTTATTAGAGAAGCTGTACATTTACAGAAAAATCATGCATAAAATACAGAGTCCCTAGATCCCACTCTATTATTAATACCTTGCCATTATTTAGTTTTAGTTTAATATTTTAAAATGTTTATTGCTTTTCCAATTTCCAAATACTAAAGAATATATCTTAAGTGAAAAATCAACTGGGGAAGGAATATTACTGAAATCATCTACACTCAGTTCTGCTTCATCAATTGCCTTTGACTTCAGCCATATCAAAATAAATAAAAATTTCATAGCACTGTAAGCATAAATAGGATCTAGTTGAATATGTAGTATCTATGACTCAAGGAATAAAATTGTGGCTATTTTGTAGAATTTAGAAATCTTTAGATATGCAAATATTATCAGCCAATGGAAAGTTACCTTTTTCACACGTCACAGAAAAAACAAAAATAACACTCTCATTTTGTAAGGAGAGGAAAAAAAAATTAGGGAAGTTAGGTATGCTCAAGATCTTCCTAAAATGATATAAAATGAAATTAATCAGATAGAAGAATTTTTAAAGCAAGGGTATATATAAACAGAAGAATTTATTTTCTCATTATTTTTTTTTTTTTGCTTTGCATTCACTTTTCTTTTTCTTCCTTTTTTTCTTTGTATATTAAACTCATATGGGAGGAGGGACAGTAGAGTTACTTTTGGAATTTTATGTTTTAGGTATAGGTATCATGGCAGGGAGTCTATTTATACACCTGCCACCTCTAATTTGAAAAGCTTTGTAATACACCAATAATAAATGTATTCATAACCACATCTTCTTTAATCACTACAGTGCCTGTACTGCTATTTGGCACTCATTAGCTGAAACTGCCATTCACCTATAATTTATGACTAGCATACAATTATATGTTATCACTACTCCAAGTGATTACTACACTGCATGTTTTTGAGATAATGGCATGCAACACTCCATGATAAATTGTACTGCAATGGATAGTTCATTTCTGTCATTTACTCTTATTTCCTAAAAACAGCCTCAAGAGAATTTTATTGAAATGTGAATACCTTCTTAAGGTAAGAATATTGGATCAATGTTGTTCTTACATGAAGAGGGGAAAACTGCATCTAGCTAAAGAAGCAGACTTAGACTTAGTGTATAATTGTGTATAATGCATAATTGAATGAAGTTTCAAAGTAATTATCAATTTTGATATAATGCTTTAAAAACCAAAATATTTTGAATTTTAAAGTATTTTATTTTTATGATCTACCTAGTAATTTCACAATAATTACAAGAATCATAATTAATTATTCACTCTGGACCAAGCAAAATATTAATCTAAGTATTTCACAGTTACGTATCATCTCATTTATTTCACATCTAATGCTGATAGGCACTAGTATCTTAATTTTATAGAGAAGGGAATGAGGTACAGAAAAGCTGTGTAATGTACTCGAGAGCATACCAAGATACCTGGTGGACCTGGAGGCTTTCCCCAAATACAAACAGACTCCAAAGACTGTACACTTAAACATAAAATGATTGTTCCAGGAAACGTGCTCAGTACATATTTCAAGTAATAGCCATACCAACCCTCTAAGATAGATGCTGTCATTCTTTTACTGATAAGAAAACTCAAGGTCATATGTCACACAGAAACATCTTTTAGATCTAAAGTGATTTTTCTAAAGCACAAACCATCAGTCTCCTACTTAAAAAATTACTTGATGCATTTCCATACGTTTAGAATAACATCCAAATTCCTTGAAGTGACTTTTGGGGCCCATCAAGATCTTCTACCTGTCTATATCTCCAGCTTATTTCTAGCCTTCCTGCCTCATACTCATTGGCTTTACCAATCTTGCCTTCCAGGCCTTCTCCTTTCTCAAGGTCTTCCTCTTCTCTCTGTTTGCAATTCACTATCTGACACCCTTTTGCTTCTGCGTACACTTCTGTTCTTCTCTCCTTGCCACTTTCTCTGGGCTTCCTCTTGTAATACTCTACAATAAATTTTGTGGATCTTACATGGGCTCTCCTAGCCTTCTAAGTGGCATCCACCCTAATAGTCACTGCACCTTGATGCATCGTTTAATGGTCTGTAAATTTGTAAGAGAAAGGATCATAAATGTATGTTCTCAACTGTATTTTCAAAACCTAAGTAAGAGTGGCTAACACTCACATGTATGTAGACAGAATAAATGAATGAAAAATTGAAGCCAGAATATCTCTAGGAATTGAGTAAAGCTGAGGTAGAAATCTGCTTAGTAATTTATGACTCATTGTCTTCAGCTTGTTCCCCAAAGTCTTATTCTGCCTTTCTGGTACACTACTTCTCAAAAACAATACACATCTTGGATTCTCCAGTGAGGAATAGACAACCAAATAATGTGTCTATAGTGTCATGTACTTCTGCTGTTTCTTCATGAGTCTATAACGTCTAAATCTACTGTAAGAATTAGGATGAAATACTTATACTTTCTTATTGGTAGGTGTTGAAACACAATGAGAAGAGTATGGAAGCAAGAAATAGAATTCCATGATAGGAAATGTGCCTGAAAAAGTGATCAGCAAGGTTGTTTTATCATGGCGCTATCAACATCCTGGGGTTGCACAGAACCTAAACTTAACCATATGCTTCTAACAGGGCTCCCCAAAGTCATACTGTGGCAAGAGTCAGGACAATACTAAATGACAAGATTTCAGCTGAAGGATCACAGTACTTCTTAGAGCATGATGAATACGTACCACCTGCACTACTAGATTCATGCAGCATGAGCTATAGCCACATGGCATGGTAGCTCTCATTTAGAATTCAAGTCAGATATTTTACCAGGAAGCTGCATTCCCCTGTGGCAGAGTGCACAATTTTGAAACACCATGGTATTTTCAGTTCAAGAGTGTACTTTTCCATGAAAAAACATTACCACCCACAAACAGCTACTCATCAATTTGTTATATTGCCAAAAATTTTTCGTGCCATCATGTAAAATGCCTAAGATCTAATGTCCTGTTTTATACATAATGCAACCTAGATATTTCAAATTAGAAAAATGAAAAGGTATGATTTTTAGAAGGATGACCTACATTTCTGAAAATATACCTATAAGACATTCAGTCTTCATTTAGTATTTTACCTTGTTAAATATTTCCTAAGGAAAATTTCATAAAACTCTCTCCTAAAAGCATTGTCAAGCACAATGAAGATTAAAGATTATCCCCCCTTTAAGGAAAATAAAGAATTTATTAAATGCTTTAACCACCTTAGGATTTTTAAATTTTAATATTTTAATGTTTTTCTTTGTTGGAGAAGTTGTGGATTTACAGAACTACCCTGCATAAAATACAGGATTTCCATATACTATCCTATTAGTAACAACTTGCATTGGTGTGAAGCATTTGCTACAATTGATGATAGCATAGTTTAATTAATTTATTTTTAAAGTTTTATCTGTTTATTTATTTCTCTCCCCTTCCCCCACACCCCCACCCCGGTTGTCTGTTCTCTGTGTCTATTTGCTGCGTCGTCTTCTTTGTCCACTTCTCTTGTCAGCGGCACAGGAATCTGTGTTTCTTTTTGTTGCGTCATCTTGTTGTGTCAGCTCTCCGTGTGTGCGGCACCATTCCTGGACAGACTGCACTTTCTTTCGTGCTGAGTGGCTCTCCTTACAGGGTACACTCCTTGCACGTGGGGCTCCCCTATACAGGGGACACCCTTGTGTGGCACGGAACTCCTTACGTGTATCAGCACTGCACATGGGCCAGCTCCACACCGGTCAAGGAGGCCCGGGGTCTGAACCGTGGACCTCCCATGTGGTAGACGGAAGCCCTAACCACTGGGCAAAGTCCACCGCCCAGCACATTTTTAAAATTGGAATATTAACTATATCCAAGGTTTAACTTAGGATTTACTATTTGTATTGTGTCGTTCCATGGATTTATTGTTTTAATTTTCATTCTGTTACCATATATAGAATTTAACATTTCCCCTTTTAATCACATTAGATATATTTAAGTGCTGTTAATTACTTTCACAATGTTGTGTAGCCATTCATTATGAAAACATTTCCTTCATTCCAATTAGGATGACTGGATATTTTAAACTTCAACTTCCCATTTCCTATCCTCACCCTGTCCCCTGGTTACCTATATTCTAGATTATGACTCTATGAGTTTGCTTATTCTAATTATCTCAAATCAGTGAAATCATGCAATATTTATCCTTTTCTGTTTGTATTATTTCCCTCAATATGTTGTCTTCAAGGTTCATCCATGTTGTCCCATGAACTGAAATTTCATTCCTTTTAAATGCTGAATAATATTCCATTGTATGTACATGCCACATTCTGTTTATCCTTTCATTGGCTGATGGATACTTGGGTTGCTTCCATCTTTTGGAAATTGTGAATAATTGTGAATATGGACATCAGTGTGCACATATCTGTTCAAGTCCATGCTTTTAATTCTCTTGGGTATATTCCTAGAAGAGGGCCTACCAGGTCATATTGTAGTAATATACTCAGTTTCCTGAGGAACTTCCAAATTGTCTTCCACTGTGACTTTATCATTTTACATTGCCTCACACAATGAATGAGTATTCCTATTACTTTTCATCCTCTCCAACACTTGTTATTTTCCACTTTTTTTTTTTGTAATAGCATTCTAATTGGTGAGAAATGGTGTCTTGGGGTTTTTGTTCGCATTTCTCTGATGGCTAGTAATGTTGAACATCTTTGCATGTGATTTTTGGCCATTTGTGTATTTTCTATGGAAAGATGTCTATTCAAATATTTTTTCTTTACGTAATTGGGTTGTTTATCTTCCTGTTGTTAAGTTGAAAGATTCCTTTATCTATTCTAGATATTAAACCCTTATTCAATATATAGTCATAATTTCCAAATATTTTTCCTATTTTGTGGATTGTTTTACCTTCAGGATAAAGTGCTTTGAGACACAAAGATATTTAATTTTGATGAGGTCCCAGCTATCTATTTTTTCTTTTGTATTTTAGATATAAAGACTAAGAAATTATTGCCTAATACAAGACCCTGAAGTCTCTTCCCTGTTTTCTACTAGGAGCTTGATAGTTCTGGTTCTAACATTTAGGACTTTGATCCATTTGGAGTTGATTTTTATATAAGGTGGGAGGTAGGGATTCTCATTCTTATCTTCTGCATGTAGAGATCCAGTTTCCCCAGAACCATTGTTAAAGAGACTGGTCTTTTCCAGTTGATTGTAGTTTACTCCCTAGTCAAAAATCAGTTAGCTATAAATGTGAGGATTGATTTCTGTTATCAGTTAGATTCCATTGGCCTAAATGTCTGTCCTTGTGCCAGTGCCATGCTGTTTTGATTAATGTGGTTTTGCAAGAAGTTTTAAGATTGGGAAGTGTGAGTCCTCCAATCTAATTCTTCTTTTTCAAGAGAGCTTTAGCTATTCAGGACCCCTTACCGTACCATATAAATTTAATGACAGCTTTCCATGACTGCAAAGAAGGTTTTTGGAATTTTGGTTGGGATTGCACTGAATATATCAATTGCTTTGGGTAAGATTGACAGATGCACTATAGTCTTCCAATCAATGAACAAAGAATGTCCTTCTATTTATTTAGATTTTCTTTTATTTATTTTAGCAATGTTTTGTAGTTTTCTGTGTTCAAGTTCTTTACATTCTTGGTTAGATTTATTTCTAGATATTTGATGTAGTTATCATGAATGGATTTTTTTCTTGATTTCTTCTTCTGATAGTTTGTTGCCTGTGTTGCATTTGTACCATGCCATTTTGCTGAATCCATTTATTGGCTCTAGGAGCTTTCCTGTGGATTTTTCAGGATTTTTGTTATATAGGATCTTGTCATCTGCAAATAAGAAATTTTTTCTTCTTTATTTCCAATTTGGATGCTTTAAATTTCTTTTTCTTAATTGCTGTGGCAAGAACTTCTAGTACAATATTGAGTAACAGGGGTGACAGTGGGTATCTTTTTTATTCTTTGTGAACATAGATGGAAAGCTTTCAGTATTTTATCATTAAATAGGTTGTTAGATGTGGGCTTCTCATATATGCTCTTTTCCATGTTGAGGAAGTTTCCTTGTATTCCTAATGGTCTAAGTGGTTTTATAAAGAAGGCTTGCCGTATTTTGTCAAATACCTTTTCTGCATCACTTGAAATGATCCTATTTTTTCCCTCTTCTTTGTATTAATGTGGTATATCAATTAATTGATTTTCTGATTTTAAGACAACCTTCCATATTAGGGATAAATCCTACTTGATCATGGTGTATAATTCTTGTAATGTGTTGTAGGGTTTGGTTTGCAAATATTTTGTTGAGGATTTTTGCATCTTTATTTATAAGAAATATTGATTGCAGCTTTCAGAAATCTCTCCTTGTCCTTTAATTTTGATATTATAACCAATATATGATAGGGTACATTTTTTTTTCAAGTTTATCCTCTTTGGTTATTCTCTAGGCTTCTTGAGGGTACACAGTCATATGTTTTTCTAAGTTTGGGAAGTTTTCTGTCATTCTTTCTTTGAGTATTTCTTCTGCCCCTTTTTCTTCCTCTTCTTCTTCTCTGACTCCAATAATGCATATATTGATGTGCTTGATGGTGTCCCTGAGGTACCTGAGACTTTTTTCACTTTTTAAAATTCTCGTTTCTGTTTCTGAGTTTGATTACTTCCAAGTGTGGACTTCGGGCTCACTGAATTTTTCTTCTGCCAGTACTAATCTGCTCTGGAAATTATTCTGAAAGTTTTTAATTTTAGTTATCATGGTCTTGAACTCCAGCAGTTCTTTCTGGTTCCTTCTAAAATTTCTATCTCTTTACTAAAATTCTCATATTGCTCATTCATTGTTTTTCTGGTATTCTTTAATTCTGTTTATTTTCCTTCAGCATTTTTAGATGATTTTTAAAAGGCTTTGTTCAGTATGTCCACATTCTGTTCAGTGTTTTTGTTGGTGTTTTCTGTTTTGTTTCATTTTCCTCTTATTTTGCATGCAACATCATTTCCTTTTTCTTTATCTTGCACTTGTTTGTAACACAGTGTATACTTTAATATTTTAAAATGTTAAATCTAGGATTGATTCCCTGAAATGTCTGTTTCTTTATTTTGCAACCAACTTCTGATAAGGCAGAAGTTTGCTTGAGCTTCAGCCCTCCTGTCAGAAAGGTCTGCCCAAGCTGAATTCAATGTGCAAGGCTTTCTCTGTCTTTCTGGGTCTTTGTCTTTCCTGGACTTTTGCTTGTTAGTTGTTTTGGAGTTCCTCTGAGGAATTTGGTTGTCCCTTCTGTTTCCCAGGAGACAAGTCTCCCTCTCCTGGATGTTTGAAGCTGTCAAGCCTTGTCCCATTTTGCCTGCCTTTAGAGTTTCTTACACTCATTTCATTGTCTCAAGCTGCTTTTGCCTGGAGGGCAATTTTTGGGAGAAGGGGCACTCTAGAGAGAATGTTCCCAAGTCAGCCATTCCCAGATGAAACAAGGTCATGAAGGGGGCACAGACCACCTCCAAACTGCCCTTGGGTGAGCATCAGGAAGGACTCTAATACCTTTTTTCCATGGTTCCCCAAAGTTAAACTTTCTTGGCCTGCCCAGCAAATGTAGTCCTTAAACTAACTGTCCCCAGCATCCCTGAATAAGCGTAGCTTCTTTACATCTCCTCTGTGGCCATTGTCTGAGATGTTTTGAAACAAGAACCATCCTCAGACCCAGGCCCAGAGATCCAAATTCACTAATCTAAAGCTGTGATCAGTGATCATCCATGCCCAGCACTGGTCTTGGGAAAGAGGATTTTTGTTTCCCTTACTGTCACCAGCAACTTAGCCAGGGTTGGACCCCATGGTATTCTGATGTGAAAGTGGGGAACATACACCAGTAGCCAGCATGTGGAGTCTCTACTGTAATTTATCCCCACTCTTCCCTGGTGCTGCACAGTGCCCTGTCCTCTGGAGTTTAAAAACAGTTCAGATAGTTCCTGCTTTTTAATATTTGTTCTGGTGGGAGGAAAATCCTTCCTTGGGTGCTATTTTCACTGATATATTGCAGTGCCTAGAACCAGTACATAGCATTGCTCAATAAATATTTTGAATAAGTAAACAAATACAAAAGAAATGTACTATAGCTTTAACTTACAGATAACATCAGATCTGTCAAACCAAGTTTCTTTTTTAATACCTTATTTTTTACAGGTGACTTCATTATGGATTGCCCGCTATTTAAACTCATCATTATGTGTATCAATGGGCTATTTATTTTTCCTTGTTTTTTTCTGTGGTTCTGGCTGTGTCGCCAATAATTGCAGACAGTGTCCCTTCAGAAGCCATTGTTGATGTGAAGGATAGATATAGAAGGTCTAAGTGACACTGGTATGTTTCCATTGCAACTTGTGTGTTTCCTCATAATTATGCAAATTTAATATCTGAAGTGAAATTTGATAATGTTCTGAGTTGTTAGAGAGAGCAGATAAGTGAAGTGAAATGTTAGCAGGCTGAAGAGTGAAAGTGATATCCTTTAAAGTATACTTGCTTAAAACATGACAATCTGATAAATTCACTTGACTTCATCAATGCTATTCTTGATAGGTGTAGTGAGTTGTAGTCTGGCTATTTTTCAAGTTCTTTTAAGAGACTAATCAAAAATTATTGACTATAAAATGCTTTCCCACATCACCAAAGCAAAGTTATGATGTAAAGTACAAAATGTTGCTTATAACCACTGATATAAGTCAATGAAGCTACTTCTCTTCCGCACATAAAGTTTTAAGAAAGTAATATATTTTCAAATATTTGCTTAATCTTTCTTAGGAAGAAATGTACTGCCTCTAGATTATTTCCATTTTAAGTAAAACATGTAAATGAAGGGGAAAACATTTTGAAATGCCCAATACCATCCCTCTAATACACTCCTTTATTTTTATTTTATTTTTTTCTCTCTTTGGGAATTTAGCAAGCCAGAGCTGTTAATTATACAGAAATACTCTTCATTTATTATGTGTATAATTATGATAGCAGATGAATTTGCTTTGAGATAAAACCTTAAATATACGCATTATAATCATGTACAACATCCCAGTTACTCAACTTGTCCATGTTTTTAATAGATTTCCAAGTAAGATAGGATCATATTTCTTTAAAATTCAAGCTTACAATTTTCCTTCCCTACAAAGGCCTGTCATAAGATAATATTTATATGCACCATTGTCTGGGAGTGCCATAGAAGAAAAATTATCAGTGCCTTTGGATGGTGGTTAGATTGAATTGCTCTATTTTCTTTCTCTGACTGCTTACTATTAAGTAGGTACACCAGCATGGACTTTTCTTACCATCATAATCCATTTATTACTGAGTTGTGGCATTTATTTGAATTTTGCAAGTATAATATCAGTTCTCCATTCATTATTTTTCATAAGTGCATCTTAGTGTAATAATCCTCTGCTCTCTGCTCTCATGTTTTTGTCAGAACCTATTACATCAGTGAAGAAATCTTTGTTTCTTTCTTAGCCTTGAATACACTGAGAACATATTTAGGTTTTCTCGAACTGAAACAAATGCAGCTAATTATTCCTTGACCTGTATTAACAACCCAGCTGGTTAAGGCCAAATTCAGCCTACTGAATATAAAATTATAATAAAATTGACTTACACCCTTCTTCCAAGTTGTGAGCATGTTAAATATTATGAAGAATTTCAAAGGCTGCTTATTTTCTTTTCCTTTAGGCATGATCAACTACTTTTCCATGGTCTCAAACCGTATGTTGCTTTTAACTACTTTACTTTTGCTTTCTTTGCCATAGAGCAGAACACCAGAGGGGAGAAGTTACCATCTGCATTGGCTGTCATCACCTGCAGGAATTTTTGACTTGCCTGCTGATGTAATTAAGGCCTTGTTGATTTTCAGTGTGCTATAAAAGATGCCTTTGTTTCCCTCAAAAACTATCTTGTGTGCACTTTTACTCTTTAAAAGACTTTTTGATTTATTAAAATAAGATAAAAACAATCAGAATTTTATCATTTCAAAAAACAACAGTTTGAAAATCAAGTATTTAACTCATTTTGAAATGCTTTTGAAAAACTTTGTGGAGAACAAACATTGGTAGATTTAGGAAAGGAGTAGCATAGTTCAAATATGTATGGGTAGCATAAGCAGCTGTTTACCTGGTTTGGTTGCAGGAACACTAAAGTGTATTCCACTGTTTTGCCTTGGTGTCTGAAATTTCCAGTATTTTAGGACATTTTTTAATCCATGAATACATTATAAGAAAATTGTCAACTTGGACAAGGCACATGTGTTAATAACTTTATATTTAAACCTTAGCATGAATAAGTTAGTCAGATTAACTAGCTGTCAGTTGAAGAGGTACTATGCTATAATGAAGTTTTTACATCTGTGAAGATTAAGAATCATGAGGTGCAGTTATTTTTTTGATAAAATTTCTTTTTATAGAAATTTTAGATTATAAAAAATTACATTGAAAGTATAGGGATTCCCATATGCTCCACCCCCACCCCTCCCACATTTTCCCCTATTAATAACATCTTACATTATTGTGGTGCATTTATTACAATTGATGAACAAATATTGAAGCATTGCTACTAATCAAGGTCTATAATTTACATTAGGATTTACACTTTGCACTGTATAGTTTCGTAGGTCTTGACAAAATGTACAATGGCCTGTGTCCACCATTTCAATGTCATGCAGAACAATTCCAATGCCCAGAAATATCCTATGTTCTACCTATTCCTCTCTACCCCTACACTCAGAACTTCTGGTAACCACTATCTTTCTAGAAATATTTCAAGCTCTTCCATTACTACAATACTAATAAGTGTACTTTGGACTGTGGTTGCATATACACCTTATATTTGTTCATTCCTCAATTTTGAGGCTTTTGGGTTGAAGCTGCCCTCTCTTCTTCAGATTAGGAGGGGGCTGAGACCTTAAGGGACAGATAGAAGGAACTGTTTTGCTTGCAGTTTTAGATACTCTTTGTTGTTTGGGGGTAGGATTTGTCCATCATCACAATTTTATTAGTATTCTGAGTGAGTCAGAGGAAGTGGAGAGTAGGTGTTGCTTGCATCTTTGCTGAAATTCAGGGCTCAACCAGCATATGAACAGACTGAAGATTTAAGTCTCTGGGACATACATTTAATGGATATAGTGCTAATTATAGGTTCACATAAACAGGGTAGAAGAGTCATAAGTAGGGAAACTATAAATGAATATCTCTTTATATTGGGAAAACAGAATATCATATATTCCAGGGTAAGGCCCGCTGATAAAATAGTAATTTCATGAGGCTGGGAGCCTTGCCTAATAATGTCTGGACACTCCTCAGGAGCACCCCAATATGTGGTTTTATTTACTGTGGCAATTAGTGGGATCTGCCTGAGATGTGTATAAGTGTAACCTCCAAAATGACCTCCTGACTCACTTTGAAATCTCATTGCCCTAAAAACTCTTTTGTATTTAATGTTTCCCCCTTTTGGTCAAGGTCTTTTTCCAAATGCATTGCTGGTTAGTACTTGATTGTAATCCCACTCTGCCAGGGAGGCTCAACTCTGGGAATCATATCCCATCTCAGAGGATTGAAGAAAGTGAGTTTATTGGCTGAGGTTGTCTTAGAGAGAGGCCACATTTGAGCCCCAACACAGAGGTTTTCCGTAGGTAAATTTCTGTTTTCTTAGTTAGTAGTCATTAGGTTAACTGTCACTTTATATTAGAAATAAGGTTCATAAATCCAAGCATTAGGGGAACAGATGTAGCTCAAGTGGTTGAGCACCTGCTTCCCAAGTATAAGGTCCTGGGTTCAAGCCTAGGTACCTCTTAAAATAATAATAATAATAAGTACAAGCATTGATATTGAAGGCTTGGCATATTGATCTGTTTTCTTTTTGTAGGCACTGCATATATACTCCAGAGATTTTAGTCACTCTATTTGAAAAATTAGCAGAACTCTCAAGAATAGGAGTTTACTATTTTATTGTTTATTCAGTAGCTCTGTTATGAAGATTAATATTTTCTTAAAAATTTTTCCACAGGAAATGATACGTAAAATCTGAAATTACAAGGGAGAAAGATAGCTAGATTGCCTAGGTTTTCCTTAGAGCTTTTCCATGAATACATCAAGCACATCTTCTTGATCCTCACCAACTTCCATTCAAAGCAGAGATACCAAGTCTTGGATAGGATATATGATAATTCAGGAAGAGCTCAAGGAAAATCAAACATCCACTAGAAGTTAAGAAGGGACTCCAAAACCCTTTCCCAATGACATTTTTCAGAGCAAGATGCATCTACAAAGGAATGAGGGACAGGGAATTTCCACAATTAAATTTCTTTTGGGAACTCTGCAATACTTTATCCCCCATGGATGAATTACAATGGATATTGACAGGGTGACCTCATTGCACAAGCCCAGGAATATCATTCTTATCACAGACTAAAAAGCACTTTTCCCAAATATGGTGTAGCACTTAAAATGCACTCAGCTGCAATCAACTAATGTTGATTAAATCACAAAGATTTTGCGTTGTCTCACCTAAGACAGTAAATAAGTGATTCAGGTGGCTCCATGACTGTGCTTTGGTTCATAATTTCTGTAGTTCCTTTGGCTCTTCCTTTAAGTTCACAAGAGAGCTGCTACTGCTTTGGCATCAAGTCTTCATATGGCAAATTTTAAAAGCAAAAAGACAATGATGGCCAGACAGCAGAAAAGAACTCTGTTTGACTGTCATTTAATCAGGGAAAGACAATATTTCCCAGAAAACCTCCATGGGTCTGATTTCATGGGCTAGAGCATGCTTAACCAGTACCTAGCAAATTACAATAAACTATTGTTCTTAACTTAGACCAATTCTTCAAGTTGAACATGGAAACCCTTCTTTCACAAACTCCCAGTTGTTAACATACTTTGGGAATGTTAAGTTTTCATGTGATTTCATGTAAATACAACTGATAAATATTATTTCTATTCTTTTAGAAGGTAAAGTAGTGTTCTAGTGGTGTTGGCATCTATTATGTTAAAACAAACTATTTCAAACATAGTGACATAAAACTGCAACAATTTAATATGCCCACAGATAGTGAAGGTCATGAATTCAGGCCGCACAGTGGGCTAGACTGTGTTTCCATACAGCAATGTCTGGGGCCTCAAACTGGGAAGCCTTGATTGACTGAAGGCTGGAATTATCTAGATCCTTCTTCATCTGCATGTCTGACACCTTGTTGATAGGAATTAAAGGATGGGCTCAGGACTATTCAATAGCTCATCTGCACATGACATTTCTCTGGCAGCTGAATCCAAAAAAATTTTTTTAAAGCATCCTGAGAGATATAATCTGGGAAATGAATATTACAAAAGAATAAGGTGGAATCCATGTAGCTTTCTTTGACCCAGCATCAGAATTCATGCCACCTCATTTCTATTGGTTACCAAATTCTATTGGTTACAAGCTGATCACTAAGCCCAGATTTACGAGAAGAGAAATTCAGCTCTGCTTTTTCATGGAGAAATGGCAAGTTCATAATGAAGAAGAGTATGTGGAGTGGGAGATATTGTTGTGGTCATCTTTGGAAACACAATTGACAATAATTTGTGAGGTGAAAGTGAAAAGAATTGGGATGGAAATGGCAATAGCACTATGACTGAGGCTGCTGTAAATATTTCACCTATACTTTTTGTGGAATCTGAACTTTCAAGGCATATTTTGAAGAGAGAAGTAGAGATTACCACCCCTCACCTTTTTGATGTTCAATAAATATGCATGTAAAATTGAGTCTTATGTGATGTAGAACCATAATTCCTGAACATGGCTGTGTAAGTAACTACAGAAATTTTGTTATGTATTATTTTGTAGATCCCAACTCATATTTACTGCATCAAAAATTCAGCTGTTGAGTTTCCACAGCAATGTTTGTATAGTAAGTCTAGTACTGAAAAAGAAGGCGTGATTAGTAAATATATTTAATCATTAGAATTACCTTGGAGTACCTTTAAGAAAAGTGTACATAGCCAGATCTAGTCACAGAGATCAATATAGTTCTGTGGCACTTCTTAGAATGTCTTTCACACACACACATATATATGCCTATATACATATGCATGCATATATATGTACTCATGGATATTCTCAGAAAAAGTATACAAAATATAGCTGTCAACTGAGGTATGGTGGGAATATTAACTAACACAGCATTTGAGAAGATGATTAGGCAATTGAAATCAACCATATCATTGATCCAACAATTCCACTTCTATGAATTTATGCTTTGGCTGTACTACATTGCTATATTTAAAAGCTATTCATTGCAGCACTGTATTAGGAAAATATCTATTGGGAGAAAACTAACAAACCTGCACTTAAAAAACATGCAAGATTAGCTAGTTAGTCTTCTCTATTCTCCATTTAAAACAGAATGACTGCTGGGGATTCTTAGAACTAAGTTGCTTCCGCTTCTATATGACACCTCTTTACTCTTTGGTTAATGAATTATCTAAGAGGCCAGACTTAAGAGCTTCTTCTGTAATGGTTCATAGCCCACTCTTCAGCCACTTAAAAGAAGAAGGCTATATCTACATGTATGCATTATAGAAAGATAGCCTAGATATATTGGGAAGGATAGCTTTCCATTTATTGTATAATATGTATAGGATGATATTAATGCTATTAATAAAAAATTCTTTAGGCAGACATAACGAGATACAAATATTGAGAAAAACGTTTGTTTATATGATTTCTAAAAAGGCATATAAGAAATAGTGAGCAGTCTGAGGGACTTTCCAAAGATTAGCAATATGGAGTAAATATTTATACATAAGTTGATCTTTTGTTTTTAATCATGTATATTCTTCATTTTTAAAACAAAAGAATGGGGACAACCATCAAGGTGGTAATAGAGTAAGGAGTTTCTAGAGTTACCTTGTGCTCCAGGGCAGTTAGTAATCACCCAGAACTACCCAAAACACCTGTTTGGAGACTCCAGGAGAACAGAAGAGTATCCTTCAACATCCTTGAAAGAATGGAAGGATACTGCTCATCTGCAGAGAAAATTCGTAAGTAAAGGGCTCCACGCCCTGGAGGCTGGAGCCCATCCTCCACTGGCAGCACAAACCACCTCGGGAGCTATCTGTATCTGGAATTAGAAGCTCCATACCCGATAATAGGGGAGGAAGAGATGACTGGACACCAATCTCAGCTACTGATGAGTAAATTCTGCTGGCTAAAGTATAATCCTAAGAACAGCTAAAGTTTGGACCTTTCCAAGTCAAAAAGAGACTAGTGGCTGCCATTTTAACTCCACCCCTGGTATGAGGGGAAGTGGCATGGACTAAAATCACAGTGCTGGTGGGGACTGGCTTTTTTCCATCCACATCGGGGTGCAGCCCTAGACTAAACCCCAGTCCCATTTCCAGCAGAGAGGAAATGGGGACCAGCACCAGCCTCTCTGGGAAAATACAGGCCATGCACACAATGGAGGCTGGTGATCATCCTAATCTGGCTGTGCAAACTGACTCAGGAGTTATTCTGTGGCTGGATTTGGAAGCTCCATTTCACAAAAACAGGAGAGGAAGAGACAGTTGGCCACCGACTTCAATTACTGATTAGTAAATTCGGCTGGCATAGAATGAATAGTCGGAAGTCTCCAGAGCAACTGCAGTCATTTTGGACCCAGCATAAATTGCTGCCCACACCTGACACTCCATTCCCACCCCAGGCAGGGGAGGAAGAGGTATGAAGCTTCATCAGTCTGTCTGGGCAACTACAATCTAGGCCTGCATGACTTGGATTATTACATTTGAGGCTCTGGGTCTGTCCCTACCCCTGGCAAAGGAGAAAGGTAGGAGAAGCTTCATTGGTCCCTGGGGTAATATAGACAGCTTGAGCCTCCACAGCTTATAGCACCAACTACAATCTCAGCTCCTACCACGCAACCAGCAAGGGAGAAAGGGCAAGAGTGCCCTAAACTAAAGAGAGACTGCACCCAGTAGAAATACATCTACTAAGTCATATAGATGCCAAGACATCAACAAAAAAGTACAATCCATGCCAAGAAACAGCAAGATATGGACCAGATAAAGGAACAAGATTGGCCTCCAGATGACATAAAGGAGTTGAGACAACTAATTATAGATGTTCAAACAAATCTCCTTAGTATATTCAATGGGATGACTAAAGAGATTGGATATTAAGAAGATATTGGATGAGCACAAAGAAGAATTTGAAAGCACACATAGAAAAATAGAAGATCTTATGGGAATGGAATTTGCAATAAGTGAAATTAAAAATACACTGGAATCATACAACAGTAGATTTGAAGAGGCAGTAGAAAGGATTGATGAGTTTGAAGAAATGACCTCTGAAAATCAACATACAAAAGAACAGATGAAGAAAAGAATGGAAAAAAATTTAACAAGGTCTCAGGTAACTAAATGACAACAAAGAGACATGCAAACACCCATCTCAAGGGTGACCCAGAAGGAGAAGAGAAGGAAAAGAGGCAGAAGGAATAATTGAAGAGTTAATGGAAGATAATTTCCCAATCCTGTTGAAGGACATGGATATCTGTATCCAAGAAGCACAACATACTCCCATCTTAATAAACCTGAATAGATCAATTCTGAGACACATATTAATCAGAATGTCAAATGTCAAATACAAAGAGATAATTCTAAGAGCAGCAAGAAAAAAGCAATGCATAACATATAAGGGATACCCTAAAGATTAAGTACTGATTTCTCATCAGAAACCATGGAGACAAGAAGGCAGTGGTATGATATATTTAAGAAATCACAAGAGAAAAACTTCCAGCTAAGAATCTTATATCCAGTAAGATTGTCTTTCAAAAATGAGGGTAAGATTAGAATATTCACAGATAAACAGAAACTCAGAGAATTTCTAAGCAAGAGACCAGATTTTCAGGAATTACTGAAGGGTGTGCTTGAACCTGAAAAGAAAAGACAGGAGAGAGAGGTCTGGAAGAGAGTCAAAAAATGAAGATTATATCAATAAAAGTAACTAAAAGTGTCAAAAGAGTGGTGAAAATAAAATATGACAGATAAAACTCAAGTAGTCAGGAATAAACTTAACCAATGATGTAAAGGACTTGTATTCAGAAAACTGCAATCTAATGTTAAAAGAAATTTTAAAAAGTCCTAAATAACTGGAAGAATATTCCATGCTCATGGATTGGAAGACTAAATATCATTAAGATGTCAATTCTACTCAAATTGATACATAGATTCAATGCAAACCTGATGAAAATTCCACCAGCATTTAAAAAAAAAAATGGAAAACACAATTAGCAATTTCCCTTGGAAGGGTAAGTGGTCCTGAATAGCCAGAAACATCATAAAAGGAAAAGCAAATCCTCATCTCCAAACTTTACATCATGTTACCAAGCTATAGTGCTAAAAACAGCATAATACTGGCAAGAAGACAGCTACATAGACCAATGGAACCGAACTGATAGCTCAGAAACAGACTCTCACATGTATGGTCAAGTGATTTTTGACTGGCCTGTTGGGCCTGCACAGCTCGGGCAGAAGAGTCTGGTTGGCGAAGTGCTGCTGAAAGAACTGGATACCCATAACCAAAAGAAGAAAAGAGGACCTCTATCTCACAACTTATCCAAAAAAAAATTAACTCATAATGGATCAAAAACCTAAAAAAAAAAAAGCAAGAACTGTAAAACTTCTAGAAAAAATTGTAGGAAAATATCTTCAAGACCTGGTGGTAGGTGGTGGATTCTTAATGGAGATAAGAGAAGGACTGAGTGGACTGATGTTTAATGTTTGTAGAAGTTTTAATTAGCTTTACTGTAAATGTGTGGAAATGTATAGAATAAAAGGTAAAAATCATAATAGCTAATTTATAAATAGGGATGTAACTGAAAATGGTAGTCCAGGGATGTAAATGCCAATTGACAGAATGCTAGAAAATAATCTAGAAACTGAATAGCACAGTAAACCAAGAGGTGGATGAGAATTGTGGTTGCTGGTACAGATGCAAGAGTGTCCTTTGTGAGCTAGAGCAAATGTATATCACTACTGCGGGTGTTGGGAACACGTGGAAAAAATACAACTGGAATGACCTATGGATGGACTGTGGTTAGCAGTAATAATGTAATATTCTTGCATCTATGCCAAAGATGTACTGTGTTGATAATGGGGCAATATGGAAAATGTGAACCAAATGTGTACTATGGACATGGTAACAATCAGATGATATTATCTTACCTGTAACAAATATTCCACTACAGTGTGGTATGTTGAAAGAGGGGTGTTGCTTGGGAATTCTGCATATGTCCATGATTGTTTTATAAGTTTACAGCTTCTTTCATAAAAAATATATTTAAAAAATAATAATAAGGTGTGTCGGGGGAAAACACCAAATGTAAGATAAAGACTATAATTAGTAGTAAGATTTTGACAATATTCTTTCATAATTTGTAACAAACATCTCACGACAATGCAAGGTGTTGGTAGAGGGTTGATGTATGTGATCCTTGTATGATGTTATGCATGTTTGCTTTGTAATTTCACAACTTTTACTATACACTTAATTGTTTATGTATGTTCATATATATATATGTTCATATATAAATGACATAAAGATAATAATATTAGGGAGAGTTGGGGTAAAATACTTTGGTTTGTAGTAATGCTTTAACAATGTTCTTTAATCATTAGTTAAAAATGCAGGAAATACTAAAGAGTGTGTACAGACTGAAAAAAAAAAGACAGGGAAGAGGGACTTGGAACAGAACATAGAAATGAAGATTATATCAGTAAAAGTAACTAGCAAAAGTGTCAAAGTAGGGGTGAGAATAAAATATGACAGATAAAACCCAAAGAACAAAATGGGTGAAATAAGAACTGCCTTTTCAGTAACAACATTAAATGTTAATGGATTAAACTCTCCAATCAAAAGACACAGACTGGCAGAATGGATAAGAAAATATAAGCCACCCATATGCTGTCTGCCAGAGACTCACCTAAAACCCAAGGATACCAATAGACTGAAAGTGAAAGGCTTGAAAAAGATAATCCATGCATGCAGTAAACAAAAGGAAAAAAAAACTGGAGTAGCTATATGTATATCAGATGAAATAGATTTTAAAAGACACTAGTAATGCACAATCTGAAGAGGAAGTCAGGAGAAAAATCCCATTTACAACAGCAACTAAAAGAATCAAATATTTAGGAATAAACTTAGACAATGATATAAAACACTGATATTCAGAAAACTACAATGCTTTGTTAAAAGAAATTTTTTAAAAACTAAATAATTGGAAGAATATTCCATACTCATGGACTGGAAAACTAAATACCATTAAGATGTCAATTCTGACGGCAGATTTGGCTGAGTGGTTAGGGCATCTGTCTACCATATGGGAGGTCCGCGGTTCAAACCCCGGGCCTCCTTGACCTGGTGGAGTTAGCCCATGTGCAGTGCTGAGGCGCACAAGGAGTGCCGTGCCACGCAGGGGTGTCCCCCACATAAGAGTGCCCCATGCACAAGGATTGCGCCCCATAAAGAGAGCCGCCCAGTGCGAAAGAAAGTGCAGCCTGCCCAGGAATGGCGCCGCCCACATGGAGAAGTGACACAACAAGATGACGCAACAAAAAGATACACAGATTCCCGTGCCTCTGACAACAAAAGAAGCAGACAAGGAAGACACAGCAAATACACATAGAGAACAGAAAACCCTTTTGGGGGGGAAGGGGAGAGAAAAAAAAAAAAGATGTCAATTCTGCCCAGATTGATATACAGATTCAATGCAAGCTCGATAAAAATTCCACCAGCATTTTTTCAATAAATGGAAAATAGGATTGTCAAATTTATTTGGAAGGGTAAGGGGATACAAAAGGCAAGAAATATCTTAAAAAGAAAAGCGAAGATGGAAGACTCTCACTTCCTAGCTACAATGGTAAAAAAAAAGCCTAGTACTGGCATAAAGACAGACATATAGACCAAAGGAACTGAATTGATGGTTCAGAAACAGACCCTTACATCTATGGTCAATTGAATTTTGACAAGCCTGTCAAATCCACACAGTCCATTCAACAGATGGTGCTGAGAGAACAGGATATACATAACCAAAAGAAAGAAAGAGGACCTCTATCTCATACCTTATACAAAAATTAACTCAAAATGGAAAAAAAAAATCCAAGTATAAAAGCAAGAACTATAAAGCTTCTAGAAGAAAATGTAAGAAAACATCTTCAAGGTTATTAAAGGAGATAAGAGGAGGATTGAGATGGACTGCAGATGCTTAATGTATGTAGAAGTTTTAATCAACTTACTGTAAAATGTGGAAATGTATATTGTTGATGGTAACAAATTATAGTAACAGCTGGTTTATAAATGGAAATATGGCTGGAAAGTGTAGTCTAGGGATATAAATGTCAATTGAAAGAAAGCTAGAGAATATTCTAGGGACTGAATAACTGTAATCCTAGAGACAGATGAGAATTGTGGCTAATGGTACAGATGCAAGAATATCCTTTGTGAGCTAGAGCAGATGTATATCACTCTTGCAGGATGGTGGGAATGTGTAGAAGCATGGGAAAAATACAACTGGAATGACCTATGGACTGTGGGTAACAGAAATACTGTAATAGTTAAGCATCAAATAAAAAAATGTACTGTGTTGATAATGGGGGAGTATAGAAACAGTGTGCCAATGTATGCTATGAACCATGATTAGTGGTAGTAGTCTGGTAATATTGTCATATTATCTGTAACAAATGTTCCACCACAGTGTGGTGTGTCAATAGAGGGGTGCTGTATGGGAATTCTGCATATGTGCATGATTGTTTTGTTAAGTTCACAACCTCTGTAAAATATATTTTGAAAAAACAATAATAGGGTAGGTTGGGGAAAAATACAACAATTGTAAGATATGGGCTATAATTAGTACTTAAATTTTGATGATATTCTTTCATAATTTGTAACAAATGTCTCTCAACAATGCAGGGTGTTGGTGGTGGGGTTGATGTATCGAAACTCTGAATGATGTTATACTTATTTACTTTGTAAGTTCACAGCTTTTACTATATACTTACTGTTTATGTATAAATGATATAATAATAATAGTATTCATAATAATGGGGTAGGTTGAGGAAAAAATACACCAAATGTAAGATACTTTGGTTAGTAGTAATATTTTGAGGATGTTCTTTCATCATTCATTAAAAATATTTCACAACAATGCAAGGTATTGGTCATAGGGTAAGGAGTGGGAGCCATGTATAATATTTTGTATGTTTGTTTTGTAAGTTCACAACTACTACTATATATTTATTGTTTATGTATGTTTATGCATGAGTGATATACTTCAATAAATTAAAAAAGAAAACGAGTTTAGGCATAAGGAGAGTGCACATAGATACATGTAGAGCTCTAGCAGGAATGAGAGACCCCGGATTATTAATATTTTTACTGGACAAAAAAAATAAAAGGCTAATGTATTTTTTTTGTTTAAAATGTTACAACAGTGATTCCAATGGCCATCCAAGGTTAAGAACAACTGTCACTATAGAGATTCATTTTTCAGGTGGGAGAAAGGAGGACAAAAATTATAGTTTCAGAAATTTTTAGAAAATTTGGAAGGAGTAAAGTAAAAATCCAAGATTTTTTTAAACTGTGTCTTCTTTGCAGGAACTCAATGTGTGATATTTTCTATTCTCTTAAATTAGCATCTGTAAGTGCAATAATGATATATGCTTGAACATATCATTATTTAAGAGATAGGTGCTTCTTAATTTCTAAAGGATTTTTGAGTGTTTTGAATAGAGCCAACTAGAGCAGATTTTTATTACAAAGTGATATTATTATCCCAGTGATTGCAGGCTAATTCCACACTTAAGCAATCTGACCACTGACCATGCTAGATCAAGATGATTTAATTTCCTTTGTAAATGTTCATTCCTGTGCATTTTACTTGAAAGCAAGTAAAATAATGGTTTAAGAAAAGAAGAAATCTTTTTAAACAGAGCATATAGAAAAGCAAATGCTGTGGTTTTTTGTCACCATAATTAAACACTTCCCTTTATCATCACCCCCTGACATATCTCCATAAAACTAAAAAATTTCTGTTTTCTGATTTGTTTCCAATAACCTTTTAAATGATATCCATGATTGTACTGACCTTTAGTGTTGACAACAACACATTGGATGGTTGTCTTCAGGAAACAGGGTGTAATAACAGATCCTCTCCCTCTGTCATATCTGACATTTTGACATTCATCAGTTGTTAAGACTGTATTGGATTTTTTTCTCATGACAACATTACTTTATATTTGCCAGCAATCAAATATGTCTGTGATGTTTCTCAATTCTCAAGAAGATTTTTAAAAGAATAAACTATAAATATTAATAAAAATAGAATATTTATAGAGTCTCAGAACTTAAGATTAGTTGGTTAATCCTTATGAAAACTGGTGTCACAGTCTTTATTCCAATTTTACAAATGAAAAAATAGAGCTCAGTGAATTTATATGCCTTTCCCAGGTCATTTAGCCAGTGAGTGTCAAGATTGGATTCCAGTCTTTTGACTCCAAACCTCTGCTCTTAACCTCATTCTACTTATAAGAATCATATTTTTGCAAAACTCTTCAAAGTTTACAAAGTGCTCTCATAGATATTGTGTCCTTTAGCCATTCAAACAGATTCATAAGCTAATAATGTTGACATTTTGCAAAGGAATAAAATGAAGGATTGAGAAATGAACTGAGCTGACCAAGATGAGAGAATTAGTAAGTGACAGACCTGGAATTTGAACTCAGGTCTCTTGATTCCCATGTCTCTTTCCTTTGTGCCTCTTTTGCCTTAATAATTTAATACCTATTATGTCATTTAATTTAATCCTTACTACCACCTGTGTGGTCAGTGACTTTGTGGTCTTGATTTTACAGCTGAGAGGTCTCATCAAGGTGGTTGTGACCAGGAATAGTAAGTCGCAGTGCCAGGGGCTAGAATCCACATCCACTGACCCCAAAATCACTTCTCACAAGACCATCTCTAATTTAAGCCTTAACATCTTGGCATTTTATTCAGTGAACAAAAAAAATGTCATCCATGAATGTAGAATTTCACTTTGTAGCTCTGCTTCCAACCCAGTAAGAAATACTGGTCAAAAGAATATGTATCAGAGTTGATTCCAGCATTCTACCTCATGAGATAGGAAGAAGTAATCCTTGGCTTGGAGTTATTCACAAATTTTGGGATGAAAGTACTAAATAATTATACTTAATTGGATTTGAACACAGCCTTCAGCCCACCCACCCACAGCTAAAGTTCAAATTGAACTCTAATACATATTCTATTGACCAGTGATGCTTCTTAGGGATCCTAAAATATAACCAGAGAATCACTTAGGAAATAAAAAAATGCTGTAAAATTCTCCAATGTGTGTATTTGACAAAAATCAGAGTTTTGGATATTATTACAATTTACTGATGGAAAAGTTAGAAAACTCAAATTGTACAGGCTGTGAATACAGCAGTATATAAAATGATACCTGAGGCAAAGAAGCATGATTTGATTTTGTATTCTGGCATTTAAAGAATCTTGTCTCAATGGAGACATTTTGCATTTCTAAAAAGCATATAGTTAATTTTAATAAAGGATAATTTTATAATAACTGTCTCCAGACTGAATTGAATTTACTACTATGACCTAGGCAATAAAATTAACCAAAATTAGATTTCTGCTATTTCTAAGTCTGGGAAAAGCAAGCCTTAACAATGGAATAAATGCTTAGCCCTGCAGATTAACTCTGAGCCTCCTAATGGGTCGTTAATGTTCACAGAAATGCTGGACAGAATTTAGGATGGATACAAGAAATGAAAACCTAATAACAGTAAAATAATTAATTTGAGAATCTGCTCTGGTCATTAAAAATTCAACTTAATAGCAAATAAAAGAAAGTTACATTTTCATTTTATGCTGTGATAATTTTCTAGACATATAAAATCCTTATAAAATAATATCTAGCTGCTTTTTATCACAATCAAATTTGTGTGGCAATAAACTTTTTTAAAGTGGCCTTTTTTTTAAATTAGCAAATGGCTTGATATAACTTTGGCCATAGACTAGAAAACAAAGCAAAAATGCTAGTAACGTTATTTACAATAAGACAGAAAAAGGACACTTTGGTTCATTTTATGTAAGTTCAAAAGGGGCTTCCTAGTGTAAGCACAATATCTCCTACATAATTAAGTGCTCAGTAAATGCCATGGAGTTGATTTAATTGAAAGAGGTGTGTGAGATTTCTTAAACAGATAAGCAAATGTAACAGCTACTCTAAATACACTGTTTAGAAAAATGTTTCAAAGTCCATTTGTACATCTAGAAGGATAACATACATGTGAATGAAAATGTCATCTTTTGGTACCTTTTAGTGTTTGTCTTACAGCCATTTTATGAAATTTCTTGATTTGAAAGTTGGGAGATAGAGTGATGTCTATGTCAATTTACATTGCTGTCTACTCTGTGACATACATCTTTTGATGCAGTTGGCCTAGAAAATAAATGACATAATGTAATTGAACTGAATTTGCGTCTCTTAATGATGCCATGTTGCTATTTTTTCTCTATTAATTTATTAATTACAATTGTCTGTGGAATTGGGGGAAAAGGTATTTTCGATATGTGTAAACATTTACAATTCATGAAGTGTCAGTCAAAAAGAGTAACGGGCTTTCATCATGAATTTACTTAGAATTAGAATTAGGTTATGAGGAATACGTATGAAATTTAGAATCACTGTGCCACACTGAAAAATAAATTATTGGCAATTAAACTACTGGGGAACACATGTTTCAAGAATTAAATATTCACTTAAATTTATTTAGACCCAAAATAGTTCACACTCCAGAGATACAGAAAACTATATCTAGAATGCATTATAATGTGAATACTGTGTTGAAAATAGTATATCATGAATGTTTGTTAAAGAAGTTCCATACACATTTCTCCAACCAGTAAGGTAAAACATCAAACAAGGAGATATGTAGGTAAAGAGAGGCGTTAAATATCCTGAGTTTAAATATACTGAAGTTTGTAATTTATTTGGGTTTGTGCCAGGAAAAAAAGAAGTATTGTTTAGCAGGGTGTAAAGTGGTCCCAAATAACAACATAGTGAAAACGGGAGGATTTATAGGGTATGGAAAAATCATGAGGCCAAGATTAGATTAGTCAGTTAAAGAGTAGGACTGAGTGAATAGAAGCTATCACATGAGTTAGTGCCTCTGAAATTTTTGAGACACTACAAGGGCTCAACTTATCAAAGTATTGAATATTATGAATTCTTATTGTATTATTCATGGTCAGAATTCCCGGATTATGAGAAAGTCTCCTCTTAGTCTATATCTTCTTTATTCCATAACTGTTTCTTGGGTTCCTTTTATGGCAAGCAAAAGTTTCATTTTTCACTTATAAATGAGGCTTAAATATGTAAACATGAAGTAAGTTAACATACTGACATGAATGAATATACATTTGGAAATCTGTTCTCTCTCACTTTCATTGAGAAAGGGATTAGAAAATTGGAAGATGTGGATGCTAAGGGAAGGAATGTCCTGAACAGGGTGAATGTAGTACAAAGAAGATTATAAGCATTAAGTTTGATATCACACATATATGTCCAGAGAATGATATAGTTTTACTTGATATCATGTGAACAAATAAGAATGTTTTAAAAACACCATTACCGACCTATACTAATTGCATACACACATTAATGGAAACTATGTTCATGTAGGGTGACAATAAAGGAGAACTTCAAAAGGGAATTTAAATGGCATTGAAGGATGGATGGGTTTCAAAAATGTGGCAACTATAATGGGTGCATTTCAGCAAAGCTATCCTTAATGGCTCAATATAATGAAATTTGGGGGAAAGATAAAGAAAATAAGTTGCCTATTACACAAAGGTCATATAAGAAGGTTCTAAGAGAAATGGCTGGGAAGTAGATAGGGGTCAGATTAAATCACAGGATAATGTCTTTAGACTTGATTTTGTGGGCAATAAGGAGTTAGTTGAGAGTTTTGAGCAGGAATTTACATAATCAAAGTAGAATTTGAGGAGGATTAATGAGATAAGAGAAGAGAGGGTAGAATGGTGATAAGGTGGTAAGTTTATTCTATTAGTTCTCTGATGGCAGTGAAATTCTTTGTCTTGTTCACAGAATCTCCCCCTTACACTTAATAGAGCCAATCAAAATATTTTTTACATGTTTTGATTTGCCAGGAATAAATATTTATTTACACTGACCTGTGGTCTATTTTGTCCAATTTTACAATACCAATGAGATGGATAGATATATTGGTTCCAAAATCCAATTGACACATTAAAATGAGTATAATTTGAGTTATTATAGAGAAATATTTTGCTTACATGCAAAGTCAATGTTTTACAAAGAACGTAATTAGTATATGCTTTATTACTCTCAATTGAAGAAACATAGTCATTCTCTTGTTATACATCTTAACCATTTTTATATTTACTGATTATGAATTCCTATATTGATTTTCACATGTCCACAAAAATGCCAATTATGTATCAATTTGGTTTAATTCATTTTTATTTCATGTGAACTAACTCTCTGCCTAGAGTTGGTCTGAAGTAACATCATTGCTTATACAATTGGATTTAGGTGCTTCCAATGATCTGTGTAGTCCAAATGTCTAATAATATAACCCTTGCCCTTAAATTTAATCTTAGTGCTATGCCTACTAGCATTTAGTTTTTTGCTTTATGGTTTTTTGCTCACTTAGTTTTCACTTAGAAGTGAACCGAAGTGGGCAAAGTGAAACTCTCTAAAGTATGTACTGGGATATAGTCATGGCTTTCGGTTTGGCTTCCTTTTTCCTTCCATATGTTTGGTAGAACTCTAATTCTGCATGATTAATCTGGATACCATGTTCAGAGGCAAATGATTTTGAGAATCGCTTCATATTATTTTTTTCTCTTTGAGATTACTTATGGACATTTAGCATATTAACCAATCTGAGAACTCCTGCAATAAGGAAACCTGATTTTAATTTATTTATATACACAAGGAACCACATTTTGGGGAGAGGCCTGTTAAGATAAATTTTGGTTTGTCAAATCTGCTATCACAAATACTATACAGTGGGTTGGCTTAAAAAATGGGAATTTAATGGCTTCTAGTTTTGAGGCAGAAGAAATCCAAAATATAGATATCACCAAGACTTACTTTATCCCCCAAAATGATAGCATTCTGGTTCTGGCTTCATTCAATGTATGGGGTTCCTTGTTTTTCGGGGACATTCCTGTGTCGTCTCTGTTTCTTTTCTAGGTTCCACTCAATTCCTACTATTCCCTGAGTCCTCCTCTTTATAAGGCCCCCAGTAATCCAGATAAAGACCAATGCTGGTTCAGTTTTCTACATTTTAACTAAAAGTAACATCTTCAAGAAGTCATATTTACAATATATTCACAATCACAGGAATGTGGATTAAGATTAAGAACATATCTAAATTGGGATACCTAATTTAACCTACCACAACATCCTAGGGAAGTAGTTCAATTCACTTTGGGAAATTCTGAACTTACTTCACAGATCAGGGAATCTAGTTCTTCAGTGACCAAGTCATGGGTAACAATTGGTTAGCAGCAGAATAAGAGTTTGAGTCCAGGTCTTCAGATTAATTTTTTGAGTTGTTTATACAAGATGGTGTTACCAAGAATCCCAGATGCTCACAGTTAAAAGCTTAAACCAAGAACACTTACATAACCATTAAAATCCACAAAAGACAAAATACAAATATTTCCTGCAGATAAGACTGACAAGTATTGACAAATAATTTCAGAAACATTTTATAGCTTTAAAAGTATGTGCTAAACACATTAATTTTCATTTTTTACCTCAACTTTGATGAAATTTTTTGCTAATCAAGTCTTAGGTTATTTATTTTTCATTATTTTTATCATTTATGGAAATGATTCCCCCTACTACAGACTGCTTGTAGTTTTACCAATGAACATATTTAAAAGAACAAGTTGAAAAGCATAGAACTTAATTTTGTAGGAGGGTACAATTTCATCATTATTTCTTTGGGCTGTTTTTTTTTTCATTTAATAAACTTGGCTGTGTGATATATTTGTAATTTATAACATTAATAATCACACCAAAAATGATTTATTCAGTCATTAATTTATTCAACCAGTAACTATTGGCACTTAGTAGGTATCAGGCAGTCTAACTGATTTTGAGAATATATTAGGAGCAAGAAAATCTTTGTACTTAAGGAATTGGTAATCAAGTTTGATATATCGAAGTTGTGTTTGTGTTGAAATAAATAAATGTTTAAAAATATATTAATTACTCAAACTACTCAATATTAGCACTGCCTTCATAAAATATTTAGTGTATACTTGAGGTATATATGGTCTACTGGTAAATGTAAATGAAGAAAAATTGAATTTATCCATTTTAATGCTGCTTTCAACACATCTTCATTTCAAATGTTCTTTATAGACAACGTGTGAATAAGCCTCAGTGCAGAAGTATGATGTGTTTGTAAGCCCTTTCTTTTCTCAGCAGCAGCATGGTTAACTGAGCCAAAGCTGAATATTCTGTGAAAAGTAAATTTCATGCTACCAGCCACCAAGGACAAAAGGAACTGACATTAAGGATGCCTGTCATGATCAGTGCTACTGCAGGCCTTGTTCAGTAGAATATGGGCAAATCGGATACCTTAGAAAACTATAGTTTGGTAGTGGTCTAGAAAGCATGGTAAAAGAGTTTGGATTCAGTTGGACTTGAGTTCAAATCTTAACTGCTATTTCTGGCTTTGTGGTTTTGGACTCATCCTATTTTTCAGTAAAAATATAGAAACAAAAATATATCATATCTCTAAGTACATTTTCATAAAATAAATGATGAGAATGTTGATTGAAGGTAATAATTACTTGATTGTTTAATATGTGTGGTTGACAGCCACAAGACTACAATAATTTGTATTGGTATCGATTGTGTTGTTGCACTTTGTGTTTCAGCAATATGCTTATATGGATTTTTATTTTTAATACCTTATTTTTTTCCAGTTTCTTTGTTGGAAGTCATAAAAGTAAGGGTCCTTGAGAATGATGATGGTTATTGCCATGCTTCACTCATTTCTGATTAATTGATCATTAATTCTGAGGTTACTACCTATGCAAATTATCCAGGCCATTGCATAGATCAGCAAGACTTTCAAAGTCTTCCATTTTATTTAAGCTTTAAAACAGCCTCGTTCAATTTTTCAAAGCCTGAATTTATGAACTATAGTGCATGGTCTACCAGGAAGATAGAGAAGTTGGATTCAGCATTATCAGTATATAGTAAATTAACTTATTTACAAGCACATTTCCTTCAAGACAACAGTTTTCCTTTTCCCTAAATAGGAATTGACCCAGACTCTACCTCACAATAATAATCTTGAATTAATTTTGAAAGTATGTTTATTTTTTCAGTAAGATTAGCTAGGTATATCTCTCTTTCACTTTGTTTTCTCTGTTGAATTAACAAAAGTGGAGTTTAATAAGTGGTAATATCTGTGATTTGCCTACTATAAATGCCCATCCATTAATTGCTGATGGGGTTGACCAACTCATTTCATGTGGGTCACTGAGCATCTGTTAGACAATGACTACTTTCACCATTACTAAAGATGAAATATAAATGCATTTCATTATTTATAAGACAATTTGGGGTTTGGCAAAATCAAAAGTATACTTTGCCAAAAATAGTTTCCTTTAATTAGTGGCCCAGGGTGTATTTCAAAGGAAATTTAATCCTTTCATTTACATATAACTCAGTAAAATGCCACTTTAAAATCTATCAGCTCTCCATAAAGTCCTACATTATTTTATAACCCATCTTTTTTCTTTTTTACTAAAAGTACATGAAAAATAAGGCAGGGCTTTAATGAGTTGTATAGTTGTAAAATAAAATCCTAAAATCATACATAAGATAAACTTATGCTTTAGAAAAAAGAAAGAGAAAAACATGATAGCTTCTCTCAAGAGTTCATAATACAAGTGACCAATGAGAGAGAGAGAAAGAGAGAGAGAGGTATGTGTATATATATAACATGATATCCTTGAAGTCCTTTTGAATCAGAAGCGAATCATGAATTAAGGAGCTCAGGAGACAAGCAAGTCCGGAAACAATAGACCTGTGTGTTCCATATTGATTGCAAAGAAAATTGTGAAATATTGGTATCAGAATAAAAGCTGAAGAAAGTGTGGCTGCATTCTTAACATTATTTTTACAAGGGAGTTTGTGCTTAACTAACTTGCTGGGCTGCTTGAAAATAATGCACTGTGAAGTATAAGAAAAAGTAGATAGAGTATACTTCGATTTCCATAAAAGATTTTGACAGCTTCACATGAGAGATTAATGGCTGAGGTAGAGAATTGTAGAGTACACAATAAGGAGTTCCTAACATAAGAAACCAGTTTAAGAATAAAAACAGTGTTTGAGGAAGAAATATTTCAAATAAAATAGAATTTTAAATGTAGTAACGCTTAACGTGTTTAAAGACCACTATGTTTCGTATTTCAAATTTAAAAAACACTCAATTTCCATTCTTTTCCTCTCCTTCTTTGCTAATTTATGATTACCATACATTTATTATATTTAATTATGTTCTGCAATATGTATTATACTAATCACACATTACACTAAAAGCAATTACTAGTGTGTTCAGAAACAAAATGCTTATAAATTTAAAGACAGCAAATGACAAATTTATCTGCTGTTAAGAAATTAAAGACATTGTCTCAAATTAGAAACTCTGAACTAAGTGACATAAACATTAATAATATTTAACTGAGGCCATGTTTGTACTTCATCAAATAAAAATTTTAAAAGCTAGGCTTACATTTGTAAGGATAACAATTAAAAATATTATTTTATAATAAGCAAATTACAAAGCAAATGATTATATGGGAATTCCACACATATGCATGATTGTTTTGTAAATTCACAATTTCTCTAATAAAAATATATTTAGAAAAAAACAAATGAGTAAGGTTTTCCAAGGTTTAAACAAAATAAGTATTTATATATCAAGTAAATTTTCTTTATGCCACTACAACATCACATTTTATCTATTTAAACTGGCCTCTGAGTTCTTCCACATGGAAGAAAATACAACTGTATGAGTGACTTCCATTTGTTTTCTGAGCCAAATAGCAGCTTGTTCTATTTTCAGGGTGTCAAAGCTAGAATTTAGTGTCACTAAGTTATTTTTATAGTGAAATGAATAAGAAGGTAAAAGTGAACTCTATAGAGAGTTCCTAGTTATCCCAAATGATATAGCCCATTTTTGAACTCTGTACGTGTGTTTTAAGTTAGGATAATTAGGAACAAAAGATTTAAGTTACAATACTACCTTTTGGACAAAACCTGTCCTGACCTTTCCTACCCCACCAGTGTTTCCAGCAGGTTGCAATCTCTTTTCTTTTATGCACCACTTGCACAGTATTTTATTTGGAGTTCACACAGTATTAAATATTTTTATGCTTTTCAACACCAACTCTATGCCGGAGTGTATGCTTGTTACAGGATATCACAATGAATAAATATACATATAAACCAGGGTCCTTTATAGTTTAAGAAAGGTGATAAATGATTAAAGAACAATTTTACAGGGCAGGATAATAAAGCAAGATAGTTACTGTGCTGGATGCATATCAAGCCTTAGGAAGGGCCCATTAAACCTGTCTCGGTCATGGAATGGAGATGCCCAAAGAAATGGCATCTAAGGTTAGGTGCTTAGGTCTTGTCACATGGGACAATTCAGTCAGTCCTCACAAAATAACCTTTATGAGTAGATATTACTATTGCTATTTTAAGGAAGCAAATGGGAAGGCTGAGGAGCATTTATTAGCCCCCACATTCCTAAGGTTATTAAGTGTCAAGAAGAGTTGTGATTAATCCCCATGTTGTTCTGAATTCAAGGTATGATTATCCTTGGAAAACTCATATTAATATTTTTTCCCTGGTTCCAGTTCACTTATTTGAAGTGATGTTTTTTCTTCTTTTTCTTTAGGTTTACCTTTTAGAGTGCCTTAAGGAAATGATGAATATCACAGAGTTCTGACTTAGAAGATGATTCAGTCATGGGGATTAGGAAAATATGCACAATCTAGTAAGGAAGGTCCAACCAGAAATTCGGGACTGGAATTCCAGCTTTTCATAAATCATAGTGGAATTTTACATCCCTTGGAGGCACTCACTTTCCTGAGCCAGCCAGGCACTGAGATATGACAGGTCCAGCTGTCCACTAGACACTACTGCTGAATGGATCCTCTAGCAAGGACTTTGTTACTCTTTGGGGCGGTTCTAGTACTTTCAGTAGGAAAGAGCATGGATGAACTTATATAAATTATATGCTGGTTTCAATGTAAATTTCACCATCCATTCCTAAACTTGTAATTATAAATATTCATTTCCACCTCTTGTACATGTTTGCATCAAATCCAGACATACTTTCTCTCTTTTTCTCTCACAAACATACACATAAGCACACACATCTCTTGAAGTATGCACACACATCACTCAAAGCAGCAAAGACTTAACAACAGAAGTTGTATTGATCACAATGAAAATACATTTCTAAAAAGGAAAAGAAAACCATGAGACTACCAACACATGTACTGGAAAAAAACCCTTTAGAAATACATGAATATCAGCTTTAAAATTCCAAGTGTAGTTAAATATTGAATATATATTGAAAGATAATCGAGCTCAGGTGATTCAGCAAATTTATTAAGGTATGTATTATTAGATTTAGGAGATAGGATAAATATTTTTAATTTACTGATGCATGGACAATTATAATAGAAACTGTCCCATCCCACTTTTGCTTTTAACAGATTTCCAACAGCTTCAAATATAGACTTGAACCAGAAGGAAGAGAAGAAATTTTTAAGCAACTATATTCAAACAGGACATGTTCTTCATACAGAACATTTTGGGGGCACTACCTTCCTTCTATAAACTAATATTCCAGTAATTCTCATGCTAACATTTGGAGGCAATTATGCTGATAAATTTAAATGGGAAATTAGATAGTTTAACAGTAGAAAAAGATACAAAATACAGTATTCCAGGCATCAGGATAGTGGTCAGAAGCCTTCCAACTGTGGAACAAATAAATGATGACTTTCCAAACACCTTGCAGTCACAGATAGATTTATAGTTTCTTTACCTTAAATTTTCATAAGTATTCTTTCCTAAAAGCGATCTGTCTGAGATGAATCTGTGGTTAGTGTGGTTCCAGTTCCTACCTCCTGCTTTCACAATTGTCTTTCACAAAATTTCTCTACCATGAAGAATCACATCATGAGGCATAGCTCAATGTGTAAAATCTCCACATAACGAAACAAAGGGACCATTTGAAATACTGATGTCGATGTTGAGACAGTGAATAATCTAACAAATCTTTTTGTAACTTAACTTTCCAATTCTTTGCTTTGAACACTTATTTAGGAGGTAATAATAGAGTTATCAACTGATAGAATATTCAGAATGCTTTCCTGGCAAATTACTAAAACTTTTGGTACATCATCCTGATGGAGTTAAAGAATTGAATGGCAACACTATAACAAAACTCCTTCCATTATCATCATCCTATTTACGCAAAGAAAGATTTTTGTGGTTTCCATCTTAAAAACAAAACAAAACTTGGACTAACTGATTCTGCTTCTGGGCTCTGTCTCCTTTAAACAAGTCTGCTCATTTAGTAAGTTTTGTCCATGTATGTAGATTTAACCACTTCATTAATACATCTTTTACTAAATACATAGAGTAAAATATGTTTAATGAACATTTATCAGACTTTGATAGTCAATCAAATTTATACAATTTTTAATTATTGCATTAATTATATCATCCAGAATAATTTTACTCTTACATTCTTATGATCAGTCACAAGAATTTTTAATACAAATGTATATATTTACATAGAGGTAGGGTAGCAATAAAATACAGAATAAAAATGTTAGCTTAGGATCAAGTTTTGAGCCAGAAGTGTAATGAGAATATGAATTTGAGGAGAAAAAGCAGCTTGTAACATTTCTTTTAAAGTAGAACTTGTGCATGTACTTCTGAAATGACCAGTGGTGAATATCAAATCACCATGTTATTTAGATGTTTTTGGACACATTTAAAAGGGAATCCGCAGCTTTATTTTAAAACAACTGTATTTATAGAAATCAGAACTTAACATTTTTAAAAAGACCTCAATTTATGAAAAAAAATTATGTGGCAATTTAAAAATGTGCACCAGTGCATATAGTTTATGAAATTATTTTATGTGAAATAAAAAGAAAACTTTGATAACCCTTTCCTTCACCTCAGGGGGCTTTGAGAAGATCTTTGTGCTTATAAAATATTCACATAGATATTCATAACCTAGAGTTATGAGTACGGTTAACTCATAAAATCATATAGTAATTATAATACACATATATTTTACTTTAAAATTTTATAAACCTATCTCCCCCGTGCAAAGTCTCCTTGAGCTCATATCAAAGTAGGAGTTACAAAGTAGGCAGGGTTATGTTCATTTTGCAAATCAGTAAATGAAGTTTCTTCAGAGTTTGTATTACTGGTCCAAAATATAAGTTTTCAAGTCCAAATATAATGATTTCACCATTTAATTAATGCCAAGTCTTTCTTTTTTCCAAATGTTCCACTTGAGAGATGGGGAAGTTTTTTTTTTGTTGTTTTTTTTTTTTTTTTATAAAGCTTTTGCTGGGAGTTCAAAGAGGGTGAAATGAAAGAAGTAATTTAAGGAGTGACTGTCAGTTATCTGCGAAATTAACCAGTCCCATTCTTTTACAATGCGTATTAATGAAGTTTTGCTGTGCTGAGTGACTCTACAAAATGCCTCTTTTTCTTCAGTTCTTCCAATTAGATTTTATAGCATAGTTTTTTTGTTGTTTTCTTCTGTTGTTATTGGCCGTGGCGGTAGGTTTTTTGTTTGTTTTGTTTTTAAGCACACAGTTAACCTTAGAAAGAGAGAGTAAAACAGTTATCCTAAATCATTAATTTGTAGTTGGCCCCCATTCCGAGCATGTTATATAAACTAACTAATTTAATCTTCGTAACAATCTTGTCAGGTAAGAACTTTTATTAATCCATCATACAGGTGAGAAAGTTAAAGTAAAATTAACTTGTTCTAAGTTCCACAGTTAGTAAAAAAAGGTGATATCTGAACTTTGATATAAACTATTAATTAACCATACATTATGCTGCCTCTCAGTGAAAAATAATTTGTCCATGTGATCTAGCAAAGACTCAAATTTGAGATTATTTTAAACTAATTTAACATCTTTTGAGAGAAAGTCATTTCAAATTTGTTTGAAGGAGTAATTTAAAAAACTACACTATCAGTTTTTCTTTTTACTCTGGATACCCTCTCTAATTTATATTTTAAGACATAGCTCATTCTGGACTATGGTATACTCAATTTTCTCAAAAGAGGAAAGATACACATGGATTACTGGCTATTTAGTTAATGACTGCAAGGCTTGCTTTAATTAGTTATTCTATGCAAGCATTATTTATTCATAAAATACAATTTGTTCTCAGAATATTTTTTCCTAGGAAAAGAAATCGTAAGAAGAAAAATCCAGTAGGAAGTTTAAAGAGCATCATAAACAGAGAGAGGAAGAAAGACAATTCATTTTGTTTTAAAAGATCTATATTCACTAATGTCTGTAAATTAGCATATACTTAATTAATTTGAAAATATAGATGAATTGGAACTTTTTCATATTTCCATTTATTATTTTTCTTGTTTTTTCATCTGTATTGATATTCAAACAGAATACTTTTAAATGAAGGTGGTTGATGGAAGGAAGTGGAGCTGTTGGTATTATGGCTTTCAGCAGCGCCTTCCATGTTGTTGCTTTCTTTGTTTGAGGAGTCTTTATCTTACCCCATTCCAAAGAGGATTGAACAGAGAAGCTTGCTACTGAGGTGCCTGGAGCTTTAGTTTAGTCACTTCCCTGGTCTGATTGCTTTCCCTCTTACTAATACTGCTATTTTAAACAACTTCTGCATGCATTTTGAATGTGACGTTCATTCCATTTATAGCTCCTGAGATAAAAGTCCAACTTCTTGAAGCATCTGGTAGGCCGACAGCACTGTAGCCATGATTCTCCCCTCTGTGGTTCACAGCACCTGCCAGTTACAAAAATCTTGAAGCCCTTCCAGGTCCAAATATCTCACATTCAAGTACATGGAAAATAAAGCAAGCTGGTTTAGTTAGAATAAGAATAGAAAGAAATGGAAAGCACAAAGAAATCTCCAACTTAATTCTATGGTTAACACCTTCTGAACAAAGTTGTCCCTAAACTAACTTCCCAAATACAAGGAACCTCTTCTTTTATTCATGCTTCAGTCATCTGTCATGCATTCATGTTTGCTTCATCTGAGGAGTGAGGGTAATCAGACATATCTCTCAGGATGGTTTGTGAAAGTTAAATGAAGCTGTATATCAAAATCTTCCTCTATACCTCTTAATCCATAGTGACCATTCAGCAAATGGATTTTATTATCAAAAGTACAGTGTGATGTGCCAACAGAATCACAATGAGTTTTGGAATCCAGAAGAAGCATTTACCTGAGATCAGAGAAGTATCTGATCTTAGTCCTAATGTTCTCTCCTTCCTCCACTCCAATCAAAAGTAACTTTCTGTTAGTTATCAGTATGTTATAATCTTTTCTAAAGAGTGGAAGGCTAATACTTTTCCAAATATATTATCCATCCCTATACCCAAGAGAGCACAATCTTATTATTTTAAAAAATGAATAATTCCATGGGTAGACTTTTAGGCTTTAGTAACAGTCCAAAAAAGGAGATATTTTTTTCCTTTAAGCTTTCCTATGTTCTTTAGTCATAATTTTCTTCAATCTACTCATGCTTATTTTATGTAATTAATATTCATTTATATAATGAGGATTTAAAATAGTGTATTGAAACACTTTACCTGTAAAAAAAGTCTTTGGCATTGCGCCTTCCAAAGACATACATATATACTTCCTGGAAAGTTTGACTTAAATTAATGAAAAAATTAAGATCAACCAATTTATACTATTGAAGAAAAGTGTGGTTTAAATATAAATCAAAATAGTTAATTTAACATTTAGAAATTTGTGATTCATCCACAAAGCAAATTTTAATGATTTCCTAGGCATTGAAAATTTTGGATTATAAACACAATCTTAGAAGACTATAGACATAATTAAATTGTACATTAAATAAAACTAAAAGGTATAAATTAATGTTATCACTTCATTACATTAAGGGTCCTATCTTTTAAAAAAGATTGAGATTATAATATTGTTTGCAAAATATAAGTTCATAAAGATTAATTTTTTCAGGATTATTTGATTCATAATAACAAAATATTTCTGATTTTTTAGAATTTGGACTTATAATAAGAGCTGATAGCATTCACTCTTTAGTCAAAGTTATTTTAATATTATCTTATAATTGCAAAAAACGGTACTAGAATAAACTTTAAGGAAATAGATATTTTTCTCTAACAAAATAAGAAAAAAACATTGAGATTTTTTTAAAAAAGATTTATTTATTTTTTCTCCCCTTCCCCCCCCACCCTGGTTGTCTGTTCTCTGTGTCTATTTGCTGTGTTGTCTTTGTCCGTTTCTGTTGTTGTCAGCGGCATGGGAATCTGTGTTTCTTTTTGTTGCGTCATCTTGTTGTGTCAACTCTCTGTGTGTGCAGCACCATTCCTGGGCAGGCTGTACTTTCTTTCACGCTGGGTGGTTCTCCTTATGGGGCGCACTCCTTGCGCGTGGGGCTCCCCTACACGGGGGACACCCCTGCATGGCAGGGCACTCATTGCACACATCAGCACTGCACATGGGCCAGCAGCACACCGGTATTTGAGAATTTTTTCTTCTTTGTTACTACACAAGAAGGAAAATATGTGCAACATGTCATAACTTCCCTTCTAAAAATAAATCCACCTGTTTAATCAATATTATTTAGGTTTGGGTGTTTCATGCAATTATATAAAAAAAGTTATTTATATGCTTTGTATATTTCAATAAGCAGGCCATCGCTAAGTCCCTTAACCTCCTTATACCTCATCTTCCTCTCTGTAAAATGGTAATAACAACAATTCTCAGTATTTACCTCAAAGGGTCGTTGTAGGGATTGAGTGAGAAAATATACATCGTGTTTAGAACAGTGTCAGACACATAGTAGTCTATACATAATTATCAACATAATGTTGAACTTTTACCTGCAGAAGTGCAATTCTCATTTACATATCTTATGAAAAATATTTAAAAGCATTTCCTGAGTTCATTGAACAATTTGCTGATTGTTGTGGGTTCTCTATCAGCCCTTGACAGAGACTCTCATCCCCCACACCTACCAAAGAAAGGAAGATAATAAGAATCTTCCATTCCAGCTTATGCTCTGGTAGTTGGAAAGTAGAAGTTAAAATACTAAATCAACCATTCACTAATATTAATATTTAGGGAGTAACAGGCATGGAAGACAGTAAGAAAGAGTGCACCTTAAAACAAAGGCAGGTGGGAGAAGAAGAAGAATTTGTTGTGTTCCATTTAATCTCTGTTTTACTCCCCTGACTTTATTTTGTCTTGGAAGCCAAGATGGCAAAACCTTCTTTGTGTGGT
The DNA here is from genome assembly GCF_030445035.2 of Dasypus novemcinctus. Taxonomy (NCBI): domain Eukaryota; kingdom Metazoa; phylum Chordata; class Mammalia; order Cingulata; family Dasypodidae; genus Dasypus; species Dasypus novemcinctus. The sequence goes on from NC_080681.1 coordinate 57,396,797, forward strand.
GAATTAACACGACATGGTACAAGGTTGTGATTTTTTTCTGTAAGCTTTTGAAATTCTCCTCCTGTCAAACTTATAGTTTTTTGATATGATGAAGAGACAGCTGTGAAGGTAACTGGCCAAGCCCTTCATAGGAATATCATTTTCACATAATTTGGCTCTGAAGCCAAGGGAAATTGTACTTTACTTCTTTTATTAATTAGTGCCTTTAATGGGAGCTTTCATTAATCAACATGTCTTGAGAAAAGCTGGTCTCTTTCCATAGAGCTGAATAAATCCTGCTGTGTGGGGGACTGGTGATGGTACTAATGCTAATGTTTTTGGAATGTGTTACAGGGAATTAGAGATATGAAAGGACAAAATCATTCCTCTCTAACCGTAGGCTTTTTTCTTAATAGAATTTTAAAAAATAATAAATAACCTCAATATGCTAATTTCCACTAAACTCTCTGATGTCCACCTTTCATATTTAATCACCACGGGATATCATATACATAGTCAGAGTCTGTTAGAATTATTCCAACACCAGTTTGATCAAATAGCAGCTCACAAATGGGACTTCAAACAACAATATTAGGACCTTGGCCTAATGTAGTAGCATCATTCGTAAGGAGCTTCTTAAAAGACTTCAGAGGCAGCAATGCCAAACTTATAAGAACAGCATTTAACTAACTAGCTTCTATAGTTAAAAACCAGGAAACAAAATGAAATATTTGGGCTATTTTCTATAAGATTTCTAACAGTCAGATATTTGCAAGAATGTACAGAAAAAATCCAGATGATTGCCTGAAAATTTAAGTATCTATCATGATGTCTGGTATTGTGTTAACACAGCTTATACTAAGGAGCGTATTTTTGGAACTGCTTTACACATCTCCCTATAAAGTGGGTAGTCTAGCAGATTTTATTTAAGAAAGACGTTTTTGAGAAAAGTCCTGCCTTTCTCAATTATATTTATTATTAAACCCTTTTTATTCGGATTATGATTTTCTACACCTTAACGCGGTCCTAAGATCATTAACTGATAAAGTGTTCTGTTTTTGTAGTCCAGAGATGGAAAGTTTTTTGAGTTTGTGACTGGAGCATTCTGCCTCATACTGCCTCCATCAGTGATCTGACCACAGGCACTTCAGCAACCTCTTTCCTGATTCTTCCATTCTGAAAAGGGAAAACCCTTTACCCTTGCTTCTGTCTGGCTTTAAAAAATGCATAAATAGCCTATCACCCTGGGTAGGATGGCAGGTGGAGTGACTTCATGTCATAACCTCCTATTACTTCGGTTTTTTCCTCTATAAAATGAAGATACTAGTATTATCTGGCTCATAGGGTTATGTGAGCATTTAAATAGAATAATAAATGTAAAGCATCTGGCACATGCAAAGTAGATTGTGTAATGTTTTAAAGAGGTTCCTGAAGTGTGGAGTCAAATGTTGTAATTCTTTCTTATTTCATATGGTTATATGTATGACTAATTTTCTTCCTCTGCCTTCTGAGCCTAGCCCCAACTTCTACCCCTGCCCTAGCACTTTACTCTGTTCACTCAATGCAAAGCTCACTGTTCTGCCTATTGACTCAGATTGCTCCTCCCATCCTTTTTTTTAATCACAGAGCAACTATGGATTGCACTAAATATATTTGCATTTAACTAGAGGTTATCATAGTTCATGTGGGTGGTGACTTTCCTTTCCAACTAGGGTGCACTTAAGAATTTTGATATACATTACCATATTATTCATTCTAAAGAGATCTTAATCTTTGCCTTCATTCATCCACTGAACAAGTATGCAATGTCCATTATGCATAAGGTACTCTCCTAGGCCCTTGAAATACAGAAATAGAAGAGATACACAAATTTTCTAATGTGGATTAACAGTCAAATAGATAAATCTGATAGGGATGTTGTTAACAGTGGTGTTATGTTTGCTGTTTAGTAATTAGTTAATTTAGTGAACACTTAAGGAAGGATATTCAGGAATATCGTGGAAGAGAATTCCAGGGAGAGGAAACAGCAAGTGCAAATTTCCTAAGGCAAAACCATGTCTGACATGTTGGAAGCACACTTAGGAGACCACAGTCTAGAGAAGAGTAAATTGGGAGAGAGTGGTAGGAGGTGAAGTCAGAAAAATATATCAAGGGACCAGATTACTTAGTTTATGTGGATCATTATCAGGATTAGAATTTTCCTTTTGAATACAATAGGAATCCTTGGATTTGTTGATGACCTGGTTTACATTAGAAAAGGCTCATTCTGTTTATTGTGGGGAGAATAGAGTTAGCTGGTCATGGGATGAGGAGAGAAGCCAGGGACTACAAGCAGTCACTATAATTCAATTATAACAAAAATGTAATTGTGACATTTATCACTTCCTGTTCTGTGTGATTGCTATTCATGGGCCTATTTGGTTATTCTTGATACATTTTACATTTTAAATTTTAAATTGGCATGGATCAGGATTCCAGCAGATTTACATTTGTAGACATCAGAGGTCTTTAACCAAGAAAAAGTTTTGAGTGTACAACGAGGGCAACTTAAAATGGTATGTCACTCCCCCTTCAACTCCCATACCTAATCATAACTATCTCTCCTTACAGAATTTTATATGTGTACCAAATGCTTCTTTGTACTGTAAAGGAAAATAATTACTGTAGAGGTAGAGAACATAGGGGAGGTAGAAGAGGTAGAAGATACAGTCCTTATTCTCAAGAAAACTTTATAATAATGAGCACAATAAATCCAAAACACATATATACACATACATGTGTTTATATGGCCTAGTTCATGTATATTATATAATAATCTCATATTGACCATAAAACCAATATAATATATAAAAATATCTTATATTTTATAAATTAAAAATCCATAACTAGACCTGCTATCCCCAATTTTTAAAATTCCATATATAGTTATTTGGATTATTTAGGCTCTAACTCAGTACTTTGAGAATACTACAGAAATTCAAGGAAGTAATACCAAAAAAAACTTTTATTTTTTCTGAGTCTCATTCAAGTGTCATCCTAATGTATGTCTTTCAAAACTTTGCAATAAGATAATTGGCAATTATAAAATTAAATTTCTCCAAACCAAGAGGAAATTCTTGATGGCCTTATTCATATTTCACAGTGAAGAAGTTAAATCCTGTTCTTTGCAATGGCCACTAACATACCAGAGCAGAGAACTAGATGCTTCTGCTAAGACTAGGAGTTATAACCCAGATCAGGTCCATGAAAGCTCTGGCATATAAAGGCCAGTTAATCTCTGCAGTCTTTCTGACACCCCCAAAATAAAGGTGAAATTGTTTCTGCCTCTAGTGAAAGGGACATGCCAGGCAGTGTTTTAAATCAGACTTCCATGGTAAAATACCCATAAATAATTAATTTTCCGCTTCCTTTAGAATAAGACAGGTTAAGTAGTAGGGCACATTTAGTAAATAAGAAATTACTTGCAGTAATTTCTACAACATTCAAATCATCTTTTCCTTTCTGAGTCCTATTTTTAAAAGTCTTTGATCTGCATTACAGTAGAAAGGACACTGGATGTGGAAGCAGAAGTCCTGGATATGAATTCAACTCGGCCACCAACTGAGAGTGTGTCTTGGGCAAGTTATTTAACCTAAACATCTCCCTTTATTTTCTAATGATGAATTGGGAATAGCAATTCATATGCCACAGGGTTGTTGTGAGCATCAAATAAGTTGATGCAAAGGCTACAAGTGCAGAGTTCACATAATGACCATTTAATCACAAATACTGAATGACGCATACTGTGGCATTATCACATTCCTTGTAGGGGTAGTTCATAGAGTTCTACCCTGTACCACAAGTACCAGCACAGGTGTGATCTTGCAAAATGGGAAATATGTCCCCTCTTTCTTCTTTCTGCATATTATTCAGAAGGACAATATAATTCAGTTGTTTAATTTTATCATTAAAGGGGGTTTTATTTTCTTCATTCAATACATATGGGCAAGCTTTTCAATTAACAATGACCTTTAAGACTTCTACTAGTATGAATAGATGGTGATACTGACTACAAATTAGATTCTGCAGTGGACCTTGTTCCTTTTTTTTTTTAAACACACTGATTAGTTTCATACAGTTGGTGGCAGACTACACTGTAGCATTCAGCTTGCAATTTTGTAGCAATCTCAAACATTGTGTTCAATCCCCCAAGGTATTCTGTAGAAACGCTGTCAAACTATTTTGATGTATGTGTATTTTCATTCTGTAGCTGTGCTTTGTACTCATTTAAGAGAACCAGTCTTTAATTTGTAACAGAACATTTTCAAGATGAAACAGAATTCTGAGCCTCAGCAAAATCACTGGCATGTGACCATAACCATCTAAGTCTTGAGTGGTCTGATTTCTATTAGATACAAGGCTGTGTTTTAAAAATCCAGTTATAAAATGCAACTTTGAATAAATAGCTTCAAATTCGGCCTTAAAATTCACTAACTGTCATCATACTTGCCATCATCATCTGGCTCTAATTTACTTCTCCAATTTCATTTGTCATTCCTCCTACCCTATAGCCCCTGCATATCTGTAATTCCATGAAATGTCTGCCTCTCTCTGCCTTCCTTTGAACTCATCCATGTATAGCTCTGTCTATCTAGAATGCCATGCTCTCCACTCATCACCTTTTGTCTCAGGCATTTCCTATTTCAGAAAGCCTCCCTCCACCTGCCCAACACCTTTTCTGGGTCAATTAGTTCTCCTTTGTCTTTCATGTACCTTTTGCGGTGCTTTAATCAAAATAGTCTTCTTCGGGTATAGTAATAATTGGTTTGCCTGATTATCTTTCACACTTTCACATTTGAATATAAGTTTCGAAGTGCAAAGGCAATATTCTTCTTCTTCTTCTTCTTCTTTTGTGTTACCAGGGCCAGGAATTGAAACTGGGATCTTATATGTGGGAAGCTGGGACTCACCAGTGAGCCACATCGGCACCCCTGCATAGGTTTTTATGTTTGTTTCCTTGTTAGTTTGTTGTTGTTATTGTTGTTGTTATTCTTTTTAGGAGGACTAGGAATCAAACCTGGGACTTCTAATGTGAGAAGCAGGCAATCAACTGCTTGAGCCACATTCATTCCCCGATATCCTTTTTAATCCATCAACAGTAGGTTTTTGCAATAAGTTTAGGTCAACTAAAAAGTTAGAGGCACTGTGTACACTTCAAAACTCATTCTGTGAAGCCAGCATCAACCTAATAGCAAAGTCAGGTAAAGATAACACAAGAAAATTATAGAATATCCCTTATGAATGTACATGCAAAAATCCTCCACAAAATACTACCAGACTGAGCCCAACAACACAATTAAAGAATTATAGACCATGATCAAGTTGGATTTATGCCAGATTTGCAAGGGTAGTTAAACATAAGAAATTCAATTAATGTTACATGACATATTAATAAATTAAGGGAAAAATATGACCATATGAATTGATGCAGAAAAGACATTTGATAAAATGTAGAACCCTTTCCTAATTAAAAACATGCAAAAGATAGAAATAGAAGGAATGATTAATGGTAAAAGACACATATGAAAAAATCTAAGCTAACTGATAGCTTTCCCCAAAAGATCAGGAATAAACAAGAATGCCCATTGTAACCTCTATTATTCAACATTGTACTGGAAGTTCTAGCCAGAGAAATTAGGCAAGAAAATTAATAAAAGACATGCAAATAGGAATAGAAAACATGAAACATTCCCTATTTACAGAAACTTGTTCTTATTCATAGTAAATCCTGAAAATTCATAACAAAGCTCCTAGAACTAATAAATGAAATCAGCAAAATGCAGGGAACAAGATCAATGTGCAAAAATAAGCAGTATTTCTATATACTAATATATAGATTGTCTGAGGAAATCAAGAAAAATCCCCACTTACAATAGCAACTAAGGGAATCAAATATCTAGGAATAAATTTAACCAAGTATTTAAATGACTTATACATGGAAAACTACAAAAATATTGCTGAAAGAAATTAAGAAAATATAAATAAATGTAAGGACATTCCATGTTCATGAAAAGGAAGACTATATATTATTAAGATGTATATTTACCCAAAGCAATATACAGATATCACACAATTCCAATTAAAATTCCAAAAGCTAAGTAACTTATAGACTATAGTCAACAATAACACTGCAATATTTCTGTAGCAAAGGCAAACAAGGCATAATATCAATGCTAAAGGTCAAAAAAAAAAGAATATGAGATTTAGTTTTATGAGATGTGAATATGATCAAGCATTGCTTTATCATTTTGTTCACTAACAATGAGACCTTAGTTATGTCCTTAAACCAATCTGTGCTTATTACTCATCTTTCTGAAGAGTGGAGAGATAATTAAGTTTGTTTTTAGGATTAAATAAGATAAATGTGTTGAACAGGATTTTTTAAAGTAATGCCTTTATAATTTGATAAGCTGCCTTTTGTCTGTTATTTTATTTTTAAATTTGCTGAAGTATATCACTCCCACATAAACATACATAAACAATAAGTGTATAGTAATAGTTGTGAACTTACAAAATAAACATATATAACATCATAGGACTTTCATACCTCACCCTATCATCAATGCCTTGCATTGTTGTTAAACATTTTTAACTAATGATTAAAAAGCATTGTCAAAGTATTACTGCTAACCAAAGTATTTTCCCCAACCCCCCAATTATTATTATTATCTTTATATCATTTATATATGAACATACACAAACAGTAAGTGTATGGTAAAAGCTGTGTAACTTATAAAGCAAACACACATAACATCATACAGCGGTCCCACACATCAACCCTTCACCAACACTTTGCAGTGTTGTGAGATTTTGTTACAAATTATGAAAGAATATTGTCAAAATCTTACTACTAATTTTAGCCCTTATCTTACATTTGGTGTATTTTCTCTCCAACACCTCCTATTATTGTTTTTTAAATATATTTTTATGACAGAAGTTGTAAACTTAGAAAACAATCATGCACATGTGCAGAATTCCCAAACAACACCCCTCCATCAACACACCCCATTGTGGGGAAACATTTGTTACAGATAAGATAGTATCATCTGGTTGTTTTCATGCCCATAGTGTACATTTGGCACATATTTTCCATACTGTCCCATTATCAACACAGTACATCTTTGGCATAGATGCAAGAATATTATATTATTATTGCTAACCACAGTCCATAGGTCACTCCAGATGTATTTTTCCCATGCTTTCCCATGGTCCCACCACCCTGCAACAGTGATGTACATTTGCTCTAGCTCACAAAGGACACATTTGCGTCTATACCATCATCCACAATTCTCACCCATCTCTTGGTTTACCTTGCTATTCACTTCCTAGATTATTCTTCAGCAATTGGCATTTACATACCTAGACTACCATTTTCAGCCACGTACCCATTTATAAACTAGCTGTTATTCACTATGTGTTACCATCCACTCTATACATTTCTATACTTTTACAGTAAAGCTAATTAAAACTACTACATACATTAAACATCAGTAGTCCGTCTCAGTCTTTCTCTTATCTCCTTTAAGAATCCACCACCTACCACCAGGTCTTGAAGATATTTTCCTACAATTTCTTCTAGAACCTTAAGGTTCTTGCTTTTATTTTTAGGTTTTTGATCCATTTTGAGTTAGTTTTTGGATAAGGTGTGAGATAGGAGTCCTCTTTCCTTCTTTTGGCTATAGATATCCAGTTCTTTCAGCACCGTTTGTTGAATGGACTGTTCTGCCCAAGCTGTGTAGATTTGCCTATTGGGGTGACCCAAACTTTCATTCCAGAAGATTCTGGGCCATTATTAGTTCTGCTTGAATTTGGATGTTGCAGTTTCCCATTGACTTTAATCATAGGACATGGCAGTACTAGAAGTTGCCCTAGTGGGTACCCTGTATTCCAGGCAAACTCTTCTTTACTCCCATTGTATTAGTCAGGGTTCTCTAGGGAAAGAGAATTAACAAGAGATATCTGTCAATAGTATGTGATTCTATAAGAGTCTCTCATGCAGCCATGGGGATGCAGAAGTCCAGGTTCTGCAGGCAGGCTGCAACCAGGGGCTGCATTGAAAGTGCAATGAAGGTTTTTGATGAGTTTCGGGAGATGTTGGCTATCCAGAGAGGAGCTGGGAAATTCTCTCTCAATGCTGGAATCACTTTCCCTTTTAGGGCATTCAACTGATTGGGTTAAGTGTCACTCATTGCTGGGGGCAATCTCCCTGACTGATGTAATTATAACCAGCTAGCTATGATTTACCACTGCAGTAAAGTCAACAGTGACAAAAGTCCATAAATACCTTTGTATTACAGTTAGCCCAGTGCTTGCTTGACCAAACAACTGGGCACAATTACCTGACCACGTTGACACATTAGCCTAACCATCACACTAGGGTATATTTATTCTGGGTGCAGTTTTTCTTTTTAGTTTAGGACTTCCTGCACTTTCTCCCTTGCTGGTTGTGCAGTAGGAGCCAAGGGCATAGTTGGTGCTATAAACTGTGGAGGCTCAAGCTGCTCTCATTGCCCAGTGAAGCCAATGAAGCTTCTCCCAACTTTCTCCTTTGCCAGGGGTAAGGACAGAGTCACAGCTGTGTGGAATAATCCAAGTCATGAGTCCTAGATTGTAGTTGCCCAGAAACACTGATGAAACTTCATGCCCCATTCTCCCTGCCCTGGGTGGTGATGGAGAGCCATCTATGCAGTATGACTCCAAGATGACTGCAGTTGCCCCAGTAGTCTTCCAATTATTCAGTCTGTGCCAATCAAAGGTACCTGCAGTTACCTGAATAGCTGGTGCAGGGCCTGCCAGCCTCCTCCCTGCCAGAGGTGGGGCTGAAGCCTAAGCTAAGGCTGCAGGCTGATTTGCATGAAAGAAACCGGTTCCTACCAACACTGTGATTTTCAATCAGCCTGGCTTCCCTTCATGCTGGGGGCAGTGCCAAAATGGTGGCTACCGGCCTTTTTCAGACTTGGACAGGTTCAAATGTGAGCTGTTCTTAGGGTTATACTTTAGGCAGGGAGATTTACTAATCAATAGCTGAAATTTCTTCCTCCCATTTTTGGAAATGGAGCTTCCAATTCCAGCCATAGACTAGCTTGTGCTGTCAAAGTAGGATAATCAGCAGCCTCCGGAAAGGCTGGTGCAGGTTCTCCCAGCTTCCTCCCTGCTGGAGGTGGGGCTGGGGCTTAGTCTAGAGCTGCAATCTGACCTGAATGGAAAGAAACTGGTCCCTACCACCACTGTGAATTTCAGTCCACCCCACTTCCCCTTGTGCCAGGCATCACGTTATGATAGCAGCTACCAGACTCTTTCTGACTTGGACAGGCTCAAATTTTAGCTATTCTTAGGATTATACTCTAGCCTGCCAAATTTACTCATCAGGAGCTGAAGTGAAGTTGGGGCCCAACTGTCTCTTCCTCCCTTGCTTTTGGGTTGTGGAACATTTAATTCCAGGCACAGAACAGCACCTCCAGTGGAGGATGGGCACCAGCCTCCATGGCATAGAGTGCTCTACTTATGAATCTCCTCTGCAGGTGGGCAGTCTCCTCCTTCCATTCTTTCAAGGATGTGGCAAGATGCTCTTCTGGTCTCCTGGAGCCCCCATGCATGTACTTCAGCTAGCTCCAGATAGCCCTGGGTGCTTACTAACTGCCCTGTAGCAAGAGCTGTCTCTAGGAGCTCCTTACTCCACCACCATCTTGCTGGTTGTCTGCTATTTTATTTTATTTTTAAATAAAATTTTATTGAAGTATATCATTCATCATGCACATACATAAAAAATAAATATGGTAAAAGTTGTAAACTTACAAAATAGCCATGCATATCATCATACAGGGATCCCATACTAACCCATCACTGATACCATGCATTGTTGCGAATCTTTTGTTACAAACTATGGAAGAGCATTATTACAATATTACTGCTAACTATAGCTTGTATCTTATATTTGGTGTATTTTTCCTACCTCAACCCCCCCAATTATTAATACCCTGCATTAGTATTGTATATTTGTTATAGTTCATTTAGAGAATGTCCTTGTATTTGTTGTTTAACCACAGTCCGTCTTTCATCACTGGATTTTCTGTATTATAGAGTCCAGTAATTTGTACAGTCCCTTGAAAGTGTACACTCAGTGGCTTTCATTTTCATCAGAGTCAGGCTGTCATCACCTCAGTCAAGTTTAGAACATTTTCATTACTCCAAATGAAAAATCCCATACCCTCTTATTCCCCCCATTGTTGTCCCTTAATTGATTTATCTTCTTTGTCTTTGCTACAAAAATATTACAATATAACTTAACTATCATCGATCAGTTACATTAGTTGTAATTTTCCTTTGTATCACCATTTCTTAACACTTTGTTAAAGAAGAACAATCTTATATTTATGCTATTAATCATTCATCTCTGAACTCATTGTTATACTTTCCCTGGTTATTCCCTAGCTTCCTTTCAATTGACATTCACATCCATAGACTACCCCTTTCAGCCACAATCACATTTATAAACTAGCAGTGTTACTTATACTCACTAAAATGTGTTACCATTAACTATATTCATTTCCACACTTTAACAAGAAACCTTATTAAAAATTCTACATACATTGTGCATCAGTTCCCTTTATCGACCCACTTTCTATCTCCTAGTAACCTCTACTCTAGAGTTTGCTTATGGTACTTAGTTCATATTAGTGAGACTATATAATACTTATTCTTTTGTGTCTGTTTTATTTCACTCAATGTAATGCCCTCAAATTTCATCCATGTTATCATATGTGTCCCAATTTCATTTCTTCTTACAGCTGAATAGTATTCCATTGTATGTATATACCACATTTTGCTTATCCATTCATCAGTTGATGTCCTCTTGGGCTAGTTCTATATTTTAACGACTGTGAATTATGCTGCAATGAGCCATGGTTTACAAATGTCAGTTCGTATCCTTGCTTTCAGTTCTTCTGAATATATTCTTAGTAATAATATTGCTGGATCATACAACAGTTCTAGATTCAGTTTCTTGAGGTACTGCCAAAATATCTTTCAGAGAGGCTATACTATTCTACATTCCCACCAACAGGAAGAAGCATTCCTATTTCTTCACATCCTCTCCAGCACTTGTAGTTTTCTGTTTTTTTGTTTGTTTTTTAATAATGGCTTATCTATAAGGTATGAAATAATATCTCATTGTAGTTTTGATCTGCATTTCCCTAAAAAGCTAGTGAAATTGATCCTTTTTTTCATGTACCTTTTGAAAAATTGAATTTTGTATATTCACGTGTTTTTGTTTTTCAAGAAAGGGTGGTGTATTTTGTCAATTTGTCAATGCTCTTTCTTAGTTTGTAACAACTAACAATTTGTCAGTTGGAAAATGCTATTTCAATTGAGATGATTTTGTGATTATGTGATTTTTTCTTCAATCTATTAATGTGGTTTATTACACTAATTGATTTTCTTGTGTTGAATTACTCTTGCATACCTAGAATTAAAGCCACTTGATCATGGTGTAGAATTCTTTTAATGTGCGTTTGGATTCAGTTTGCAAGTATTTTGTTGAGAATTTTTGCATCTACATTCATTAGAGAAATTTTTGTGTAGTTTTTTTCATAGTATCTTTATCTGGTTTTGGTATTAGGATGACATTTGATAATGGGTTTGCTAGTGTTCCTTCCTGTTTGCTTCTTTGGAAGAGCTTGAGCAAGATTAGCATTAGAGCATCTTTGAATGATTAGTAGAATTCACCTGTGAAGCCATCTGGTTCTGGGCTTTTCATCTTTGGGAGATTTTTTTTCCCTACACCAATCTTACTTAAAACACAAATAGATATTTCATTTTCTGTAATGGCAAATGATTCAGATAATCCTAAACTCAAATCATTGACTAATGAAGAGATTTAAATATGCAACAAAATTATTTTTCAAAAAAGCAAAATAATCAAGGTTATAGACATATGGGACCTGGAATCTGCAAACTGATTCCAAAATGAAATGTGTAGAAAATCTGTGGTGAAACCACAACATTCCATCCCTGCTTTGGAGAAGGGCTATCATACAACATTCAGTCAGCCAAAGTAAGTTCAGTAGAAAGGTATCTCTGTAAAAATTTCAAGCCAGTTTTCTTGTGTAGAATCATCCAGATCTTTCCAAGACTGAGCTAGTGGCTTTCTTCTTTTTCTACATTTCCAACAATCTACATGAAGTTCAACTCTTGATGAGCTGCTTACAGCAGCAGTTCCTTAGGAGTTTGGGAGATTTTTGATGATTATTCCAGCTCTTTGCTTGTGATTGATTTTTTGAAGTCTTCTATTTCTTTTAGGGTCAGTGTAGGTTGTTTGTATATTTCTCAGAATTTGTTCATTTCATCTATAGTTCCGTTTGTTTACATGCACTTGCTCAGAGTATTCTCTTATGATCTCTCTTATTTCTATAATGTAAGTGATAAAGCCCCCCCATCTCATTTCTGATTTTATTTATTTGCATCTTCTCTCCTTTTTCTTTTGTCAATCTACCTATGGTCTGCAATTTGTTGATCTTCTCGAAGAGCCAACTTTTGGTTTTATTGGTTCTCTCTGTTTTGTTTTGTTTTGTTTTGGTTTGGTTTGATTCTCAGTTTCATTTATTTCTGCTCTAATCTTTATTGTGTCTTTCCTTCATTTTGGTTTAAAATTAGTTTGCTGCTTATTCTTCCTTTTTCCTCAAGTTGTGCAATTTGGTCTGTACTTTTAGGTATTTTTTTAAATGTATATTTTGAGGGCTATAACTTTCCTTCTCAGCACTGCATTTGTTGAATCCCATAGATTTTGATATGTTGTATTCTTATTTTCACTTTTCTCAAGAAATTTACTGATTTCTCTTGCAATTTATTCTTTAATCCAGTAATTATTTAGAGTGTGTTTTTAATCTCCATGTACTTGTTAATTTTCTCTTTTTTCCATCCATTATTGATTCCCTATTTCATTCTATTATGATCACAGAGAGTATAATTTCAATCTTTTAAAATTTATTGAGATCTTTTTTGTGATCAGACATATGGTCTGTCCTGAAGAAGCATCCATAAACACTTGAAAAGAATGTGTATCCTGCTGTTTTAGGGTATAATGCTCTATAAATATCTGTTGGGTCTAGTTTATTTATCATATTGTTCAAGCTCTCTGTTTCCGTATTTATCCTCTGTCCAGATGTTCTTGCCAATACTCAGATTGTTGTATTTAAGTCTCTATTATTGTAGCAACTTCTATTTCTCCCTTCAGTTTTTGCCAGTGTGTGTCTCACTTATCTTGGACATCCAGGTTAGGTGCATGAATAGTTATTATAGTTATTTCTACTTAGTGAATTTTTCCTTTTCTTAATATATAATAACATTCTTCATCTCTAGTAACAGTTTTGCATTTAATATCTATTCTGTCTGATATTAGTATCACTACTACAGATCTTTTTTGGTTATTATATGTGTGGTATAGGTATATCTTTTCCAACCTTTCACTTCCAACCTGATTGTGTCCTTACATCTGAGGTAAGTCTCTCATAGACAGCATATAGATGTCTTGTATATTTTGAACCATTCTGTCAATCTGCGTCTTTTGATTGAGGAGCTCAGTGTTATTATTGTAAAGTCTTGTTACTTTGTCCATTTCCTCCTTTCACTTTCTGTTGTCATATCTTACTATTCTGTCTTTTTACCTTTTAAGTTACCCTTACTAATAATCTTCACTTCTACACTCTTCTCCAAGTCTCTTGCCCCTGTTTTTTCCTTAAGCTGCAGCATTCCCTTTAGTATCTTTTGTAAATCTGGTCTTTGGTAACATACTCTTTAAGTTTTTGTTTGTCTGGGAATACTCTAAACTTGCCCTCATTTCTGAAGGAGAGTTTTGCCACATAAAGAATTCTTGGTTGGCACTTTTTCTCTTTCACTACCTTAAATACCTTATACCACTTTCTTCTCACTTCCATGGTTTCTGATGAGAAATCAACATTTAGTCTTATTGAGTTTCCCTTGTATGTGATATATTGTTTTTATATTGCTGCTTTCAGAATTCTTTCTTATCTTTGCCATTCTGAATAATAGGTGCCTCAGAATAGGTCTATTAAGATTCATTCTGTTTGGGTTGTGTTGTCTTTCTTGAATTTTTATATTTGTGTCTTTCATAAGGGTTGGGAAGTTTCTAGTCATCATTTCATCAAATATTCTTTCTCCCATTTCCATTCTCTTCTCCTTCTGAGACACCATATGTTTGCATGTTTTGTGCTATCAATAAATTTTCTGAGACCCTGTTCCATTTTTCCCATTCTTTTCTCTTTCTGACCTCCTGTTTCTTCAAGTTCAGATGCTTGGTCCTCCAAGTCACTAATTCTATCTTCCATCAATTCAATCCTGCTGTTATGCCTCTAAGGTATTCTTAATCTCATCTATTGTTTCTTTCATTCCCATAAACTCTGTTACTTTTCTTTGCTGACTTTTAAATTGCTCTTTATGCTCACCCAGTGCCTTCTTAATATCCTTTATCTACTTGTCCTTCCACTCCTTCAATTGATTTAGGAGACTTGTGCATTATCATTAATTAGTTGTTTTAAAATCCTGTGTCTCATCAGAATTTTTGGTCTGTTCTTTTGGCTGGGCCATCCCTTCCTGATTTTTAATATGGTTTGTAATTTTTTTTTCTGATTTCTAGGGATCTGAATATCTTTGTGAATTTAATCTGACAGTCAATTTCTTTCTCTTGCCTTGTGGTTTTGTTACATGGTTATTCTTTGATTTTCAGTTCAGTTCACTCTAAGTCTTTAAAATTACCCAACATAAGTGATCAAAATATGCCCAGAGACTCACTACTGGGGAGTATATCCTCTCCTTAGGGACTGGGAGAAGAGACTCATAAAATTACTTTTTCTCCTTGCAGTTTCCTGGCTTGCCAGCTGATGGCATTTATTGGTAAATCTTTCCATTGAGTGTTCTCTTTCAATCTCCACTTTCTTGTGATTTTGTCTGGTCAGAGAAAAAGGTTCAAAGCAGGCTTTGATGGCCAAATTCACTGAAGAGAAACCACTTTTTGCCCTCTGCCACACCCTCCCTCTTGCCAGGGAAAAAGATGTCTGTTCCCTTGTTAGTTGGCTGTGATAAGCCATGGATTTTATCCAGTCTGTTGGTCTTGAGGGTGGGGGGATGGGTGTCATTCCCAGCTACAGGGGTTAGCAACTCACAGGGTTTTTTTGAGTTCTTCATCTCTCTGTCCCTCATCTTCCTCGAAGATGCACAACACTCTCTTGCTCTGCAGATCTCCCTTGGACAGCTTTATGCCTTTCCTTCATTATTTTTGTGAGAGAATTGAGCCCTGCCTACCATCTCATGCTATTTTCCTGGACATCTTTGTTATTGTATTTTTTGACATTGAAATAAATCTTGCTAATTAAAAAAAAATACATGTATATCAAAAATAAAGAAGAAGAAAAAAATTGGAGAGCACATGCTTCCAATTTTAAAACATATTACAAAGCTACTGGCACAAGGACAGACATATAGACAAATGGAATTGGATTGAGAGTTTAGAAATAAACCCTCACATCTTTGGCCAATTGATCTTTGATAAAAGTGCCAATTCCACTCAGTGAGAAAATAATAGTCTCATCAACAAATGGTATTGGGAGAAATAGACAGGCAAATGCAAAAATTTGAAAGGAGGACTCCTACCTCACATCATACACAAAGTTTAGCTCAAAATGGATCAAAGACCTACATTTAAGAACTAAAAATATAAAACTCCTAGAAGACAATATCAGGAAACATCTTCAGGAATTTGTATTAGGAAGTGGTTTTGTAGAATTAACACCAAAAGCCCAAGAAAAAAAGAAAAAAAATGATAAATCAGATTTCATCAAAATTTTAAAATTTATTCACCAATGGCCTTCATCATGAAAGTAGAAAGACAACCTGCAGAATTGGATAAATATTTGGAAGCCATATAACTGATAAGGATTTAATATCAAGAATATATAATGAAATTCTATAACTCAACAACAAAAAAGACCAACAACACAAACATACAAAAAATGACTTGAATACTCATTTCTCAAAAAAAGGTATATAAATGGCCAATACATACATGAAAAGGTGCTCAACATCATTAGCCTTCAGGGAAATGCAAATCAAAACCACAATGAGATATTATCTCATACCCAATAGAATATCTCCTATTAAAACAAATAATAATGGAAACCAACAGGTGTTGGAGAGAATATGGAGAAATAAGAACACTCCTACATTGTTGATAAGAATGTAAGATGGTTTAGCCACTGTAGAAAACAGTCGGCAATTCCTCAGAAAATTACCTATGGAATGATCATATGACCCCATCATTCTACTTTTCAGTATATAACCAAAATAATTGAAAGCAGGGACTTGAAAAGATATTTGTACATTGACTCATAGTGGCTTGCACATTGCCAAAAGTAGAAGCAACCCAATTGTCCATCAATAGATAAATTAATAAGCAAAATGTGGTATTTAAATACAATGAAATATTATTTGGCTATAAAAAGGAATGGTGTTCTGCTGCTTGCAACAGCATGGATAAATCTTAAGGACATCATGTTGAGTCACAGCATGACAAAAGGACAAATACTTATGATCTAACTTACATGAAAAGCATAATATGCAATGTCTTATAGTTAAAAACTTGAAATCAGGTTACCAGGGGCTGGATTGGGGAGGAGAAGAAGGAGTTAATATTTATTTAGTATGGAGTTTCTGTTTGGGGTGATGGATAACTTTCAGCAATGTATGATGGTGATGGAGACACAAAATTATGAATGTAATTAATACCATTGCATTGTGTCTTTGAAAAGGGAAATTTTAGGTTCTATATATGTTATCACAAAAGCCCCATTGAATGTAAAAAAAAAGAGTGAACCCTAATATAAACAGCAGAGTAAATTAGTAGCACAATTATAATAATATTGTTTCATCAATTGTAACAAAAGTACCCCAATCATGCAAAATAATAGTAATAGTGAAAACTGTGTGTGTGATGGGGGAGTATGTGGGAACTCTATATTTTCTTGATGATTTTTTTCTGTAAACCTACAAATGCTTTAATTAAAACAAAACAAAACAAAAATTAATCATTAGAGGGCACTTCAATTCTGACACCAGTTGCAAATTGGGGTGTTCCCAAAACCACTATCATGTTAGATAATTCACTAGGAGTAATCATAGAAATTCCTGAAAGCTATTATACTCTTAAGTATGGTTTATTACAGGCAGCAAATACAGATTAAAAGTAGCCAAGGAAGAAGCACATAGGGCAGCTACAGGAGGATGCACATGAGGAGAGTCAGGACATGTTACTCTCATGATATCATTTCATAATAAAATATATGGAGTGTTGCCAACCAAGGAAGCTCTTCCACCTTTAGTGGTTGGGTTTTTTTGGATCCCATTATGTAGGCATGATTTCTTGGTGATTGTCTACATGATTAATCTGAGTCTCCAGAACAACTGAAACCCTGTTACCCAGAGCCCCTTCTCTAAGTCACACTGGTGGTCTATCTGGTGTGGCCACAGTTCTAAGATTATACATTGTGGCAGCCCCATCCTAAATCACATTGTTAGACTATCTTGTATAACCCATTGCCCTCAGGCAAACCAAGATACTGCTATCAGACAAAAAATTCCCAGGGTCCATTATTACTTCTTAGAAATGTAAACGCATTGGTCAGAACTTATCTTTGGTCAAGGCCAAAATTTTTAATGAAGAGTGCTCCATAAATGTTTGTTGGATAAATGAATGCTGCCTGGAAATCTATTGGTCAGTTTATTGAAAACACAAGGATTTGCTACTAAAAGTATTATATGAGCCTCATTACTTTTAATCATGGTCAGCAATATTATCAATAGTATAGCAGCTCAGTGTACCGGCTGACGACCCTACAAATACTGATAATTTTAAAAATAAGCATGTATGTGGTACTAGTCTATGTGGTAGGCATCTGGGTAATTATATTCAGAACTGGAGTTCTGTTATTACAAATGAAGAAATATGTTATTGTCCAGAGGGAAGAGAAGAGGATTTTGACTGGTTATGAATTTAAAACACACTCACACACATTAAAAGAGAAACAAATACTTATGTAGGTTGTTTTTCACTTTTCCGCTGGGAATGTAAGTTATTTTGCTGTGTTCATGTCTCCTGTGTTTATGTCTAATGTTTGTATTTGTTGTTTTGCTATCATTCAGCATATGGAAATACACTCAAAACAAAGATAATGTTTTCTGTTATTTTCATTTTGATTAATATCATTCTCTCTCTCTGGTAATTTGTAGGTGTTATTTAGAAGATGGAGCTTCAAAGGGTGCCTGGCTGAACCGGTCAAGTATTATTTTTGCTGGAGGTGATAAGTGGTCAGTGGATCCTCGAGTTTCAATTTCAACATTAAATAAAAGGGACTACAGCCTGCAGATACAGAATGTAGATGTGACAGATGATGGCCCTTACACGTGTTCCGTTCAGACTCAACATACACCAAGAACAATGCAAGTGCATTTAACTGTGCAAGGTATGCATTTCCATAACTGCTATATCATAAAGGGCTATGCTTAGAAATGATCAATATTTACATTAAAAAAGACTATCACAGTAGTGACTCAGAAGCAATTTACAGTGTTGAAAGATATGTTGTCATTGACTTTAGAGATTTATAGTCCTAGATTCCATTAAGTGTAATGGCTGTTTCAGGCACACAAATCCCCACTTATCAAGATCAAGAAATATGCATTAATGCCAAATTATGATTTTTGTATATGATTCACTTTGTATCTTCCTTTGAATCACCCATTCCATAAATCTTTGAGGAACTATGATGGATACATTAAAATGAATCTTTAAGAACTAATGTTGGATACATTAAATCTTAGAACTTGTTGAAATGTGGTTGAGGCTGGTAACTCTTTAAAAGTAATCCTCTAGCCTTCCAGCACTCTGTCACAATCCCACTTTCTTTTACTTTGATTTATGTAATGATGAAATTGGCAAACTTCTAGAATTACTCTTTTTAAATACAGGGTAATTGAAAAAAGTTGGTACACAATGCTTTTTTTTTTAATTTACTTTGAATAGATCCTAAATCACCCTAGACAATATAGCATCTCCAAATGCAAACAGAATCATCATATTATTTTATTTTTCTTGCATACTAAAATTTGAGAGCATATGTACCCCAATACAAATAATTTTCAAGAAAAATGGAATCATATTCCTAGGAGAATAGAGAATGTATAGTTTTTTCCCCTTTGTACTCTTTTCTTGTGCTTTCTAGGTTAATCATGTGGTGCTTGTATAGAAACATACTGTGTGGAACTCAAAATTATACTGTAGTATTCCAAAGTAAAATTAATAACAAATTATATGATAAGTAGTGCCATTGTAGGCATATTTTATTCCTAAGAGGAAAGCTGAGTGAGCAAGTTGTTTAGTTGTTCTATCTCTGAATTTACTCTTCAATAAATCAAGCCTAAAATTAATTTGGGTACATGGCTTAAGTCTTGAAAATATAGTGAAGCCATAAATTTATTAACTGATCTATGTTCCCTTTACATAAAAGTAAAACTGAATTCAAGGACAGCTTCTTTTATTAATAAATAATTTTATTGTCTAATCAAAGTTAAATTTCTTAATTAAATAATTAACATTTGGGGGAAAGTATAAATTTAATAAATCAGTGAATTACCTTAATGTCTTTCTTATTAAAGACTTTTACAGACTCTAGATATGTTCACTATTTAAAAGTGGCATACTATAATACTATAAAGTTTTTATATAGTCCATATTTATTCAGAGATTATCCAGAGCGCAAGATTTGTTCAGTTTCAGAAACCAAATGAGATTACAAGGTAAAAAAAACAAACAAATTTATTCTGGTATTCAAGCCTAATCATGTTTTCTTGTTCGGTTATGTGTCTTTGACCTGGGTTTCTAGCTCGAAGACTCCAAAATACTTCTGATACATAAGAATAAGTGTACTTCAACAATAATATAATTGAGCTGCTTGAGATATAGACATTTTTCTTTTTGTGGCTTTGGGTGATTTATTTCTGAACAATAACCATATCCTTTTTTTTCCCATTCCTTCTTCATGTTTGGTCCATATTTTAAAAGCATACAATGGATATACAGGTTCTTTCCAGGCACGTTTTTTATTTTCATAGGATTTATAACTTTATATTACCTCTATGGTTTATTGCTCTTCACATTTCTAAAAATGTTATGTGCCTAATTGTGGCACTCTTTTTTGCTGGCCGTTTGATGATGACAAATTTTTGTGCAGGTAAGAATGTACCTATTGGATACTTTGTCAGTAGAATATCTTATTCCTATAGAAAAAAAATTCATTTTAGTGTTTTGAAATTATGTGGTTGGGTCAAATTAAAAGCTAATAATTTTACAGTATTTATGAACATAATTACTTATTAGAATTTGATTGACATTTGAGCAGTTTTCCAATTACATTAATAAAGTTCAGGGAATATGTTAATAGCCTTGTCAGTCAATTCAAGAACTAAATAAATGTCATAAAAAGTCAACCCCACTTAAGTTGCATTTTCTCTCAATGACAAAAACAAACTGATGTGCACATCTTGTCAGTCTCTAAATTTGCTAGGTTGTCAGGTCTGTATATCTCGATAGTTGTGAAATGTATGCTTTTTGACTTACAATTTGTCAAGGCTTTATTGACCAATATAAACAAACTTAGCATTTGAGATAATACTATTTTAATCACTGATGCCAAATAAACATTGACTGGTTAAAAAACAAAACTCATCTTTAATTGTCGCAATGCTGTACTCTGGGGGACTTTTCCCATTTTAAAAAGCATTTTAGAGAGGGGATATTAAGGGAGAATCTTTCCAGTCTAGACATTATGCATGGGAAATTAATTGGTGCTATTGATTTCTTAGAACTATTAATATTAATGAATGCATGAATGGGGTACAAAACTGGAGTAGGAGTCAGGAAAACTGCGTTCCAACCCTTGTTTACCCTCTTGAAATGGTTCATTATCCAGCCTCCCTGTCTTCTGTATTCTCATCTGAGAGAGGAGGAATCAAACCAATTGATTTTTAAGGTTCATTCCAATAAAATTTTAAAAAAAGGAAAAATAATCTGCTGCTTATTTGCTTTTAATTTAAAAAGAAACAAGATGTCACCCAAAACATGAAAACAAAAACAGCAAACATTTTCTAACACTCGTATTGAGCACCAAGCAAACTAATTTTATACAGTAGCTCAGGCTACAAGTATTTATTGCGCAAA
Organism: Dasypus novemcinctus; assembly: GCF_030445035.2. NCBI lineage: Eukaryota > Metazoa > Chordata > Mammalia > Cingulata > Dasypodidae > Dasypus > Dasypus novemcinctus. The sequence goes on from NC_080681.1 coordinate 57,418,095, forward strand.
TATCATTTATTTCTCCTCATTCCTTTTTTTCACCAGATGAGTTGAACAATGTATGTACTCATGGAACTTAAAGAGTGCTATGATTTGAAGTTTTGCTTCAAGGGGGTGGAAACTAGCTAAAAGATTCAGGAAGAAATGCATTTTTCCATTACCTGTATATATTATGGTGCTGATTAGCCAAGATACCTAATTGTTCAGTGTTTCAAATTGTCTGGTGCAACATTTGCTAAGAGCAATCTTCCTTGTACGTAAGCACAAAAATGTCTGAGGCTGGAGGGCTTCTATGAAGCCAGAGATCCCTATGACAATACGATAATGAGAGAAAACATGACTTGTAAACTCTTTCCACTCAAATATGTGACAAGGATGTTTTATACTTTGAGTCTGCCATAGTAACTGAAATCTAGATTGTGTATAGCACAAAATAGACAATGATAGATGTTGTATTTTAAATAAATATGTGTGAAATGTTTATCACTCAACTTGTACCCTTTCAGAGATATATACTCCTATTTTTCTCTAGAAAGTAGGAGATTTGACTGCACATAACTCTAAGCCCAAAATAAAACATCTTCATTGTATTAATTTCCCCACCGTACTTCCTTAGAGTACCTCACTGGCCTAGCATGTTTGTAGTGATCAGGTGCCACATTGCCCAGATCCTTCTTCAAAGATGTAATTTTTCTCCAGCTGCTGGGGTGCCCTCAGTAGACAACCTTTAGTGGTAAGTCCTTTGGCGATTGCCTCAGCTGCAGAAAGTGTCCTTGCCCAAAGTCTAGCCCTTCCCAGAGCAGCCATATTTGATAACTGATTGAGGGAGGATGTGTAAAGTTGCCTCCTTTTCAGCTCAGCATGGAATATCTCTACTGGGCCATTTTTGCTCCAGAGCTTCCCATCATGGAGGTGTGGTCCAGCCTGCATTGCAGGTCAACTTCTTTCTCTGTTCAATTCTTCCTCCTCTTCCACAGAGACTGATCACAAAGGAACTTCCTGAAAAATTTCTGCACTCTACACTCTATCTTGCTCTAGAGTCTGCTTCCCAAAGAGCTCAAACAATGACAATGTTGGTCTCTTGCCTCTGGCATACTCAGGTTTGAGAAAGTCTTTGTAAAATGGAAAGACAACACATTCACGCACGATTATTGGCATTCTATTTATGCTGGAAAGGATTTAAGGTGGCTTATAAAGAATAATACAGTATACTGAGATAAATATTGGAAATAGGAGAAAACAGATAAATAAGTAGGATGCAGCCAGATATGAGGCTAAATCAAAATATTTGTATCATGATTTCTATGTACTTTTAGAGACTGGTTGAAAAAAAAAAAGTTCTAAGATATCTAGCAGCCAAAATACAGAGGGAAATGCAGTAAGTTATTCATTTCATTATTTACAAAGTAAAAATATTTATTTCTCTTAGTACCCCGATCCTGTTACTTATAAAGGAGAATCATTTCTGTAAGTCATTGTATAGAATCACCATGACATGTAACAGACATCTTCAACAGCAACTGTAGAGTACATTCATTGGGTTGTTTCTTTACAGCACCTCTCAAATACACTGAAATGAAGGGAAATTTAAAAAATATTTAAAAATCAAAATATACATTCAAAAAATGTCATTTCAACAACAAGTACATAGCTGTCTGGTATTTTTAACATGTGGGAATGTATTTAATTCTCAAAGAAAGGAAACAGACAAAAGGGATCAAATAACTTACTTAAGGTCACATACCTTCTAAATATGGGCTCAGGCTTTGAGCCTAGTCAGTCTGGTTCCAAAGCCCACATGCTTAACCACTGTACTGTATGTGATGTAAGATAAGTGAACAAATCATTATTGAAAACTCCTGAGTGAAGAAATCCTTTCTATGGTTACTGATCAGTTATGTTTTTCACTTTGGAATCTCAAGCTGCTTGACAAAGGTATATAGCTTTTAAAAATATTTTTATTTTTCAAATTTTTATTCTTTTTTAAAAATACATAAATCACTCAAAATGTTACATTAAAAAATATAAGAGGTTCCTATATCCACTCCCCACACCCCCCACTCCTCCCACATCAACTTCTTTCATCAGGGTTGTATACATAGTTTTTTGATTATCACTTTAATCTATGGATAAATTGTAGAATTTAGCCTTTTTGTGACAAAGCTTCACAAATACTATTTCTCTCATTGGGTCTTTGAATAAGAATTGAGGTGCAGTTATTTTAAAATTATATTTACCAATAAGTATTATTCTATGTGTCCGCAAATACAGCACTATATTCTTTAAAGACCATCAGATCTTAATCTAAAGTTAAAATCTTTTTTATGAATACTAAAACTATGACAAGGCACACATATTCTTCTTTTAAACAAATAAATTTTATTGATACATATTAATAAAACATACAGTCCATCCAAAGTGTACAATCAATGGTATTTCATAAAATCACATAATTGTGCAGTCATCACTTCAATCATTTTTAGAGTATTTTCATTATTCCAATAATAATAATAAACAAAAAACAGACAAGCAAACAAAATATTCATCACCTCTCAGTCTCTATGCTTCCTGCAGTACATAACTGCTATTCTGTTTCCATTTCTCTAGTTTGTGTTTATATTTTGTAAAAATGATCATATATGCAATATTACCTCTATTCATATTTCATGTGAGGTTTCACTATGTTAAACAGTACCATGTTACATTTTTTAGCTTTCCTTATAGTACTATGCATGACCTTAGCTTTCCCTTTCAACCACTCTCATACCTGACTCTCCTAGTTAGACACTGTGATGCCCTTTCACCATTTCTATTTATTTCCAAAGATTTACAAACAACCCTTTTCCAATTCTGCACAGATTAACTTTTAGCTTTCCATTGTCCACCCTCATTCTATTTTCTGGTGACCTGTATTCTAATTATTAACTCTATAAACTTACTGAATATATTCAGTTTGTAACAGTGCAATCATATAGTATTTGTCCTTTTGTGTCTGGCTTGCTTCACTCAACATAATGACCTCCAGGTACATCCATGTTGTCAGACATTTCACAGCTTCATTTCTTCTTACAGCTGCATAATATTCCATCGTGCATATGCACCACAACTTGTTTATCCATTCTTTGGTTGATGGACTCTGAGTTATTTCCATCTTTTGGCTTTTGTGAACAACATTGCTATAAACATTGGTGTGCAGATGTCTCTTCATGTCACCATGCTCAGTTCTTCTGGGAATACACCTAGCAATGGTATTGCAGGGCCCCATGGCAAGTCTATATGAAAATTCCTTAGAAACTGCCAAACAGTCCTCAACAGTGTCTGTACCATTCTACATTCCCACCAACAGTGAATAAGCACTCATATCTCTCCACATCCTCTCCGACACTTGTAGTTTTCTGATTTTAAAAGTGTTTATTCTAATACATGTGGATTGATATCTCATTGTAATTTTGATTTACATTTCCCTAATTGCTAGTGATGTTTAACATTTTTTCATGTCTTTTTCAGCATTTGTATTTTTCTTTGGGCAAATGTCTATTCCAGTCTTTTGCCCATTTTTTAATCAGGTAATTTGTCTTTTTATTCTTGAGTTGTAGTATCTCTTTATATATCATGGATATTAAACCCTTATAAGATACACACATTTTCTTAATAAGTGAAAAAGATGACTTGCTAATGGAGTTACGGCTGGTAAATTTAGGGAGAATGTCTCCCTAAGTGACCTTAGTTTTCAAATATGTAACCTAACATTCTTTATGGGGTTAATAGTTTAGACCAATTTTTGAAAGCTCCTTATTTTGATGATAAGTACATGTTATCTGCTTGAGAGAAAAGTTCATCATTTACTCTCTAAAATTAGGTGAACAAGTGATATCAAACATTTAAGATACATTGCTTGGATTGGGTATACGTACTCATTGTTATTCCCTCTCCAGGGATTCCTTCCTGTTCTGCCATAAATCATTCTTTGCATATCCCAGTTCACATTATAGTGCAGATTCAATGGGAGCCAGAATATACAGAGTTCAGAGAGCTTAGTTAATATTAACTACTGATTACAGATTCAAAAACCAATTAAAGTCCAATAATAGATGCAAATAAGTTGTGTTTATCCTCAAAGATATCCCTATGATGGAATACTAGAAACACAAGAATTGTGAAAAACACCCTTTTATTCCTTTGCTGTTGGTCTGAAATATCCAGATTTGTAATTCATGAAGAGAGGAACTTATAAGATTTTGGAGAAAATACCTCATTACTAAATAGGAATATAATTGGAGTAAACAAGTTAATTACTCTTTAAAATACTATTTATTTACTCTGGTTACAACTAGATGGACTAAACTTGTAGATCTAGGGAAAAAAAGATGAAGGAGGAGGAGGATAAGAAGGGAAGAAGAAGGAGAAGCCAGAGGGGGAAGGTTAATAAGCCCTTCATTAGAAGCCACCTGAAAACCTCTATAGGAAGAAAATATTCCCCCAAGTACTTTATTTAATGGACATATTTAACCATTTGAAATATATGAGGTAGTTGAATTGCAGTCCAGGAGGAGAATAGTCTGGTATCTAAATAGTTCCAAACAAGTATGTCCAACTTGTAAAACTGGGGAAAAAATAAATTTTCCAGGTGTCATTTGGGATCTGGGTTGTAGCAGGATTATCCCCCCACAAATATGCCTCTTAGACAAATTCAGATCTACCCATCTGGACTTATGTGGAGTAAGCTTTTTTAAGTATCACATAATAATTAAATATTAATGTATTTCTCAGGTTGACTTTTTTGTTGTTGTTAATATAATCCAGCCTAGCTGGAATTGCTATGGTTATGTGGTAGTGCATATCAGATCAGTTTCTAGGAAACCATTACTCATTTATATCTACAAGTATATTGACATTGATTAGGGTATCAATTTAGCTATTAGGATTCATAAAGTATGAGGTTAATTGAACTACTGTTCAGTGAAATTCTCACTTGAATATTGGCTTTTCTTCCAGAGTACACATTTGTTTATCTTTTCTAAGTTTCCTTTGTCCCTCTTTCCCCCCTCCCTCCTTCTTTTCCTCCCTTCCTTCCTCTTTGGTTGTTAGTACAGAATTATTGGCTATTAAGTTTTTGTGATTGAGATAAAAGAAGTGGCAAAAGAAGGTAAATTTTAATAAACAGTATTTTTCTTCTCGAAAGGATTTCCTTTGTAAGTGTAGTATTTTTTTAATCAAAAATTAATAAATGATATTTGATGTATTTTCTAACATAGGATATGATAGAAAAATTCTGGAAATCACAAATGTACTAAAATCGAGAACGCAGGCTTACTGTACACAGAGGGAAAATATTGATGATATTTCTTTATAAACTCTTGTATGCAACATTTGCCAATGATAGAGGTAGGATAAAATGAGAAAAGCAAGAAAAAAAATCTTGATAGATAATACATTCTAAAAACTCATCAGCAGATGTGGGTTTTTTGCACTTTTAAACATTGCACACTGTTGGCTTCCATCCAAGTCGTCCATTCCTCCTTTAGAAGGAACTTTCAGGCAAAGTACTACAGAGCTTTATAAACTGGTAGCAGCAAGAGGAACAAATTTGGAATGTAAATAAGTATTTTTGCTAAGCAAGGAATTGTGCCAGTGATGAACATTCTACCTCATTGCCCACTATCTACTCAGGAGTTAGATATTTTTTGAGGTGGGTTGGAGGGAGCAAAGAAATCAAACAATTGTTTAGTGTGTGGTCAGTGTTGATGAGAAGCGATTTTACCCTATTTTTTATCTTTCCTTTTATGTTTTAATCCTCAGTTCACATTGACACATTAGCAAGAATAAAATAAAAGAAACAGCTGGGGAGAGAGTATGTAAGAGGACATCATGTGTCATCATTTTGAGGCTGAGAAAAGCAGTATTTCTTTTTCTGGTAACATACAGTTCAAAGTGCAATTTGAAAATGTTTCAAAGTAATTAAACCATTAAGCAATGTTACCATATTAAAAGTCCCTTATATGATTAATGGATATTTAATCAGGTTTCAGAAGCACATAGTTTAATAAGTAACTCAAAGCTCAGACTAAATACATCTTTATCTTCTTGGTAGTTATTGTCTTGTATGAGTCTTGTAGAAAGGTTGAATTTGTTGCCTGTCTTGGGCTATCTTTATTTTTTCCTAAAAACAAAGAAAATAAACATATAAGTAATAGATGTCAATCACCAATGCAATGTACACTATCACTATGAAAATCTTTCTATAAATAAAAGATTACAAAGCTCTAGCTAGGTCAATTATTTTGAGAAACCCTGCAAATACAATCTAAATCTGGTGAAATAATGTGTCTTCTCCTTGAAGTCTTTATAATGGGATTTGATCTATGTAATAATGCTGTTTTAATTTCCAAGTCATGAGTATGATTAAGATATTACTATGGATACAGTTAAGATTTTAATGTTTTCATTAACCAAATTCTTAATGACATATCCTTATAACATATATTTAGAACAAAGATAAAATTTAGAAGATGAAAAAATTTAATTCTGCTAATGATACTGAATATTTTATGATTTGCAGCCTAACAATAAAAATTACTTGTATGTACTGCCAAGAGGAAAATGGGCACAATTAAAACTGTGGCAAGATTCAGTTTGGTGAATAGAGTGACTCTATGTCCTGACGTCTCTTTGCCTAGTGATCAGGAAAGGTGGATCATGCGTCTGCACTAAGTTGGCAGAGCTTTCTAATCTGCCTTAGTAAGTTTACATCTAGACCATTGATTCTTAAACATTTTGTGGTTTAAGAACCCATTTGAAAACCCATTTGAAAAGCAGATGAAACCTGTGGACTCTGTCCCTAGAAAAAAGAAAATGTATATATATATATATATATATGTATACACACTTCATATTTTATATATTTGGTTTATATGAGCAGGAACCTTATGAACCCCCTAAATCTATTCATGTACTCCAAATAAGAGCCCCAGTGAACTCCTTATGGGTGAAGAATGGGTCTTAATCCTTTCTGACTCGCGAAAATCCAGGACAGTGCCTGACAATGCTAGAGACTAAAGAGATTTATTGACTGTGTACATACACATACTTCTTTTTCCCTGGCTTCATGCCAATCACTGTACTTAAGCCATGACTTAATGCATTGACTCTATCTTTAGGGCATAACACCAGGAATGCTGACATAACAAGAAAAAATTTAAATTAAAAGGATTAGTTAGGCATTCATGGCTTAGGTCACTTGTTTTCATTCCAGGATATAGCATCCTTATCCTCTACTAATCCTCATGTTTTCACAAATGCAGAATAGTGATTGCATATTATAGTGAAAAATACTAAATGGGCTAGCAGCATTTAACAAAAAATAATTATTTTTTCTTTTAGCAAAGTTATTTTGATAAAAATATTCTTTATGTGGAACTAAGTTAACCACAAGGGTTATAGCCAATGGTTCTTAAAGTCAAAACCAAAGTAAGAGGTTAACATGTAAAAAGAACAAATATATCATTAAATTTTTTTCTCAGGTATTTCAGTCATTCTTTCAAGTTTTGATTTGATTAGGTGGGTGGATGGACACTCTTTAAAATGGGATATTGAAGACTTGAGGTGAGACATATTTGGGAGAGAAAGACAAGAACTATTATCATTTCGAAGTTAGACAAGACAGGTATATTCCTTCTGACATATTCCTTCAGACTATGACACTATCAGTTAAAGATAGCCCATTTTATATAAGCATCCAGAATTAACTTAGTTTAGTTCAATAAATACTTGCACAGTCCCACTTAAACTACTATTACCAAATAACTTTGCTAAAAGTCGTGTGTGTGAATCCCTCTATGATAGGCAGAATAAATGTCCTACCAAGATGTACACATGTAATCATTGGAACCTGTGAATGTATTATGTTAAATGGCAAGAGGGAAATAAGGTTGCTAATCAACTGACCTTGAGGTAGTGACATTATCCTGGATTATCCAAGTGTGCCTGATATAATCACAAGGATCAAGTGCAAGAGGGTGGCTGATCTAGTAGGAAAACAAATGTGGCAGATTGTGACACACTCCGTGAGAGAAGGATCTTATCTATCGTACTGCTCTATCCTTAGTGATGAGAATAGTGACTGGCACATAATAGTGGCTGAAGTAAATATTTTTTTATTAATAGAATAAATGAAGGAAATACTTTAGGAGTGTGAGCCAGAAAATGACAAAAGAAGTTCTTCTGAAATTTTGTCTCATTTGATAATAGTTTGGGCTGTCAATTATCTCTCCTTTTAAAACTGGTTAAGACCAGTGCTCTTCTAAGTAATTCAGTGTGGCATAGACTTTAGACTGACCTCAGGTGCAATTCAGATCTGACATTTACAAAATGCATGAACTTGGCTAAGTATCTTTATCTTGTTAAAACTCATTTTTCTCCACTGAAAAGTAAAAAGTCATATGCAACTCTCTGATTTACTGAGAAAACATAGAAAATAGTTATGTAGCTAAGCCATTTCCCAAAGTGTCTGACACATCATACGTGTTCAATAAATTATATTTTCCTTCTTTTCCCAAAGAACTAATATTGTACAAATAGATACTTTCCTCTTTTTTTCTCTTTGAATTTGTGTATAACTAAGGTTGTTCACATTAATTCCAAGTGATTTGTATTTAAATGAATATACAATAAATTATTCTGTGAACTGTTAATAAATTTATTCTTTCTTCCTATGGAGAAATTCCATATGAAATAGAGGTCATAAATTTTAACCATTTTTATGGTGTTGAGCTATAATAATTAGAAAGAATTCCATATTTTTATGAAAACTAATTACTGCCTAAAATTAAGGGAAATACATTGTGCTACTCATTTTTGCCTATTTGGTCTCAGAGTCATTTTTTGTCCCTCTCCCGCTATGAACTGTGTTATGGGGTTGGCTACCCCCACAGGTGTGTTTCCCAGACTGCTATGTTTACTGATTTCTGGTAGGGCTCACTCAATGGAAAGATAGTGGGGACAGGAGGAAAGGAGAAATCTGGATATTTCCCTCTCCCTCCTTGCTACAATGTCTTCAGGGCCTGTCTCTTGTCTCTCCCTCAGCTCTAGCCTATGCTGGATAACCCGTCCTCCCATTGTCAGAACTCACAGCAGGCAGCCCCATGTTCGATGTAGATCTACCTCCTGATGAGCAGTCCTAATGTCTGGGATCTGGTAATGCTACCTGCTTGTAGGAGTATTAGTGGTTTCTTGTTATGAATCTCTGGGTTGCCTCACCTTCACATGGTTTGACCTTAGCCCTTTAATCACCTGTGTAAAAAAAACTCCCTTTATCCCCTTTATTATTTGAAATGCCTAGTTTGGTTTCTCTTTTCCTGACTGAATCCTGACCGATACAGATCTTTTCCCTAAATTTTAAGTCTTTCCTCTCTGTAAATACTCTCAAAAGGCAGGTTTTCAGCTGTATTTTCTATATAGGTAACCATTCTCTATAATGATAATTACCTCTTTACATTCTGGAAAAAATATATATATTTCATTCAGGGGTTTAAAAACAAATTTAATAACAAATTTTAAAATTAATTACACATATATTGGGATCTCAGATTTACTAAACTAATTATCAGAAAGTAAGATTAATTAGGGGGAAAAGCTAAAAGTATGTATAATTATTAAATGCTGGCATTTATATGAGCCTTGGGCTTCTCTTTATTACCTTTTGGGGTGCAATTATCATTAACATTTCAGTTGCATCTTTAATGAATATTAGAGCTACAAATACACAATTGCATGAGTGGAAATGGCACTCTTTCATTACCCACACTGACTGCAATTCTAAGAAAAATAACCCAAAGAAATGCTGTAGAGCTGCAGTTGTATTACCCTGGGGGCTACGAATTTCCCACCAATATTTTGGGCCTCGATTTATATAGGTGTCTCTGTGCCTTGTGGGAAAACAAGTGAAGAGCAATTTGAGGCTCTTCTGCAATTAACCAGTTACCTGAGTTTGGTCATTAAGTCCACTGTCTATTTGAGCATTTTTCTTGTGCTAAGGACTATTCTAGGTGTTCGGAAACAAAAAAGAATAAGAATTAGCCTTTCTCTTCAAGGAACTTACAAATCAGTCAGAGAATATTGACATAGAGCAAAGGAGTACACTAAAGTTGGATATGAAGTAGGATACATATATGCAGTGTATAGAGGGAAAGAGTGGTCATTTTTTTCCAACTTCTTTGGTGGACTTTGGTGGACTTCTTTGCCAAATTTTTGGTGAAGCATTTAGTAGGGAGAGGTGTTTCAGGTTTGATTGCAAGGCAATAAGTGACAGCTACAGTAACCTGTTTAGAAATTACTCTTAGCATATATAATAAATCATTCAGAGCTAAATGAGAAACTACTTCAAGACAAAGTAAGTGCTGAGAAAGCAATTGGAAGTATGATGCTGTATTGTCTTATGCCATAAAGCGAAGTGAGGTTAGAGCTGGGGGCTGGAGAATTGGGGTGGGAAGAGTAGTATGGGAACAGGATCAGCTCTTCAGATTGAAGGAATGGTACTGAGAGCGTCGCCATAAGACATCCTTTAGAAGTGGTGCTGGCAGAGGGATGCTGAAATATGCAGCTTCTGAGAGATCAAGATGCAGTTGGAGGTTGTTTGAGCATCAGAGAAGCAATGGGACTCTTGGGGAGCAGCTGTAGGAGGTTGTAATTGCTGGGCACAACTGCTGACTGGAATCTTTCATTGCTGAGAGGAGCAGCTGCAGAGAGCTTAAGCAGGGCACCCTGGGGAGACACGGCTGGGAGCTCCCAAAGATTAAGAAGATGCCATGGGAAGCAGCAGTTATGAGTGTCATCATATGGAAACTTTAGAATTAGCCAACCAGCTCCACCATCTCATTGTTAAGGGTTGAAACACAGGTTACCTTTATAAAGAAACGGAAGAAAATTTGGCTAAGCTGGGTTTGAGACTTTTCAACAGCAAATTTCCTCAAACTCTTACACAGGCTTTTTAGCAAATGTGGTATGACCTTTTTGAGTTGTTTGCTTGTTTTTTTTTTTTTTTTGTAGAGCATTTTTACTGTAAAGAATAGCTGTTATACTGAACAAAGAAAGGTGACTTGACATTATAACAGAGATTCATTAACTATGGTCCACAAAGTCCATGACATTGTATGAAAAATTTTGTATCTTTTAATGTTTTTTTCCATGCAAAAAAGTGACTATAATTCTTCATTGTGCTCCAAAACTCCTCAGAGTTAAAATAAGCTAAGGCCTTTTGCCTTAAGAAGACGTCACAATAACTGAGACTGACAAAGTGGAGGAACTTGGTAGCATCTAATCTGTCAGCAATTTATCTGCAAAAGGCACTGTTGTTTGATGAAATTATGTAATCATATCAAATGCTGCCTCACATTACTGAGGATATCCTCCTGAAATACTGAGTGGGATAATATTTCATATCGATGATTTAGTCTCCATGTTTTTGGACGAGCTTGGGCTAAGTTACAGGGTAAAATGGAGACAGACTGAAAAATCTTTCATTTGGTTGGAACAAAATTGTGGTGTAGGGGCATGAGAAAGAAAATCCAATCAGAAAACTACTATGATAGTCCTTGCCTGAGTAAGGATTTCAGAATTAATGTGGGGACTGAACTGGAAGAGAGTGGAGGTAAAGATGTTTAATATGTGAATGTGAACATTTTAGTTCTTTAAATACATCACATCTAGTCATAAATTTGTTTTGCTTTGTTTAGGTCTTATACCCATGCTGATTTCTTTCAAAAGCACTCCATCTATAAAAACGCCACGTGGATTAAGCCACGTGAAGTCAGTTCACCTGGTTTAATAGACACTTCCTTCCAGTAACTCCTGGAAACAGTTACTTTACTTCTGCTACAGACAAAACATTTTCTCAGAGGTGTTTATTTAGCTAATGAAGATGGCTTGCAAAGCATTTGAACAATTCTTTGAAGGCAGAAAGAATTCTGTGTCCTATCTGTCCCTTTTGGATAACTGTTGGCTTTGCATACCTTGGACTGTTCGGCTTTTTTTTTTTTTCATCGGCAAAGGAGAAGCTGCCCCACTTTCTGAGACTTGGCGTATGGTTGGGATTACTGCAAGGCTTCTGAGCTTGCAGTTCACACAGCCCACTTGTCTTTGACAATATGATGTGTTCCTTTTTTTAACTTCAGAGAACACAGGATTGAGGTCTTTCTTAAAGGCAACCTGACTCAATCTGTACTTTATGAAGTGTGGTTTGTTATCCAATTTGGCTGTTGCCAAAAATTGATATGACTTACTTTTTACATTTGATTATAGTTTAAAAATTGGTATGTCCTTATCAAGATTAAAGGAAGGGAACATATGAATTCCTGGAACCTTTGAATTCACAGGAATTTCTTAACATACTTAAGGTTTAAAATAGGGAGTTAATAAAATAGGAAGAGCTATATATTTCAGAAGCAAAATTGTCACCATTTTTTTCCTTTGAGTTAAGTGAAGGGATCAGACTTCTGGTTCATCACCTTCTGAAAGAATAGGGGTTATTTGTTATATCTATTATTTAAATATTGTATTATTATTCAATGATAACTAAATATATCAGTTTGATTTAATATGTTCCATAATTTTTCAGGTCTCTTCTTGTCCCATTGCAGTACTTAATATTCTGTATCATTAACGTAAAGTGATATTTATGAGTAGCCATAGGCAGCACAGTGACAAGGGTGGTCTCAGTCCTCTCTGATTCTTTATTACATAAAGTCAGGAACATTTAAATAGAGGGAGATCTAGAAGGCATAGCATATGCCTGAAATGCTGAGAAGAAAATTTTACACTGACCTCTACTTTTCAGTTTCCAATACTCCTGTAATTAATCAAATAAGTGCCCTTTCACTGCAAGTGCCATGGACCCTTTTGCTTAAACCCAAAATGAAACCATTACTGATGATTGAAGAAAACACTAGGCCCATCAGTTGGAAATAGTATGTCTAATGAAAAGTTAGAATACTGTCTATTTGGAATTGAAAAATCTCTAGGTTTTGATATTGAGACCTGATGATTCTGCAAGCATTCTTTATATTTTCAATGTTTTATGATGAATGGCTATGTTTTGAAGATCTTCATATCACCTGAATCTTCACAATCAAATTATCTGTTGCTTATTGTCTTAGTTTCCAGGATGCTAAAACAAATACCATACACTGGATTTGCTTAACAACAGGAATGTATTGGTTCATAGTTTCAGAGGCTAGAAGGCTTGTTTCCTTCTGCGATCAGTAGCATTTTGGTTTGCCAGCAATCTTTCAGTTCCTTGGCTTTCCCACCACATGCCAGTGCCCACTCCTTTCTCTATCGGGTTCCCTTAACTTCTGGTTTCTTTTTTTTTTTTTTTTAAAGATTTATTTATTTCTCTCCCCTTCCACCCCCACCACCCTGGTTGTCTGTTCTCTGTCTGTTTGCGTCTTCTTCTTTGTCCACTTCTGTTGTTGTCAGCAGCACAGGAACCTGTATTTCTTTTTGTTGTGTCATCTTGTGTCAGGTCTCCTGTGTGCGGCACCATTCCTGGGCAGGCTGCACTTTCTTTCGCGCTGGGCGGCTCTCCTTACAGGGCGCACTCTTTGTGTGTGGGGCTCCCCTACGTGAGGGACACCCCTGCGTGGCAGGACACTCCTTGCGCACATCAGCACTGCGCATGGGCCAGCTCCACACGGGTCAAGGAGGCCCGGGGTTTGAACTGCGGACCTCCCGCGTGGTAGACAGACACCCTAACCACTGGGCCAAGTCTGCCACTGACTTCTGGTTTCTGACTCTTCCTCAAGGCTTTCTCTATAAAAGACCTCTGGGAGTAGGATTAAGACCCATTCTGGTTCAATTGACTATAACTAAATATAGCCTCTTCAAAAGGTCCTATTTATAATGGGTTCACACCCACAGGAATGGGATTAAGATTAAGAAAGTGTTCTTTCCTGCCCCCCCCACCTTGGATACATAACTAAATCTGCCTCAGTTGCCTTAGGATGATTAGTAAAGAAGAATATGTCACTTTGTTTCTAAAAAACACTCATTGTGGTTTTCACTTTATATTTCATTCAATTTTTAAAATTATAAAATGGAGATTTATTGAAACATAAAACAATATAAAATTGACTTTGAAACAAATGATTAAAAAATAAAATAAATAAATGATTAGAGTTTGAAGCCATCTCTCTAGGAAGCGTATAGCCAGTATGGCAAGCAAGCCCCTCCACAAACCAGCCACTGCCTGCCTAAATGCAGCAATCCCTTCTGCCTCCTTCTTCTCTCCTTCACTTGCCCTTACCCTGTGGCAGTACTGAATGTTTTGCTGTACCCTTAAAGAATCCTTATGTTTCACATGACTATATTTTTTATTTTCCTTTCCTGAACCCCCTTCCTTCCTCCAAGTAGAATTAGTCACCCCCTTCTCTGAGTCCTCATTGACTTTTTTCATCCTTTTACCATAGTCCATTGCTGGTTAACACATCTGTGTTCCAAGCTAAAATAGAAACCACATGAGGTCAGGCAATGCCATTTATTTGTACTTCTCAATAAATGTTTTTATAATGAATTAATTTAAACCTTTATAATTTATATGAACCAGCTAACATAACCATATTTCCTGGAAGAATTGGCTTTTCCAGAATTCCAGTGGTATTACACAGGTTTACATAGTGGAAAGGGTAAAAGTATTAGAATAAGGGCCTTGGCTCTGCCACTTAATAGCTGGTTGAACTCAGGATTGAGACACTTAATCCCTTTGGAGCTTTGTGCATAATGAAACCCTCATTACAGAATTGCCTTAAGAATTAAGAGGTGAAATATATTAAGTGCTGGACACAGAGTCAGTACTCAATACATGATGCTATTATTACTATTTGTAATGAAATTCTTTTAAGAAGCTTAATGTGTGTTCATAGCCTGATGAAAAGCTCACTGATCCACTTGAACTCCTAAAGTTCTCCTCTTTGCCACTCTAAATTCTTATTCAATTTATGTATCATTAAAAATATCAGTTGCCTGTTTCCCTAGTTTTTTTTTCTATTTTTTACTGATAACATAACATAGAAAAATACATATGCTAAAACATTTGTCAATATTGTAATGACCAAAAAAAGGTTCTTGTCAAACCTAAATATGTGATAATATCACTTTGGTATTAGAACTACTGAGATTTTTGTCAATCGTTTTTTTTATTTTTTATTTTTTATTTTTTAATTTTAGGCAAGTTATTGTCCAGACTAACAAACAAAGAAAATTTGAAAATATAGATTTCATTGTGTGGCTGCTATCTTTTGTAATGACAGATGAATTGCAGATTGAATTGTTAGAAAACCTTCTGCTGGCACCCAGAGAAAACCAAAAGACTTAAGAGCAGTCAAGAGAAATTTCATATACAAAATAGTAGTCAAGATAGTCATTACAAATAGCTAGTAAAATAACATCAGAGCAAATAAATCTACCAGTTAAAATAGATAATTCTAGGTATTGATTACTGTGTTGGTTTGAGTCTTCTATGGACCCCAGAAAATTTTGTTCTTAAATTGGTCCATTTCTGTGGGTGTAGAACCTTCTGATTGGAATGAAATCATTTGGGAGTACTTCAGTGAGACATGAACTAGAGTGTCTCTTGGGCCTCTTGCAGGAGTCCTTTAGAAATGGGAGAAACATGAGAGACACATAGAAAAGGAGAGCTGCTATTTTACCTTGCCATGTGAGAGAGGACTCCAGGATCACTTGCAGCTGCAGAAAGTCAGAAAAACCCTGAGAGGTTGAGAGAGAAGCCACAGACTGGAATCATTGAAGCTAAAACAAGACCGGGAGGAGAGAAGAGAGACAAGCCATGTGACTGATTGTCCACAGCTGAGCTTGGGGAGAAAGTGGAAGAGATGGCAGAGGCTGGCCACCATTTTGCCTTGTCAAGTAGCAGGAGTTCAGGATCACCAGTAGTTGACCTTTGGTGAGACCACATCTCTGATGATGCCTTGATATGGGCATTTTCATAGCCTCAGAGCTATAAGCTTTAAACCTAATGAATCCCTATGGTAAACGTCAATTCATTTTGATATTTGCATTGGCAAACTAAAACAATTTCATATTAAAATGATGGCAGCAAGGATGCTTATGTGCAACTATTGAAACTGGAAGTACAATTATCTCCTGACTTCTTTGATGTTAGGCCATAAATAAGAAATAAATAATGAAAAGGAGAAAGAGAGAAAGAAATGGAAACTGTACTTACTGTGGTGAAGATACCCCTCAATCCTGAGAAGTTAATGTGAGAAGCAAACACAAAATCATGTCGAAGTGTTTTACAAGTACATATTTATTTAATATAAAAGATCCTGTACCCCTTGTATTTGTTAGTGTTCTCTAGGGAAACAGAATCAACAAGAGATATGTCAATAGTAAGAAGTTTTATCAAAGGCTCTCATGCAACTGTAGGGACACACAAGTCCATGTTCTGCAGGCAGGCTGCAACCAGGTGGTCCACTGAAAGTCCGATGAGGGTCCATAATGAGTTCTGGGAGACGTTCGCTGTCCAACGACAAGCTGGGAAAATCTCACTCAATGCCGGAATCACTACCCCTTTTAAGGCATTAAAATGATTGGATAAAGCATCGCTCATTGCTGATAGCAATCTCCATGATTGATGTAACTGTAATGAACTATCTATGATTTACCACTGCAGTAAAGTCGATGGTAACTAAAGTCCATAAATGCCCTTGTATTACAATTAGCCCAGGGCTTGCTTGACAAACAACTGGGCACAATTACCTGGTCGAGTTGACACATTAGCCTAACCATCACAGTTCACCCATTGTCAACTTGGCAACCATACACATTACCTTACACCATACTTAGTTTCTAAGTAAAAACAATAACAGACATGCATATATATATATATATAAATAAATATATATACATATATATATATATATATATTTTTTTTTGCCTAATAATGTTCATCTCTCCTGTGTACAAATGGAGATGCATTAATTCCATACAGAATAGGGTGCAAGTTCTTGGGTAATATTCACTCTTAAACTTGACATCCTCAAATATTATGATATGAAACGGATACACTTATATGTTTGGGGAAAAGGTTGGGGAAGAAGACAAAGAAATGTATTTTGTGTACATATATCATCATAATCATAATGAAGCAAGAAAGAAAGTTTCATGACCGTTATACTCCTCATTTCTGTAACTGGTCACATAATCAAAGTTCAAATTTACTACTACCTTCTTCTACTACCTATTCAATCTTTCCATTACCTTCAGCAAGCACTTCAGATGGCTATAGTTCTTTGTCTGGTGGGATGACACAAACTTTCATTCCTGAATATTCTAGGCCATTGTTAGTCCTGCTTGGATTGGGTTGTTGCAATTTTACATTGACTTTAATCATAGACTATGGCAGTACTAGGAGATGCCTTAGAAGATATCTTGTATTCCAGGCAAACTCTACTTTACCCCCATTACGTAGATGCAGTCCTATTTTCCCTTGATAGTCAGGCGCAATCACCCCAGCCTGTACAGTAATTCCCTTCTTTTCCTGTTGAATCAGAGGTAAGAGGACCCCAAAGTGATAAAGCAGCTGTCTTAACTTCCAGTTCAGTGGAATCATTGTTGTGTTCTCTGGTGACAGCACTCCTTCTATTGGGACTAAAACCTGAAGACCAGCAGAGTTTGAGGTTGCAGTGACAGGGAGTAAAAATTTTCCTAGTTGGTCACTGGGGGTAATAGTGAGTGGTGCCACTTCTATTTCCACCCCTTGTTTCCTGGACCCAAGGATCCTGGTTGTGAGAGAAATAGCACCATAGAGTGATTTTGAGCATACACAGCCTCCTGGAGAATGTTGCATGGTATTGCCACCTAGTTGGCACTGTATTTGAGTCTTCAAAAGGCCATTCCACCATTCTAGCAATCCAGCTGCTTCAGGATGATGGGGAACATGGTAAGACCAGTGAATTCCATAGGCATGTGCCCATTCCTGCACATCATTTGCTGTGAAATGGCTTCCTTGATCAGAAGCAATGCTGTGTGGAATGCCATGGTGGTAGATAAGACATTTGTTAATCCATGGATGGTAGCTTTGGAAGAAGCATTATATGCAGGAAATGCAAACCCATACCCAGATTATGTGTCTATTCCAGTTAAAACAAATTGCTGCCCCTTCCATGGTAGAAGTAGTCCAATGTAGTCAACCTGCCATCAGGTAGCAGGCTGGTCATATAGAGGAATTGTGCTTTATCAGGGCCTGAGGGTCTCTGATGCTGGCAGATTAGGCAATTAGCAGTGGCTGTAGCCAAGTCAACCTTGGTGAAGGGAGGTGCATGTTGCTAAGCCCATGGATAACCTCCATCCCTACCTCCACTGCTACTTTGTGAGCCCACTGGACAATGACAGGAGTGGCTGGTGAAAGAGGCTCAGCATTAGCCACTGAGCAGGTCATTTTAACCACTTGATTATTAAAATTTTCCTCTGCTGAAGTCACCTTCTGGCGAGCATTCATGTGAGACACAAATATTTTCACGTTTTTTGCCCATTCAAAAAGGTCTATCCACATACCTCTTCCCCCACACTTCTTTGTAACCCATTTTCCAATCATGTTCCTTCCAATTCCCTGACCATCCAGCCAAACCATTGGCAACAGCCCATGAATCAGTGTACAAATGCTCCTCTGGCCATTTCTTCTTCCAAGCAAAATGGACAACCAGATGCACTGCTCAAAGTTCTGTCCACTGGGAGCATTTGCCATCACTGCTATCCTTCAGGGTATCCTTCAGGGATGTCCCAGAAAGGGGCTGCAGTGCAGCCCTTGTCCACTTTTGGGTGGTACCTGCATATTGTGCAGAACAATCTGTAAACCAGGACTGAGTTTTCTCATCTTCTGTCAGCTGAAGGTGGGAGGAAGATTGTAAGGAACTCCCCATGAGGCCAAAGCTGTGGGCTAAGAAAGAGAAGGTAACACAGCAGAGGTAGTGACCCTGGGTATTTAGGCTACTTCCTCGTGTAACTTACTTGTGCCTCCAGGACCTGCTCAAGCCCTATCTTGTATATACCACTTCCACTTTAATATGGAGTACTGCTATGCATGCCTAACTTTATGGTTTGGTGGGTCAGACAATACCAGCTCACAATAGGCAACTCAGGTCTCATGATAACTTGATGGCCCATAGCTAAGAATTCAGTGTCTACTAAGGCCCAATAGCAGACCAAAAGCTGTTTCTCAGAAAGAGAGTAGTTATCTGCAGAGGATGGCAGGGCTTTGCTCCAAAATCCTGTGTCTGTGTTATGATTTGCCTATCAGGGCCTACCAAAAGGTCTAGACAGCATCTCTATTTGCCTCTGAAACTTCCAAAACCATTGGCTGTGCTGGATCATATGGTCCAAGTGGTAGTGCAGCTTGTAAAGCAGCCTAGACCTGTCACAGAGCCAACTTTTGTTCTGGTCCCCAATCAAAACTAGCAGTTTTTCTGGTCACACGGTAAATGGGACAGAATAGCACACCCAAATGAGGAATGTGTTGTCTCCAAAATACAAAGAAAACAACTAAGGTTTGTGCCTCTTTTTTTGGTCATAGAAGAGCCAGATGCAATAGCTTATTCTTCACTTTAGAAGGGATATCTCCACATACCCCACACCACTGGACACGTAGAAATTTCACTGAGGTGGAAGGACACTGTAATTTGGTTGGATTTATCTCCCATCCTCTCTCATGAGAATGCCTTACTAATAAGTCTAGAATATTTGCTACTTCTTGCTCACTGGGTCCTATCAACATGATATGATCGACATAATGGACCAGTGTGATGTCTTGTGGGAGGGAGAGATGATCAACATCCCTGAGGATGATATTATGACATAGGGCTGGAGAGTTGATATACCCCTGAGGCAGGACAGTGAAGGGATACTATGGGCTTACCAGCTGAAAGCAAACTGTTTCTGATGGTCCTTACTAATAATAATTGAGAACAAAGCATTTGCCAAATCAACAGCTGCTTACCAGGTGCTAGTGATGTATTGATTCACTCAACAATGATACCATATCTGGGACGGCAACTAATTTGAGTCACCTTATTAAGTTTACAATAATCTACTTTCATCCTCCAAGATCCATCTGTTTTCTGTATAGGCCAAATAGGAGAGTTGAGTGGGGATGTGGTAGGAATCACCGCCCCTGCATCCTTCAAATCCTTGATGGTGGCACTGATTTCTGCAATCCCTCCAGGAATCCAATATTGCTTTTGTGTTTTTTTTTTTTTTTTTTTTTTTAGATTTATTTATTTATTTATTTCCCCTTTACCCCTCTCCCCTCAGTTGTCTGCTCTCCGTGTCCATTGATTCCCGGTGCCACTGATAAGGATAGAAGCAGTCACAGAAGAACACACAGCTAATATTGCTTTTGGTTTACTAATTTGCTAGATAGGTGCAGTTCTGGTGGCTTCCACTTGGCCTTTCCAACCATAATAGCCCTCATTCCACAGGTCAGCGATCCAATGTAGAGAGATTCTGCCAGTTACTGAATATGTCTATTCCGAGTATGCATTCTGGAACTGGGGAAATAACTACAGAATGGTTAACCAGACCCACTGGACCAACTGTGAGATGGACTTGAGCTAAACCTCCATTAATCACCTGGCAGCCATAAGCCCCTACTCTGACTGGTGGACCACAGTGATGTTTTGAGTCTCCTGGAATTAATGTCATGCCTGAGCCAATATCTAATAATCCCCAAAATGTCTAATCATTTCCTTTTCCCCAAGGCACAGTTACTCTGGTAAAAGGCCGTAGGTCTACCTAGGGAAAGGTGGGAGGAAGATTAACAGTATAAATTTTTGGCAGTTTGACAGGATCATTCCCCAAGGGAACCTGGCCTTCTCCCAATTCTCTAAGATTGAGAAATCCAAAAAAATAAGAGGACCATGGGAACATTACACAAAATATATGAGTTTATAAGTGATATCCAAAAGACATATACACACATGAAGTATGGTAAAATACAGCATTTCTTAGAGTGTATTTTCTGGAATAATAGTTCTAGAAAATTATCTGTAATACAGAAATACAAATAAGTTTAAAAGCTCTGAATACTATACTTCTCTTTAAAATATACACTTAGCAAATGTACATATACTCCTTGAATAAAAATTTTCATCTTAGCAGCTGTGGCAAGCTGTACAATGGTCAATCAAGGTTATCTATTAATACTTCCTCTCCATGGAACTGTGGCAAAGTTTGGGAATTAAAATTACAGATGGAATTAAGGTTGGACATCAGCTACCTTGAAATGAAGAGATTATCCTAGATTATAGGGGGATACCCACAGTAATCACAATATTCTTATTAGAAGAACAGGGAGACAGACAAGGGGCCACAGTGATGTGATATGAGGAGGACTTACCCACTATTGATGGCCTTGAGTATGGAGTAAGGGGCCACAAGACCCCATGAAAAACAAGCAACACCGAGAAGCTGGAAAAGGCAAGCAAATGCATTCTCAAGAGTGACAGAAAAAAATGCACACCTGCTGACACCTTGATTTTAGCCCTGTAAGACATGTTTGGGACATTTATCCTATGAAATTGCACAATAATAAATTTGTGTTGTTCTCAGCTACTAAATTTGGGGTAATTTGTTACGGCAGCCATAGATAACTGGTATGGCAGCTGTCTGAGTGATTATTACATGTCAGACACTGTGCTAAGAGCTTAATATCCATTATCATATTTAATCATCACAAAAGTCAATAAAATATAGATATTGCTCTCATCCATATTTTTTGAACATGCAAATTGAGGGTGAGGGCTAAGGTAGAATAAGTAAGTTATACAAAGTAGCACGAATAACAAGAACTAAAGTAAGGTTCAAATTGAAGACAGTCTGAGAAATGTTCCTGTATAGACGTCTGATCTTAAAAGACTAAGATCCTAATTTCGAATTTGCTTCTAAATGCCTATATAACCTTGGCTAAGTGATTTTGTATTTCTTGGCCTCGGTTACTTCTGGTATTAATTTCCCCAAAACAGTCTCTGCTATCATAGGGCTTCAAGTCAAGTCCTTAGATTTATTCATGCCTGTAGTTAAAAGTGTTTCATCTTATTTGCATTAATTCCAGCTCCCTCGGGATGAATAAACAGGTATCATTATCCCCATTTTAGAGAAAAAGAAATTGAGGTGCAGGGAAATTGTGTTTCTTCCTTTAGGTCACACTGACAGTAAGGGACAGAGCCAGGTCTTAGATGTATGTTATCTACCTCCAAGACCAGAGCTCTTTCCACTGCAATACATTTAATTATATATATATATTTTTTTAAGATTTATTTTTTTATTTATTTCTCTCCCCTACCCGCCCCCCCCCCCAGTTGTCTGCTCTCTGTGTCCATTCACTGTGTGTTCTTCTGTGACCGCTTCTATCCTTATCAGCGGCACTGGGAATCTGTGTTTCTTTTGGTTGCATCATCTTGTTGTCGGTGCCATTCCTGGCCAGGCTGCACTTTCTTTCATGCTGGGCGGCTCTCCTTACAGGGCACACTCCTTGCATGTGGGGTTCCCCTATGCGGGGGACACCCCTGCTTGGCAGGGCTCTCCTTGCATGCATCAGCAAGCACTGCATGTGGGCCAGCTCCACATGGGTCAGGGAGGCCTGGGGTTTGAACCTTGGACCTCCCATGTGGTAGGCAGATGCCCTATCCATTGGGTCAAGTCCGCTTCCCTAACTATATTTTAATAAGCATTGAAATATAATTTTTAATGAAATTTTATTTTCTATACTAATATAAGCATTCACAGAATTAATGTATTGCCAGTCAATATATATTCAATTAACTATACTGAAGAAATGACCTTGTTTAACAGAGCATTGTCTTCAATGCTTTTCCTCTGTAGAATGTTTGAAAGATTTATAAGTGAAGAATGATCTCAATATAAGAAAACCAACAGAATATATTTCCCAACTGAGAATGTGCCAAAACCACTCATAGATCTTGAAAAACAAATATAAATCCTTCACCTCAGCTACCAAATCAAAATTACCAGGATGGCACTAACACTTGTGTGCATATTTTAAAGTAAAGGCTCTAGACAAGTCTCAGACCTGGTCACTCAACCCAGTCTAGAAGCCAAAAATTTTTGTCAGGTAAACTGAATGTAATTTTACTTAGTAGTTGGCTAGAATGGCAAATGGAATTGCTGTAAAACTGAGAATGATTTTTTTTAAGTCAAATTACTTGTATTTAAATTCCAACTCTACCATGTATGAGCATTATTATCTTGAGCAAAGAATTTCAGGTTATGTAACAAGTCAGGCTCAATTTGCAAACCAGTGACATGGAGATATTGGGCCTATTTTTGAGGGTTGTTGCCTCATAATATGTATCCTGGTATTGCTATCACTAAACAAACATCTCTAAATCCTGTCTGGGCCAAGAGCCTTTCCAAAGTATTACAGGATCTACATGTTCAAACTTTTATTATAGTTGCTTGTTCACTCTGGGTTGTAAGTGTCTTAAAGGGCATAAAGATGTCTTTTTTAAAGTTTAGCTTGTGGTCTGACTTCCCATAGACCCGCATTAAGTATTGAATGAATGAGAACCTTCATTGAATTTTACTTGGCTGTCTTATAATGTCTGATTTTGTGGGACTGCTGTAAAAAATCAGTGTTGAGGGAAAAAACTTTATCTTTTAAGCAAGTTATCCTACTCCATCTGTCAATTTTAGTTTTAACTTCTTGCTGTTTTCTTTTTTAATTTTTTTCTGTTAGCATCTAATCGTTTCAAAGACTTCATTGAATCTGTAGAATATTCAGATAAATCCTATACTATTTATAGAATCTATGCACAAGTACAATTGATGACTTTGATTAAACATGTTTAATATTTCTGATATAATATTTACTGTCTTTTGGTGGTTAATAAATCTTTCAAATGCCTTCTCAATATTGATATATTGATTCAGTCTTCATAATGTCTGGAAAGTATAATTTATTTTCCAAATCTGGCCAAGACTTACATTTGGAAACAAGATAAATCTTAAATGGATTTGTGTAAAGTGGAACAAAATAAATATTCAAAAGATTTCTGAAATCACATAAAACCTCTTCCCAGTTAAAACTGACAATTCATTACTCTTTTAAATTGTGGGTACTTGAGTGGGATGTCAGTTTTGCTTATAAAATTAACTCACTAGTGCCAGCCACTGTTATCATCTTGTCCTAACTCAGAACAAAAAGAGCAAGGTAGGGAAAATTTCTCTTGAATTTCGAAGTAGTTTGTGAGATTAACCAAACAGTATCAAAGCAATCAAATTCAATGAACCCAGGAAATGTTAAGGGCTATGTTTTATACCAAGGTATATCTTTGAAAACACACACAACTGAATTTTCTGAATCATGCCTGTGTCCTCCGCACCCTTTCTTTTCTAGTCCTATTTTGCCTGATTTGTGGAAACCTTTGTGAGAAAAAAATCAGCCATAGCAAATGGACTTCTGCCCATATGGTCTGCTATATGGCAGCATGAATGAATACCTTCTCTAAAGAGTACTCTCTGTAAAGGATCACCATATCATTCATCTTCAGGATTGTGCCCAGAGAGCATTACAGCAAAGACTTAATTGTTTTGAAAACCTCACAAGCAGTCCTAAGGGAATTCTCCAAAGTCTCTCAGAAGCAAGAGTCCTTAAATTTCAATTAATAATATTGGAAGTTGCATGTTTAAAAACCTGCATGATTTCCAATGCCTTGCCTTTTGTCGAAAATGTAAAATTTGACACTATTTTGAAAATATGTTCATTTAAGAAATAGGGGAAGATAAGCAGACATATTTTCCTATGTTTGAGGAGAAAAAGGAGAGTCAAATATTCTAAAAGTTCTTTATTTATTTATTTATTTTTAAAGATTCATTTGTTTATTTCTCTCCCCTTGCCCTCCCATCCCTGTTGTCTGTTCTCTGTGTCTATTTGCTGTGTCTTCTTTGTCTGCTTCTGTTGTCAGCCGCACGGGAATCTGTGTTTCTTTTTTGTTGTTGTTGTGTCATCTTGCTGTGTCAGCTCTCTATGAGTGCGGCACCATTCCTGGGCAGGCTGCACTTTTGGGGTGTGGGGTGCACTCCTTGCGCGTGGGATTCCCCAACGCGGGGACACCCCTGCGTGGCACGGCACTCCTTGCGCGCATCAGCACTGCGCATGGGCCAGCTCCACACGGTCAAGCAGGCCCAGGGTTTGAACTGTGGACCTCCCATGTGGTAGACGGACGCCCTAACCACTGGGCCAAGTCCGCCGCCTAAAAAGTTCTTTAATATATATATACATAGACAACCAAAATTATTTGTGAATTAGTTGGGATTAGAGAAGAGTACTGATTCAGATGCTGCTCTGAGTAATTTATAAATGTGACAATTGATTGCACAAACTTAATGTAGTAGATTTCAGACATGGAAGAAGCTTTGGAAATCAACTGCCTCAATTTATACATGACACTAATACCCATTGAAGTTTATTGACTTTGGTAGCTCATAGAGATAGTGAAAAAAGAGGAGTAAGGTAGACCTAAGTTAAAATCCTGTTTCTTTACTAGCTGAGATGAATTGCCTACCTTCTGAGGATGATACAGACGTATCGAAGCATTTAAAATATGTAAGCAGCGTAGTTCTAGTCATGCATGAGATGCTAAACTTGTGAATTCCCTTCCTTTCCTGCTCTTCTCATTACCTTAATTCTTTTAAACTATAACAATTTGTTAGATTTGGTTCAATGTTTGGATTCAAACATGCCATGATTCAGACTTATAATTGTGTTTAAATTTTTGGAGATGTTTGCATTAAATTAGGATGAAAACTGTGCTGGAGAAGATTCAAAGGGATGCTGTATAGAAGAGAAGCAGTGCCTATTTCACATGGATTTAACTGGTGTCTATTTTAAATTCACTGCTTGATAAATTTGCATCTGTTTCAAATCAATTATTTTGATGTTTCTAACAATGGTTAAATCCAATGCCTTGGTCAGTTATGTTACCAAGTTAAATTGGAGTCAATTAAAATGGAGTCAATAAGTGTTATGTAATTTTTAGTCTACCAATATGGAAATACAGTAATGTAAACAGAGGCCAGATTTGGAAATTACTTTTAAGTCTTTATAAAATGCTCCCTTTGGGCCATGTGTTTAATCTGTGTTAAATTAGGAAGTCTTTCTTGATCATTGCTTTTGGTTTAAATCTTTTTTCAAATGAAGCCATGTATAGGTAAGTAATAAGAAGACTGACTAGAACACATCTAAGGCATCAAATTATTGATCAATATTGGTTTCACCTAGAACCAGCCGAAGCTAACCAATGGCTGGTAGCAGTAGCAATCAAAACAAGAAAACTCTAGAGGTGAAAATAAAGAGAGAGTCTGTTTGGATTCCAACTGACTTTATGTCTTTACTCATTGCTCCGAGGATCTAGGTTAGAGCCACCAATATAGTTCTGGAGCTACTTCTGAAATCCAAGATATCAGCGTGGAAATTACACACTGTCACCTAATAATAATACTGCATTTTGTCATTGTTTGTTGTTTTTATTTTGCTGGAGCAAAAAAGTTTATAAGACGTATGTGTCTACTGAGCCTCAAAATGTTATCATTTTAA
The DNA here is from genome assembly GCF_030445035.2 of Dasypus novemcinctus. Lineage (NCBI taxonomy): Eukaryota > Metazoa > Chordata > Mammalia > Cingulata > Dasypodidae > Dasypus > Dasypus novemcinctus. The sequence continues at coordinate 57,444,706 of NC_080681.1, forward strand.
ATTAAGTTAGTTTTAACATTCCTGTCCTATTGATCTAGCAGGATAGTGTTTAAAACCTCTCATCATATGGGGCTTCATTTTTGGAAGGCAATTAATTATAAGTGGATTCTCTGTAAAGGCATCCTCTTTCTTTTGTCTTTCTGTATCTTCCTAAATCAGAGAGTTTATCCCAAACTATTGTTAAATTTTGAAGCCACAATTAGTTTAGTTGCCCAATCAAAAAAGGCTGAGGGACTAAGGAGTGACCAATTGGTCCCATACTGCAAAACTTTAATAAAGAATCATCATATCTTTTGATTGTTCTGAGAAAATACTTACACTGTTCCAAAAATCAGATTCTGTATAAGAGGAAAATTCCAACTATCTAATGAATGTCTTTGGTATGAATAATATATAAATGTAAATAAAAGCATTATAACTAAAAATATAAGAAGAGATGGGACTTTCAACATTTTTACCTAATTCAAAAATATGTAATTCATTATAATTTTAATTATAGCTTAATTTTTGAATAAATGAACTTTTTAAAAAACAGCTTTTAAAGAAAGAAAATTAAGCTTTACTTTGCATTTGCATACGTGTAAGCATTAAAACACTGAATTCAAAAAGTGGACCAAAGAGTAACATAATTGACAAGCCAAGTGCTTTTTCAAGTCTCTCAACCAAAATGTTGTATCCAATATTCAGAGCCTTAAAAGAGTTGCATAATGAGTAAAAACAGATTATATAAAAATTTCCTAATTAAAAAGAAAACTCTTTCATAATCCTTTAAGAACATTCTAATTATACAAAGAATTAGGGTGGCTGCTGTAGCATTATTTCTAAGGTATATTAAAGGGAGATTGAATTATCTGTCTTTCTAGGGAGCTTGGTATGCAATGAGGGCACCCACAAGAGCTGCCATCTTGGATAGGAAATCCACATTACTGACTGTGGTATCACTCAGTCTTGTATTTCTGTACAAATGAGTGCAGTCAATAGTAAAATATGTCAGATTCTGTTATAGACCTGGAAGTTGGGTTCCTTCTGATCACCAGATTTAGTGCATGGCTGTCAAATGTATAGAAATCATTAAAGCGGAAGATTCTGTAGAGAGTTTAACTTGCAGAAAGAGGCAATTGGGGTTAGAGTACTTAAGCAAATTCTAGTTAAATTTGTTCACAGCCATATTTATGGACACAGACTTGTACTTCTCTTCTTGAGAAGAGACTGCTAGTCTTGCCAAGTTCTGTACTGGATGAGACATAGAGATAAAACTTGAATGACAGTGTTCAAAAGTTTAAGAAACATTGTTACTGCAGTTACATTATTTTATCAGTCTTTATGTCTCTACCATGGCAATTGTATTATCATTCATTTAAAAATGATAGAATTGTGTAGTACCATAAAGCAGGCTTGATTGTTTTTGGAGATCCTACTGAAAATATGAAATAATTCTATCCACTTATGCAGATTTAGCACATGAAAATTATTATTAATCCTATTTTATAATTTTAGTCCAATTTCTTGATTAACAATACAAATTAACTTTATTAGGCAATGTATTGTTGAAATCACATTATTAATAAACTTACCCATTTCCCTCTTTTTCCTTTTGAATACGTAGATAGAAACATTTGCTCTCCTTAGCAATGTCATCACAATCCCTTTTGTTCCCCGAGGCACTGTTTCATACTGGATTTCATTTTGCCTAGATAAATACACACTAAAGGATTTTAATATAATATATAACAGAGTAATAACTTGGAGTCATCACTATAAACACTCATACCATGTAAATAGGGGAAGCAATGTATTAAATCAATTGTTAGTAAATGAACAAATGAGATTAACACAAATTATAAAGTCAGAAATCGGTTTCTGCCCAATAACATTAAAGTCAATAAATAATAGCATGTATACCATCTCTCTGTCTGATTAGTAGAAAATTATTATACACATATACCCTCAAAGAAATAAAGAAAGCAAGTGTAATGATAATGTATTTGAACACATACTAAAATCCATAGATGATCTTTCCTGTCACATGATTAAAAGCATCGTCATTGTCATGGACCTTCCAGGACATCTCTAGATGAAAGATTGAGGTCACAATGGTGCTCTTTGACTGATATAAAACTAACAATGTCCGACATATTAAATATCTCAGTTGAAATGTTATCATCATATAAAAACCCTTTGTCAAGTTTTGTTACTATTTTATAGAGTGAAGTGCACGAAAATAGCATCTGAAATAAAATTTCTGCTGTAACTTTCTTGAAAGAAAAAGAGCTTCACGTTAAATAAAATTTATTTACTAAAATATTAAAGATATGAGAAAACATAAACAATAGTTAAATATCATTACAGTAGTATCAAAAGTCAACCCGCTTATATTGGGACAAAGGTGAATGCAGGCTTGAGTCACAGTAAGGGATGACTTGACTTAGCTTTCTGGTCTTTAACTGGGGTCATTGGAGGTTTACATATTTCTGATCAAATTTCTTCAGTTTATTTGATCTAAATCCATATGCTTAAAAGAACTGAATTTCATAGGCAGATGAAAACTTAAAAATGGGAAATTACTAAAAGAGGATTAATCATGGCATTTCAATAATTCACTGTTATATCCTAGTGGACCCTATTCCAATAAAAGTCATAAAAACATAGCCAAAGAGTATCATAAACACATAAAATATAATCTATAAAAGCAGTTCATCCAGAAAAAGTAACAACTTTTGATCATTGAAACTATGATTATTTAAAGATATGTTTTAGAATTAGGCAGTAAAATGTTGTGCTCATTTTATATTTATTTACTGAAGAAATTTATTTGTTAAAATAATTTACAAATTGTATGTTATTCAATAAAACAGTTAACAATGACCATTTTAAAAATTGACATTGTAGTAGTGGTGACATCACAAATATTGGATTGGAGCATGAAATGGAAAAATTGGGTGAGTCCTGAAATCATGGATTTACCTTCAAGGTAAAATAATAGGTTATAAGAGGTATATTGCAGATCTGAATTGAAAAATTGTGTGGATTCTAAATGGTACTGAATCTCTGAGCAGAAAACACTGGCAATATCTGACCAAGGACATCATAACATAGAGCACAGCTGCTGCAAATATAGGATCTATAATATGTTTTGACTCATCATAAGAATGATGATGAATATTTTGTGACTTATAATGAATTAAAATGTAAACTTTAAGAGGTAACCCTAATGGAGAAATTCTTCAAACTCTGTTAACCCCCAGCATTGTATTGTGTGTGTTTTTTTTTTTGTCCAGTACAAACACATAAACTGCCAAATTCCCTTGTATTAAGAAGTCTTTAATGAAAGCAAGTCTTTGGAATTCTTCAGTGCTTGTCAAATGTAAAACAAACTAATCATAGGCTGCTCTTACATATGATCACACAGTAAATAAGCAATGGGACAATAGGTACTGGAGCTCTGGTGTCCAGCATTATGTCCATGGGATCCTTATATTTCTGTGTGACTTTTTAACTCTCTTTCAAAATCTAAGTCTGTGAAATGTAAGAAGACCTTTCTTCCTTAATTTCCTTGGAATGCAATTAACAAGGTGAAAACTTAAGATCTTTTGAAGAAAAATAATCATTATTATCATTATATTTTCTTTTGTAGTGTTATGGCTAAAAATCAAATATAAGATATTTATATTTCATTTTTAGAAAGAAAACCTTTGGAAAGTCAGTCACCTCATGCCACAGTATCTAATTGTGATGAAGAGTATAACTCTGACCCCCCAGTCACTTCTAAATGGTTATTTGATCTCCCATAAGTCAATAACCTAAATCATAGAAAAGTAAAATTGATTGTTCATTCAAAAATTGTTTTTATTGAGCATATAGCTTGTATCATAAATTGTAGAAGCTAGGGATTCAGCAGTTACAAGATAGTCCCAGGCAGCTGTCATGGTGCTTATACTTTGTGGCAGTTTGATATTATTTATGAATTTCAGAAAGAGATTTAGAGTATGTTTGTAAACTCGTTTGTTCCTCTGGGCATGATGACTTTTGGTTGTATTAGATGCTGAGATGCCTTTGATTAAATTATGTTAAGATTAGGGCTTTGATTCAACCTAAACAATTTGAGTCCCCACCACCTTTGTGGGTTATATAAATGGACACACAGAAGCAGATATGCAGAGAAATAGAGAGAGCTCCATAAACATGGAAGAGGAGAGAAATTGATGCTGGGACACCAGAAAGAGATGATCCACTTGCCTAATAGTTTAAAGCCGAAGCTGTCATCGGTAGAAGTTGGGCCCACAGAGCCTTAAGAGAAAAGAGTAAGGCAGAACCTTTGCAGATATCATCTGCCATCTTGCTTCAACATGTGTGGCAAATGACTTTGGGTGAGGCTATAATCTTAAGTTGTTCTCTTTAGGACCTTGTTACTGTAGGCTTTTACCCCAAATAAATACCCTTTATAAAAGCCAACAGATTTCTGATACATTCATCAGTACCCTTTTAACTGACTGATATACACTCTGTAAAGGGAACTGCAAAATAAATAAGGAAGAAATTTATCAGCTAGTAGCAATAGTCTCAATATGTCAGCAGTAGTCAATAAATGGTACCTGTTATTACTATTATTGGTGGTGGTGGTGGTGATGGAAAGAAATATGGAGATTATTCCTTGTTTTTGATCATTGTCTTTCTAATTACTATGTCTCAAACTCAAATCTCATTTTCAAACTTCCATCAAATACTGATAAAATATCTTGGACATTTCTGTTTGACAGCTTCATTGACACCCCATTCAATTTAGATCACCAAAATAAAATTAATAATCATCATGATGATTTTACTCGAAAGAAAGTGAGCTTTAAAATCAGATAGATTTGTGTTTGAATTATTATGCTATATATATTGTATGAGCAATAGGTGAAGAAATATTTTTAAATATAAGACTTCTTCATTATGATGATGATAATGGTGACTGTGATGTTGATTATATATTTTTATTCACTCTTTTCAATTTTAAACCTAAAACACAGCCATAGCCTACACACAGATAGTGTTTCTCTATTTCAGAGTCCCTTCCTTTCAATATATCTTGCCCAGCACAATAAAACTGATATAAATTAAACCCTATATTTTTCACAAAATAATTCTGTACATATTAACAGATGAGCTACGTAAACAAATGTGCTTTGCATCTCTAGCTTCTATAATTGTGGTTACAGCTTAAATCTTATGTTTCCTCTTAAAAGTTATTAAAACATGCAAACATTCTTTTCCTACATTAATTGGAGCCCTGCCCTCATTTTCCAGTACATAGTTGCCTACCCTGCAAGTTAAATAACTCTAATTATTAAGATTCAAAACATTACATGTATCAGTGAAGGCAATTAAGATGATTTGAATATTATTAAATGAAAATGAACTATTTCTGTTTCAAAACCTAAATAAATATGCTTAGGGATTTTTACATTGTTAAATTGCCTCAAAATAATTGGACAATTCAATATAATAAAGTGAATGAAATAATTTTAATTCATAATAACAATAAGTAATGTGCTTATTTGCATGACTGGGAAAAAGAATGTATTGTACAAATACTAAACAAAGACTAATAGGAGAAAGCATATGTTAGTATAGTTTTAAACCTCTACTTCATAAGTTATAACACTTTACTATAGTTGAATTTGGCCTAATTCTACTGTACCAACCCTTATAAGAGTTCATAAGCCCTCCTCCCATCTGCCATGTGGGGAAATCAACATACGTCTAACCAAAGGAACTGTATAGGACTTTTCTTGAGCAGGATTTCACAATCATTGTACGGTTTTAAGTAAAGAAATGAAAAACTACTTAAGCAATCAGTGCATTGGATGAGGCTTTTGTTGTTTATTATATACTTCAAATGTTTTTCTTTGCTAGTTGTTTTCCTCCATAACCCTTTGGAAAGACTCCCAAGTATTCCAATGCTTATTCTATGGGAAGGACTTTAAAGAAAGCTGCAGGATCAGAGGAGCATTTGGACAAATGAGAAGGACCGCTGACCAATGGTACTCATCTTTTGAACATCTGGCAAAATAAAACAACATATGTTTGAAGAGATGTGGGTAAGCCTGAAATGCAACCATGGAGAGTTTCAAACAAGCCTGCTATTAGAAGAATTACAATGACTATCTCTCAAATAGGGTGGTTCATAACTATGAATGACGTGACCTTGGATGAAAGAGATTTTAACCCTAATCAAAAATGTTTCTACAAATAAAATAATACCCTATTTATTATCCTTATTAAACAGGGTATTAGTTTGAGTGCGAACCTGAAATGCTCCTGTTTAATGGTTTAACCATTTCAAGTAGTAGGGCCTCTACATGTAATTGTGCTCTCAACAGTTTCTTCCACAGTGTTTCTTCATATTTCTTGTAACAACACTCTTGTATGTCAAGGAATTTCTCAGGCTCAGACTCCTACCTCCTTTTCAAATCTGTCTACCCTAGTCTGGTATCTGCCTTCTATCCATGGATCCCATATGCAAGCTAACTCATGTAGATTGCCTGGATTGCACTGTCTTCCTGTTCTCACAGTCTTGGTCAATCTTAGCTCTATTTCCTGAAATTTAGAGATCAGTACCACTACAATCTGGAACTCACCCCTTTCCAGGATCACACTCTAGGATCTACATTCTGAATATTTATGCATTTGTGTAGTTAGTTAGCCACCAATGACAAATACCTTGCTTTAATTTTTAGCAGTTATCAATCTGGGAGACAAAGGTTTGATTTCCCAGGTTTCTTAAAGAGGTTGCAAAATGGGATTCTTCCTAGTGGAATTTTGTCTTTGCAGGTATCTTTTCCATGAGTCTTAGTCCTATGTGTAAAAGGTTGACATTTTAACCCAGGAAGAACTTTCGGTTCTCAGTTACTTCAAGATACTTTTAAAAATTCCAAAATTTAAACATTAAATGAAAAAATTTCAGAGCCAATACTTTATCTTTAAAAAATCTGTTGATTTAATGTAAACGCTTAGAGGATAAGCCCTTTGTAGACTAAGACACTAAAGATATGTCAGAAAGAAAATAAAAAGGCACTGTCATACCACTAAGAACATATTCACGTCTCCAATGACTTATATCATAAACCTCAAACACTCTAACTTCAATGGCCCCACTGAGTGTCATAAGCCACATTTGTGAGAAAAAGATAAACTGTGTAATGTTTTCAAACTCTCAGTCCTCCCTAGTTAATGAAACTTCTTCAGTTATTAGCCTTGGCACATTGAGTACTATGACATTTGAGAATTTAAGAAATCAATTCCTTAAGAAATACTACCACTAAGCCAAAATCTTCTATTGGTTTTCAAGGAAGACAAAATTGTCATCTAGAATTTCTGAATTGCAAATGGTTTTCTTTCTCTGGGTTTGTGCTTATGCTATGTCTAATTAGTTTCTTCAGTATTCAGTATTGTCAGAATTATCAGATGAAGGTACAGTTAATTCCACACTTTCACCATTAGAATATTTCAAGTTTTTATAGGAATATAAGATTGACCAAATTTGGGAGTAACAAACAAAAAAATCTCTATATACATTTTATGGCTTTTGTTATAAAAGTACCTTTGTTTTTATACCATTAACAAGTTTTCATATTAGGCAGTAAATACACACTATGTTTTAAAGTACTAATTAATCCCTTTGATGGCGGACTTGGCCCAGTGGTTAGGGCATCCGTCTACCACATGGGAGGTCTGCGGTTCAAACCCCGGGCCTCCTTGACCCATGTGGAGCTAGCCCATGCGCAGTGCTGATGCATGCAAGGAGTGCCCTGCCACGCAGGAGTGTCCCCCACTTAGGGGAGCCCCACGTGCAAGGAGTGCGCCCCATAAGGAGAGCCGCCAAGCGTGAAAGAAAGTGCAGCCGGCCCAGGAATGGTGCCTGACACACGGAGAGCTGACCCAACAAGATGACGCAACAAAAAGAAGCACAGATCCCCATGCCGCTGACAACAGAAGCGGACAAAGGAGACGCAGCAAATAGACACAGAGAACAGACAACCGGGCAGGCGGGGGGGGGGGGGGGGAAGGGGGGGAGAAATAAATAAATAAATAAATCTTTAAATTAATCCCTTTAGGACTGCATAGGATTGATATTCTTGACTCCTCCTTTTGTATAAATATCAGATATAGACTTGCAAGCTTTGTATGTCACCAGGTCTGAAGAACACCTCTCAAACTAGGATTATAAAGCTAGAAAGGACTTTGATACTTCAGATTAGTACTTTAGATTTTTCCTTTTTTAAGTGAAAAAGGTGACAATAGAGCAGTTGAAGGATTTATTAAGGTAAGGAACCAGCTGCACAGCTGAGATCAGAGAGCTATACTTTTGATTCTGAATCCATTCTCATTGTAGAACAATGTCTTTTTGTACTGATTTTTCTGACTTATGTTATATTGAACTTAGTCTTTAACACCAAGTCACTTGGGGTGGAGGTGGGTGGGATATGATATTCCTGAATTTAAGTATATTTTTGAAATGGAAACCAGGGATAATAATACTTGGAACTGTGGAGTATATGTAATGATGATTATACTTTAAATCTGAACAGAGAATGATATACAGGAACTATTTTACCAGCTGTGAGATTTTAAAAAGTATCTGTATGGTTCAGTACAGATTAGACTTGTAACATAGCAGCAGAGTACAGTGGTCAAGGATATCATATTTGGCATTGGTCCAGCCAACATTGTGTTCCAACTTACTCCCTCAATTTCCTCATTTTTAAATCAAGATAATCTAAATTGAATGTTTAGAAATAAACCCTTATATTTCTGGTCAATTGATTTTTGACAAGTGTGCCAATATAATTCAATGGGGAAAGGACAGTCTTTTCAACAAATGATGCTGAGACAACTGGATATCCACATATAAAGAATGAAATTGGACCCTTACTTTATGCCATATGCAAAAATTAACTCAAAATGGATCAAAGAACTGAAAGCAAGAACTTAAACTATAAAATTCTTCTAAGAAAACCTGGGAGTATGTCTTTCAGACCCTGGATTAGGCAACAGTATCTTATATATCGTACCAAAAGCAAAAGCATCAAAAGGAAAAAACAGATAAATGGGACTTCATAAAAATTTAAACCTATTATGCTTCCAAGGACATCATCAAAATAGTGAAACAATTCACACAATGTGAAAAAATATTTTCATAATATCAGACAAGACACTAGTATCCAAAATATATAAAGAAATCTTACAACTCTACCATAGACATGTAACAATCCAATTAGAAAAGGGCAAAGGCTTTGATGAGGGCTTACTTTTCTTACATTACCACTGAAAAAGCAGACACTAACATTTTCATTCACTTAACTAATAATCATAATTCTCGAGGAAGAACATGTTTATCAGGTTTTGAATTCAGGAAAGAACTTCTCTAGACTACTCTAAGCCCTTTTGTTACAGTTTTCAACACCTTTTGTTCCTTTGTGTATAATTAGCAACTCCTTTGAAAGCTTGCAAACATTAGAGTTCAGGCTTGTCATAAGGACTATTAATGGCTGATAGTCTTTTCCCAGAAGTATGTTAGTGAAAAAGCTGTCGTCTTTTGATATAGAAACTTCATTGCAAGATTTAATTAGCATTTTAAGTATAAATCCTTTATACTAAGGCTCCCACCTGCTTCTTAAAAGCATTTCTATATCTTACTCATTTCCAATAGGAAGATATTTTGGTTAGAAACATGTATTATAACTTCTCATATTGAATGTAAAGACCCTATTTGTTTCTTTATGAAAGATATCCAGGCAAACCTGCAACAGATAAAAATTTAAATAGCAATACATAAGTTTTCACTAGATATTTGGATAAATCATAATAATCCTTTTGTGCATCATCAAGGAAAATAATTACTTAAAATATTCAATATTTCTCTATTCTCTAGTGTTTCTGTACATATTAAAATTATATTCAAGGTGATTTATTAATGGTTTGTAAACCATTTGCAAGGAAGTATGGAAATCTTATTGCATATTTCTGCTTTTATAGGTAAATTTCATGTGTCTCATAATAAAAGTACTTTAAAAATCTGAACAAGTAGAAAGTCTGCAAAAAACATTTCTATGTGAGTCAGAACTACTGGGACAACTGCAAGCTGGAAGTCTGCCCACTTATACAGGGATTCTTAATTTGTTCTACCATAAAATAATGTGAGTGTTCTCCCTAGCCATAAGTACCTCACCAGTTTGAAATGCAGGAAGTGTAATTAGACTTGAAACTGAAAAGGAAGATACCTTGGAGAGTCCTGGCTATTATTAGCTTTAGAGTTTGGGACAAGCAGATGCCACAGACTATCTGAGAGCTGTTTCTTGGATGATGCCAATTGTTTACATTGCTCATTATTCTGTGACATCCTTAGAATTACCCAGGTGGGGAGATATCAGACCAGAACTAAGAGTATCTGTAATAAGACGAACTTACACTTCCTTAGCCCATTTCGGCCAATGCAAAAGGACTCAAAAGCCATTCTGAGGTTAATGAACAAGGTTAAGAAAACACTTGGCATTGGTCTTTGCTTGTAAAAATGGACCCCTCAATACATTTTTAGATTCTTTCACATCCTTTGCTCACATATGCAGATAATTTGTTATACAAGATATAAATAAGATCAAGGACAAATCTAGTCTTTCTCCAAATGTGAACTTAAACCCACAACCAGGCAACTGCTTTGATCCATTGGGAGTGATTAACTATTGGCAAATCTTCCATTCTCTTCCTGAAAAATCATTAAATACTTATTTTAATAAACCTTTTCTTGTGTACTTGTTTCATCCAAGTTGTCTCAATTTCCCACATGGCAAGCAGAAGTTTTTGTATGCCACCGATGTTCGATAAGAAAGTAAAGTATCTTTTGGAGTAGAGTGGAAATATATTTGAATTTGGTTAAATGAATTTTAAGACAACTTTCAGTTTCAATTGCTGTGATTTTAATCATTTGTTTATTTGGTTTGGTTGATTTTGTTGATTCAATTATCAAATAAACAAATGACCGATTAAAACAGAAGCATTTTATAAACTAATTGATCAATGCACAAATATTTGAATGAATTCACATGCACAGTGTTCACTTTGGTATAAATTTATACTATGTATGAGTCTGTATATGTGAGTATGAGCATGATCTAGTTACAATAAATTACAGATGCCTTGTAGTACAATGAAAGTTCTGTGACCAATTTTCTTCCCATCATCTCCAAGTGATGAGGCAAAAATCACTCTTGAAACAAAAGAAAGAACTAGCACGATGAAAAGCTAGATATAAACTACTCACAACCCAAGATGGATGAAATAATATACAATGAAAGACAGTAATAGGAAAGCTATAAAGTAGAAAGGGAATGAATGGAATTAATTTCAGTAGATTATAAGGAGCCATAGAGAAACTGAGTCATTTGCTATCAATGATTTGAGAAAAATAATATCTAGATTGGCAGCATGTTTAAGGACACAAAAGAGTAGTAATATGGAAGCGGTGAAAAAATCATTTTAATTATGCTGTTATTAACTTTTCTGATGGCTCTTTTCAGAAAATAGTTCTTGTTTAAAATCTTTGTTGTTTGTTCTAACAATAGCAACTTATACTATGTGTGGTTAAGCTGAGTCAATATTAACTTTAAGAAAAATATCTCTTTCAAGTTGTTTTGTTGAAAAATATATTTCACTGTAATCACTTGTAATTATCATTATGCTAGGCAGAATGCATCTCTTCTTGGGAGTTTTATCAATTGGTAAGTTTTATTGTTGAATTAAAAATCTGTGCTTTAGCTGCTAGTAGAAAAAAAGATTTGCTTTCTGGCTTTTCTTATTTAAAAAATCTTCCAAATTTGGCCAATATGATGACTGCAGATCAAATAACAGTGGAAGTTTAATAAATGTGATTATTATATAGGAAATCAGGTATTTTCAATCTAGAGTAAGTTATTAGAGAAGTCATTTTATTATTGCATATAATGTATGATGTCATAGAATCAAGGTAGCAGTTGAATATTTTGAATGGAATGTAATTGAGGAAATATACATTTGTAATGAACGAATCTTACAGTGATGGTATTGAGGTGAGCTAATGTCTGTGATTTACATTTGTTGAAGTAGTACTTTAAACATAGAAAAAACTGAGGCCCAGAAAGATTGATGCTCCAAGGCCAAAAGCACTAAAACTGAATTGTACTTTTTTGAGTTTACATATTTGACATGAGTTAAACAAAAATAAATATTGAGTCATTAAACAAATGGTTAGAAAACACCCATTTAAGTACCTACCATATGCTAGACATTTTGCATATATTTTCTATAATTTTTAAAATCCAGCAAAGTTGGTAAAATGACTCTCAAAACAATAATACGTCAGAAAGGCAATGGACAATATTTATAGTTGCATAGCTAGTAAGTGATAGAAAAACTATCACTATAACATCAGCCAGGTCTAGAGAGGGGACCTCTGAAATTAAATCCTGTTTTTGCTGAAGATGAAGAATTTTTGTATGTGGAGTTGATAGTCTGTTATCACTAGTACTAGTGGGAGGGGGTGAGAGAAAACAGGGATACTAAAGATAGGTTCCTTTTAAGCCTTATTACATTTCACAGTGTCTTTAATTTTTAAGGAACTAAAAATTTTACACCTTGTGTTTGCAAGAAATCCGGCCATGAAAGATTCAGTGTTCTTATGGGAAACATTCTCTTCCCTGAATGAAAAAATAAATTCTCTGTTAACTCTCTTGAAAGGTCGTCTAATTGAGGAAGTCCATTCTTCCCTCAAAGCACGTGGACAGTTCCCATTAATAATAAAGCTCCTTAGGGGAAAATAATTCCCTAAGATGCTATAAAATGCCCAAAGAGGATGAAATCTTCTGCCAAGGTTTATAGCGACTCTGAGTTTTGATATAAGCAACGTACTCTGCCTTCCACAGGGCTGAGGAAAATTTTATCAGCAGTTGCACAAGTAACCAAATTAAACGGAAAGGAGAAAATGTGAAAGTCAACAGAATTAAATTCACCCTCGAACTACAAAGCAGGGTTTGCATCTCTTTATTTAGATGACAGTCCATCTTGGTGCCATGCTTGAGGATCCAAGAACCTAGGAAAGCAAGATAACAAAGCTTTTGAATTCCACGGGAAGGCAACATATTTCGAAGAGAGTATTTCCAAGCTGTGTTAATAAGAAAACATCTGTTGGTACAGATTAATTCTCTTCACAGATTTTCTACCTTTGGAAACATCTGCCACTGAAATGTATTTCTCTAAAATGTAGATTACAGAGGTCAGCCAGTTTATCAACCATTCTAAGACTGGCTGCTTGCTACAGTACACAGATAGAGCTGAAATAGCAAGATTAAGTGCATACCCTTAAAACCACAAGCAAAAAGCACTTGGGTTGAAGAGGAAAGACTTTCAAAATGAGTGTATGAGGTAGAAAATAATTCAGTTGGGAACTCACTTGTGGTCTTCCACCTTATTTAAAGAGGAAAGTCACATGATATTCATATATTCCAGAGATATTTATAGCAGTCTTCTCCTTTCCCACATAAATTTTAAAGACTTTCCCCTTCAAATTTAATCAAATAAAAATAAAATGAGCAGATAAATGCACTTTGCAGAATCTTTTTTCTAAAGTGGTTTATTTATAGCTTTATACTTAAATAATCTGAATGTTTTTAAATGGCTCTGCATAATAGCAAATTTATTAGGAAAATGTAAATGTAGAAATCTGTGTAAAGGCCTAATTGAGGTGGAACTTGCCAGACCGTTTTTTTAAATTAAGCCTTAAGATTGTTTAGGGAACTTGCATGCCAGCGTCAGAAAGACCACCAGTACCTAAGGAATAATTATCCATAGTATTCTTATTAAAGCTAAATTTGCTGCAAATTTTCCTCTTCTAATTAGCACATCCTTTTTTCCCCTTGACTCCTTTCTGCATCATATCCTTATTGTCACAGACAAAAGCCTCTCATAAGCTATCTGCATATTTGTGAACCCCATTATCAAAATGGGTCCATAAAATAAATTTCTTATATATAAGAACATATACACTGCCCATTTTTGCTGTTCTGAGTATTCACTATTATAATATTTACTAGATATATTGCCTACCATTCTTATGGAATTCCAAATAGTTTAACTTCAGGCAAGAAACCTCATTTAAATGTTATTAATCAATTATTAATCTATATTAATAATTAAATAAATATATATATTCTTTCCTACCATATAGTCCTTATTGAGGCAAGAAGATTTGGGGTTTTAAGGAAAATGCTAGTATTCATGAGCATAGAGCCATGGTTAAGCCTCTTTGAAACTATAGTTTTCTATCTGTATCTAAGTGCTTGGGACTCCTTTCAAAAGAGTTTTAAAAAATGTGTGCAAAAGGAAAATTCATCAAGAACCAAAGTTTGTCTTATAAAGAACAAAAAATGAAAAATCAACAAAGAACTATTGTCCCTGCCTATACTAGCTTGCATATATTCTTAACTGATTGTTTAAGTAAGTAATTGGGAACATCGTCCTTTCTGTTTCTAAAAATATGCTATTAAGTGGATTAAAGAAATAATTTTATTTACTGAAGGAAGATGCTACAAAATGCACCTGCATTATAAACATATTTCTTTGAAAGAGGAACAATGTTTATTTACTAGGGAAGCTATCAATTAAAGGTTATAGACTTCTCTGTACATAAAGTTATTAATTTTTATTATGAAAATATATTCTTAAAACTTCCCATCTTGATATCTGGGAGTTTCAAAGTATAAAACTTTAAGTATCTCTCCATTTTGAAGTCCTAAAGTTTCAAGTTAAAATTATATACTTCTAAAAATATTACTGGAAAAGAAATGTATTTTAGCTTGTTAAGTATCTCGGTAATCTTGAAATATTTTAGTACAAGAAATACTAAGGGTAGCATATCTGGCTGCTATGAAAAGGCATATCTTCTTATCAGAACTCATATGGAAGCTTAAATTACTGAAGCAAGTTTTTGGAAATACCTTCATACTGAGGTATATATTAGGATCAATATTTCTAAATTGGGCCATTAGAAAGAAAAAGAAAAAATATTGTCTTTTTACACTTTAATTGTCTCTAGATAGATTTTTCAATTCAAGAAAAAAAAATCTGAAGTTTTATCTCATTCTCCATGTGAACATGGGTGAAAAAAATTATCTGGGAACAAGAAGTGTTGTGAATAACATGTTAAACACATGGAGTTTCCAAGATTTTTTGAAATGCTTTAGTAAAGAGAGATATCTTTATAACGATTCATAGATATCTTTATAACTTTTGGGTGAATTAGAATTGTTTGCATGCATAGAGATCTTAATAAACTCATGAGCAAGGAGATGTTTTATGAAATTTCCCCTGTGTTTTTAGCCACTTTTCCACCTATGTTGTCATAATAAGGGCCATCAGGAAAATTCGCATTCCCATAAGCAGCTCCTGTTGTTAACTGGTCCACATAAAAGTAGCTGGGTTTGAGCAAACTTGCTGGTACCTTTTCTTGAAGGCACTCAGCCTTTATGTATGAATCTCTCTACTTAAATAATGAACTCCCTGAAGCTTGCCACCCGTTTCCTCTCAGTACTTTCCTTATATTGATGAGTTGGGGCAGAGAGGCGTTTTTCATCCTCCCTTTGGTCCCTAGTCTCAATTCCAGAGCCATGCCAAAACAAACAAAAAAATACCTCTCACACTCAACATCCTTTATACATTTTAATAATTTATTTGATGGCCAATGGATAGGATGTGCACAGGTTATACTTTTTTCCATTTTTGAGCTTTCACTTTATGTTCTAAATCTTATACATTGGCTGCCGGTAACAGAGACATTTAACTCATTGAATCAGATATATCTCTTTTTAAAGGAATTCAGATAGATATATTGTCCTGTGTGCTTTTTTATTGTCCTTACGTTAGTGTGGCCAAGACCTCGGTGGCATGCAGACAAGTGAGAAATATTTTAAATACTTCTTAGAGTTAATAATCCCATGAATCGGTTCTTGGTGGTGAAGTCAACTTCAATTTAATTCAAATCTTTGGAGACACCATGAGTTTCCTGATTATTTCCAGCAGTTCTTGTTATTCTTAACAGTGATGTAAATGAATTGGTTTCAATAAGACTATATATTTTAGTTTAAAAAAACTTTTTCCAATTAAAATGCCATGACTTGATTTTCATTGTTACAGACATTACTGTAGATCAGAGGCCTTCAAAGTGTGGTCCCTGGACCTCAGCATCAACATTACTGTGAACTTAAAATGCAAACTCTCAGGCTCCACCCCAGGCAATGAAGAAGGAACTGGTGGTGGGACCCAGCCCTCCTGGTGATGCCAATGCTAAAGTGTGAGGACCACTCCTGTAGAGGATAATAAAAGCACTTTATTCTGAGATGGGCAATCTTTGCTAAGCAATTTTATAAGAAGGGAAGCAAATTTAAACTGAAGTTTTAATAATTTTTTAAAATGGTTAAAGCATATACTAACCACTGAATTTAGCAAAAATTGGTTTGAGATTATTCTTTGATTTAAAAATCATTCAAATATTATCTTCATAAGCACCAAACAAAAATAAAATAATAAGAATAGTTTTTGGACCCCTAGGGTTTGAAATCATGTCCAGGAAAGGAAAATTTAGGAGTCATTTCTAAGCTGAGCTATGTCTAAAATAACCTGTAAACCATTATCCTGACATCACTAAATGAAGTCTAAATGAACTTCAGCTATGACCAACCATGGTATATTTTGCTATAGTCCTTAAGTTATAAAATAAAATATATAAACCACCTCCATCCTCGTCTAGGGTGTTAGTCCTTTGAGCAGGGATCTCAGCAGAATGTTTACAGTCTTGATATGGGAGCTACCTGTCAAATAACCTCCTAAGTTTTTGTTGTAAAAATAATGTTTTTTTTGAAAAAGCATAAATAGTAAAACTAAAACCACAAACAGTTCCACTCTTTGTCTTCTTCTTTCGGTCACTGTCAACTGTTGTAGCTTCTCCTTTTCCTTCTAGGGCCATGCATGGCTAGTTCCCTGCTGCAGGTGGAGCTTTCTCTGCTGTTTTCAAAGCTCTGGTTTTATTTGCTTGTTTCTGCCATGCTACTCTTGTTTTTAAGACTCTTTGATTCTTTGGTCACTTACCACTCTCACACTCTACCTTTTACTCTGCACATTCCTTGTTGCTTGAGTTTTATGTATTGTTTCCATCCACCCTATTAATGCTATGGTTCATCATCTCATGCTTGCAGTCTTCCTACATGCTACACGGTAAGCTCTTAATGTTGTATCACGGGACCATGAACTCTAAGGACCTCAGTTTCTTCCCCTCTCCCACAAGCTCCTTATTCTTAGGCACTTATAAACGATTAACCTTTCCTCAAATCTTTATCTTTCCCCTCCAAATGGCATTTCTATAGTCTTTCAAGGTAATTTGAATACATATAGGATCCGCAGGTTACTAGCTACTAATAAATTAATTGGTGTTTACTTAGTATAGAAAATAAAACTATAAAATTTCCCCTTAAGGTCTAATTCAAGTATCATTTCTTCCCAAGGTATTCCTTAACCACTGTTGTCTATGCTTCCTCTTCTTAAATATCTTTCATATGTAGCATTCATTTAACAATTGATAGTAAACTGATTCATGATATTTCTTATATTCTTAGCTTAGAACCATAGAAGCATCAAATTGTAGAACCGTAAGCTACAAAGAAAAAAAAATAACTCTTTAAGTATTATGTAAAAACTGCTTATTTTGCTAGGATCAAAATGTTAAAAAATAAATCCTTGTTGTTTTCATTGGCTTAAAAAGTTGAGAACCATAAATTGTACCAAATTCAGGGGGAAAGCAGATTTTGAAAGCCAAGCAGAGGAGAGATGAAGACTATATAAGGAAAATATCTTTGTTGACATGATAACTCCTTACATTTTGGGCAACACCTCTAATTTGGAGCAAACTCATGAAGATAACACAGAATCGTACAACTTCATTGAGTATTTTCTAACTTTTTGATCTATCTTGGAATAGGAAAAAATCTAGGGACAATCCACAAAAAGAAAATTATTTTCCAGAGAAGGGTCCTAGTTAGCTCAGGTGTTTGGGTAAGTCTTACATTAAAACTTTGGTGCTTAGTGTTTTTAGTCGTTTAACAATGTGCTCTGCAATCCATATGTTTCCAAGTCTCTCAAATCTAAAACCAAGACTGCAGCAGGCAACTCTTCAAGTTGCTCACAGTACAGGGATGCCTGGCTGAAAGCACAAGGTAGGGGCTTAAACCCAGCCCACACCACCAAACTGTAATCCCTAGTACTGGGCTGTCCCCCTTTCTAATTCATGTGAAGGCTTCTCAGCAGCCTGCAACAATCCTGATGAAATCTGTTTTTGAGGCTATCAAGCTACTGGTGACAGCCTAAACTGGTTAAAACCCTATGATTCAAAAGGACCAGTAAATTCTTTTATAGGCAGAATTATTCTGTAACTAAATTACGAGTTTTAATTTAAGAACGTTTTTTCATTTTTGTTTTTTGAATTTTCAGAGACTTTCTTTCCAACACAATTAAGGCTAATAAACACAGTAGAGAATGACAAATTTGGCCTACGAGTAATTTTTCCTGAAACATTACAAAATGGTATCTACCAGATTTTTAAAGCATACCAATTATTCATATTTGGTTTTTTGATTTAATGAAAGCATATTTTATATAGAAAAAGAACTTTGCTATGGAATTCAAAAATTTCCCTCAGCAGTCAATATGAACAAAATATTTGCTTGTGATGTAATGATACTAAATAAAACCCAAGTCACCTAATGTTTACATCTTTTAATTGAAGACATTTGGACTTCCTTCAACCCATTTCAGAAAGCAAGCTAATTATGATATTGAGTTGTGTGCTGAAAAGTCAGGACATAGTAATGGAGAAGCAACAACAACCATGAAGTAGAAAAGCATGAGAAAGGCCACCCAGGAATGTGGTAAAAGAAGGAGACCAACAAATCTAGCTCATAGGAAGAGAAAATGAGAAGTCTGTGGTTATAGAGGACAAAGATAATAAGCACCTAAAAGAACATTTTACATTTTAAATTTATAAATAAATTTTTATTTTATTTCTTACCTTACACATCACTCCATTAAATGAAAATGTACATTTATAGAGTGCTTTGAGATCCTTAAATGAAAGGTACTGTCTCAGTGCAAATTAATGTCATCTAAAAGCTGCCTTAATGACTTCATAAGCAATAGTGAAAAAGTTTCCAATTTAGTCCTAAATAGGTATAAATCATTTCACAGGAAGAACCAAGTGAATTAATTGCAGAAGAATAGTTCAGCATACACCAAACCTATTAGGATACTTGAACACAGCTGCAACTCAGAGGATAAACTAGATTAGAATACTGTTTGCAGAAAATAGCAAATCGAAGCACTCTTTGAGGCAATTAACAAAATCAGAGCATCCTTTGAAGCAAATAAGCATGAAAAAATGACTTTCTTACTCTGATTTTTCCAAATGCCTAATTTTGCTACTGTCTTGAGTGTCTTAGATTTTGTTCAAAGCCCAACACAACAGAGTTTCTGACATACAGATGAGATTTTGTTTTGATGTGAACTATTCAACCACAGCTAAATGCACATTTTCAACCATAGCAATGATGAATATGAACTATTACAGTAACACCCACTACAGCTTGACTCATTGGTGGCATCATATTATATTCTACTTATAATTTTCTATTGATTTGGGGGAGAAATGTGAAAAGATTAGGGGAAAACTAGAAAAAAGTTGTTAAAAAAACAACAATAACGTTTGATAATACTTGCATATGGTAAGCAAAAAAAGTTATCTTTCTATGTGTTACCTTAATTACATATATGGATTAGTAAGTAGGTGTCATTTTTCTATATTTTAAAGAGGAGAGAACTATAATTAATAAGTATTAATTAACTGGTTCAGGGTCACATACTGAGTCAGCTCCAGACCCAGGGCTGAACCTAATTTTGTATTCCAAGTTGTTCTTACTAGCCCATTCTACAATAAAATTTCTCTTTTAAAAATTTTATAGTTATTTTTCTTCTCAACAGATTTTAGCTGTTCCAGACTGCAAAGCAAACCTTAAAGATAATACTCTACCATATATTTATTTTTATATTAAATACATATTTCAAATGTGAAACTCAAATGACTTTACAAACATAAATTTAGCCTATTATTCATTGGAAATAGGTAAATGAACACTTAATTTAAAAACAAACATGCGTACACACACAAAAAAATTAGAAACACCGTGTGTGTCCTTTATCTTCTACATCTTTAGAAATGCATAAGAATTGAGAGGCATAGCCCAAAAAAGGAACTCTTGAGTATAAAATGCAGGTCCTTCTGTCTTTGAAACTGAAACAACTGTGAAGCCTGAAGGAAACCCAGGTTCCACTAGCCCCCTTAAGCATTTTCAGGAAGAAACTTTTTTTTAAATGAAGTAGAAAGAGAGAGAGAAATATTATCCACATGGGAACAAACAATGAAGGTAGTTTGCAGTATTGTTGATTATTATATCACCAAAATATTTTTTCTTCTTTATTTTCTTTTAAATGTTACATTTAAAAATATGGGGTCCCCATATATCCCCCACTCCCCCACCCCACTCCTCCCACATCAACAACCTCTTCCATCATAGTGGCACATTCACTGCACCTGGTGAATACATTTTGGAGCACTGCTGCACCACATGGACAGCGGTCTACATTGTAGTCTACATTCCCCCCCATTCCACACAGTGGGCCATGGCAGGACACACAATGTCCAGCATCTGTCCCTGCAGCATCACACAGACAACTCCAATCCTGAAAATGCCCCTACATCATATCTCTTCTTCCCTCTCCCTACCATCAGCAGCTACCATGGCCACTTTCTCCATATCAATATTAAAATTTCTTCCCTTACTAATCACAATAGTTCCCCAGCAGAACACCAGTAGGTCCACTCTAATACATACTCTATTCCTCCATCCTGTGTACCCTGGGATGGTTATGTCAGTCCTCCTCTACATCAAGAAGGGGCTTAGATTCCACATGGATGATGATGCAATTCTCCTGCTTGCAGTTGTAGGCATACTTGGCTCCCTGGTGTGGTGACTGATCTTCTTCACCTCCCTGTTAGCTGGCCAGGGTAAGTCCAATAAACTTGCAAGTCTGCTGAGGCTCAGGACCTGGATATCAAATGGACAGTCCAGAGATTCAGGTCTCCTGAGCATACACCAACCTAAACACCAACCTCAGGTCCAATAAAAGTAATAGAAGAGGCATGTATAGAAAAGTCATATCTGAGTCCAACTTCATCACACTCAGGAACACAAATTCCAAAGTAGGGCCAACTGGCATGGCCCTGAACTCCAGAGCCATCTGCATTAAAAACTGCTTTTTGACTTTGAATGAAAGGGGGAAATGGAAAGGACAAATGAGTTTATATGGCTATGAGTCTCCAGAAAAAAGTCGGGTGATCATAAGAGGGGTAATGTGTATGCACACCTCAGCAGGGTACCAGAGACAGCCAAAGTAGATAGAAACCTAGGTACTGGTTCTCCTGAGGGCTACAGAGACCCACAGGTTCTATATCACCAAAATATTAAATACCATGGGTTGTTGCCCACTTTCATAGCAGGTACCACATAAACTACTCCTCTCAGTAGTATGGTTAGGGGTGTATTATTGAAATTTTGAAATGAATACAATCTATATCTGTCAGAATGGGCTAAATTATTCTATGATATAAATTTCAGTGGCTTAAAATTATTATATTTTATTTCTTGCTCATGCTCTATGTCTGTCACTGTAGGTAGAAGAGCTCCGCTCATCACAGCCTCTGAGAACTCTAGGATGACAGAGCATCTTGGATATTATTCTCTGCTAGAGGGAAAAAAGAAAATACACATGGTGGCATCTTTTCCTTTCTCTTCTGGGTTCCGTTGAATTCAGGTTTCTGGTCGTTCCCCATGTCTTCCTTCCTCTATGTCCAATTTACTTGATTTATAAGGACTTCAGTCATATTGGATTTAGGCCTTATTCAGTTTGGGCCCACCTTAACTAATAACATCTCCAAAAGACCTATTGACATATGGGCTCACACCCGCAGGACCAGGGGTGGTACCTGAACATTGCATTGTGGGCTATGTGATTCAATCCTCAGCAATTATTCTCAGAAACAGATTTTTGAGCTCAATTAATGGAAACCTCAATTCATGAATGAAGTCTCATAGAAACAAGAACCCTAGGTGTTTAATATAGAAGAGTTTCTTCTAAAATAAATAAAGGCAAAATACATCTGGGTCTGTGCAAAAAAGAACTATTTTGTTGTCAGGAAAGAAGGGGTAAGTAATGTGACTTACATCCTTCATTACCATTTTCAAGGTTTCAGTGTTTGTTAGGTTCTCATTTGTTCAGTACAAATCAATTTAACTTGTCATGTATTGACATGTCAGTATAAAGTATACTTTTTCTTGACTTACAACAAATGTATGAAGTGTGTAGCATATGTACAGCTGAAAGGGCTGTTTACTATATCTGCTGGGCCTTGAATGAATGTTTCACTACCACCACAACTGAGATACCTGAAGGAAAAGATGGTTCTTTTCCTTCACTCTCATCTTCCATCACTCTCATCTTGACTTTTCTCATAATCCTTAAAAAGGTACAGTTAAAGGTGCCCTACCAAGGTCAAATTTATACAAAAACAGTGTAGTGCAATGCAGAACTCTACCAGAAACACTGTTCTATAAATTTGGGTTTGAAGAACTAATGGATTTTTCGAGATCTGAAACCTAAGACAAGACTTTCCAAAATGACTGGGTCACCCACTTCGGAGATCACCGTAGGCTATGTCTTTTCATGCCTCAGCCTCATATGCCGCCCACATTTGTAAGCCTAGTTTATAAGATAAATTCTGCACTCCCAAATCACTGAAACATCCATGATAAATAGAATATTTCATGTTCTTGACACACAATGGAGAAAAAAGCTCTAAAACAGAAGAGAACTTCTGCACTGCTCCTACTTAATGCAAACCTGTGTAGAGTTTCACTTCTGTTAGATTTGCTTCTCACAGCTCTCTTATCCCCAGATATTCATATGAAAGCTGAGATCCTTACAAACAAAATATTCCAGCCTTCCGGGTGAATTTTCAAAATGCTGCTTAGGCAAGACACATACAAAATGTGTTAGTTTATTGCATTTTGGGTGCATGTTGCCTCTGCAGTGTTTTGAACATTCACCATTTCAGGTTAGCACATTCATTAAAAAACATCTCTTGAATGTGATATGAACTCAAATTTGAGCACACCAATTTGAATGAATAAAAAGGCACTTACAGAGCCAGATAATAGTCACATTCATAGGTCTGTGATTTTTCAACCTAGCTCTAGGCCAACATAATTTCACACAGTGTAACAAAATGAATATAAAATTATTACCTAATCTTTAAGACATTACAATTCCAAATTAAAAATTAATTAAAAACATGAGGAATTTAAAAATATGAGGCAGCTGTACTTAACTGCCCTCCCAGCCCCCCAAGCTTTAATCATGGTGAAAGTAACACATGGATTTAACTTAGGCCAGTTTTTAAAAAATATCTTAAACAAATTTCTAAATTTTAAGATGTTCTTCTTTGACCACTGGTGATTTTTTCCCCCAAACTAATAGTTGCTCTTCCACAAATATCCAGGAAAGAACCTGTTGAAAATTCCTTTAACTACTAATTATTCAACACAACCTATGTAATTTTGCATTAACTATATTAATTCCTTATGTTAAAAATGAATCTTTCGGGAGTGGATGCATCTCCAGCAGTTAAGCTTCCACCTCCCTCATGGGAGGTCCCAGGTTCAGTTCCTGGTGCCTCCTGAAAAAAAAAACAAAAAACAAACAAGCAAAGTAAATGAAAAAAACACCTCAGGGAAGCTGATGTGGCTCAGTGGTCCAGCACTGGCTTTCCACATACAAGGTCCTGAAAGAATATTTTTAAAATTGTAGCCTTTTGTAGCAGGTCTTGGTCAATATCACTTTCCTATATCCAAAAAATTATGAATCAAGAGATGCGTTTTGCAGGGCTAATGCATTTCAGAATGTTCAGTTTATGATAGGTACTTCATAAAATAATCCAAATAAACTTGAAGAACCATTGTATATTTAAAGTACTGTTACTTATCAAAGATTGTCAGAAAAAATGTCAATATTTTCTACATTCTTAAGTGGAAGAAAGAAAAGGGAAACCAAAATAATTATTCTAGAGCAATTATTACTTATGACCTTGAATATATACTCTGTAAGTATTTTATCTTTTTGTTTCTTAATTTTAATATATTCTAGTATTATCTGGGCAAATTTTCTCCCTCAACATTGTTTAGATACCCTTTTCATTAACACTCTATTATCTGAAAAGAACAAGTCCAATATAGCACTGTCAACATTATCTAGCAATCAGTATTCATCACATTAAATAAATGTGAGACTAATTGCATTTCTGTTATGGAAAATCTGTCTTCCAGAATTTTGGTACCTTTTCATGTATATTTTGCATATACATTCTAAATCTTGTAGCTATATTCTAGGGTTTTTCTCTATTTTACAATTTTTCATTTCTTTTCCTCATAATAGTAGAGTGGGTTCACTATATGTTTAGTAGTTTCTCATAATAGTAGAGTGGGTTCATAATGGGTTCACTATATCTATGTTTTGTAGTTAAACTTTCTATATAATCAAAGCTTTGAGGACTTGTATTGGTTAAAGAACTAGTTTATTTAATTTTATCTAAAATTCCTTATCCTCATTTATTCATTTATTCACTAAATATTTACTGGAAAACTATTTTAATGCGGACACTCTGCTAGGTTTTGAAGTTTAATCTATAAATAAGACATAGAAGGATCCTACCCTCAAAGAAAGTAAAAATTGGTCAAGGATGCAGATAAGCAAATAATTATTTTGGTATGATATAGGGAAAGTAGAGTGTGCGAGGAAGCCCTGGGGGTGTGTGTGGGGAAGGTATTTCTAACTAAGATTTGGAGGATGGGAGAATATGCCAAATAGAAACTGTTGTCTGCTAAAGAGTGAAGCCTGAGGAGGCGTGGACTAGGCTAAGGGCCTGCCTTCTAGTGTGTATGTTTGTGACAGTGTCTGTGTGCTTGTGTGTGTGTGCAAACGTATTTAAAGTAGACAAGGATGGTGAAGTGCAAAATGAAGACAGGGGTAGGATGAATGAGTAAAAGTATGTTTCAGAAATAGGACATAACTTGCAATGAACTAGAAGCTGTTTGATATGGTTATGGTAATTTTAAGTATCAAGGACTTTGATTACTTGACAACAGAAGTAGATTTTCCATAAAGTTAATGAGAGTTAAGGTTCAGAGTCCCCCTTTTGCAGGCTCCTGTTCCAAAGCCCTGGGAGGGATTGTAACAATGTGCTTATTATGATCACACATTTATATATACATATATATTTAATTTGTAAAGGCAACATAATTTACCTCCATTAGTTAAGACCATTGTCTCTCCACACTTTCCCCTGTGTCAGGTGATACTTGAGGGGCCAAAGGAAATTGAGATGAGGATTAATTTGATTGAAGTTTAGTGGGATATTTTAATGCAATTTAGTCACTTCCAGGTATAGAAATTTTCTAGTTATTTCCATGAGAATATCTTCTAGGAACAAGCATACTAATTAATGAGGAAGAATGGAATTTACAAAAAAAAAAAGGAAAAAGATTAAAATTTCTTGCTGATTAGACATGAAACACTGATAGTAACAGAGATAATATAAAACTTTATGTGCCACTAAAAAGAGGACTTTGACCACAAGTTTGTTAATGGTGCCATCGATTTAAAGAGCAAACACTTGATAGCTTACAGCTCATATATGATACGCCACTGAAAAAGAATTTTCCAAATATGGAAACAATCTAAAAATTTCTCTGGACTAAGCCAATAATGAATTGGTATGCTGAAAGGTATTTATCTAAACTAATAATACTGAAATGAAATTTGAACAGCTTTGCTAGAGGAAAACTGAAAATGATTTCCCTTTTTCTATAGAAAATTATGTTATAAAACAGTTATGTAAAAGGCATAAAAAGAGTATCTAGAAAAACTTATTACAAGGAGGGTTATGCAATTAATTAATGAATACATAATTTTCAGAATTTTGTAATGTTTTTGATATTTGTTAGGTTTCTAAATTTATAATTCATTTTTCTAGTTTTGTTCTTCTAATGCTGTATTCTTTTTCTTAAAGGCCCACCAAATTTATAAAGTTCTCTATAAACTGGATCTTCCCCTGCCTTGAAAATAGTTGTACCAAAAAAACAAAACAAAACAAAATAAAAATGGTAGCTCTTACTCTTTGAAGACCATTTTAATTCCTTCAATTTATATATCCTTTCCTCACTACCTCAGTTTTAATGTTCTTTCCTTGCCAAACTTCTGGGGCATCTGTCTTTGGAGCCATTCATGTCGGCATATACCTCTACCAGTTTCTCATTATAGGAGTCTTGTGACCTAAATGCACTTTGCACTTGATAAATTATTGATTGACAATACTGAATTTATAAACTCCAATCTGGATTGATTCTCCAAATCAAACAAAATTCGTTCTATAGTTCACAAATTTGCTTTTCTCACCATTGCTTTTTTAAAATCATATCCTTATCTTTGCTTAAAATTCTATTTCGGATTGAACTTCGCCATCATTTCCTTTCACAGGAAATGCAAGCATTTTAATTATTTCCAAACTCTTTTCTTAACCCTGCCTCATTCTCATATAGTTATATGGTCCTTATTAATGTTTTTCAGTATTTCTATAATGATATCCTTGACTGTGACTTTCAAATAGAAATCATCTTTCTATAAGAAATCTTACAGGAAAAAATAATTATTACTTAATACCCGTCTCTGACTGAACTCTGGCAATTGAATTATTCTCTTTCATTTGGACATTATGACAATATTGGATTTCAGAGGGCCTAACTATTTGGTTCATCCCTTCATTCTCCCTTGTCATTCTTAAATAAATCATTCCTAATTGATTTATGATTTTGCTACTTAAAGTTAATATACGTTAGAGTTTTTAAAACAAAGACTGTACCCATTCCTTTTCAGCAAAGGGTAGGTTATTTGTTTGCTTTTTTGTTTGTTAATATCTAAAGAGAGATGGGTCCTCCCGGAATAATTTTTCTTCAAATCAATCTGTATGTTTACCTTTATTTGCTTGCAAATAAAAGAACTAGTTGACACTAAATGGTAAAGACTCACTGCAAACAATTGAAAAATATGATGAGCCGTTTTGATATGATGATATACATATTTGAGAAGATCATATACTTTTCAAGTCATAAAGATACTTAAATGTCCATGACAAAAAAAATAACCCTTTCTGTCTTTAGTATGTGTGACAGTCCTCCATTATCTGCTTAACTATTTCTATGGATAGAAAATCTGCCATATGTTTTATAGCATGACAATTCTGTTCACGATAGTCTTAGTTAACATATCAGACTTCTGAAACATGAAAGGAAAAACCTCTTATCCCCTTATTCTATCTGATCAACTTTAAATATTTGAAGACAGCTATCAAGCACCCCTCTACTATTTCTTTTTCTAATTAAACAACCCCATTTCCTTCAATCATTCTTTTCATGGCATATTAGTCAAACAATTTAGGTTAATTCTATCCAGTTCAGTAGACTTAAATTCTCGTTAGGACAGGGTTAATGTAGCACTCTTTTCAGTGGTTTCCTCTTTTTTGAGAAACAATAATACTGATATTTTCTCATTTCTATCAACTTAACACCTCACCATAACTTTCATTTACTCTGTCACATTTAATCATGACAATAAAAAGGAAATAAGTATGTTCCCATTTATCAGAGAAGGAAATTGCAGTTCAGAGAGGTTAAATGATTTACCAAAGTCATAGTTCTAGAAATAGAACCTTGATTCATCCTTTGACACTGTATTGACAGTATGCATTTATCCTGTGATTTCTCAACACAATTATTTATAAACTATACAATAACTGTTAAAATATACCAACTCCATGTTCCCTCACAAAATCAGCAACAACCTAACATAAAAATAATCCTGTCTTCTCAGGATGAATCTATAACTACCAGTAA
Source organism: Dasypus novemcinctus (assembly GCF_030445035.2). NCBI lineage: Eukaryota > Metazoa > Chordata > Mammalia > Cingulata > Dasypodidae > Dasypus > Dasypus novemcinctus. The sequence goes on from NC_080681.1 coordinate 57,472,875, forward strand.
CATTGGTGGGATTTATACAGCATAGAGTATTTAAAGTGTCAAAATATTGAAAGAAGTTTTTAATGAAACAATTTAACATTCCAGTCATTTTAATTAAAATATGCAAAACTTTGTAGGGTCAGATATTTGTGCCATGATTTAAAGTACAGCTTACATTATTCACAATAGCTATGGCCTTTTGTCATTTCTCAAATATTGAAATATTAAAGGAATTAAATAGTTGGGAAAGTGTCTGCTCTTCATTATTATTTGATTAGCCTATTCTCACTGACATTATAATGGATGAATATGATATATTATGGAACATCACATCAAAAACAATTCCAACACTGCTTCTGAGACCAAAATTCCTTTGTTTAATAATTGCTAATGGTGTATGTAGGAGATATTTCACTTTTTTATTGTGTTTTTTTTAAATATCCAATTAGAGATTTTTTAAAATTATTCAAATAGATATTTTCCAACCCAAGAGAGACTACCATGGGAATTTTACTTGCCCCTTTTCTCTTCTTATCATCTTAAGTAAGATGAAAGACTTCTGTTTACAGCTTTTTAGGGGGCATTCTTATATGGTAGAAAATGAAGATATGCCAAAACATGGTTAGGAAAATCATGATATATTTTAAATGTTGACATTTCAAAAATAACACTTTCAACAGAAATGAAGAAAAATGGAATATAATATTACTCTTAAGACATATTCAAGATGTGGATGTTTGTTCAGTACAGGAAACAGAAACTACATAAGATATTTTAAACCCAAAGAGAATTTTATACAGGGAAATAGGTGCTTATTACACAATTGTTGGAGAAACTCTATACCAGGTCCCCAGGCATGGATTGAAAATAATTTCAGATCCACTGTACTGGGGAACTACTGCTGGATATAAAGAAGCTGCAGGTAACAGGAAGCCACACTAGAAAGTTCTGACCATTTCATAACTCCTAATGATTGCCATTTTTATTCCCCTTGTTAATGGTTGTCAAAGTAATGCAAATATCCAAATAATATCTGACCTTGAACTTCTCTTGAATGAAAAAACTTACCAGCAACTGTTCTTTCTAAAAAGTGTCCCACTGAACTATTGGCAATATATTGCTTTCCTTCACATGAAATAATCTATACAACCCTACTGTTCTCAATGTGTCCCTAAATCAGAAGCCCTACAGGACATTTTTCTGTTTCTTGTATGATATTCAACTTGGTATATAAAGCCGTGTGCACCTAGAGCACTGTATAAATAATAAATAATAATATTTATGTCCTTCAGGGGAAGACTGAAAACTTTTTCTACTTTAATTGAGTTCTTCTATTTGTGCTTTTGATGTTTTATTTATTGTGTACTTTGTTGGAGGGATTTTTCTGTTTATTGTTGTGGTTCCTGTTCTATTTTCTGCAATAGAAGTAGCTCCTGATTGTACTGCCCTTTTCTTTGAAATTTTATTTAATTTCCATTAGATGAAGGTGTTTCAGAGGCTGGAGGGCACTTGTGTCAATAAATTAAGGATATGAAAAATGCCATCTGCTAGTATTTCACCTACTATACAACATTCATCAGTGTATCAGGAAAACGTTACTTTCGCCACAATTCCCTCACAAAGAAATTTATTTTCTTGTTTTTCTCTGATGACTTCTAATTTTTTAGGTATAATCAGATCATAGTGATGGCCAGTAAATTATACACATATTATTCCTCAATTTAATTTCTATCCACTGCCAGACCATTCAAACCATGTCACAACAGCCTTTGGGATGAAGTAGGGAATGGGACAAAACCTCCCTTTCATGGTGCATCAGTGCCTCAGAACAACATACCCAAGATTATAAGTTGCACACTCTCAATCATAACAGACTACTTACCATGAGTTGTGACAAGAGGTGATTCCTTGGGATCTATATGATCTAAAGTGTTCTCTTCCTACTGTACCTTCCTGGCAAAGGTATGGTCAGTCCATCAGTGCATTCTGTCTACCATGACTGAGGGAGAAACCTGCTTGGAACAGAGAGGGGATAAATTAGTGTCCCATGACCAAACTTTCTGGCCAGAGAGATGTGGGTAGAATCTGAGCACTCCTTTGTGACATGAAGCAATTACTTACATTGCTAAGTTTCCATTTTCTTATCTATAAAAACGATATCAAAAGCACCACTTTAAAATGGTGCAGCAAGGATTAAATAATCTGTTAATACTGATTAAAATAATACTGTTAATATATCTTAAATGTTAAGAAGTGGTATTTTAATGTCCTATTAATAATGGGCAGTCTTCCTGTTCATTATATATAATCATCTCTTTGGGCAGGTGCCAGGCTACTCAAAATTATATTTTCCGAGGGAGAGCTGGAAGACTGATACATTCTACTTCTGACTGAGGATCCATCTGCTTTGGGCACAAAATAATCATGTGTAGGAACACTAATGAAAGAAGAGGATTCTAAGCAGTTGTGATAGTTAGGGTATTGTGTCAACTCAGTCAGGTAATTGTGCCCAGTTGTTTGGTCAAGGAAGCAGTAGGCTAACTGTAATACAAGGGCATTTATGGACTTTAGTCACCATTGACTTTACTGCAGTGGTAAATCACAGATAGCTGGTTATAATTAACATCAATCAGGGAGATTGCCATCAGCAATGAGTGACACTTAACCCAATCAGCTGAATCACTTAAAAGGGGAAGTGATTCCAGCATTGAGTGATAATTTCCCAGGTCATCTTTGGACAGCCAATATCTCCCAGAACTCATCAAGAATCTTCATTGAACTTTCATTGGAGGCCCTCGTTGCAGCCTGCTTGTGGAACCTGGACTTGTGCATCTCCATGGCTGTGTGAGAGACTCTGATAAATCTTTTATTATCAATAGATATCCCTTGTTGATTCTGTTTCCCTAGAGAACCCTGACTAACACAGCAGTATTTGTTCTTCCATTCACATGTGTATTCAAATTCATTTTTTGAGGGCATATTATGTGCTCAGTATAGTGCTAGCTCTTAGATGTCTAATAATGAATAAAGGTATTCCCTTCCTTTGGGAAGCAAACACATATGTTGAAAGATTGGTTTCAGTGTAATACAATGTACAATGTAAGAGAAAGTATACAGAATAGAATGCAAAGCCATTGACCCCTTAATGGAAGTTTCTTAGAGAAACATACACAGGATGACAAGATTTGCCTGGGCAAGTAGGTTGGGATGTTTTGGTAAAACAACTGGGTCAAAATAGTTTTGGATAGGAGATATCTAGAGAAAGAAGGAGGAAGGCAAGGAAAAGTAATTGCATGCCTATTCTTGAAATGGCATATTAGAAATGGGAATGGGATGGGAACTCGAGCATAGCTTTAGCATGTAAAGCATTATTAGTGCTAGAGTCAGACACACCTATGTTTAAGTCCCTCTTTTGCCCCTTGCTAGCTGTTTTCTTAATCTCTTTTTGATCAGGTGTCCTTATCTAGTAATATGGCAGGGACACTAGTAAGACAATGTGATTTTCTTTTTTAATGAGTGTAAAATGACCTACATATAGTGTTTTGAAAAGCTAATTATTATTCATACTGGAAAAATAAGCCAATATCATTATTCAGGAAAAAATATGCAAAAATGAGGAAAAATATTTCTCTAAATTATTAAGAAAGGTCCTGCCTTCTGTCTTGTATTATTAGCGGGATCACTTCTACAGATTGCCACCACTGAGTGAAATGCTGACATAATGTTCTGGGAGAGGTGGTATGTTTTTTATAAATGATATCCTACAGAGGCTACCTTATCTAAACATGATTTCTCTGTAAAATCTGTTTCCTTCACTTCAACTCTATTAGTCAGACCACTTAAATGGTTAAAAAGAAAAATAGAAACAGACCAAATTACTCACTAACTTGAATTAATGTGTCTGCATTATGCCTTAATAACTGCAGTTTACTCATGTCTCCCCTGTAATAATCCAAAATTAATTTCATTTTATGCTTGCAAATAATCAGTTTATTTATAAAGGTTAGCCATCTTTCTTAGCACAAGTTATTCCTTTCTCATTACTTACTGGATTGTGCTAATGAAGCCAAGACTGGAGATGCATACAGAGTTTTTTCTTCTGTTCTCTTTGATTTTGAAGAAGTGTACGGGAAGGTAATCGTCTAGAGACAACTGGATTTGGGGCCTGGAAATCTGATTCCATGCTCAGTTCTTTACAATGTATATAGAGACATCTGTCTTTCCTAGGGTCTCCAAAGGAGGAGGACAAAACTGCCTCTAGGTAAATTCTCCAGGAATTGTGAAATCCCCTCCCCCTTAGATTGTAATAATAGAGTAGGTACCAGAAATGGTCTGGATTTTATAAAGGGATTTATTTGGCATAAAAGCTTACAGTTCCAAAGCTGTGAAAAGTCCAACTCAAGGCACCTTAAGAGGTGTTTTCTCACCAAAGTCAGCTGCCACGTAATTAAGCAAGATGGGCACTGATCTCTGCCAAGGTTTGAGCTTAGCTAAGGGCCACCAGAGATAGGGTTTGTCTCCTCTATGTGGTTCAGCTGATCCACTTCTTCCTGAGTTCAGCTGCGTACTATAAGGCATGTGGCTATCTCTCCCTGGCCCTCTGATCCTTCAGCCTCTTGAGGGCTTCACTCCTTACGACTCAGCTGTGGGGAAAACTGGAGAACTTTGTCTCACATGGCAGCATGAAACATGATGGTTCCCTTTTGCTGTGTCTCTGTTTTTATCAGACCCAGCAAGAGGCAGAGACTCAACCTGAGTTATGCCTCACTGACTAGTCCAATTGAAAGGCTCTCACACCAAAAGGAATGGATTTCATTCACAAACTAATCTTTCTCTTTTTTTGGATTCATAAAAGAATTTCAGATTGCCACAATCCACCCTCTGAATCCCCAAAAGACACATTCCTTCCATATACAAAATGCATTTATTACATCACAAATATTTCAAAAGCCTTAAATCATTTCAGTAGCAATGCTAAGTACAAAATCACATACAAATCAGTTATAGGCATCCAGTTCTTTGGTCAAAGGTCCTCTCCGGCCATAGACCTGTGAAACTTACGAAACTAGTTATCTTTTTCCAATATATAAAGAAGAGACAGACATAGGTTAAGCATTTGCATTACCATAAGGAGAAATTGGAGGGGAAACAGGAGTCATGGGTCCCAGACAGTTCTGAAAGCCTGCAGGGCATGCTACATTAGATTTCCCATTCTGATGTAGATGACATAATGAGTCATCTATAGAATGATGGTTTCTTCTCAGGGCTTCATGGAGGCCAACCCCTTCTATGGACTTGCCCAATAGTCCTTTCCTCAGTTCCACCATCATCAACCATCTGGGTGGTGGCTGAGCTCCAGACCCCACCCTCCACGAATATGGGGTGATGGCCACACTTTCCCCAATCTCTAGGGTACACACTTCACACTCTCTGTAGCCTGGGATGACCAAACTCTCACTGAGCAACAGGCTGGAAGATCCACCCTCTGCAAATGCCGGGGCAAACTCACCATTTCTGCACACATGGGTGGGGTCCCTCTTCTGGTCTGTGGAGATTCCCAAGTCTAGACCTCAGCTTCCACTGTTTTCTTCCTAAAGTGGTTTCTCCTTTAACTTCACCCTTTCCTACCACTTTTAGTCCAGGCTGACAGTGGTTTTGTTCATACAGGTCTGGCAAAAAGCTTGTTGGTATAGCTTATGGGAAACAGGGGTCCAAGCCATCAGACAGTAAGACTTTCCACAAGTCCTTCCTGGATAATTGCATTTCAAATCCTGACTTACAAGTTCCAAATTTAGTTAAGTCCTCATATGGGGCCCAATCCTCTGGGGCTTGTTTTCTGAAAGCTTGGAATTTCCCAAGCCATCAATTTCTGTTTTCTTTATGCCAGCAGTTTATTCTTAGATACCTCTTTCCTCTTGCATTTTGCTATAAGTTGCAAGGAGAAACCAGGCTGCAATTTCCACATTTACTTTGCAAACCTCCTCAGTTAAATGCCCAAGCTAGTCATTTTCAAATTCTGCCTTCCATCTAAAATAGGGATTCAATTTTGCCAAATTCTCTTTCACTTTAAAGCAAGGATCACTTACTTTTCAGTCATCATTGTTGTCTAAGTCCTCACTGGAAATAACTTTAGGGTCCATATTCCTACAAATAAATCTCTTCAAAACAACTAGGCCTTTTCTACAAGCATATCAGAATTTCTCCAAAAAAATACCCCTTACCAATTTATAAAACGGTTCCAAAATTTTTGGCATTTGCATAGCAGCATGGACCCTGTTTTCCTGGTTCTAATTTCTGTTTAAGTTTGCTAAAGGGTGGCAAAGTGCCAGAAATGGTTTGACTTTTATAAAGGGGATTTACTTGTGGTAAATACTAGCAGTTCCAAGGTCATGAAAATTCCAATTCAAGGCACCATAAGAGGTCTTTCTCTGTAAAGATAGCTGCCACATGTTGAAGCAAGATGGCAGGGTGATCTCTGCTTAAGTCTCTGCCTTGCCCTCTGGGCTGTACCATCTCCCAGAGCTCAGCTGTGGGCAACCAGGCATAGGGCTTGTCTCTTACCTTTCTCAAACACAGCTGCTCTGCTTTCTTCCCGAGTTCAGCTGCAAACTAACAGGCATATGGCTCATCTCTCCCTGGGCCTCAGCTCTTTGAGCCTCTCCTTCATCTCACCTGGCAGGATCAAATATGGCAGAGCTCACTTTCCCTGTCTCAGTTTTTATCAGACCGAGCAAGAAGGTGAAGTCTCAGTTTGAGTCACTCTTCACTGATGTAGTCCAATCAAAAAGGTCTCAGACCGATAAGAATGGATAGTTTCTTTGGGGGATTCATAAAATAATTTCAAACTGCCACAATGTTCCTTGTATGCCTGACATTGTTTTCTGTTTTACATTTAATTCTCACAATGACTCCAGAACCTAGGTGCTATTATTATCATCATAATATAGACAGAGAAACCAAGTCACAAAGAGATTTAGGAACTTGCCTAATATCACATTATGAGGTGTTTGGAGTTGTGATTCAAAGCCGTACTGCTGACTCCAGAGTCCGTGCTCTTAAACACTATGCTATGTTGCCTCCCCATATCCAACAAAACATTCTACAATTCATAGGTTTCCCTCTTATAAGCTACAGTTAGAAGAGATCCACTTCTTAGCTTTTAATAGTTAACCAACTAGTAATTATCCTCTTAATGCCCTCTTCTTCTGTTGGTTTCATTGGATGCTCAATTATACTATTTTAATTTGATATGAAAATAAGCTATTCTAAAAAAAATTATTTCCAATTATTTTATGGCACTATGTTCCATATTCCTAACCACAAAATATTTTATAACTTGGAGGTTGCTTATCCTTTCTGGGGCTCAGTTTCTCACCTGCACATAAAAAAAAAGAGGTATAAAATCTCTAAAGTCTTTTCAACTCTTACATGTTATCCTTCTGTAATTTCATAAAAATGAGATTGGAGCTTCATATATTTTGCTTTTAGTACTTACCCATCCTAGCATTCCAAGTTCATTATTTGTACACATTAAAGTCTAGGTAAGTCTTACTGTCTCTCATTGTATTTTGCAATAATATAAATTCTATTATAATGTTGTTTCTAAAACTATTTTTACTAGACATTGAGGTTAAAGAGTTACTCTAATAAACCACACAGTACATTTGAATCTTAATTTCCCTAACATAAAATGGTCTAAAAACTACTTTCCACCATATTTGGACAATATCTATTAGCTTGTCCTCAAGATCTAGTGGACAAGGATCATGAATAGGCCATTGAAAAACGCACCATGAAGAGATAATAACAAAAAGAATGACTGGTCCAGCATGTTGTGTAATGATCCTTCCTAACTTATAATAAACACAGGAAGCCATGTTTTCAGATATGCATGCTAGAAGGAAAGAAAAGAAGAGTATATTGTCTCTCAATGATTCCCCTTTCTGGAGAGTTCTTTAATGAGCTGAATTAGTACCATTCTACTTCAGCCACACATGAATGCATGTACCACAGGGCTGTGAGCTTTCTGGTGCACCCATAAGGATAAAGGGATTTTGTATGACCTGGATTGGCAGAATTTGGAAGAGAATTCTCAATCATATTCCAAGAGTTTGCAGAGCAGTGGGGCTCTGGAAATAGAATCTTGGCAGCTTTTCCTCCTTTATTAATCATAGTGAATACAGCAGATGGTCTGCAGGTTGTTTTCCAAGAGAAGTGGAAGTAGGGGTAAAGAGAGATTCTCTACTTCTTCTCTCCTTTGTCAGGAGATTGAGAGGTTACCCTGATATTTAGAAGGATAAATGAAAAGCTTTTTTTTTAACAATTCTCTTATTGAGCATCAACTATATTCCAGGTTCTGTTGTGGGCAATGGTGATAGAGAAGTGAAACTAACTGTGTCCTTGAAGAGGTTACACTGAAAATGTGGTGAGAAACAATACGTAAAATAATAAAATATACAGTAGATTATATCAGAGATTAGTAAACTATGGCCTGTGGGCCAAATGTGGCCCACTACCTGCTTTTGTAAATAAAGTTTTATTGGAACACAGTCATGTTCTTTTGTTTACCTATTGTCTGTGGATAAGTTCATGCTACAACAGCAGAGGTGAATAGTTGCAAAAGAGACTGTGTGGCCTGCAGAACCAAAAAATATATTCCACTTGGCCCTTTACAAAAAACGTCTTCTGACCCCTGGATTAGATTACTAGTAAATAGAATGGATAAAAATAAATCTGGAGCGTGGAGGAGTAATGATATGTTTTAGATAGTATGGTTAGGATTAATTCACTAAGAAGGTAGCATTTAAGTAAAGCACTGAAAAAGTTAGAGAGCAAATTGTGCCAATTTTTAGGAAAGAGCCTAATAGCAGAGAGAAGAGCAAATTCACAGACTCTGAGATAAAAGAGTGCTTGGAATGTTCCAGAAAAGGCAGAAAGAACAATATGGCTGGAGCAGAGTGAGGGAGAAAGAGGTAGGAGATCAAGTAATAGGGACAGGAAGTATCAAGTCATCATGTAGGGCCTTGTAGGCCATCATAAGTTCTTTGGCTTTCACCCTGAGTGAGGTCGAAGCCATTGAAGGTTCTTAAGCAAGTGATATCTGACATATTTTAACAAGGTTTTTGGTCTGCTGAGTTAACTGTAGACTGATGGGGAGCAAAGATAGGAGCAGAAAGAACTTCCAGTAAATGTTATAAAGAACCAGGCATGAGAAGATAATGGCTTGGAAAATGGTGATAAGAGTGGAGGTGTTGAGAAATACTAAAATTTTAGATAAATTTTTCATCAGAAAAATAACAGTGATAATAATGCTTGAGCTCCAATTAAATACTACTTTTATCCACTTTAGGGTAATAAAAGAACCTATTTTCAATGAAATAAAATATTTATTATTTTCACACAAATATGTTTGGGTTATTTAAATTTCTTCCCATAAACATCAACTGGACTAGCCATCAAGTATTTACTAAATAGGATTTAAAATGATTTTTGTTTATTTGTTTTCCATAAGGAATCTATGACTTGAACACCCAATTGAAAATATGCAACCGGTCTGAAGAAGTTGGAAAATATCCGCTAGCTTCCTTTAGATTCTCTTTCCTTTACTTTTTTTTTTTAATTATCACTGAGAAATTTGGAAATTTAAAATACAGCTTTCCATCACTGACATGAATTAGCAAGGTTCCTCTGTAATAATTTCCCCTTAAAATCCATGAAGTTCAAGTTTTACATGATGAATTCAGAGATGGCCATGCAAACACATTGCTCTGCAGGTAGTCTGTTTAATCTAATGTAAAAACCATTGTGATTTTTAAACTTACCTGCAAGAATATCTGGTATCTTCAGTCTGAGAAATAGAATCCTGAGCTTTAGAAAGGAATATTTTAAAAGAAAAAGAAAAATAAGAAGGTTATATTCCACTGTGAAGTTTGGAAGGACATCTCAATAGTAGTTTACCAGGCTGTTGACCTGAAGGAGCAACTAGTCAAAAGTGTGTTTTATGCTGATGCAGAATGACCATTAAGGATCAACACTTCAACAGAGACCAGGGAAAATATGTTCAGAAAAATGGAAATCAGGATAGAAGAAAGTGAAAGCTAAATTACAACATTTGGTGTTAAAGAGTTCAAGGGAAAAGAGAAGCCTGCCAAATTCAATGCCCTAGAGATTTTCCTGAGGGAAAGGAAGTCATGTGAGTTCTTTAGCTTTTCAAGGAAGCAAAGGAAAAGGCTTTCTGTAGCAAGCCTTTTAAAAAATCACACCATCATTTAGATTCTCCAGAAATTACAGAGCTGCATAGAATTTATATTTTCCTTAGTAGAATTCTATTATATATTGTATTAAAATACAATTTTGGACTTCTACAATCATCAAGAGGTGAAAGGAAAAGAATCACTGACCCCCTGCTATTTGCATTACACTTTCCTCTTTACAGGTCATCCCTGTGCTATCTCATTTGCTCTTTGCATTTTCCATATATAGACACAAGTCTGACAGATTTGTCAGACTAAGGTCAAAGAGCCTGTGACTACAGGAGCAGGAATGGGAATCCAGTTCTTTTGACTCCAAAGCCCTTGATCCTACTAATACACCATAAAAAGTGTGCACAAAAATCTACACATTCTGCCTTAATTCTACAACTCACAATAGAATTAATTTATCCTAGCCAAGAGACAAATAACATTATATATTTATTAAGAGTTTTATAATTTATTAACCATTTTAACATACATTCTCATACAAAACTACAGAGGTATGTTGGTCAGAACATTTTTCAGGCGAGAAAACTTGTGGCTCTGGAAAATAAAGTGGTAAACTGCTTTGGAGCCAGAATTATAACCCAATTCATTTGAGTCTAACCCAGGACACCTTTGAATACTGATATTCTCTTTGACATCAGTGAATTATATATTGTTTTTAAATATAATATTGGACTTTTACAATCACTAAGAGAGTAAAGGGGAAGAATTACTAGCCACTGCCATTTGCATTACATTTTCGTGCTTTCAAGTCATTCCTGTGCTATCTCATTTGCTCTTTACATTTTCCAGATGTAGAACTAAGTCTGACAGATTTGTCCAAGGTTAAAGAGCCTGTAAATACAGGAGCAAGAGTAAGAATTCAGCTCAGTTGACTCCAAAGCCCCTGATCCTTCCAACACACCACAAACTATGCACAAAAATATAAACATCCTGCCTTAATTCTACGGCTCACAATAGAATAGCATAAACATAAACCGTATCCAGCAGATCCTTGTGACAGTAACACTAATGCATGTAATATAATCCATATTGTAATAAGCTTGTTTTTCCTCAGAAACTGAATTTCTCATAGAGGATATGACATTTAAGATAGGACTCCAAGATTTATATTCTTATAGAACAAATAACATACTTACATAAAATAAACGTTGAAATGGACAAAAGAATGAATGCATGGATAGATAGATGGATGATATTTGTAATCAGTCTGGAATACTATTTATGTCACTTCCTCTGTGAAACCTTACTTAACATTCACTACCTTAGCCAAGAACTTTTAGGTACATGCCTGTCCTGCTTTCATAAAGCAAGACGTATTAGACTGTGAGTTCCTTAAAACAAGGATGACTTTCTGATAATATTGTATCAGGCACACTGTAGAGAGCACATATTCATTAAAAGAATGAATAAATTAATGAAATAAATTGAATAAAAAGATGAATAAATTGTACAATTGTTCTCTCTGGTGTCATGTACTTGCTCATAGTTTGCTCAAAAATTCTATTTGGGATTATTGCCTTCTTTTGTGAAGTGTTCCCTGTCGTCATTCCCTCAAGCACAGTCTGCTCCCTGTCATCACACAATACTGTAGAGATAGCTCTTTAGGTACTTGTGTTTCTTTATGTAAGTGTCACTTGGTAGGGCACTTACCTGTGTAGATAACCATCTTTCTCACTAGACCAAGGAGTTCCTTAAAGTTATAAACTATTTTTCATTCACTATTTTGGCCTCAGACATTCATAAATGTCTGCTTGTTTTTCTACCCCAACTCTTCCAGCCAGAAGGAATTATAAGTGTGGAAATTGGTATTACATCATGCCAAGGCAGAGAATCGTTTAAAAAAAGTGATCTATGGGGGCAAGTGGAGGGGTTGCATGGTATGACTGGAAGCTAGAATTCAACTGCATCTGCTTAATTTAGGAATTCTCACATCAAGTTAGCATTATGGTCCATAATTATATCTTTACGCATTCGATTTTTTGCAACAGAAGTTCTCTGAATATGTTTATGTAAATTCAGCCATTTTGTAATAAAATTAATTCCACCTCATTGCAAATCCAAACATCTATTAATATAATTATTTTTTTCAAGATGGCATAAATATTACCTGTTCTTTAAAGTGCTTTAAGTACCTTAAAATAAAAGTATAATGCATATTTAAGAAGAACATTTTTTTAAATTTTGACTCTTTTAAGAGTATATAATTCAAAACTATAGCTACTGTACCATAAGGATTATTAAACATAATAAAAAATAGTTTACTGTTCATAATACATTTTAGCCCTGAGTATAAACATCTTTTCAATTAGTATTTCACCATCTCTCAAATGCCATATAATATCTTATGAAGGACTTTTTATTTTTCTTCTAGAGGTTAAATGGTTATGGTAGTTTACTGTGGAATTGGTCGCCTGTTTTCACTTCATAAATCAACTTATTTTCTCTCAGGACTGAGAAGTCCCCAGATTCATTTATTCCATTTTGAAAGGGGAAAAAAATGTTATTAAGAATCTTCCAAATAACCTCACTAGTGAAAAAATAAAAATATAAAAAGAACAACTTTCTTCAAAGTTCACCAAGAAATGCCAGAGATTTTACAAATGTTATTTGTCAGCAAATGCATATCAATTGAATAAAAGTTGTTTTGTCTTCTAATTGCTACATTTCCTTACAAGGTACTTGGCAGTTCAGGGATTTGAGGTTATTAAAGAAAGTGAAATGGGTTGCAGTTTGACCTGAGAGATTCCATATTGGGAAACATACAAGTGAACTGCATTTTTCTAAAGGGACTTTGGGCAATGAAAGTGATTTATAGAACTTCTACAAGCCTAAACTTGATATTCCCTGGGGAGTATTTAATGATAAGAACTGTGGAGGATCTTAAATTCAAGCATCAAATCTCACAGGTCAAGGAAGGGTGAACTTAAATCTTATGTATCTGACCGTGTGCTTTTGTACAGGATCCCCCAATTGCTTGGCTCTTAGTGCCATATTATACTGGCTATAAAGAATATCAACTCTTGTTTTGATGCCTAAGATTATACTTTTTTATTACCTCCTCATTGACCAATTGATTTGTGGTATTTAGTTTAATTTTTATTAAATCCCTTCTAAATAACAGGTGTTGTATTAGTTGTTAAGGATACAAAAAAATGCTCACAGGTAGGGGAAGTGATTCTAGAGTTCACAGTGAAAGTAATTTCTAGTCAGCATGAAGAAACATAGAAATATGACAGGTATCAAATAAATCTTGAAGGAAGGGATTAAGGAAACTTTCAGAAAATTTGTAGAGTCTGAAAAGAATCAACAAGGAATAGGGCAAAGTGGAAGTGATACAAAGTATAAAGGTGAAGAGATACAGTATTAGATTGAGTTTTCAGTGGAAGGATTCTTAATAAAAATCAAATCCTCAACAGAATCAGCAACATCTCAGCAAGAGAAGCTTCTGCCCTATGCATTAATAGAATTCATCACAAGCTTAGTAACTTGTTATGTATATTTCACAACTGCTCCATTTTGGTCTAAATTAAACATTCATATTAAAACAGATCCGGCAATGCTAACAACCAAAGTGGGAACTCCTTCATAAATGTAATCCTCTCCAAGCAGCAGCAAGATAACTTTTGGCACTTTATATAAAGAAAGTTTTCTTTGTGATAGCAATGTTCTAGCTTTTTTTTTTTCCCTCTGTCTCTTGGTCTCTTGAACCCTCTCTGGATCTAACATTTTGTGGGAAGGAAAGCCTCTAAATTCAGAGGCAAAGAAAAATGAGCCAAAGAGAATCAAGGTGCTGTTCAAGTTAGCCCTCAGTGTTATCTAGTGGGATTTCCTAACTTCTGCCTCCTTCAGCTGCTCCAAATGAATTACATCCCTAGTGAGCTACATAGCTCATGGAATTTTCGAGGCAAAAGCACAATTTGGTGGAATTCTTCACTTGACACAGTTGCCCTTATGAAAATTTTAAGACCAATGTGTGTCTTTTAATGGACTGCTAAATACAGCTTAGAATTCTCATAATTATCATTCATTAAAGTCACATTAAATTTCATGTGTCTTCATGTCACAAGGAATAACTATCAAGAATACAGTTGTATTTGAGAATTCATTACATTGTAGATTTAAAGAGAGCAAAATTGTTATATTTTACTTGTAGGAAAGATATGGGTAGGATGTGTGAAAATATGATAGCATTCTAAAGATAGATTAGAATTATGCATATTCCCTATAATTTAATTTGCTAAACATTTACAGAAGGCATACATTTTGCCAAAGTCTGAGATTACACAGATATAATACCATCCTTTCCCTGAATAGTTAAGAATGTATTGTCATTGATTAGGATCTTCAAATATTTCTGAAGGTCAGCATGGATTTTTATACAGATTCTGTTTATTGGAAATTGCCTTAAATTGAATTATCCCTTTCAGTCTGCCCAAATTTGAAATTTCTATCATCTCTAGTCATACTCCAGTTTATCTCATTTCTAAGTACATCAGTCTATCCTTTAGTTATATTGATCTGTTCTTTTTTTCCCTTTGCCTCCAATAAGTTATCAAAGTCTTATTGATTATACCTTTGCAATATCTTTCACACCAACTGTGTATGACCATTTTTACATTAATTTGAGACCTATACTGCCTATACTGCTGAAAACCTTTTCTTTCATTTATCTACAATTGTGTCCTTCCCCAAATGAATTCTGCAAACTGTAGAGAAGTAATACTATTGAAGATGTCTTTACAAAACCACCCTTCTGTTTAAAAAAAAAAAAAAAAAGGAAAAATCAGTTATTGCCCATTGTCTTTATAGGTTACAAACTCAAGTGCCTAAAAGGGCCATGTAGGCAACAAAATGAGTGAAGTGGGCTGGAGTGAAGACAGTAGAGAGGGGTAGAGCCTCTGGCACACACAGGTTTTAAGTAAGGGACAGAGGGAACTGGGTTCTTGCTGATGGTTTTCGTACTGGAATACAGGCTTAAATTTGTACAATTTTTTTAAAAAATCATAACATTCCCTAATTTTTAAGACACTGTAAGAATCAAGCAAAATACTTCTGTGTTTTCTACATCAGTATCTGTAGTTCTTCATATACCTCTTGAAGGTTATGGAAGGCAGGCTTATAGTTTATGACCTCTGGTCCTGAATTAAAACAGTTTTTGTAGCCTGGATTCAGCGCTCCATAAAATCTAGCCCCAGTGTCTATTTTCAATGTCATCTCAGTATTATTGTCTGATACGGACATTGTGCCTACTCTTTATGAGGACTGTGCCTGGCATTTACTCCTGTAACAACTTAGTGAAGTAGGAGTTATTATATCCATTTAAAAGATGAAAAGGTTAGGTTGTAGAGATGTTGAAAAGTTTGGTAATAGTCACAGTTAGTAAATGACAGTTCTATGACTAATCCCAACATTATCAATTCCAAATCCTATGCTCTTTGCACTTCACTGTGGTGTTTCTCCAATATAGTTATTACAGGATATGTATAAAAGTATGTATGTATTGTATATATAGTCACAATTGAAAAGTAATATTCAACCTTAGATGCTTCTAATTCCACAGTTACTCATACATATATACCTATAAACATGCATCCATACATATGTATATAAGTAAAATACTGTTTGCATATATATGTGTGTTTATGTATATAAGTAACATGTTATGTCTAAATGTAGTAATAATAATAATTTGAAACAAAGTACTTTCTAAGCAGAAATCCGTCTGCCTTTCTCAGCAAAACTCTTGCAAGCATTGCTTCAAAATCTTGATTCAGTATGTAAGCCATCAAAACTGTATGAAATTATTTAGAAAATAGATCTTGGATGTATTTGTAAAATATTAAGAGGAAAAACTCATTTGGTTAGGAAATAAAATGGAACTTATGTGTGTGGGCGGTAGTGTCAACATGCAAACTAATTCCCGTGGTAACACATTGCATAAAAACCATTTTGTTCAAACCAGGGTATCCTGCTGTGTTTTGTAGTTTCCTGCCAAAATGTTCCTTTGCTGTCATGTAAATAGCCAAAGCTATCTATTAGGAAAATTCCCTTCTCTACCTAAACAGCCCAACTCAGCAATTTCAAATGTCCACAGGAAACAGGCATTCATCTTGGAACCATGAAAGATGATAGAGAATACAGTTAGCCTGATGTCAATATTTTGTGAATCTATACCATGACTCATGCCTGACTTTAAACTCTATCCTTAGCACAGTCTTGAGTGTTTCAGAATTGGGCTCCTTTATAAATGTTCTTTCCTGAGGAAATTTTCTAAGACACTACTCTTTATAGTCATCCCAAGACAATAAACTAGATTACATACTCTAAATGGGCAAATATAGAGCATCTGAAGGTATGATGTGATGCCAGATCTTCCTCCTGCAATGCTCTCTTTGCCACGTTAGTAAGAGAACAAAATGTAAAATCAAAAGCAAAGCATTATCCTCATTAGAAATAATTCCTCATTATCCTGCACCAAAATAACTAAATGTATACTAATATGTACAGATAATGTTAAGAGGAATTCTAATTTTTGTGGCAGAAGATGTTCCTAACCAGATTGTGTATGACCTTATTTTGTACTACAATTAAGAAATCCTCAGTCACAGTCCGAGCAGTCAATATCAACACACCAGAAAAGATGTAATGAGGCCTTATGCTAAAATGTTCTTAATCTTGGTATTACTGATTTGGAATCTGAAGACAATTTACGTCCGATGGTCTGTAACTGAGGGATGAGGAGTTTTGCTGGGCAATAATAGTAAGGAGAGGTATTAACACAGAAAGAAAGAACACTAATTCATATTTAATTATTTAATTATTTATTTTATTATAGAATTTATAGGTTTACAGAAAATCATGCAGAAAATACAGAGTTGCTAGATACACACAGAGCTTTCCCTATTATTAACAGTATTCATTAATGTGGTAACTTTATTAGACTTGATGAAGCAACTATTATAATTATACTACTAAGTATAGTCCATACTTTACATTAAGGTTCACTGTTTATTGTATGGATTTTTAAAAAATTGTTATTCAAGTAATACATATACAACCAAAAAGTTCTTCTTTTAACCATTTTCAAGTGAATAATTCAGTGTTGTGAATTACATTCAAAATATTGTGCTACTATTACCACCATCCATTAGCAAAACTTTTCTGTCACTCTAAACAGAAACTCTACCAATTGAGGATTAACTCCCAAGTCCTTACCACACTCTGCCTCCTGTACTTCCATCTATTAAGATCCCTCTTTTATTTCTTTTTAGCTTTCAGTATACAAATCCTTTACTTCTTTGGCTAAATTTATTCCCAGATATTTGGCCATTTTAGTTGTCAATGTAAGTAGAGTTTTTCCATAATTTCCTCTTTGCATGGTTCACTAATAGTGTTTAGAAACAGTACTGATATATGCATATTATCTTGCACCCTGCCACTTTGGTAAATTTGTTTATTAGCCCTAGTGGCTTGGTTGTAGGTTTTTGGGAATTTTCTCTATATAGGATCATCATATCATCTGCAAATAGTGAAAGATTTATTTTTTCTTTCTAATTTGGATGCTTTTTATTTCTTATTCTTTCCTAATTGATCTGACAAGGATTTCCAGTACTAAGGTTGAATAACCGTAGTGACAGGGGTCATCCTTGCCTTGTTCTAGATCTTAGAGAAAAAGCTTTCAGTCTTTTTCTTTTGAGTTTGAAGTTAACTGTTGGCTTTTCATATATGCCATTTATCATGTTAGGGAAATTTCCTTATACTTGTCATTTCTGAAGTGTTTTTATCAAGAAGTGGTGCTGGATTTTGTCAAGGGCCGTTTCTGCATCAGTTGAGATATTGTGTGGATTTTTTTCCCCTTCGTTCTATTAATGTGGCAAATTTCATTAGTTGATTTTATGTTGAAACATCCTTGCATAACTTGGATAAATCCCACTTGATTACAGTATATAATTCTTTAAATTTGCTGTTGTATATGGGTTGCTAGTATTTTGTTAAAGATTTTCGTATCTGTATTCAGAATGGATATTGATCTATCATTTTCTTTACTCGTGGTATCTTTGTGTGGCTTTGGCATTAGGTCGATGTTACCCTCATAGAGTGAATTAAGTGTTCCCTTCTCTTCAAATTTCTGCAATAATTTGAGCAATATTATCATTAGTTCTTGTAATGTTTGGTAAAATTCACTAGTTAAATTATATGTTCCTTTTTCATTGGGAGGTTGCAGGCAGCGGCGGGCCTCCGGGAGGGTTGGCGGTTGGCCGGGTGGGCTCTCCGGACGGGGGCTGCCTCGTGGTCAAAGGAGAGGAGGGGGTTCGGCACAAAGCCGTTGGGCCCTCGCTCTCTCCGCTCAGGCACGGGGGACGCGCGGTGCAAGCAAGAACACCACGGAGACAAGGTCTAGGCACAAGTCTACTTTATTGTTGAAGGGGACATGGTTTTATAGGGTCTAGGGATACGTAAAGGGACTTGATTGGTGCCGGTGGGTGCTGTTGCTTGCGTAGGCGGTTACTGGACAGTAAGCTGGCTAAGAGGTTAGGAGCAAGGGAGGGGAAGGGGAAAGTGTGGGCTGTCTAGATAACGGCTAGGCGGAAGACAGAGAAGGGGAGAAGGAGGGGCAGCACCGGCTGCCAATACTGGGCAGGAAGGAGACGGGGACAGGAGGTTTTTCCTTATTGATTCAAACTCTACTTGTTTTTCGTCTGATGAGATATTCTACGTCTTGATTCAGTGAAGGTAGTTCATGTGTTTCTAGCAGTTTGTCCATTTCACATAGGTTATCTAGTATGTTGGTGTACAGTTGTTCATACTGTTCTCTTATAATCTGTTTTATTTCTTTGGGGTTAGTAGTAATGTCCCCACTTTCATTTATGATTTTAATTATTTGTGCCCCCTTTCTTTTTTTCTTTGTCAGTCTAGCTAAAATTTGTGGATTTTATTGAACTTTTGAAAACATCAACTTTGCTTTTGTTGATTTTCTCTTTTTTTTTTTTTAGCCTTTATCAATTTATCTCTTCTAAATGTCTGTCATTGCTTTCCTTCTGCTCATTTTGGGTTTAGTTTCCTCTTCTTTTTCTAGGTCCTCCAGTTGTGATGTTAGGTCTTTAATTTGAGGTCATTCTTTTTCAATGTAAGCATTTATAGCTATAAATTTTCTTCTTAGTGCCTTTGCTGCATCCCATAAATTTTGTGTTTTCATTTTCATTCACCTCAATGTATTTGCTAACTTCTTCTTTGACCCTTTGGTTCTTTAAGTGTGTGTTATTTGATAACCATATTATTTATGAATTTTCCAGTTGTCTTTCTGTAATTGATTTCTAGTTCCATTCCATTGTGATCAGAGAAGATGCATTATATGATTTCAATATTTTTAAAATTTTGAGATTTGATTTGTGATTTAACATACTACCTATCCTAGAGAATGTCCCATGTGCAGTAGAAAAGACTGTGTATTCTGCTGCTGTGGGCTAAGTGTTGGATATATGTATGTTAAGTCTAGTTGGGTTTTAATGTGATTCAAGACATCTGTTTAGATGTTCTGTCCATTATCAAAAGTCATGTATTGAAGTCTTCTATTATTAGTATAGAAATTTCTATTTCGCACTTCAAGTTTGTCGGTGTTTGCTTCATAATTTTTTGGGACTCTGCCTATTGGTGCATATATATTTAAATATTTTATGTCTTTTTGTTGAACTGACCCTTTCATTAGTATATAATGGCCTTCTTGTCCCACATAAGCATTTTGACTTAAAGTCTATTGCATCTGATATTAGTGTAGCTACCCCAGCTCTCCTATGGTTGCTATTTGCATGTTATATATTTCTTTCATTCTTTCACTTTCAACTTAAGTATGTCTTTGAATTTAAGGTAATTTTCTTGTAAACTTCACATAGTTACATCATGCTTTTTTATCCATTCTGTCAATTTCTTTTGACTGGGGAGTTTAATCCATTTGCATTTAAAGTAATTAACAATGCAGGAGTTAGCTCTGTCATTTTACTACTTGGTTTTTGTAAGTTGTAAATCTGTTTTGTACCTCAATTCTTCTCTTAATGCCTGCTTTTCATATTTATTTGATTTTTTTGTATTGTACAATTTTGAGTCCCTTCTTATTTCCTTCTGTATATATTTTTCAGATGTTTACAATGGACTTAAAATTAACATCCTATAGCTATACACTTTTGTTAGATCTGACACCAAATTTACTTCAATGTCAGACACAAGCACTCTTCCTATGCACCTCTGTCCCACCTCTCTTTGTTGTACTTGTTACGTGGTATATCTGTAATATTGTGTATACAAAACTATTGAATTATCATTAATTTTGATGTAGTTTCACTTTAAAACCTTTAAGAAGTTTTAACAAATAGTGTTGCATATTCCAAAATTACAATATAATACTACTGGCATTTATAATTACAAGAAATATAACTATCACTATTTCTTTTTGTCAATTTACCAACTATCTAGTGACTTTCCCCTCCAATCTGAACAATTACCTTTACCAGTGCTTCTGAAGCAGGTCTAGTAGTGACAAAGTCCCTCAGATATTGTTTATCTGAGAATACCCAAATCTCTCCCACATTTTTGAAAGACAGTTTCACTGGCTATAAAATTCTTGTTTGGCAATTTTTTTCTATCAGCACTTTAAATATATTGTCCACTGCCTTCTTGCCTCCATGGTTTTGGATGAGAAATTGACTCTTAGTCTTATTGGGGCTCCCTTGTATATGGCACATTGCTTTTTCTTGCAGCTTTCAGAATTCTCTCCTTGTCCTTGTCATTCAAAAGTTTGACTATAATGTGTCTGGGCATGCTTTGTTTCAAGTTAATCCTATTTGGTGTTTGTTGGGCTTCCTGAATGTATATAGGCATGTCTTTCATTAAATTTGTTTTCTTTTTTTTTGAAATTATTTCCTTGAACATTCCTTCTGCCCCTTGATATCTTTCTTCTCCTTCTAGGACTTTCATAACGCTTATATTGGTATGCATGGTGGTATCCCACAGTTCCCAGACTCTGCTTTTTTTTTTTTCATTCTTTTTTCTTTCTGTTCCTCAGCTTGAATAATTTCAATTGTCTTGTCTTTGAATTTACTGATTCTTCTGCCATCTCCAGAGTGCTGTTAAAAAACCTATAGAAAAAATTTTATTACATTTATTGTGATCTTCAATTCTAGTGTTTCTGTTGGTTGGTTCCTTTTTAAATTTTTTATTTCTTTTTTGAGACTCATATTTTTTTATTCATTGCTTTCCTGATATCCTTTAGTTCTTCCTCCATATTATCCTTTATCTTGTTGAGCATATTGGAGTTTGTTTTTCCTTTTTTAAGTCTTTATCCAAGATGTGTAAATTCCAGGCTTCTTCATTGATGGTTTATGGATTGTTATCTTTAGCCTGTGGATGAGGCATCAATTCATGTTTCTTGTTTGTCTTATAATCTTTTGTTGCACACTGTATATTTTAATATGTTAATGTGTTTACTCTGGAATTTTATCCCCCAACTGTCTGCTGTCTGTTCCTTAAGTTTGTATTCAGCAAGTAATATGACAAAGATTTCCTTGAATGCCTGGAGTTAACAAAAACAAACTAATGCGGAAAAAAACAAAAAAACAAAATAAACAAACCACCTTTTGGAGTATTTACAAACTGGCTCGTGTGGTTTCCTTCAGAGTTTAGCCTTCCTATCAAAAAGATCAGCCCAGGGCAAAATTTTCAAGTGCAGGGTCATTTCTCTCTTTTGTGCACCTTAGTCTAGTCCTAAATTTATGCTAAGTCATGGTCTTAGAAATTATACCGATTACAGGAATTTAAATGTCCCCTCTACTCCCTACAAAATTCCTCCCTTCTGAGGTGCTCTATAATATGTCATAAAACTGTTATCCTATGCCCCAGGCCATTTTGACTTAATTGTCCACAAGATGCTTCTGCCCATAGGGCAAGTTCTGGGAGGGTGAGCCAGAGATGAGTTTCCTGGTTTAGTCTTTCATGTTGTCACACAATAGATTGGCACTGATATACAGGCTCCCCACTATGTGCACTGGAGTGATTCTGCTCCCTCTGGGACAGTGCCAGTGACCCACAATAAGGGAGAGCTTTTTCCAAGGTTTGCTGGGGAGGGGTGGAAGAGAGGTACTCTGAGGACTGTGTTGTCTTGTTTTGGCATTTGTCCAGTTACTGCAAATCTTTAACTGTTTTCTGGAGTTCTGAGTAAGATGACTGCCCAGTTTGCTACTTATTCTGTGGGGAAATGGCACCCTGGATCATCTGATGCCACCATTTGTACAGGAATTCATTTTTCAGTGTAAGGTACTGAGTTGAAAAAAATGTTGGATGAGATGTTTAAATTCAGATGCTGGTAAAGGAAAGAATGGACAGCTAGAAAAAATATGTGTGGAGTTTATGATTTATTCAGGGATATGACACCAGAATATAAAAGAAGCAGAAAAGAACATAGGAAATTGTCAGTGCTTAATTTACTCTTGGCTTGCTTTACTTTTCCCAGAAAACATGCCTTAGAAAAGTAAAGGCCCTTGCTGTGGCTAATAGTACTCCTTGATACTTGGTATTAGAAAGGCAATCTGATCAAAACACAATACTATGCAAATTATTTTGATTATCTGAATGAGGAAGTTTGCCTTCCACTCAGCCTACCTCCTAAGGTTAGCCTTATATCTAGGAGAAAAAAGAGAGAGAGAGAGAGAGGGAGAAAGAAAGAAAAGAACTCCAGAGCAGAGAGAATAAGAACATAGATTCAGGGTTTAGACTAAATTGCTTTAATCTGCATCTGTTATCTTTTTGCTTAATCTCTTTCTGTCTCAGTTCTCATATTGTTTAAAAATGGGGCTAATAATGGCATCTAATCACTTTTATAGTGAAAATTGAGTTGAATGTTAAGTGTTTAAAGGCATGACATATAGTTAATGCTCAATAAATAGTATTTATATTACTTAGCTTTGGTGCTACCTGGTTTGTGCTAGTTCATGGTCTTAGAAGAGCAGATAGACCTGGTTTCCCCTCATTCAAAGAAAAAAAGGCTTCTTTTTCTTTCCTTGCTTTCTCCTACCCTAACCTCAGTTTGGTTTTGTAAGTATATAATATGTTTGATTTTAATTTTTGACTAGGCTGAAGACTATACCTGCTTATTTTTGCACAAAATGACTTTATATACCATCAAATATATTTTGTACAGATATAAAATATCTATTATTCATTATCAAAATGATAAGACAAAAATTACGCTACTCTTTCAGATGATACAATTATGTAGAAATTAACATAGGACATGTTTCCATATAACAATGTAATTTTCAATTAAAATATTCTATGTAATCTTTATTAAAAACAATTTCAACAAAAATTTAGTGATTTCACTGATTACTTTGTAAAAAGAAACATTGCATATTAAGTTTTGCTTTGATAGAAACCTCTAGTTGGCTTGACTTCAGTTTGGCCATATCAAGTAAATTGTTTTAAGAGGTATTTCCAAAACCTCAAAAACAAAATTTATAATAATTTCTGTCCACAAATATGAACTCTTATAGAAAGCAGTTTCTTGGATATATGATGGCCATACACCTCTGGCAGTTATGTTCAAGGATGTCCATTAAAATGTCCCGTCTGGCAAAATAGTCTCTGTCCATGGCTTGGGCCAAGGCCACTCACTATATCAGTGATCTGACTCTCATCATTTCTTTCATCTCTCCAACTCCTGACTGCTTTCTTCCATTAGGCTCATCATGAGCTGTTGTGAAGTGCTGGTGAGGAACTTATTTCTTATCAGACCTAATGGCATAAAATCTTGATTTGCATGCCATCCATGCTTGCCGTGACTTAGCATAAAGACAGGAGAACTCTGAATGGTTTACAGAAATGCAAAAGGATCAAGGACAATCCCCATATTAATATTGATTACAGATTAATATGGCTTAAAATCCTAAGAATTACCAATAAGGTTTAGTTCATTAAAAGTAGAATCAAAATACCTTTCTGTGAAAAAGCCACTGTGATGTATTTTCTTAACCATATGCAAAACTGATTTTAATTTGGTAATATGATGGTCACCTTTAGGGAATATTAAACTGAAAGGATCAGGAAGCCCTGATCTACACACCATGGTATCATTCAACCCCAAGTGCTCATGAGGAAAGACCCACTTCATAAAATTCTTCTGCTCTACACTTACCCCATTGAGACCCTATGTCTTTGATAAGGGATTTTACGTCCATAGTTCTCATTAGTTTGATTAATGGTATACCTCTAATCGAGGCCACTACTTGACATTTGGGGAAAAAAATACATGGCAGGTAATTTTTAAAAATACTGAACTTGTTCTTTTAACCTGTTTTTGTTCCCTATGGTAAGGGTGGCAATCAGATGTGTCACTCATCAGTTGAACGATCTGACATCCTCTTTCCCTCCCTCGCCAATTCAATTAAAAGAATGATAGCCTGTTTTTCTGAAGAAACTGAAGCAAATTCAAGGAACAAGTTATTTCATTTTCCCAGCACATGAAGCACAGGCTATCACTTCCACAGATTTTAAACTTTACATTTCCTGTCAATTAGACATGTAAAAGTTTAACTAGAATATTGAATTAATGGGGTGTTTCTGTTTCTAATAGATAATGCATCTCATGTGCCTTGCTTGTCTTTTCAATTAGAAAAACAATGAGGTGTAAAAATAGGCCAATTTCTATTTTTTTAAATGTTGAAGTAAAATTCATATTCATGGTCTTTGCTTTCAAGTTGGCTGTGGGTTTCAGCAATGATACTACTCCTTTGATTTGTTTTTAATTTTTTTTTAAGATACATAGATCACACAAAATTTTACATTAAAGAATATAAGAGGTTCCCATATACCCCACCCCCCACCCACCCCCACTCCCCCACATCAACCACCTCTTTCATCAGTGTGGCACATGCATTGCATTTGGTAAAGACATTGTGGAGCACTGCTGCACTGCATGGATGATAGTTTACGTTGTAGTTTACACTCTTCACCAGTACATTCAGTGGGTTATGGCAGTATATAACCAGCATCTGTCCCTGCAATATCATTTAGGAGAACTCCAAGTTCTGAAAATGCCCCCACACCACAGCTCTTCTTCCCTCTCCCTGCCCTCAGCAACTACCATGGCCACTTTTTCTCCACATCAATGCTACAATTTCTGATCTTAAGAATTATTACAAATGTTTTTCTAGTACTGATGGTTATTGACTTCAGCCATACATTGTAATAACAGGATGTGACTTTAGTAGCAGAATCTATTTTGCTCTGAAGTAAAGACCCTCTAAGACTAGGAATAGAGAATACAAAACTGGCCTTTGACAAACCCTTGCCTAGGAGGCTTAATCTCAGCCATTATGTAACTACTAAAATCACCCTGGTTGATCTTATTTCAATACAAAGTAAGTCAATACTCTAGGTTTCTGTTCTTCTATTTCCTAATATGAAATTGACTTCTTTTAAATTCCCCCAAGTAAGTTCCAATTTTTTTGTTTTTATTGGTTTGCTTTTCCATTTAGTACTTTATTTCCATACCTAACTCTATTTGCCCTTCAAATATTAGAAAGCCTGTATTTCTATGCAAACATATAAGCCCTTTACCACCTCTGTGCAACAAAGAGGATGTCACTTCAGCCTAGGAACTTATGATAGCAACTGTCCTTCAGCATGGACATCCTCTTTATTTAAAATGAGTTCCCCAATGGATACTTTAATGACATTCATTAGCTATTTGGGTGTATCTCAATGTGATACTTGAGTCAATGCCATGATTACTTTTCCTTAAAATTTTAAAGTAATTTTTAAAAATCAAGAAAGCAGAAATACTACCTAAAAAGGAAAAATAGTTAAAAATAGCAATATTACCCTGGGTTTGGGAAAGTGCACAATCCTCTTTCTCATAAATGATAATAGGGTCACTTCATATTTAACTCAGTAAAAATTTGTGTATTAGATAATATCAAATCTGTAATTTACTAATGATGGGTATATAGACTCCTTAAAAGAATTTCCTGAATTGAGACATAGGATAATGAGGGTAATTTAATGAAATATTATTAGGTGACTTTTTAGAATCAGCATCCATGCTTTACTCTCTCACATTTGAAAGGTATTTGATAATGGAGGAAAACACTGCACTGGAACTAATATTTAGAACTAGATTAATATTTTCAAGATTTCATTTTACATGAAATTTGTAATAGCTTTGTAAATAACATGAATGCATGAAGTGTTCCATGAAAAGGGGAAAGCCAAATTTAACAGTGTAGGTAGAACCTTCATTCCAGTGTATATTTTAGCTTTGATTAGCTATAATGAAAAATATTTTCAAAAATTTTAGAGGAATTTCTTAATAGTTTCTTATTTGGCTAATATTACAGTCTCACAGTCTCGGGAGTCTGGACAAATCTTCAGAGCATACATGGTCAGCCTCCTGGAAAGAGTCATTGAAAGATAGATATGGTTCATTTGGAGTTTATATCTTGTTCAAGCATTATGAATCAAAAATTAAACTCAATAAATAGTGTATTTTCTCTTCAAAAGAATCACCATGTAAAACATTTTCATTAGCTACTCTTTTACTCTGTTCTGTTGTCTTATAAGCCAGTACAGCCAGACTTTAAGCTCTCAACATGTGACAAAGCTGGAGTGTCAAGCAACATAAAAAGAAAAGAAAAAAAAAAACACCCAAAAAACAAAAAGCCAATAACGTGATAAGTAGCAACTTCCCATGTGATTTCTGAAACAACAAAAGGCTATTAGGAATCTAACCTTTGATGGTGTGTTATAAAGCAATGAACACAATTTTGATTTAGACTTGAAATAAATGTTGATTCAAGTGCTAATCAGCTGTTTAATGTCCACAAACTACTACTCTTAGACCCTAGGCTTCTTTATCCCAAAATGGGTAATAGCACCTACCTTGAATGGATTATCTGAGAATTTGAATAAATTTAAATAATTATGTGATATATCATAAACACCAATAGTTGGTAGCTACTACTATTAATTGAATAATTAGTCAGATAAAAAGTAATGATCAAGGAGTCCTGTGGGCTGAAAATGCATATAAGACACAGTCCTTGCTGCTTAAGGATGTTAAAAGTAAAGACTGAACTACAATGTACCCTATAAAGAGCACTGTGTACGCTATCCTCTTTTTTAATCTGTAGAATAGTGTATTAGTTAACATTCTCTAGGAAAACAGAACCAACAGGAAGTATCTGTAAATATGAGATTTTATAAAATTGTCTCACGTGACCGTGGAGATATACGAATCCTTATACTGTAGGCCAGGCTGCAAGCCAGGAACTCTGGTGAAGGTCCTCGGTAAATTCCCCAGGAGAAGCTGTCTTTCGGAAATAGAGATGGGGGTTCTCTCTCTGACTGATGAAATTACTTCTCCTTTTAAGAGTTTTAACTGTTAGGATGAGATACCTCTCATTACTGAAGGCAATCTCATTTGGTTGTAGATGTAATCAGCCATAGATGCAATCAACTCACTGATGATTTCAGTCCACGAAACTTCCTTATATCCTCATAGTACAGTTAGCTCAGTGGTTCCTTGATCAAACAACTGGACACCATTACCTGGCCAATTTGACACATGAACCATCATCACAGTCCATACATTGTAAATTGACAGCCAGACACATCACCTTAAACTTACTTGATCTCTAAATAAAAGCAATAAAAGACATTTTTCCACCTAACAATACTTACCTGTCCTGCATACAACTGGAAATACACTAAATCCCTCCAGAATAGGGTGCAAGACCTTGGGTAACATTGCACTCTTAAACTTGACATCATGTAACTTAAATACTTTGACATGAAATGAATACAACTTATGTCACATGATAAAGATAATAAGATAGAGAGGCAAGCAAAGATTTATTTTATGTACCTTTACAAACATACTCATCACAAAGCAAGTAAGAAATATTCATGCCCATTACAATCCTCATTTCTCTAAGTTATGTGGCTATAGTTAACATTTATCACTCCTTCTTCTGCTACCCATTCTATATTCCCTTTACCCCTAGGAGGCACCTTACCTGGCTGTTTTTCTTTGCGTGATAGGGACAACCTTCATTCCTGAAGCTTGTGGACCATTGTTTGTCCTACCTAGATTGGGCGGCTGGCAGTTTTCTTTTAATCACAGGGCATGGTAATGCTAAGAGGCATCCTAGGGGACTTCTGTATTCCAGGCAAGTCCAACTACCTCCATTGTATCGTGGCAGTCCTATCTCCCCTTGATCGTCCGGATAAATCACCTCAGCCAGGAGAGTAATTCCCTTTGCCTATTGATTTAGAGACATGAGGAGCCCAAAGTGGCCAGGTGATAGTTTTAACTTCCAGTTCAGTGGAATCATTGTTGTATCTCCTGATGGAAGCACTCCTATTTTTGAAACTAAGACCTGTAGACTAGCCCAGCTTAAATTTGTAGGGACAGAAAGCAAAAATTTTCCTAGTGGATCACTAGGGGTAATAGTGAGAGGTGCCACTTCCATTTCCACCCCTTGATTCCTAAACCCATAAATCCTGGCTGTGGGAGAAACAGCACCAGAACATGGATGCTGATTTAGAACATACATAGCCTTCTGGAAAACATTGCCCCAGACCTACAAGGTCTGCAAAAAACCATTCCATTGTTCTGTCAATCCAGCTGCTTCAGCATGATGGGGAACATGGTAAGACCAGTGAATTCCATGGGCATGTACACATTCCTGCACTTCATTTGCTGTGGAGTGGGTTCTTTGATTGAAGCAATGCTCTGTGAAATATCATGGCAGTGGATAAGGCATTCTGTAAATCCACAGATGGTAGTTTTGGCAGAAGCATTGCATACAAGGAAGGAAAACCCATATCCAGAGAATGTGTCTTTTGGACTTTAGCATATTTCCTCATGGATCAAACTTTGTACCTCAACTTTGGGGACTTGTTGGGACTTTAGTCTAATTATAGGTCTAGAAGAAAAGAGGAGTTGTGGATGGGTAATGAGAAGGATTAGAAGTGTCTTACAGGAAGTGGACTTGGCTCAGTGGTTAGGGCATCTCTTTACCACATGGGAGGTCTGCGGTTCAAACCCCGGGCCTCCTTGACCCATGTGGAGCTGGCCCACGTGCAGTGCTGATGTGTGCAAGGAGTGCCCTGCCACGCAGGGGTGTCCCCACATAGGGGAGCCCCATGTGCAAGGAGTG
This sequence comes from Dasypus novemcinctus, assembly GCF_030445035.2. Classification (NCBI taxonomy): domain Eukaryota; kingdom Metazoa; phylum Chordata; class Mammalia; order Cingulata; family Dasypodidae; genus Dasypus; species Dasypus novemcinctus. Next base: position 57,502,321 of record NC_080681.1, read on the forward strand.
CACCCCGTAAGGAGAGCTGCCCAGTGCAAAAGAAAGTTCAGCCTGCCCAAGAATGGCACTGCACACACAGAGAGCTGACACAACAAGATGATGCAACAAAAAGAAACACAGGTTCCTGTGCCACTGACAACAACAGAAGTGGACAAAGAAGAACGCACAGCAAATAGACACAGAGAACAGACAACTGGGGGCAGGGAGGGTATAGAAATAAAAAATAAATAAAAATAAAAAATATATTTTAAAAAAAGAAGTGTCTTACAAGGCATTTACCTCAGGGCATTCTGTTGCAGTTTCATTTGGTTAGACAGGATTAATCTCTTCAAGTGGAGTTGGATGGCAGACTCCTTGAGACTGACTGGAGGTCAGGAGGCTATTTCTTTAGGGCAGACCATTTATCTGGCAAAGACTCAGCTGAATTCAGAGATTTCAATATCCCCTCTGCCATCATTATTAATCCATATGTTTCCATTCCAATTTTCGGGTCCCATTCATTTCTAATCAATGTCTTCATTTTAACATCAGAAATCCTGCAAGGTTGATATTTTAGACTATGTTGTAACTTTCCTATTTGTACAATAAGACTCTGAGTCTGGTTTTCAGTGATCTCAAAGTCTAAATCTGCACAGAACAAGAATTTCTTTCAGGGCACACATTGAAACTTTCATGTCCCTCATGTGGTGCTTAAGTTGCAAATTTAAAGCCTTCAACTCATCCTTTTCTTTTATAACTGTGTCTAGTGTATTTAGGAACAAACAGCCAACATCATGTAACTTTTAACGATACAAAACTGCGTTAAGGTGTCAATAACACTCTCACTCAGAGCCTTGTCTCTTATAAGCATGGACGTAGCTGTATCCAGTGGTGATATTTTGTGTATCTCTATTGCCAACTCATGCCATGGATTATCTGTGGCCTCTTGATTATTGGGAACAGTCATTAGTGCCTTTGAATCTAATCAGAGTAGAAAGCCAATTGAAAAAAACTAACTCAAAATTTCCATTTCATAAAATTCTGTTTCTCAAAAACCATTCCCAGAACCAAGTTGCATTAGTCAGGATTCTTTAGGGAAATAGAACTTATAGAAGCCATCTGTAAATATTAGAATATTTAATAAAATTGTCTCATGTGACTATGGGGTGCATGAGTCCAAATTCTGTAGGGCAGGTTGCAAGTTAGGAATTCTGGTGAAGTTTCTCAATGAATTCCCTGGGAGATGCTGTCTGAAGTAAAGATGAGAATTCTCTCTCTCTGACTAATGAAATTACTTCTCCTTTTAAGGCCTTCAACTGATTGGATGAGGCATCTCTCATTACTGAAGACAATCTCTATGTAATCAGCTATAGATGCTATCAACTCACTGATGATTTAAGTCCACCAAATTTCCGCATGGTATAATTAGCCCAGTGCTTGTTTCAACAAACAACTGGGCACAATCACCTGGTCAAGTTGAAACATAAACCTACTTACCACAAATAAGTATTATTTTCTGTGTTATGTAGATGGAGAACCTGAGGTTTGAGAAGTTACTTAACCTTCTGGCAGTATAACTCGAGACTGGGCACTTGTAACCACCAAGGTATATTGCTACTCATGACAGTATATTGTCTTCAATGTGAAATCTGTGCAAAAATAATTGCAAAAGGTAGTAAATGAGGGGGATAATTGTTGCTAAGTATTAATTTATACTCCCTACCTCAGAATTTCAAATTGTATGTTTAATACTATAGTGTGAAATAAACAAGTAAACAGTATTTAATTACTGCTCATACCCTTTAAAAACCTATTTTTTAAAAAGATTGGAATTATAGAAAGTGGCCACCACCTTTCTCATCCTAAGGGGACCTCGTTTTTTTTTTCTGAAAATAAAATACATTTAAGTTAAATTTATATTTGATATCGACTTTTTTATACAGAAATTGAAAAGATGTTCTTATTTTATATAATCCTCTTCCACAAGGATTCCTCATGTGACCCCTTATTCTTTCTTTTTGATGCTTGCCTAATTATCATTCAGATTTTGTTGTGATGCAAATCTATTACAAATTTCTAGCCACTAGGACATTTAAGGTTATATTTATTATATAAGTGTCATAACCTTTTAACAGTAGAGTGGAGTCTATATTTCTAAAGTAAAAATTAAGCTAGACATACTAGGTCATTTATTTTTCATTATAACAGTGGAAAAAGGGAATAATTAAAGCTTATGTTTTTACATCTGAAATACCACAAAACATATTAACTGCATTAAAATGGGACCCAGTCCCTTGAATGAACCCTGATAACAGAGAGAATCTGCTTATTAGAAATCTTTTCACTATTTTTTTAAAATTCTGGATCTCACATAAAGAATTACTTTGGGAGATATAAAAATAGTGATTTTCAGTATATGTCTAGTGACATAGTAACTCTGAACATTTTGGAGTATTTATGGGTAGCATATTTAATGTGAAATATGTAGTTGTGGAGTTTTCAGGTGGCAGAATTCTAAACATGATTGCAGTAGTTGAACTATTTTGAACTATGTCCTATAGAAGTTGTTGATATGCAGTATTTCCTGACTCACTTAAATCAGATATGAGAGAGAAACTCAAACTGAGTCTACTTCTGTAGTCCTTCCATAAACCAAGCTCTTCTAGGAATAATATTTACAGGAAAAGATAAATCTATTTTGGAAATAATGTATATAATCACATTTGCTAAAAATGGAAAAACCTTAATACATTCTATTTTGGTTTCTATTTTATCATCACCTGTAGCTGTGTACTGTCACCATTATTCTAATACTATTAAGAAGAAATCACCAACAGAGACCTCAAAATAGACAACTTATTTTGTAAAATTGTAATTTCATAACTAGAGCTTCAGTATCTCCTTCAAAAATAACAATGTGGAGGCTCTAAGTCCATTGCAAAAGAAACATTGAAAAACTATTTGTGAATATTTTTCCTTCACCCACGCATACTTGAATTTTTGCAGAAATAAGGGAGGAGGGCCTATTATGGAGAAGAGTTTAAATTCCCTTGTTAAAATCATATCCTTTGAGAACTATTTGCTCAGTTCTCCTAATAAAGAAACAGCCTACTTTATCAAAATCAAAATCGTATCCTTCTAAGTCACATCATCTTGTTTCTCTTGATTTCGTTTTCCATAATATTAATTTTAATTACTTCATTAAAAAGGTATGGTTCCTTTTAAAAGTTTGTAGTCAGCTGTCATAACAAGTCTAATCTCTTATCATCCAGCTGTACTTTTCTTCTTCTGCTTCTCCAAAGATTGTTCGTGTGATTCCTCATTCTTTCAATTGTATGAATGCCTACTGTTCATAAAGATTTTTGTTGTGGCACTGATCTGTCCATATCATTTCAGTTTTTTCAATGTGGTCAGCCAGTCAGAGAGTTTTTTTAGGTTATGATCACCATGAAGACTTCCTATTCATTTCTGTTTCAGAAACAGCCTGTATTTTTCAAATCCCCATTATAGAATGTCAATTCAGCTTCATATTAGCTTTTAGAAATATTTTTTTATTGAAACCAATTTTTAATTCCACTTCAAATTTGTTAGATTTATTTTTAATCAAATACTTGCCTTTTCAATTTGAGATTAAATCTCATTTGATTAATTTCAAGCCATTTTTCTAGGCTTTTGCACTATTTATGATGTCTCATTGCGTGAAATCCTTTCTCCTCTGATAATTTAATTAAGGTAATTAACAACCAACTGCAGATCATTTATGAAGATGTTTAAAAGAGTGGGGTTCAGGAGTACTCTGAATGAAACAAAACACTTCACATTCACTGTCAATATCTCATATAAATATACATTTATATTTTCCCATTTAGTTAATCAGAAAGCAAACATCTATTATTACCTAAGTATTTCCCAATGAGATTCTTAGCATCCTAACGTAGCAAAGATTTTACCTTCAAATAAACTTGGAGTTCTTTACTTGAAATGAATAGTGATTTCCCCCCAATGATTTGTATATATGCATAAATGCATGTTTGTAGAAAAGTTTATAATTTTATAACTAATTCTCCAAAGTGTAAATAACTCCCACCAAAGTGTATAAAGTCACTATGCTTTCTTAAATGGTTGCATTTAGAAAATATTTTGTAATTCATCTTACAATGCATGGCAGAGCACTCCTTCTGTATATAACCTCTGGGTAATCTGTATCATACAATCCCTTTTCTTGGAAAGTGGTATTTTTTTAAAAAATCATGTACTCAGAGGATAATTTATTTCTAGACAACTATTTCAAAACACATATTTTAAATGTATACTATCTTTGGATGAAAAAGAAAGAAGTAAGCCCTAGACATTGGAAAACTAAGGTATTTTCCATAAGTGTACTTCAAAAAATGTACACAAATGGAATATTACGGGCTGACTATAAAACTTTTGAAAAATCAATCCTTTCAGTCTTATTTAATGGTATTTTCTGACACCAATATTTTTAGAACATCAAGGCAAAACTACTTTCAACTTACATGTTTTAAATTTTTAATTAAAGGAATTGTATGTTCACAGAAAAATCTTTAAAAATATATAGCATCCCCCCCATTATTAATACTTTGCATTAGTATGGTAGCTCTGCTACAATTGATGAAAAAAATATTATAATTGTAGTGTTACATTACATTACAAAGTTTACATTAAGTGTATTTTTCCCAATGTATTCCCTATTATTAACATCTTGCATTAACGTGCCACATTTGTTATAATTCATGAAAGAACATTTTCATAATTGTATGATTAGCTATAGTCCAACATTTAAAACAGCACTTACTGTGTTGTACAGTCCTGTTTTCTCTTGTAACATATATATGACCTAAAGTTTCCCCTTGTTTAACCATGTTCACATATATAATTCAGTAGTATTAATTACACTATAAATGTGGTGCTACCATTACCACCATCCATTTCCAAAACTTTACAATCAACCTGTAGCTGTGTGATATTATTGATGAATTCCAAAAAACTATATTGGATTATGTTTGTAAACTGATCTTTTCCTCTGGACATATTAGATTATATTGGATTCACAGGTTTACTTCATTAAGTAATTATGTAAACCTCTTGTGCCTGTACTGTGTTGAGATAAAAGGCATGTCAAAGGACAGAGTTAAGGGTTTTGATGTTGGAGCTTCAATGTTGGAGTTTGATGGTGAAGCCTTAAGCTGGAGCTCCAGGAAGAAAGGAACCCTAAGCCTGGAAAGAAGCAAGCTCTGGGAAGAGAGGAACCCAGGAAGTTTGAACCTTCAGACATTGGCAGCCATCTTGTTCCAACATGTAAAAATAGACTTTGGTGAGAGAAGTAACTTATGCTTCATGGCCTGGTGTCTGTAAGCTCCTAGTCCAAATAAATACCCTTTATAAAAAAAAAAAAAAGCAATTTCTGGTATTTTGCATCAGCTCCCCTTTGGCTGACTAATACATAACCCAAATAGAAATTCTGTACCAATTAAGTGTTAATTCTACATTCCCTACTCCCAACCAAACCCCTAATAAGGTATATTCTGGATTCTAACTTTATGCGTTTGCTTATTCTAATTATTTCATATAAGTGAGACCATACAATTTTGTCTTTTTGTGTCTGGCTTATTTATTTCAACATAATGTCTTCAAGTTTTGTCCATGTTGTCACATGAACCAGAGTTTTATTCGTTCTTAGTGCTGAATACTAGTCCATTGTATGTATATACCACATTTTGTTTATCCATTCATTTGTTGATGCACACTTGAGTTGCTTCAATCTTTAGGAATTGTGAATAATGCCACTATGAACATCAGTGTGAAAATATCTGAGTCCCTGTTTCCAATTCTTTGGGGTATATAGCTAATAGATGGATTCCATGTCTTATTGCAATTCTATAGTTAGATTTCTGAGGAAATGCAAAATTAACTTCCACAATGGATACACAATTTTACATTGCAAACAGCAATAAATGAATGTTCCTATTTCTCTATATCCATTCCAAACACTTGTAATTTTCTGTTGTTTTTTTTTAATAGAAGCCCTTCTAGTGTATGTGAAATGATATCTCATTGTGGTTTTGATTTGCATTTCCCTAAAAGCTAATGATGTTGGGCATTTTTTCATGTGCTTTTTAACCATTTGCATATCTTCTTTGGGGAAATTTCTATTTAAGTTTTTACCCATTTTTCATTGGGTTGTTTGTCTTTTTATTGTTGAGTTGCAGAATTTCTTTTTATCTAGATATAACATTTTGTGAAACCTAAGTATCTCTTTAAAAAAATAAAAAATATATTTTTAAAAAATCCTTATCATGTATGTGTTTTCCAAATGTTTTCCTCCCATTGAGAAGATTATCTTTTCAAAATAAAAAATATAATAAAAGTCCTATTTTTATTCTGTTGCTTCTGCTTTGGGTGTAAAGTCTAAGAAATGCTTGTCTAACACAAGGTTCAGATGATGCTTCCCTGCATTTTCTTCTAGGAGCTGTACAGTCCTGTTACTTATATTTAGGTCTTTAATCTGTTTTGAGTTAATATTTGTATTTGGTGTAAGATAGGAGTCCTCCTTCATTCTTTTCAATTGTCCCTGCACTATTTGTTGAAGAGAACATCCTTTCCCAGCTGAGTGGACTTGGCAGGCTTGTCAAAAATCAAGTGGCCATTGATGCAAGGATCTACATCTGAGCTCCCTAAAGTTCCATTTGTCTATGTCTGTCCTTGTGCCCACAACATATGTTTTCACCACTAGACCCTTGTAATTACATTTCCTGACATTAAAGCTGAGTTTCCCAACTTCCTTCTTCTTTTTCAAGATTATTGTGGATATTTAGGGCCTATATTAATCAGCCAAAGTGGTGCTGAAAATATCAGAAATCTGTTAGCTTTTATAAAGGGTATTTATTTGAGGTAGAAGCTTACAGTCACAAGGCCATAAAGAGTAAGTTACTTTCCTCACCAAAGTCTATTGCCATGTGTTGGAGCAAGATGGCTGCTGGTCTCTGCAAGTGTTCAGCCTTCCTCTTCCTCCTAAGACTCCGTGGTCCCAGCTTCTTCCAATCTCATCTGTAGGCTAGCATAAGGCTTGTCTTTCTCCCTGGGGCTCCTTTCTTTCCAGTCTTTCTTAGTTGTTCAGGGCTCTGGTCTCTTCAGCTGCAAACTATCTGGTGGACAGCTCAGCTCTTTCTCTGGGACTCCAGCATCCAAAACTAAACTCTCTGTGTTCTCCTTCTCTGTGTATTTATTTACTTCCCTGTATGTGATTGGGCATCCATTTATATAGTCCACAAATGGGGGGGGGGGGAGACTAAAAATCGAATTGCCCTAATGACATGGTCAAATAAACGCCCTAATCTTGATTTAATAAAGTAAAAGTGAAACCTCTGAATCTAATATGCCCAGAAGAACAGACCAGTTTACAAACAAAATCCAATATCTATTTTTGGAATTCATAAACACTACCAAACTGCCATAGGGCCTCTTACCCTTCCAAATACATTTGATAATTGCCTTTTCAATATCTGAAAGTAGGCTTTTGGAATTTTTATTGAGATTGCATTGAATTTGTCAATCATTCTGAGTGGAATCGCTATCCTAACAATATTTATCCTTCCAATCCATGATCATGGAATGTCCTTCTATTTAGTTAGATCTTCTTTGATTTCTTTTAGCAAAGTTATAAAGATTTCCATGTAAAATTTCTTGTATCCTTGGTTAAATTTATTCCTAGATAATTGATTCTTTAGTTGCTATAGTAAGTGGAATTTTTTTCTTGATTTCATCCTTAGATTGCTCATTACTAATGTATAGAAATACCACTGATTTCTGTGTTCATCTTGTACCCTGCCACTTTGCTGAATTAATTTATTAGACTGTAGTTTTGTTGTAGATTTTTCCAGACTTTCTATATATTGGATCATGTCATCTACAAACATTGAATATTTTCCTTCTTCTTTTCCAACTTGGATGCCTTTAACTTCTCTTTCTTGCCTAACTACTCTGGCTAGAACTTCCAAAACAATATTAAATAACAATGGTAATAATGGGCATCCTTGTCTTATTCCAGATCTTAGAGGGAAAGCTTTCAGACTTTGAATATGATGTTAGCTGTGAGTTTTTCATATAGGCCACTTACCATGTTGAGGAAGTTACCTTCTATTCCTATTTTTCTACATGTATTTTTATTAATAAAGGGTGCTGGATTTTGTCAAGTGCCTTTTCTGTGTCAATTGAAATAATGTGTCTAGGGTCCAAGGTGAGTGTCTTGTAAACAACATATAGTTGGATTATGCTTTTTTTTCACTCTGCCAATTTGTGTCTTTTGATTGAGTAGTTTACTCCAATAGCATTCAGTGTTATTAATGCAAAAACAATGCTTCAGCAATTTTGTCCATTGTGTTTTATATGTCATATATTTTTTCTCTCCCTTTTCCTTTTTTGCAACATCGTTTTCTGTAGTTGATAATTTTGTGATGTGTCTGACTGATCCTTTTTTCATTTTGTATTGTTTCTGTATATTTTCAAAATATTTTCTTTGTGGTTACCCTGGGGTTTGTATTATACAGCCTACATCTATAAGTCACTAATTTGAAAAGATATCAACTTAGCTTCAATAGCATACATGTTCTCTTCTCCTATATCCCTGTTTCCCCTCTGTTGTTTTTGTCCTACATTCTATATATTTTTTCTGGATGCCCATTATCATGAAATGTGCCTTATTCTTGTTTATTTGTATTCTGACCTATAGGAATTAGAGTATAGCTGTATATTGAGAATACAGTACTACCGGGTTTTGCATTTACCTCTTTAGTTGCATTTACCTTTTTAGTTACCCTTACTGAAGATCTTCATTTCTCACACTATTCCAAGCCACTCTTTCCAGTATTTTCCTTTCAATCTGCAGAACTCCCTTTAGGAATTCTTGTAGGGAAGTTCTCTTGTTGATGAACTCTTTTCATTTCTGTTTATCTGTGAATATTCTCCCTCATTTTTAAAGGACAGTTTTTGGTGGATAAAGAATTTTAGGCTGGCAGTTTTCTTTCAGTACCTTAAATATATCATATCACTACCTTCTTGCCTCCATGGTTTCTGATGAGGAATTAGCACTTAGTTTTACTGTGAATCTCTTGTATATGATGAATCACTTTTCTCTTGCTGCTTTCAGAATTTTCCCTTTATCTTAGGCATTTGACAATCTGATTTGTACATGTCTCAGAGTCAGTTTTTTAAAGGAGTTATTCTGTTTGGAGTATCTTGTGCTTCTTGGACACATATATTTATGTCTTTCATAAGAGTAGGGAAATTTGTGCCTATTATTTCCTCAAGTACTCTTTTTGCCCCTTTTCCCTACTTTTCTCCTTCTGAGATATCCATGATATATATGTTTGTGTGCTTCACTTGTTACTCAAATCCATGTGACACTGTTCAATTTTTTCTATTCTTTTCTCAATCTTTTTTTCTGATTGTATGATTTCAATTGTTTTGTCTTCTAGATTGCTGATTCTATCTCCAGCCTGTTTTAATCTTCTGTCGTGTGCCTCTAGTGTATTTTATGCTCTATTATTGCACCTTTGTCCCCATTATTTCTGTTATGCTTCCTTATATACTTTCAAATTCTTCTTCATGCTCATTAATTTCTCCTTAATTTCCTTTAGCTATTTTACTTCATTTCCTTGAATTTATTTAGGATAATTGTGTAAACTTCTTTGATTAGTTGGTCCTCATTGTGTGTCTCCTTTGAAGTTTTAGTATGTTTCTTTGACTGAGCCATCAGTTCCTGTTTATTAGTATGACTTGTAAGTTTTTGCTGATGTCTGGGCATCTGAGTATGTTAATAGGTTAATTCTGAAGGTTGGTTTGTCCCTCTTTTCTAGGGTTTTGTTGTTGTCTAGCTTTGTATTAAGGCTTTACTTGGATACATTAAAGATGCCCTCTTATTCTGAAACATTAGGGTAGCCCATATTTAACTATTTGTATTTTCTCAGCTCTTCTTCATATGTTTCTTGCCCTGGATATGTCATACATTTTTTAAGATTTTCACTTTTTGTGAAGTTATTTCACCTTCAGGAGAAACTTCCCTTTCCTCTGTTTCTTCTCTGGAAATCTTAAGCTCTTTGGCTTGTTTTAGTGCAGAATTTCCTCCCCAGCTCCAATAATTTGTTTAAATTATCTCCCTCACTCAGTGCCCTTCTTTCCTTACATTTTTTAGTTCTGGGACCCACTGTGTCTTACAAGACAATTTCCCCACCCCCTTTTTTTTCTGTGAAGCATTTTTGGCTCCAATTTCTTCCCCATTAGGGTAACCCACACCAGGGACCCAGATGGGGTCAGTCCAGAATGGTGGGTCAAACCAAAAAATCCATTTTTTGTTTAGCTGTTCCAACTGATGGAGACTGCATTGAGTAAGCATGCTTCTTGCCAACAGTTCTGCCAAGTTCTCTCTCTCTCTCCCCCCCCCTTTTTTTTTTTTTTTGTTCACCCCTTCATGCCTTCTTTTTAATGCAGCATTCTTCAGGTTCTTGTGCTCTGCCCTGGGCCTCTGAGGACTTCGATCTTTGTGTCTGGATATGTTTTGGGTTCTAACCCACAGCAGTGAGTGACTTTATAGCCTGCATGCATGGCAGAAGGAAACCAGGCTGTGATGCCTCTCATTCCAAGCTGCATGGGACCAAATGATGGGGAAGTGTCTAGACTGGCAGGACTGGGAACAAAATCTCTTACCAGAACTTGGAGATTAGTCCTCTTTTTTTCTTCAATTCAGCATTTGTGGAGTCCTTCTCCAGTCTCTATTGTCCTCCAGAGTTCTAAGCAAGTTGGGTTTGTCCCTTTATTAGTTGCTTCTGAGGGAAGACTTTTCCAGGGGATATCTTACATCACCATATAGATAATATCACCTCAACTTACTTTTAAAATGTGTTTCCTATTGATTTATCCAGCAAAAAAATGATAAAATGTCATTGTATATTTTAGTATTTGTTCTATTTAGGTGAGTGTCAATTGTAAGTGATTAACAATTACTCAATATCTTTTTCATGGAACTCATTTTACTGTTTCAAATGAATGTTAATTAAGGCAGTATCAATGCAGGAGAAATTGAAGTTGTACATGAAAGAATATTAAAAGAACATTTCCTGTAGGAAACTTAAGATTATCTCCTCCTTATTTAATACAGATTAGGTAAAATCCTGTGTTCAATTGGAGACCCATTATTAAAAGAGAGAATGTGGGAAGTGTTAACAAGTGGACAGCAAACATGATTGAGTATTCGAGGTAAGATGAAGAATGATTGCATTTCAAGTGAAGACAAATAAAAGGCCAAGAAGGAATATAATGTCAATCTTCAATTATTTTTACAAAAGTTCCTAGGATCTAGAGATAGACTTGTATATGAATGCCAGGTCCTACTCTTATGAACTTCTCATATGTAAATTGGAATAATAACTACTTTGCTGGATTATTGTTAGGAACAAGTATGATATAAGTAGTATGCCTAGAATAGTGTTAGGCGTATATAGAAATGCATCTGTAAATGATACTTATTTTGATTTCCATTACTTTTATCAGATTCTGTCCATAATCTTCCAAAACAGGAACTGTTAACCTTCAAGATGCTTCTGGGTAAACTAGTATTGGTGGAAGATGGAAAGCTAGAGAAAGAGGCTGCTCAATCTTGAAGATACTCAATCAAATGCCATTTTTACAAAAAAAACAAACTAATACAAAGAAGAGTTTAGCAGAATTCAAAATTTGCTATATTTTTGTTCTGATTGCTTTTCCCTTTCCCCCTTTTTTTCTTTCTGTCTATCTTTCCTGAAATCTTTATACTACACTGTTTGGTGTATTATTACCATTTCAGAGATAATACAATTTGTTATAAGAATATATAACTATGGGGACAAGTATCTCCTCCCAAATGGTAGACCCTAAGTCCAGGGCTTGTTCTGTTCAGAATGATACAGGTTAAGCAATAGCTAATTAAAGATTTAGACTCAAGTTTCTCCTTGCTTCCATCCCCATCCTTAAACCATGAATCATTAAGTGTTACAAAGCAAATCCCAATATCCCTGAAGATAGTTCCACATTCTAACACAAACCAGCTTATTGGTTAACATTATGAAAAAGTGGACCAATATCTAAGACTGAAGGGAAACTCATTTACTCAACAATATTTATTAAGTGTCTCCCCTATGCTAGAGTCTGTGCTTGGGACTATTATGCAATTAATTAAAAAAAAAGAATTCATGTTTTCAGAAACAACTCTAAGCTGATCAATTTAGACAAAGCAAGACAAATTATTCATAAGGATGCAAACTAATGGGGACAATACCAGTTTAAAGGCTATACTCACACCGCAGTGAGAGTACCATGGATCTAAAGGAAAATGTACATAAAATTTTAAAACAATTTTGCAGAATGAATAAGCATATGAAACAAGGGACTTGGAACCAAATTTCTTCAACCCACTTTCGAAAGACGTACTATAAATTTGGAAATTTAGTGTAGCTAGTTTATAAACACCAGGTTTAGTACAGCCATAAGCCCAAGCCTAGTATTAAAAGATTGACCCAACTTTGTGTATTGCCAGAGACAGATTAAGGAATCACACCAGCATGCTAGAGCCACCAATCCAAAATGGCATTTTCCATTTGTTTTGTGTGCAGGTCTGTTTTCTTATCCATTGCACCAGGTCATAAAAAGTTTTTGGTTTCTTCCATAATGATTCCTTCTATAGAGAATTCTAGGCTTGACCAACCATGGAAATGTACATTTTCTCTTCTCTCACAGTGTATAATTTTCTCTATTGAACTCTTGAAAAGAGACTATTGATAGGTGGTAATGGTATTTGCCTTTAGAAAAAATAGGATCTAACTCAGAATTTTACAAAACCTATTTTATCTTCCTTTTAGAAAGAAATGTCCAATTCCTTGTCACTGCCAGTTACAAAGAGTACCTTTCTCAGTTAAACAATGTCTATATTGTATTTAAATTATATTTATATTATTGTGAATAAATCCATAATAAACAATAACAATTCTGTTTTCTGGTGGTCTGAAAAATAGCAGCCTATGTCAAAGAAAACAGGTAATTTCTCCTTATTAGTTGAGGTGATGAAAATGCATTCCTTCTGTATCACATCTCTGGATTCATACATGCTGTCATTCAAGAGGCTTTAACTCCATGTATCAGTGTAAATTCAAGAAGGATTAACTGCTTCTTTCCATTTTGGTTCATAAATATATAGATGTCCAGTTATTTAATAACACCATCTGTTCTTAACATATGATTTGTAATCTGGAACACTCTGTCAAAGGCAAATATTTGAGTAGAGTAGAGAAGAAACAAATTCCTGATAAGATGTAGTTCTGTGATTGAATTTCTCCATGCAGTTATTGGCGTGCATGTTACACCTGCATTTCAGAAGTGGTCATAACATTTTGCCTAATTGAGCAATGACTTTGTGATTTATTGAAGTTATCTTTCTCCACAATGCTTGCATGGTATGCAATGGTAGAGAAGCAGGCTAGCTCCCCACTGACTTCTTGTTAACCTCCTTATCCTCGGTCCAAATCAACAAATCTTTAGTGAGGGCTTACCAAGTATTGTTATTTGATGTTTCATTGTGGATTGTAGGTGACCTGGATGAAACTTCACAAGGAGAATATGATGTCTATTTGCAGTTCTAAATTGTATAGACATCAGAGTTGACCCTCACTCTGTGGGCCTTTAGTTTGACACATGAGGTCACATCAGCTAGTGCCTCAGAGGGCTTCTTTTTATAAGGGTTCAAAATTTACCCATATACTGCTGGAGAAGAAAAATCTAGAGGCAAATTTCCTTTCAGCTTTGTAGCTCTGATGAAGAGCTTTCAGACATATGGCACAAGTGGTATGGTATGTCACTTTGATCATCTGGTTTTCAGTTCTGAGTACTATGTTGTTTCTGTCACTGGTATCAATATTCTGCCAGACTGTCTTTTACTCTTCCCTCTCATTCATACCTACTATTCAGCCTGTCATTTCTTCCTTTGAACTGCCATTTAGTTTATCCCCCTCTCTCCTTTCCCTTTACCACCACACTACTCTAGACCTGTACTTATTTTAGTGATGTGCAGTTGATTTTCCTCCTGCTACTCCAGTGTTTCTAAAGTTCCACTCTTTTTCTGTTATTCTCTGTTCAATAACCAACAACTTTCCCTTACCATATAATAAAATGTATTCTTGCTGGTGTGTCTTATTCTCTTAAAACTAGTCCTCCCACTCCTCTAAGCATAACTTATAGACTACACACTTATACATAGCATGCTTACCCCTACCCAACTGATTTTGTTATATTCCCCCCACACCCACCCCACCAAATTTCCTCAGCCTCCCATCTCTTATAGAAATCCCACTATGTCCTCTGGGACCTATATAAGCTCTATTTCTTCTTGGTCTCCTCTCTAAATACTTCAGCCCACACATGCTCTACTTCTTTGACACCCACTTATACTCTGTCACAGCACCTATCACACCTTGCTACAATTATCTATTTACATGATTTCACCCAACACTCAAAAATGAGGCCTCTGTTGACAAAAGACCTACATGTCTTTCTTGTTCAAACTTCTAACTCCATGTAACCGAAAGTGTTTGACTCATGGTAATTTCTCAATAAAAACTTGCAAAAGAATTTAATAAATCTCTCCCTCCTCAAAATGCTTACTTCTAAACCAGAATAGAAGTTTAATTCTATGTCATGTGTCATGTAGTTCCTGGTGAGGAATGTAATGATGTAATATATGGCCCCTGACTGGGGGAATTTCAATTCATTCAAATAATTGAAGTGTTTTATTTTTATTGTTTTCTTCTCAAAAAGCTAGCTAGGGGCAGAAACCGTATCTATAAAGATCTTTGATCATGTCCCTGGCACAGTGCTGACAATTAAGTGCTTGATAATTTTAATGTCTAGGCTTTTTAGAGTGCTGGATTCCTATGTTTATCACAGGAAAAACTGGCAGAACTAAAATACTGTCCTAAAAGGCATACTGCTTTTCTCTTGACATCTTTATACATGTAACTGTTAAAATAAAGTATAACTTTATTTTATATTTTTATTAGTCCATGTGATATATCATGCTTAAGACTATATCGAGACATATGGACTCCATTTTTGGAAATATTTTCTAATTTAGCAGTTTAAAATACCCCTAAAACTCCGATCTAGATGTTGCTAATAGTATACATTATCCCTACCCCATGTTGTGATCTTCTTATAGGAAGGAAATTTGGCTTATGTAATGGTTTTCCCATAACATGTATAACATAATTAAGTGTATATTTGCTGAATGATGAAAACCAAGAAGTATGCTTTGTAGTGGTTCAGAGTAGGGAATTTCAGTATGAAATGAAGTAGAGAATATCCTAGTGGAACTGTATTTTTTAACCTTCCTATATACATAATTTCTTTATCCTATTTTAATTTTTTAATTTTTTAATTTTTTAATTTTCTCTTTATCACTTATTAACATTGAAGTGACTGGTTTATTTATATATCTGTGATATAGGCCCCAACAAAACAGGTTTTTGTTTCTGTTTTTGTTTGCTTGCTAGTTGTGAACAGGTTCAGCAAATTACCATCAGCAGGTCAAGTCTGGCCTGCAGCCTATTCTTGTTTTTTTAATAATTTTTATTGAACACACCGCACCCATTAATTTACATATTGCCTATAGCTGTTTTGGCACTACTATAGCTGACTGAGTAGTTGTAGCAGAGGCTTTATGGCACACAAAGTTGAAATATTTACTGTCTTGCCTTTTATAGAAAGTTTTCCAAATTCTTGACCAAAAGCAAGAAAAAGGGGTCCAAGATAAAGCTTTGTTCAATAACACTTTGCCACTCTTGCCAACAGAAGTAGAGGCAAAGATAAATGGGGTTCTCAAAAGAAAATCACCATTAATAAGAAAACCTGATAATGTCAGGTAGATTACAAGTGGGTTCTAGGTAAGGGTATTAGAAATTCTGGGTAATTAAAGGCTAGGCATGACATTTCTTCAACTATACCATCCTGGGAAGGCTAGTGCTATAATATCAAGAATAGAAGCTGATATTTCACTGTGGACCTAAAACCCAGGCTGTGAGGTTCCTCTTATCAGAAAGAGCAGGTTAAAGGAAGCAGAGGTTTTCCCGGCTGGCTGGAGAGAGGGGAGATTTGGTTGCCAGTATTTTGGTGGCAAGGAGCACTGAATTCTGAGCCATGTAAGTCAAGAGTCCAAAAGAGTGTTTGGAACCTTAGAATCCAGACAGAGAGACTGCAGAGCTACAGGCAGCAGCTCTGTTTATATATCAGAACCTCCTGCCAGAAAGAATTTGAGTATGGTATCTATGAAAAAGATTGGCTCTCTGCCTCAGCCAGCTGATAGGAGCTCATTGCATTGAGATTTGGAGTGCTGGAAATGTAACAGAGTCTGACTTACTGGTTGGCAATGCCAGAGGTATACTGGAGTCAATATTTCTTAAAGCTCAGAAGAAAGGAAGATTTCAACCTAACTTCTCATAGAAAACAATTAAAAGGACTTTATGATACTACAAAAAACCTTTGGGGATTTAATACTAATATAGTTCAATTTTGTTTTAACTGATAACCAATTCCAGATAAAGTCCTATGTCCTCCAAACTCAGGTACCATTTAAAGAAATCACAAAGTACACTGAAGTCCTATTTCCAAATGAACCTAACTTAATTTGGATTCAGACTTAAGATAATAGTAATAGACTGTGAGGTGAGAAATGAGGGTTACAACTACACTTAGGTTAAACAATTTCCACATGAGATTATATTTCCCTCTTCACCCTCTGTGAAAGTAATCTGCCTGAAACACATACTCAGGCCCTTAAACACATGCAACCCTGGACACTGTGTCACTGCTCAGCAATCAGTAGTATTCATTGTGCATTGATTGGGAGAAAAAAAAACATAAGGCAAACTCTTTTTTTCTTCCTTGAAGGAGCGCAGTGCACACTGCAGGCAATAAGTAATGACACAGACTCAAAACAAACAATAGTTCCTGTGGAGTGATAGGACAGCAGGTGTACTTTGCTAGAAAGTCAAGAATTGGGTCTCTGATGGCAATAGACTCAGGTTACTTGGAAATACTAAGCAATGTGGACTTGTATCCCACAGACTTGACCAACATACTCATTAGAAGAGAGAAAAGACTGAGTGGAATTGTGGGAAGCTGGATGGATTGAACAGGTAAACATTGGAGGGAAAAAGGAAAGAAAACCTATCTTTTGTAATGGGAGAATAAGAAAAGGTCAAAAGCATATGTAACAACAACAGTGTGTTTCTGAGTTGTTTCCTTGGGAATCCTAAATACTGCTGCTCTTTTCTTTTTATTATGTCCCTTGCCTTTGTTTTTTATTTCTACTCTTGCATTCTATATGAAGGAGTGAGAAATAGAACTAATTCAGGGTTAATAAAATTTGGAAAACATTCATCGATTGCTAGCAATAAACAGAAACTGAGCTAAACACTTTGGGCACCAAGGAATATATCTCTGCTCTAAAATTTGCAGTATAGTTTGAAAGTTATAGAGGTAAAGAATTATATAATAGAGTAATAATAGCCAATTAGTTATTCCATCTCCATTACCCAAAAATATTTAGTTCATGTCTTTATTTAGCATTTATTATAGTACTATACTGGTATAATTCCTCTGGCTTTACAGCAATTGTGGCTGTTTATCTGATTTTAAGACTTTAGATATGTCAAAAGGAATCATTGAATTCCATGGAAACTGTCAGAAATGAAATATTTATTTGTTGAACTGTTTACCTGACCTAACATTTAGTTACACGTTTTTTTTCTTTTTTTTTCTTACTTATAGTTGACATGAAATTTGTATTTTCATCTGCGTCAGGTGAGATAAAGAGAAAATCTGGAAGAAGTCTCTCTGATTTATTTATGCATGTTTATGTCTTTGTATAGTTACATAAAAATTTTGATCCAAGCCATGAACATAATTTTGGTTACACAAAAATGTAAGAAATTCATGTTGCCTGATTTTGCCTTCAGATAATTAACTTTGGAAACAAAGTGTTTTAGAGAAGCACCCTGTGTTGTTTTTGTTTTTTTCATTTTCATATCTCTATTTTCTGGATGATAAGTTGAGAACAGTAATGGGAAAATAAGAGAGACTGATGGAAGGGCTTCATAAAGTACTAGAGCTAGTCATCTTTCTCTTTTGGCATTTACCGTGAGAACTGAGTCACAAACCATAGGGAAAAATCCATGATATCAGGAATTGAAGAATGACTGTCTACAGAGAGCTTTTCAGCTTCTTCACTGACTGAACTGAGTTGCCTGGCAGCATAACCATTGGCAAGAGATGTAAACCTTTCAATTTACTTGGAAAATAGAAAGCAAGACTAGTCATTCTTGTGAGAATTTCCAGCAGTTTATCAGATTTTACTCATTAAAGGTAAAGTTGGGATTGTTTCTATCTCAGAAGTAAAAGGCATCATATATTTATCAAGGAAAAAACCTCCCTTTTCTTCTCTGGTCATTTCTTGAATAAATGAAATGTGAAGTGAAAGTATAGGCATCTTTGTCTTTCTATATAATAATGAGATATTTACTGGACAGCCACACCAAGTTGAAATTCTTTATGAGTCTCATGTTTTGGGAAATCACTCTCAAGAAAGAAAAGCCAGTAGAAGCAACTGCTCTGAGCAAAAGTGTAAGCTTAAAAGCAGTAACTTGCTGAGAAGCGGACTTGGCCCAATGGATAGGGCATCAGCCTACCACATGGGAGGTCCGCGGTTCAAACCCCAGGCCTCCTTGACCCGTGTGGAGCTGGCCCATGAGCAGTGCTGATGTGCACATGGAGTGCCCTGCCACACAGGAGTGTCCCCCTTGTAGGGGAGCCCCACACGCAAGGAGTGCATCCGTAAGGAGAGCCACCCAACGCAAAAGAAAGTGCAGCCTGTCCAAGAATGGTGATGCATACACAGAGAGCTGACACAAACAAGATGACGCAAGGAAAAGACCTGTACCACTAATAAAGATAGAAGCAGTCACAGAAGAACATACAGTGAATGAATGGACACAGAGAACAGACAACTGGGGAGGGAGAGAAATAAATAAAAAAATAAATCTTAACAAAAAAGCAAAAACAGTAACTTGCTAAGGTTTCTATAAAAGCTAGCTGTTTTTACCTTTTTCCCTAAAATGATTCTTGTAGACCAATCTCCATTTGATTTAATGGGTGTTCTTTTTTACTTTTGTCATTCTCCCTAGGTATCACTAATACATTAAAAAGTATTGCATAAAGAGGGCCATTGCATTTTGACATTGTGGAAATGTAGTTATTTTGTTAGGTAGATAACTAGCTGACCCTTCCCTTGACAATAAATAGAAAATGTTAACAACTTAAAATTAATCTTCTTGAGCTGCACACTTTTAAGGCAAATGAGTAACAGGCTCTTAACTCTGTCTTGTGAGTTTCAAACCATGTCATTGCAAGTACACTCCTTTTCCAAAATAAGGGAAATATATTTTTTCCTGATTTCCATTGAAACACATAATTTTAAGGGCATGAAAATCTACTTATATCCCTTATTTTGAAAGTATATGCCATTTTTATGCAAAGATTGCTCAGATAAAGGAAGGAAGACCCATACGTAGGAATCTTCAGCCCACTGTACAAGCCAAAACAAAATAAACAAGAAAAGGGGAAAAAGCTGGAAACAGAAAGAGTCTTGAATATGTAAGACAGATGTTTCCGTTAAAAAGGAGAGAGAAGATTTAGAAAAAGGAGTAATGAGAAGCTGGAAGCATGGTTGTTGCAGTTGGAAAAGTAAACTTTATTCTGATAATCAGAAAAATCATCATGAATTGCTAATGGAATTATATGTCTATATAGTGATGAAAAAAAGGAAGGGAGAGAGAAGAGCCAGAAAGCGTGTGTATATTTTCATTCATTGTATATAGGGAAGAGAAAAGAGAGCTCAGAATCCAAAATACAGGACTGAACACTTTTATACCAGAATATCAGATGGAAACAGGGGACCGTGGGAGGAAAACAGAGGTCATTTGTGTTACCTTGTCAGTAAAGTAAATAAGAGCCCACCTTCTACCACCCATCTTATATGAGGTTTATGGAAATTGAGAGTGCCAAGGCCTGAGGCAATTTTTCAATCCTGGAAAATGCTACAGATGAAAAAAAGGGGGGGGGGGGGTATGGGGTGGGGAAATTATCTGAAGTTCATGATTAGTTTAAACAGTAATTGTAAAAGGGACACATCAATATACTAACATTAGGAGTTTTGATTTCGCTCCCTATTCTTAATATTTCAGAGTTTTTCTTCTTGCTTCTAATATATATTGAGTATTTATTAGTAACATGGAAAAGTGATAAACATTTCACATGTAGCATCACATTTAATTCTTCTAACAAGCATGTGAGGTAAGTATTATACTTACTCTCAATTTATAAAATAAGGATCTGAGACTGGTTAAGTTACTTTCCCAAAGTCACATAGACAGTGAGTAAGAACTAGGATTCAGTGCCCAGTCTTCTTTATTTTAAAGTCTATAGTCTTAATTATTACTCCATATTGCCTTTTATGACATAAGAACTAATTTAATAGTATTTTAAAAAATTGCTGCTAAATATCTGAAGCATAATCTGGTGATTTATTTGTGAATCACATCAGATCAGATCTAGGCCTTATGACAGACATACTGAATTAAAACACACACACAGGACTGAAGTATGCATAGTTTTTAAAAGCTTCGTAGGTGAGTCTTAAGTGTCAAGAGAAAACAACAGAGAAGATTGTTTTCTGGAGGAGACTTAAATAATGTCTAATTTCTATGTGGTTTATGTATTAAAATATGCTTAGCCTCATTAGTCAACTGGAGATGCAAGTTAAAACCATTATCAGACACTGGTAGTTTGCAGCTGAAAACATATTCCTGAATTTTTTCTGTTCCTGTGGATGTGAACCTATTTGTGTATAAACTCGATGGGGTTACTTAGTTAAGAAGGAGTGGCTCATCTCAATCAGGATAGCTCTTAATCTTATCAGTGGAGTCCTTTGTAAGCAGAGTGAAAGTCAATCAGAGGGAAAGAGAGCCTGAGAGGGAGCTGCCAGAAGTGGACTTTAAGGGAACCTGGAAGAGAAGGGAGACACCTAGCTGCTGTGTCTTGGCATGCCTCAAACTCAGAACCAGGCATCACTGGCTGTCAGCCCCAGAATCCCAGTCTTTGGTAAGAAAGAAAGCATTGCCTTGATGATGCCTTGATTTGGACTTTCTTTTAGCCTCAAAACCATTGCCAATATTTAACTGATTCATTTCATGATATTTGCTTGAGCAGTTTAGGAAGCAAGCGGCTACTTTTTCACACCAACCAGAATGACTAACATCAAAGAGACTGATAATAGCAAGTGTTTATGAGAGCGTGAAACATCTAGAACTGCTGCTGGGACTATAAAATGGTACCACCATTTTGGAGAACTGTCAGGAAGTTTCTTATAAAGTTAAACATATATCTACCATATGATCTTGATATTCCATACCTAGAAATTTACCCAAAAGAGAAATGAAAACATATGTCCCCCAAAATCGTATATACAAATATTCATAGCTATCTAACACATGAGTAAAAAACTGAAAGCAACCCAAATAACCATTCAGGAGAATATATTTAAAAATTTCTGATATTCATATCAGTACATTCATATACTGTATGATATTCATATAGTACAATACTACTCAGAAATAAAAAGGGAAAAAGAAGATAAGTGCTACCTGGGTGAATCTTACAGAAAATTATGGTGAGCAAAAGAAGCTAGCTGATATAGTTTACATAAAGTACAAGACTAGCCCAAACTAATCTTTGTAGTACAAGTCAAAAGTAACTGGGAAGTAGATGTGGCTCAAGTGATAGACCTTCTACCCACCATATGGGAGGACCTGGGTTCGATCCTGGGGCCTCCTGGTGAAAAAGAAGAGAAAGCATGTGAGTGTGGCAAGCCAGTGCCTGCACAATTGCTGATGTGGTGAACCAGTACCCCATGCAAGTGAGTCATGCAACAAGATGATGATACATCAAAAGAGAGACAAGGGAAGATCAAGGTGAAGCCCAGCAGAGACCAGGAACTGAGGTGGCACAATAGACAGGGAACATCTCTCCCCATCAGAGGTCTCTAGAATCAAATCCTGGTGAATCCTACCAGAGAGAAAATGCAAAGAAAAGACAATACAAACAGCAAAAATAGGAGGGGGGAGGAGGATAAATAATCTTAAAAAAAAAAAAAAGTAAGTGTTTCTTCTGTGTAGAGGGGGACTGCTTTTGACTGGAAAAGGGCATAAAACTTTCTGGGATGATGTAAATATTCTATATCTTGATTTGCATTATGGTTCCACAGATGGATACAATTGTCAAATTCATTGTCTTGAACATTTAAGATCTTCACATGTAAATTATGCTGCAGTTTTTAAAGAGTATGTAGTTTATGTATCATTCCCTTCCTCCACTTAAAAAAGGGAAGCTGAGGCTCAAGGAAGAGACATAAGATTATATGCTCTCAATTTATAGAATTTACATCAAATTACAACTCTGCTGATTTTGAGGCCCATGCTTTTTCCATTCTACAATAGCTGTTCTATAATTATTATTCTCTCCTTCACAATCTAGCTATAAAATTACAAAAAAAAAAAAGTGAACCAACCATACTGGCACATATTTTTCATAATACAATTGTTAAGATGAGAAAATAGCAGAAACTTAAGCATCAAAATTAACTGATTTTTAACTATTTTCATGAACTGATACTGTCACCTCTCAAATTCTCTTTGTATCAATGATACCAGCCTCAATGTCCAAGAAGTACCAATTTTTTTTGTTGCTGTGGCTTATTTTTTTCTGAGTACCATATCTATATGTCTGGAAACAAGCAGGGGAGATGACTTGGCACCTTGCTTGGTATTACATTTTATGTTTAAGGAGTCCCTCCCACACTGAGTAAATTTAATGAACAGAGCACAGTTTCATTTCATAGAGTCACTCTGTAGATATTTGTGAATGATCAGTTTCTGTGCAGTTGAGTCAGAACGTACAGTTATGAAAGTACCATAAAACCTGTGTGATCACCACCTGCATGTAAAAAATGCCAGCAATAACTTACAAAATATTTCCACTGAAAATATGACTTTGACCCAGATGGCAAGATAGGCTGTGTTGGCCATAAATCTGTAGGCAGTAAATGGGCAGGTGGTAAATCTGTGATCGTTGCTACTGTTTTCTCAACACTTCATCTGTACAGACTTTTCCTAAGGAAATAAAAACTCAGAAAATATGGGAAACGAAACAAAACTCAGACTAGAAACTTAAGTGTGAAGCTATTAGTTTCTTCAGTTTTAGGTAACCTGTACTTAGATGACAGGCTCAGGTCTGAGATAACAGAAAGTAGTTAGGGAAAAAACAGAACTAGAGGATACAAGACTAGGGACCCTGCGTTCATTTCCTATAAGTTCTGGTAGCAACATCATCCTAAAAATGTGAAGTTTGTTGTTTGTCATTAAATATAAGGGCAAATATTCCCTACATATAAAAAGTTTGCCTTCTAACATCTACTTCCTATCACAATTGCTTCCCCTCAGAATGAGAAAAAAGCTATAATAAAGTTACCATGGATAGAGAGGAAAAAACTACAGTCAATTTGGAAATTTGTGATCAAGTGGTTTAAATTTGGGGGCAAGATCTCATTCTCTTGAGAAGGAATTTGGTTTTCCCAAGAAAAGAATGGGTATATCCTCTATCATACTTTGAAGAAGTGTTTAATCCTGAGGCAAGAAATTTTGCAGAAGTTTCATGTCTGGAGGGAAGTACATACATTATTTTTTAGAACTGGTATATTTGAGCCAGATTCTGAGCCACATGTTCCATTTGCTGAGAGGAGAACTGCTCTTTCCACATAGAGTTAGATTATGGCAAAATGATTCCATCCCTTAATTTCCGGACCTATGTGTTCTTCCTACTGGGGGCTCAGCACTATATAAACACCCCTGATTCCATGCATAATATGGGTCCTAGAAGATAACATCCTTTCTCCTAGAATACTGCCTGCAACCTGGCACTGCAGCTGTGCCTTCAGCAGGGTGTTCCAAAACATAAGGTCATCATTTTCTGAATTAAGTATGTGACATGACCAATGGATCATTGGTCATGGTTTCACTCGTGCAGCAAAGGAACACAGGTCAGTGGGATTGCATGATAATTGAAGAGTGGGATTGGATAAGGCCCTCCAGGCAGGAAGAGCAGACTTACACTGGGAATGTATGTCTAATACTCTGGAAACAAACCATTGACCTTGTCAGGACGGAAAATAAAAATGTGTAGTGAATTTACCATTCAGTAGCCAGTTAGACTCCTCAAGGAATGATGCCACATTTAGGGTTCAGCCTTGGACTTTATTGCCAACAATTTGGACATTTGATAGCAATGGTAGCTAGATTAGCCTTCATAAGTGGGAGGTGATGTTGGTGGACCCAAACTTACTATTCATATTTGCTATCATGGCCTCCTTGTTTATGTGTTCATCATTCCAACACTCACGTGTCCAGTGACATGACAGTAGCTGGTTGGTAAGTCATTTTATTCTACTTGATTGTTTGGTGTCTCTTCCATTGTGCATGTTCTCTAGTAGGTATTAACATGTCATTCAAAGATCTTCTCACTTTTGCTTTCTCCCCTAGGTGCATCTGCATGCCTCTACCTCATATAATTCATTGTCTACCATATTCCGTTCTTTCATTCCAAGGCCATTTGCCAAAGCCACTTTTGGGGCAGCTTTTCTTTCCATACAAAGTAGATGACCAGATGCACTGCTTGAATCCCACTCATTGAGAAAATTTTCCCTATCACTATCTTCCAGGTGTGCTCTGAGTACCCTGCATAAATCTATAGTGTCCATTTTGGGTTCACACTCAGAACATTCTACAATATTTCTGTAAACCAAACTGAAACTCTTTCTTCCTCCATTAATTGGTCATGACTGATCTCCCACGTGGCTTAGATGTGAGTAGAAGGATGGATGCTGGAGCAACAATGCAAAGTACCTTGAGATTCTGGACTACCTGCTCATGTAGCTTATTTGAATCCTCTTGTTCTATCCTTGCTCCATTCCAAAAGTCCCACTTCCATCTTATGGTATTTGGAGAGATTGGTCCAACAATAATGCTTAAGGTTTGCTGAGTCTGACAGGACCTAGCTCATGATCATATGAATTCTTACAATTGTCACTTAGAGTCCTATAATCAGATGCTCTGTTTCTATCTGGGCCCAGTAGATGTTTTTCAAAACCATATAGTTTTCCATTGCAGATGTCATGTGCTACCTTCAGAACCCCAGGGAACTATGTTGTGATTCTCTCACTGGAGCTTGCCACATACTCCAAGTAGCATCTTTTATGATGATTAATACAACCAACATTGTACTATCTGCCAGATTGTATGGCCCAAATGGTGAGGATGTTGCACTTTTCTGTATTTTTCTGCTTGGGCAGATTGTAAAATTTGTATCAACATTTTGTACCAATATATTTCTAGGTATGTAATAAACAGGTTCTCTCTTGAACCCCAAAAGACATACTAGATATTGTGCTCTTTCTGTGTGTGTTAGGAGGTGTAAGTTGCAATAATGTCTTTTACTTATGATCCTTCAAATTTTTTCAAGTGTCTTATATACCTTAATCTTTATAGATTGTATCTCACACCCTCTGGAATACAGGTCTCCTACTTGTACATGCCTCCAGCATGCTAGCTACCTCTTGGTCATATAACAGATTAATATGAAGTACTGTGGGCTATCCATTGGATTATACTGTGACAGAGGACAAAATAGTTAAGATAGTCCTGGGACAAAACTATAAATTAATATCATCCCATCCATGTGAATCTGAATTGTTTTTTATTCTATTTTCTATTTGAGATAGAAAAGAATACATTTGCCAGGACCATGGCTTCATACCAAGATCCTGAGGCCATATTAATTTTCATTAGCAAATATACCACATCTGGGATGGCAGTTGCAAAGGGACTGTTATCAGGTTGAGGTCACTTTTCTCTTCCATGATCCATCTTGTTTCTCTATAGTACTGACTAGTAAATTAAATAGGGTAACATAACAAATAACTCTGCATCCCGTAGATCCATAAAGCTGGCAATCATCTCCAGCTCCTCCTCTACTCCCATGTTTTATTTTTAATGTCATATCTTAGCTGGCAGATAGGAAGTTGGGGAAAGGAAGGAAGTTCAAAGGCTTCCATGTGGTCTTACCCAGTATGATGGCTCTTACCCTAGTGAACAAAGACCCAGTAGACACTTGCACTAACTTCCAAGTACATCATTCTCAATTATACATTCAAGGAACAGAGAAATGAGCCTTTGGGAGCACACTATAAGCTAGGCATTGGCAAGATTCCGTTTATTACCTGACACCTCTAACAAGAGGACAATTATGATGATTTAGGTTCTAAGTATCAATGTCAAATCAGATCATATGTTCCATAGTCCTAAAAATATCTGGATATTTGCTTTCTCTATTTAAATGACCATAGTGCTTTTGCAGAAAGGGAAATCATTACCATGTATACTCACCTTACAGTTGCAGGGTCTTTCCTCCCTACCACATCTTCAGTCAATAGGCTATGGGTCTGAAATTTGGCTCAGGTCAGGAAACTGGGCCAAGAATTTTTATGCATGTAACTGACCAATCTGATTTGCCTTCTTTTGCTGGTACAAGCTGACTATTACCCTTATTGACAACCCCTAGCAATGCCTTATTCTATCTCCATAGCACTCTGTAGTTCAAATTTCCATGACTATCACTCTTATATTGCCATTCATTGCAAAAAATGTAAACCCCTTGCTTCTAGCAATTAAGCACTGATTTGGGGTCCTATCTTGGCCTACTGATATCAGTGGGCCAAGATCTGTAACAACCTCTCCTTCTTCCAGTTCTGGTCTACAGAGGAGAGCACCATTGGACTTTTACTAGGCTGGTGCTCTTTCCTTCAACAGATTATTTATGACCTTCGTAAATGGTATGTTTTTTGCCTTTGCATGGTGTATAATCACCTATTAATATCTACTTGGTCTTCCAGCTGGACATTGAATATCGATTCCAGCATTCCCCTGAGCCTTCTAGTCCATTCCTTCAGAGCCTCCTATGGCAATTCTGATATTTCAGCTTTCCTCAATGTGAGCTGCCATTTTTTTCCATGTTTCTAGGAGTCATACTAGTAGGGAGTTCACAATATCTCCTAGGGTGGATCTTTGCTAGTATGTTAGCTATGTATCTTGGGAAGGCATTCCTGAGTCAATATATTCTTCTGCATTCAATTTAATGTACAAGCCCCTTTATCAAACACCCTTGCAGTCTCATCCTACCTGCCCTCACCAAGCTTTAGCTAGTGCATGTCAACTGTGTTCAGGAGCTCCTTTTAGCCAGAAACCATTTCCTTCTTTGTCATGTCCAGCATGTCCCAGCTGGATTATTCTGTGGTTTGTCATAGTTAAGACCTTGTGCTAGGCAGATGCCTAGATTGATCCATGCTGCCTTGGAGAGGAAGGGAGTTTACATTGTCTACTAGCAGGTTTGGCAGCTAAGTTTTGCTATGTCTCAAGTCATATCTGCAGGCTAAGAAATCTTAGAGAGTCTAAGAGGTCAAAATGTTTAGGGGCATCCAGCCAGATGTCTTCATCCAGACCTTGCCCTCAGTTGATGTTTAAATTTCTTTCATATCATCTGGCATATCTGTCAATAAAATCTTGATCTGGGTTGTCAGCCTTCTCCAACCTCTCACTAGTGGAGGTACAAGCGTCCCTGTATGAAACCAAAGAGGCCCTCTGACTTCTACATCAAGCTTTCAATTACCTGTTGAATACAGCTTATTCTTTCCATAGAGCAGTGTTGTTCAACAGATATAATGTGACCTACATATGCACTTTAAAATATTTCTAGATGTCACATTGTAAAAAGTAAAAAGACACAGTTCATTTTAATTACAATAATATGTTTTATTTAACCTAATATATCCAAAGTAGTATCAGCTTATCATGAAATCAGTATAAAAGTAATGAGTTATTTTGCATCCATTTTTATTTTTAGAACTACGTCTTTGGAATCTGGTATGTCTTTCATACATACATTGCATTTCAGTTTCGACTCACCACATTTCAAATGTTCAATAGCCTCATTTGATAGTGGTTGATGTACTGGGCAGCATATCTGTAGAGCATCAGGGTACTTAGCAATAGCCATCTAACCCTAAAATTATTTATCTATTATTTTTGCATATGTTTTAAATGCCTGAAACATCAGCTTCCAGTCCATGCTCTTCTATCAGTATATCCTCACACCCTCCCAAGTTTCCAAAGGTGGAAGTTTCAACAATGACCGCATTATGCCAGAGGTTGTATCCTCCCCTAGTGATGTGTCATTGCCAGTCACGTGGCATATGATCCAGCTTCAAAGACTAAACCCTAACTTATGGCCTGCTTTCTCAGACCACTCCTGGTGCAAACCGCCACAGGTAGGATTCTCTGGAAGCAACTATTGAAGTGGAGTTTGGTATTTAAAATACTAATAGGCAACAACATCTGTGAAAGGAAGGAAGAAGGAAGCAGGATTAGGCAGAGGAAGAGTCAAACAGTGATGAATGTTTAATAAAGTCTTAACCAACCTGTTGGGGACATTTTGGAACTAAAATGGCCCATGAGAATTATGCCATGCCAATGAAATAGCTAGGATGTTTTATTCCTACCTTATTTAGTCACTGAATGTGGGCTGCTTGGGTAAGGCAGGTCTCTGTGGCTGATACCAACCATGAAGAAGTTAATAGCTAGGAGCAGTCTTCCTGTCACATCCTCTGGACATGTTCATCAAGTCCTTTCTGGAGGGGGAGTCAGGGAAGCATAGATCCATGTATACCACAGAGGCCATTGGTAACGTTCAGATGGAGAGTTTCTGCTAGACTGGTAGAAGCAAAACCCTAATTGGATTGGTTTGAGGAGCAAAAGTATCTATGGAAAACCCAGCAAGTTGGTTGACTATAAAGGCACATGAAAGAATTGGGGATACTTGAAAGAGGACTGAAGCTAAGGCATTTTGGTTTTGTTTTAAAAATAAGGGATAACAAAGGGTGGCCTTCTGGAAAATGAGAAACATGCTTTGGCTAAATAAGGGATATTTTCAAAAGTTCTTGAGAATTCAAAAGGAATGTGAAAGACACACAATTTGAAGGGCAGAACTTTGATAGAGTCAGGGATATTTTGTCCATGATAGTAGTTAAGAAGGCAGAAGAAGTTGGTACAGATGCAGATCAATTGATAAAGTTGGTATGGGAAGAGAAGGGATTTCATAACTGATGGTATAAAAGAAAGTTTTCTACAAAATGGGGAGAAATAGGGGAATGGAAAGAGAGAATAAACCGAAGTTCTGTAATTGTTTAGTGTAGGAAAATAAGTTCTCATATGAGTTTTGTGGTCATGAATTTACATTCAGACCAGATAGCAAGTGGTTAGGCAGATACTTGAATTTTACTGTGGTACTGGGTTCACAGATGAGTGTGACACAGGATAATTGGAGAGAGGGAATTAAAGGTTTTTGCAGGGAATTGATGTTATTGATGCATTTTTGAAATGCAATTTGAGTAAAAGGGGAAAAAAGGATATAGGATTTTTGATTGATGATTAAAAAATTGTAATATAAATGACCTGAAAGTCTCAATAAAGATGAAGAATTGTGGGAAGATGTTTATATTAGCTAAAAGGGGCTGATGCAAGTACCAGAAATCTGTTGGGTTTTATGAAAGGTATTTATTTGGGTTAGAAGCTTACAGTTACCAGGCCATAAAGCATAAGTTACTTCCCTCACCAAAGTCTGTTGTCCCATGTTGGAACAAGATGGCTGCTGACATCTGCAAGGGTTCAACCTTCCTTCTCCCTCTTAAGGCTCTGTGGGCCCAGCATCTTCCTATCTCAGCTGTAGGTTGGTATAAGTCTTGTCTTTCTCTCAGGGCTCATTTCTTTCCAGGCTTAGCTGCTCAGGTCTCTCACAAGGTCAGGGGTAAACTATTACGTGAATAGTTTGTCTTTCTTCCCGGGGCCTCTGCCATTCCTACTGGAGCCTTCTCTCTTTCCTCATGTATCTGCTTCTCTGTGTGTTTACTTCCTGGGGCTCCAGCAACAAGAACTCCAACTTTCTCCTCTGCCGTGTCCTTTACTCTGTGAGTACCACACACCAAGGGGGCAGGGAGGGGGCACTCAACATCCTACTGATGTGGCCCAATCAAAGCCCTAGTCATAATTTAATCAAGTAAAAGTGAAACCTCTGAAGTTAATACAATCTAACTGGTATGCGCAGAGGAACATGCCCGTTTACAAACATAATCCATTATCTATTTTTGGAATTCATAAACAATATCAAACTGCTACAATGCTCTAGAGTGGTTGAGCAAAGGATAGCCCGTGGTGGATGCTTGGATTTGAGATCTCAAGGCAATGAAAAAATGCTCAAAGTTTTTGATATTGGGATGGTCATGAGAAACAAGCAGGACTGGTCCTTTGGACTTGAAAGAGCAGTATTTCCTCCTGGAGACAAAAGTGGGATATCAATGTCAAGTCAACTGCAGACACAGCTGAGCCCATCCCTCATCAAAGTGATAAGCAGCGAAGTCTGCAAATGAAGCAGCAAACACTTCTTACCAAGTGTCCAGAATGATGCTTTGTTGATTAAACACATTCCCTGATCTCAAGGAGTTATAAAATACATTTATGGATTTAAGGCATGGGAAAAATACTAAAAAAAAGTTAAGAATATTGCATTTCCCAATTCCATTTTCAGCTCCCTTGCTACTATGTAATGAAATAGTCACATTCTTCCAAGATATTGGGACTATACCTTAGAGACATATAGTAGTTATTCCACTGATGTCCAAGCTCTTCTCTGAGGTTCTTCAGTTAAATTAAAAATCCCAAATATGTGGTCAGTGGATTTTTTGTTTTGTCTTAGTGTGTCACAGAAATCCCTGTTAAAGTTCCTCCATTAAAATACAAACAGTCCAAGAAGGGGTTAAATGTTAAACCTCTCACAACCTCTAAATTCGATTAAATTTACTAGAGACCAATGACTGATTTAAGTGGAATGGGAAACTGAGAGGTAGAAAAAGCAAAGGAT
This sequence comes from Dasypus novemcinctus, assembly GCF_030445035.2. NCBI lineage: Eukaryota > Metazoa > Chordata > Mammalia > Cingulata > Dasypodidae > Dasypus > Dasypus novemcinctus. The sequence goes on from NC_080681.1 coordinate 57,533,521, forward strand.
GATGGTATTAATAACAAATTTTACCTATAGCATATAAGACTGGGGATTTGTTCCCTATGTACATGCAAAGAAAAGAGATTCCTACTGATTGGCATCTTCAGACTCAGGGTAATTATAGGCAATGAGATTCTGTTAAAGGAACATTGAATATTGAGTCAAATGACCTGGACCTACTGAAGCTTGGCTCTGCCACTTTCATTCATTCACTCATCCATGCATTTGCTCAACAGATACTAATTTAGCTACTATTAAGTGTCAAGCACAGCTTTTTTAAAAATGTGAGGAAACAATAATGCATAAATTAAAAAGATCTTTCACAGGCTTACCTTCTCTTCTGAGGTGGAGAAGGAAGGAAAACCATATATAAGTGAATAAATAAATAAAATATATAATTTTGAATTGTAAGAACTATATAAAAAATGAGATATGGTAGTGACATAGCTACTGACCTGAGAAGAGGGTGGGTAGATAGCTACCATTCAGTAAATTGATCTGGGAAGCCCTCTCCAAGGAGGTGACATTGGCTCATGGATCTGAATGATGAGAAGGAACTGGGGTGTATGCAAACGAAGTATGCCAGTCAGAGAAGAGAGCAGCTAGCTGTGTCCACTCAGATAATAACGTTGACTTCTCTGCACTTAATTCCCTCATTAATAAGTGGTGATAATATTCCCTCAGAGATTGCTGTAAAAATAAATAACAGATGGCATGGTGTCTAGGAGATGCTACATCATCAGTAAAATAGGATCTTGCCCTCAGTATTTCTTCACTGAGTCCTTCTGTTGATATCTGTAATCCCTGTGAAGGTGTTTCACAGAGCCTGAGGGAGAATCTTTTGACATTGTACTTGTTAAAAAACCTCCAGAATATCAATGAAAGTTTTCCTTGACATCTGGGCCTAGGAATGTCCACTTTATGGAAAGGTAAATATGAGAAATACATACCTTAATAACCAAAGTTTAGCAAATTTGACAAGCCTTGTACAATATTTTTTATTTCAGTAAACTCATTCCACAGCTTTTAATGCATTTCAATACTGTATGTTTATTCAGTATTAAAACTATTTCCTTATATCCATCATGGTATTAGATTACCTGACTGGAAAATTGCAAAGTTAACTATAAGGTAAGTGGTCCAGACATATTGGAGATTGTGGAGGGGAGATGCTCTATGCTGTCAATTCCATTTTCGGAGTAGAAGAATAATTGTGAATTTTAAAAATGCCATTGCAATATAATTGGGCTTCTTTTTAAAATTTAAAAATAATAGGAAAAAAGTCATTAGGACACAAAAGAAAACTTAATGTAAGTGTAGGAGACCTCTTCCTACCTCTGTCTGCCAGTACTAGTTAAGTCAGAGTTTTAATAACTATTAAAAGTACAGATTGCTAGCTTGAATAAATGAAAATGTATTCTTTTTCTCTAAAGTTAAAGCAGCTCATGGCTTACAATCAACTTCATCTGGATCAACCATCACAATTCACTGACAATAAAACCCTTTGGAAAGTCTTTTAAAAGACAGTTGGACTGTGGTTAACAGAAGAAATATGAAACATGCAAGTACATAATAGAAATACAGTAACTGGGTGGGTTGGGGGGAAGATACAGCAAATGTAAGATATTGGCTATAGTTAGTAGCAACGCTTTGACAACGCTCTTTCATACAGTGCAAGATGGGGTCATGTTTGGGGGCCCTATATGATGATATGCATGTTTGTTTTATAAGTTCACAACTTATGCTGTATACTGACTGTTTATGGATGTTCACGTATGAATGATAAGCTTCAATAAAAGAAGTCTTTTAAAAAGACAATTACCATTTGTTCAGGGATGGTTTTAGTTTCCCTCCATGCAAAGCATATTTTCTTTCTGTCCACTTTCCCCCTTTTCTTGCTCTAATCAATTTATTCTAAACCAGAAGTGTTTTAAGATCACAAAAGAGTAAAAGACTTCGATAAGTCATACATTTAATTTCTATATCTCTTATCCAAGCCACACTGGAGCTACCTTAAGAGTGTTGAGTATCCATACACTACACACACACACACACCCCTTCAAAACTTCTCATAGCAGATTGTATATACCAGCCTCCTGTTAGCAGAAAGTTATATGCCATACATTATAATGATGTTACTATGAATGTGGAGGGTAATTAATACAGAACGTATTTGTTTATTTTTGTTATTGCAATGGCTACCTTTGGAAAAGAGGATATGTTTTTAGCTTTCAGATGTTAAATTAGTATTTTTTTATCTTCTAGATCCACTGCATTGCAAGGGGTTGGCGGACATACTTTTATCTTTATAAACCCAGTGCCTAGTACAAAGCCTCAGAAATAGAAGGTACACAACAAATGCTTTTTGAATTGATGAATGTTTATGGCAACTTAGTTTACTATTGTTCCACCATGTGGGTGGCACTTAAACCACTCTCAGAAAAGTGAGACAAATGAGATAGCTAGCTGAATTTCCATGGCTGTAAATTTCTGGAGATGAGACCAGGGCCTCTTATATCTGTTTGCTTAACTGCCTTGTTTAATGATGATGGGAGATGTGTGGTGCTGATACAGGTTAATCAAAAATTCACAAAAGCACTACTCTCCACAAGGGCTCACACATTTCTGCAACACCAATAAATTGGAAACAAACAATGATTGCAGGCATAGCCATTTTTCTTTCCTCTGTGGCCATCACTTATCTTGTCAGTTCCTGTGCTGCTGCTGCTGCTTTTGCACACATGGAGATGTATGTTTAATAAACACTAGGTGGAGATCTTTAAAGGGATGCTCTTCAATCACAATGCTGTTAAGCATCTAATCATGTCAATGGGGAAAAAAAACAACACATACACACACTCCTATTAGGTTTTGCTAGTCTGTGACGAATTGCCTTATATAGAAAACAAGCTATAGATAGATGGGTATTGCTATTGTCATTTTTATTTGCTTTGAGCTAATTTGGAGTGCAATGATTTAAAAACTTAGATAATTTTCTGTGGGAAAAAAATCATACATTCTTTTTGGGTGTCTACCCTTCTGAAAGTCTCTCATTTCCCCTTATTGTTCTCCTCTCCTTCTGAAATAACAATTTGTAACAAGGGGGTGGGAAAGTAATTATGCAAAAGATCCTATTCATTTTAATTTTAATGCTTTTAGAATTTCAGAACTAGTATTACCTCAGATTGCAGAGCACATAAAGAGCATTCTCTTGTTTATACAAAAATCATACAAAGCATGAGAGCCTCCTTTTAAAAAAAATATTTTCTATTTATTTTTAAGCTACTTAGATTACATAAAATGTTACATAAAAATATATAAGGGACTCCCATATGCCCCACTCCCCACACCTCCCACTTTTCCCCACATTAACAACTTCTTTGGTTAGTGTGATACATTCATTGCCGTTGATGAACACACACTGGAACATTGCCACGCAGCATTAATGGAGAACTTCTTATTTGTTTCTATTTGTTATTGCAATAGATACCTTTGGAAAAGAGAATGTGTTTTTAGCTTTCGGATGTTAAATTAGTATTTTTTATCTTGTAGATCCACTGCATTGCAAGGGGTTGGAGGGCATACTTTTTTCTTTATAAACCCAGTGCCTAGTACAGAGCCTCGGAAATAGAGGTACACAACAAATGCATTTTGAATTGATGAATGTTTATGGCAACTTAGTTTACTATTGTTCCACTATGTGGGTGGCAATTAAACCACTCTCAGAAAAATGAGACAAATGAGATAGCTAGCTGAATTTCCATGGCTGTAAATTTCTGGAGATGAGACCAGGGCCTCTTATATCTGCATTTAGTTTCTAATGCACAGCATTAGTTTACATTGTAGTTTATACTCTCTCCCATTCCATTCTGTAGGTTATGGCAGGATATATAATGTCTGGTATCTGACTTTGCAATGTCATTCAGGACAACTCCAAGTCCCAAAAGTGCCCCCATATTACACCTTTTTCCCTCTGCCTACCTTCAGCAACTTCAGTGCCACTGTCCCCACATCAATGATAAAATTTCTTCCATTGCTAGAATCACAATAAATCTATAGTAGAACACCAGTAAGTCCACTCTAGTCCATATTTTATTTCCCAATCTTGAGCATTCTGGGATGGTGATGCCCATTCCACCTCTAATTGAGAGGGGGTTTCAATCCCATATGGCTGATTAATGGGACTCTCTTGCTTGCAGTTGTAGACTCTCTTTGGTTGCTTGGTGTGGTGCTTGTCCATCCTCTCCTCCTTGTTAGTTGTCCTTGGTGAGGCTCAGGGCCCAGCTGGCACGTGGGCAGCCCAGAGATTCAAGTCTCTTTTGATACAGTTTGTAGAATAGTCCCTCCAGGCCTGTACCAACTGTGTGACTGACACATTTCCCTAAACTCTCTTCCAGGTTGATTTTCTTCATCTTTAAATAGGGAAATTATTTACCTGGCACAATAAATAATATGATACCGACATTGCCAAATAAATAATGTGCTTTAATGTAGATAAATCACTTAACAAGTGCTCATAGAAGGCACTTAAAAATACTTGTTTTCTTCTCCACCATAGCGTGTTGATAATAGTAGGGCTAGAACAGTCTTCGAATCAGAACCTGAAAAACCTAAAGTAGATGATAAAGAAATTAAAATTTGAAATATCACAGTGCAACTTTCTTCTCCTTTGAATGGATTCAACTTTGCATTTTCAGATTATTTCAGAGTGATTTTCTCTCTTCTGACTTTTAGCTTTTTGATGTTCGGTGATTAGCTGTGGTGTTTGTGGGGGAAGTGATTATTTGATTTATTTTTCCTGGTAAAATATTCTATGATGTCATTTTCTTATAATCTTAACTAGTTAAAATTTTCACTGTTGTATAAATAAATGACTTTTTAAAAATGTAAAAGATGATATACATGTATAAGAATTTGCATGGAAAATGTTTTTTGGGTAGTGTAGAACAAATCATGAAATATGACCAAGCTCTTCTTTTTTACATTTTTGTATTTATGAAAATAGACAAAAAGAACCTCCTTGGAAACTCAAGATTGGCTTTTTAGTACCTATGGTTTCCCCTCCCTTATCGATGGACTTCTGTATTATGAAACTTATTTAGAATTGAAGTAGGAATAAGTCTTTTTAAGGGAAACTGATTACCTGATTTGTCTCTTCTAAATTTTAGGATTGCATTGCCAATACTCAGTTGGGTCTGATGGCTTAAAAGGTTGGTTGGGGAAAAAAAGATTGAAATGGTTTGTTACCTAACTTGTAAAAGTAAAAAAAAAAAAAAAAAATTACAAACTGATATTAAATCTATACCATGAAATAAAATCACATTAAGTGTTGTATGAAGTTAAATTGAACATGAAAATTTCCTATTAACTGTAATTTCTCTTCACAAAGAATTGATTAAATCATTAGATCTGCACTGTGGTATCTCTGTCCTCTATTTATTTGTTTGTTGTGACTTTTATTTATATCTACTACTGTTTAGGTTTTCTTTCAGAGTTTTGTTGTTATTGTTGTTCATTTGACTGATTGATGTTTTCTTATCTGTTAAAGAAAATGTTCAATCTCTGTCTAAAAATGTTCGTATTTTCAATCGAAAGTCTTTATTAGCCATATTTTAGTGCCTAATTGTATAAAATTCATTGTGATATACTTTCCAGTAACTTTGCAAAATGATCCATACGGTATTTAATTTTTAAAAAGATGAATATATCTGTAGAGTACTTAAGTTTGTGTAGCACACTAGCATTATAAAATGATGATTAAAATCAAGGGTTTTAGTGTCAAGAGACATCTAAGTCTGAGCCAACCTCTGCAATCGACTTGTCTCATACCTTGGACAAATTATTTAGCCACTCATTTAAAATAAAGCCATGAATAAGGATAATAAGAGTGTCACCTTATAGGATCATTGTGAGGATTAGATGCATTAATGTATACAAATTTCTAACCACAGTTATGAGAAAATAGTAAGTGTTCAATAAATATTAACTGTTGGTTTATTATAGAAATTTTCCAAGTCAGAATATGTCTCTGCAATAATGCAACTGGTGTGGTAGGGAAAAAACATAAAACTGCTGGCTTTTTTTTTTTTTTTTGAGGGAGTCAGGGAGTATTTCCAGAAGGCTTTTGAGTTGAAAAGACACATATACTAATTTGATACTTATTTATATTGCACAATTAAAAGTCTTATTAGAATGGGGCTTTTACTCTTTGCCCACGTTAAGCTCCAAATCATAGGGATTCAATCTACAGTAGAAAAGAAAGACTTTTGAGATGATTTGTAAATTCAGATGGTGCTCAGCTTCAGGAATATTTTATGTTTTTTAATATTTTATAATGACTTTTTAGAAATCTCAGTATCAGAAATCTCAATATCAGAGATCATAAATCTCAATATATGCTATTGTCTAAACTCTGAATAAACAGAATAGAAATAGGCCAGGGAACTAACAATATCCAAATGGGACATAGGGTCTCTATTTATTGTGGCATGGTTTTCTATGATATATCTGATATTATAATTATGTATTATCCATTCCAAAATTGAGATTCCTCAATTAGATTTTCCTTAATTTTAGAAATAATAATGGAAATTTCTTATTAAATGAGTGGCAGATGTTTTGCATACAAAGTTACTGCAAAAAAAGGGGGTAAGAGATTGAAATCCTTACTTCATTTTGAGATTATTTCCAATCATTTTATTTTGATAATGAGAACTTGAGAGGTTTGCAAAAACAAATTTTCCAAAGTCATTATTATTTCATTAACCACTTAATTTCTGTTTACCTTTCCAATGCCTATTACTGAGAACATGAATAAAAATTTGTCATTTAAATAAACCAGGTGCACATGCGTTTTAATTCTCCGCCTATTATATATTACAGCAGGCAAGTAGTTAAGCATTTTACAAAAAAGAAACATGAGAAATTGTAAATATTGTTTGCAAACTATAATGAGCTTACAATGAAATCTCTAGCTAAATACAACATTCCAATTATCTCTAAAATTGTGTTAGTGTGTTATTATCTTTGAGAGTGAGATGCAGAAAAAAGTACACAGCCATCGCTGTGAATTCACATGTGAATATAATTGGATGGTTTCTACATATGCAGTATGTAGTTTACACTCTACTGTGAGATCAGCTACTGGACCATTGCCAGCAGATCTCTTAGAACTGCATTACATCTGTTCTTGCTAATTAATTCACCTTGCAGCATTCATAGTGGTTGGGAAGACTGGCAACAGGGCTTGTGATTGCTGTTGATTATAAAGTTTATAACACATGAATAAACAAACACAGTCTAAAGTGAGTGTCATATTCCTAGCAGTCATTTCCAAATATTATATAGAAAATTTACTTCATATAAATATCAAAAATGGGGAAACGGACTTTGGCCCAGTAGTTAGGGCGTCCGTCTACCACATGGGAGGTCCGCGGTTCAAGCCCGGGGCCTCCTTGACCCGTGTGGAGCTGGCCCATGGGCAGTGCTGATGCGTGCAAGGAGTGCCCTGCCACACAGGGGTGTCCCCCACGTGGGGCTCCCCTACGCGCAAGAAGTGCACCCATAAGGAGAGCCGCCCAGCACGAAGGAGGGAGCAGCCTGCCGAGGAATGGCGCCATCCACACTTCCCGTGCCGCTGACGACAACAGAAGCGGACAAAGAAACGAGACGCAGCAAAAAGACACAGAAAACAGACAACCGGGGGAGGGGAGGGGAATTAAATAAATAAAAATAAATCTTTAAAAAAATAAATAAATAAATAAATAAATAAATAAATATCAAAAATGAAGGAAATGGTAGAATTGTGTTCTTAGACTCCTGGCTCCTGTCCCTTTTATCATCAAGCATTTAATCTTTCATTTAAGACTGGTACCTGATTTATTATTTTATTTTTGTTCTTCATTTTATATAGATATATATTAATATATTATTATTTATGTAAATTAGATAGTTATAGCCTGTTATGCTTTAATTTTATAAATAAATGCCAATTGTGTGTAAGGTATTAGGAATATAAAAATGAAGGTCACTATTCTTTGACCAGGAGAGAAGGAACTATAAATGCATTTCAATTCATTCAACAATGGTTTATTGAGCATCTACTATATGACAGAAACTGTTCTAGACACTAGGGATTCAGCAGTGACCAAGATGGATAAATATTGCTGTTATCATAGAACTTTCATTTTAGTGGAAGGGGACAGCAAGCAAAACACATAAATAATTCATGCACTATGTTAGAAGATAAGTACTTTGAAGAATTTTTATCAAGGAAGATAGAAGGATAAAATTTGTAGAATGATCAGAGGTATCATTTTTTGCCAAGATGATATTTGAACAAAGACTTAAAAGTGGTACAAGAGAAAACTGTGCATAAATATGAAGAAAGTGTCCAGATAAACAAGATGGCAAGTTATAACCCCTGAGGCAGGATGAGGAAGAATGTCAGAAAGCAAGGAAGCAGTAGGGCAGGAACATAGTGGAAAGGTACAAGATATGATGTCAGAAAAGAAACAGAATGAAGAGGAGAAAGCCATTGTCACCCCTGAAAGGACCTTACCTTTTCCGCTGAGTATTGTAGAAGACTCCGGGAATGTTTGAGTAGAAGAGTTATATGATCTGATTTACTTTATTAGAAGTACAGTGGTTCTGTGTTGAGAAATGATTGTAGGGGGAGAAAAACGTAGCAGGAAGAGCAGTTAGTAGGCTATTAAAATAATCCAGGCAAGAGGGGGGTGGTGGTGCAAAGTGATTCAATTCTGGTTGCAATTTGAAGACAGAACCAAAAGATTCTCTGATGCACTGGATGTGAAGTGTCAAAAAAAAGAGAGGAACTAAGGATATCTTCAAGGATGTCTTCATGGATTTCTGGCATGAGCTAACCACTTATCAGTAATTGAGGTAGGAATGATAGAGCGCATAGCAAATGCGAGTGGGAATATCAAAATTTCTCTTTAGATGTGTTGAAGCAAAGTAATATTAAACACTTAAGTAGAACTGTTGAGCAGGAAGTTCTGAACCTGTGGCTACAATTCAGGGAAGAGATCTGGGCCAGAGGTTTAAGCCTGAGAGTTGTCTGTTTTTGACTTTGTATTTAAAGCCATTACATGTGATAGACTCAATAAGGACATGATGTAGATAAAGAGGAGGTCCAAGGATCCATCCTGGAGACATCCTAAGACCAGGATTCCAGTGAGATGAAAAAGAATAGCAGACGTGACTAAGAAAAAGAAGCTGGTGAGGGTTAGTAGAAAATCAGGAGAGTGTGTTACTCTGAAAGCAAGGTGAAGAAGGTATTTCAGAGGGAAGCGAGTGATCAACTATGTTAAATGCTAGGTACTACGATCTGGTAAAATGAGGACTGAGAATTAGCCACTGGATTAAGTGACATGTGGGACATTGTGAAGTAGTGGGAGAGTAGAAAGGTACAGAGGAGTAGTGGTGGTGAAAGTCTAAATGGAGTTTAGTGCCTAAGGGCGCAGACTTACATGTGGAAAAAGAAAATAATTTTAATTAAAAATGTAATGTGAAAAGCAGATGTAACTCAAGTGATTAGGCTCCCCTCTACCATATGGGAAGTCCCAGATTCGGTTCCCGGGGCATCCTGGTGAGGGCGAGCTGGCCCATGTGGAGAGCTGATGCAACAAGATGAATGACAAAAAAAAAGACAAAGAAAGACAATGAGAGACACAAGAAACCAGAGAGCTGAGGTGTGTCAAGCAACTGAGTGCCTCTCTTCCATATCAAAAGGTCCCAGGATCGGTTCCCTGTGCCTCCTACAGAGCAGACAAGAAGAGAAGACAAGCAGACACAGAAGAATGCGCAGTGAATGGACGCAGAGAGCAGATGGCAAGCACAAGCGGCAAAAGGGAGGGCAGGAATAAATAAATTAAATAAATCTTAGGGAAAAAAGTGTAATGTGAGCATATAAATGGTGAGTTATAGAAGAAGGAGAAGAGATAGGGAGAAGAGCAAGACAGGATATTTGAGCACCTGAAATATATCAAACATTGCAACAGTGATTGGGAGGGAATATATAGATCAATAAAAGGTTGTTTTTTTCCTGTTCTCAAGAGCTCACAGGCTAATAAGACTGGCAAGCAAAGATATAAATGTAATAGTATCAAGTGGTAAATATCTCAGTGGAGTAGCTACAGCTAGTTACATAAACTGCGCTTACATCTCTGCCTGTAAATGCGTTCATGGGCACACTCACAGAATTACAGAAGGAATTATGAGGAGAGGGTACCAAAACCCTCTCCTAGCTCCATGAGCTGCTAAGATTTCTCTATTCAGTATGCTTTTCTTCTCTTCAATATTTTGTTTTAAGTTTCTGTTGTCTCTTTTTGCCTATGTAGCCCTGGAAATAAAGATTCAGGCTTTGGAATCAGATCAGCTCAGTTTGAATCTTAGACCCCAGTTAATAGTTGTGGAACTTGAGCAAGTGAATGAACCTGCTTCAGTTTCCCCATCAGCAAAATGGAAATAATAATGTCTTACAGAAATATTTTTGTAGATATCAATATTTTAGATGTATAAGTGCTGCTTAGAATGAAATCTGGCACATAGTGATTATACAATCAATATTAATTATTGTTTATCCTATTCTTTTATTATAAATTAATTTATTTTATATGTTCTATCCTGTGTCTTGGCTTTCTTTCTTACCTTTCTTTTTTATAATCTTTTTTTCTATCTTTAGTTGAAGTTCATTTTTTTATATTTATTCTATGCGTCTTTTATATCTCATTTAAGATTGTTCCTCACCTTGAAGTTTTATCTTTGAGATTAAATTTTTCTGTTTTTTTTTTTTCATTGTTGTAGTTGCTGTTTCTCTTTGGGTTAAATGTGGGGACTTTGTGCTCCACCAAGTCTGGTCCTACCCTCCGAATGAACTGGAGTCAGTAGCAATATCAGAAAGCCATTCATAGCTGCAGAGGGGCCTGGCTTCTCTACAGCTCCTGTTCCCACCCAGCTGTGCTCTGTTTGCTTTATGAAAGAGAGAATGCTAGTGCCAGAGAGGCTGAGCAGATCTGGCTCTCTGTGTGGGCTGAGCAAATAACACAAATCAATATGTGTTAAAGATACATATATGTCCTTTTTATGACAAGGAATTATGGTCTTGACCTAATGAAAACAGCATAAAAATTTCATACTTTCACTCATTCTCTAACTAGATACTATAGTGATTCAGTTTAAACAAAATAAGCCCTATTTTTTAAAAGATAAATATTTCAATAAAGATGATGAGTGCAAATACAAAATGTTTGGATGAGTTTATGGTATGGCTCACCTAATCATGTCAGACAAGTCAATACCAAGAAAGTATTATTTAGAAGGAAGTAAAACCAACTAAATAAATAAAGAGAAATATGTACATTGTCCTAAACCATTTTGAAATTTCAAAGGAAAAGAGAAGACTGCTAAGGCTGTTCAGTACAAGAACATTCAAAGCTAGTTCTATAAAACTAACATTTATCAAATATATAACATGCACCAGTTACTGTTCTAGTTTTTATCTATATTATCTCATAAGTTCTCACCAAAATATGAAGACAGGTCCTATAATTGTTCCAATTTTACTGGAGGAAAGCAAGGATCACAAAATTTAAGTTATTTATTCAATGTCAAACATGTAGTAAACTCCTATGTTCCGAGGCAGCCTAACTTCAGGGTCTGTGGCCTTAATTTGCATATGAGAATTTACATTTTGCATCTTATTACCATGACCAACAAGCCTAGACCCTTATGTAGCAGGTCGCATGTTTTAGTGTAACAAACACAGACTTCGTAAAAGCCTGCCTTTGGGGTGAAACCCAATGTCATGGTTTGAATCTGTATGTACCCCAGAAAAGCATGTTCTTAAATTTAATCCATTCCTGTGGGTGTGAACCATTGTAAGTAATTTTGATGAGATTTGTTCAGTTAAGGTCCAACCCACCTCAATCAAGATGAGTTTTAATCCTTATGCTGGAGTCCTTGGTAAGCAGAGTAAATTCAGACAGAGAAAGCCACAGGAAGCAAGACAGTAACAATGAAACTGGAAGAAAAGGGAGACCAGGTGACAGCACCGTGTGCCTTGCAATGTGACAAGCTAAGCACCAAGGGTCGCCAGCAGCCCACCTGCCCCAGAATGCCGCAGTCTTTGGAAAGAAAGTCTCCTTGATATCACCTTGATTTGGACTTTTCCCCAGCCTCAAACTGTGAGGTAATAAATTCCCATTGTTTAACCAGACCCATTTCGTGGTATTTGCTTGAGCAGCCCAGAGAACTAAAACATCCAGTCTTGCCACTGTTTTGTCTCAGATTTTTCCTCTCTTAGAGTTAGGCTAATAATTCCTAGTTCATAGCATGCCTATGAGAACTAAATATGGTAATGGATATGAAGAATCCTACACAGTGCTTCATACACATTATGTATTTAATGAAAATTATTTCCTTCTCTCCTCTAGTATTCCTATCTGTATTTTTGCAAGGAATTTGGGTTTGTCTGAAGGCCTCTCTCTCTTCTCTTTATTGATTTAAGAAGGTCTAACTTATAGGTGTCTGATGTAAAAATGAGCAGTCTATAGTCCCTACGCTTAAGGCCCTAATATCCATGTAAGACCCTTGTATAAAACTGACTACCTTGAAAAAGTCTTCCCTGCAGGGAAAAATACTCCTCTCAACTCTTCCGGAACTTAATTTGTACTTTCCTTATTTGATGCTGAGCAATTTGATACCTCCTTTTGCAATGTCTCTTTTTACTTGCTTGAACCCTGGCTTCCAAGGAGATTGTACAAGGAAGCATGCCATCTGTTTCACTATAGCCCCTACTCTCTGAGAGCACAGCATCTTTTGCATTATAGGTAGTTACCATCTTTCTGATAGAAAAACAATAAAATATTTTTTACTCTGGAACTCATTTTGAAAAACTCTTCCGGCTAATTATTTGCTGTTCTTCACTGTGTTCAAACATGCGACTTGGCCACCACAGGTTAGGCTGTGTCCAAATTGTTGGACCCTTTCTTCTGGTTTTTAGCCTCACTCCATTTTCTGGATTATTTCAGCAAGGTGAAAAGGCACAAACTAAAAATCTTTTCCTGGATGGGTTGAAAAAGAGCAAATACTTTATCCATCACTACTTCTAAAATTAAGAATAAAAAAAACTAGTTCCTTAAAATGCAGTATACTTCTCAAAAGTACCCTGCTCACTTTCCAAAAGGATGATTAAATAATAGGCCTCATTTAGCACAAGGCTGAAACATGGCAATGCCTCTGAGAGATGAAAGAGAGGGTAGACAGAGAAAGTCTACATATGTTTGGGAGAAAAATTTCTTGCGTGTGTGTTGATGGAGTAGTGTGGAATTGGATGAGATTTTAGGGCAGCTGAATGGTTAACAATTAGAATTTAGAAATATGATAATATGCAGTCTAGAAATTAAACATTGCTGCAAAAGACAGACTATAGGATTTTAATGACCAAAGGGTGATGTAAGTTGATATCCATTTGTGCACACAGAAGCACACCATTTCTCTGGCTTTTGAAATGATTCCCAAAGGCCATGCTGGTCTAAATTACAGCTGCACTTTTTTTTTCACAGTATATCATTAAACAAAATGCTACCCCCTTCCTAAAGGATGTGGACTTCTAGTTTCCAAATAGTTTTACGAAAGTATATCCTTATAATTGCCCTTCTGCCTCAATCTATTGACCTGATTTTTGGTGACACAGACTATAGAAATTATTGGAAATTAACCCAATAAAAGTAATTAATTTTTAAATTGATGTGTAGTGTGTTGGTGGTGTTTATTTTGTTTATTTTGGGTTTGTTTTAAAGAATTAAATTTTACTGTGACATCAGTCATTGCATTGGGTAAAAGCCATTTAATGTTTGATAGATAGAAATTCTTTGTTAAAATCACGAGAATATGCTTGTGTAATTGCTGTATGTCATACCCATGGTGAGGTTGAGAGAAACAGGAAAAAAGCAAACCAAAGAGAGGAAGCAGAAATGGAAATATCATGTAGAAAAGCAATAAACACAAGATTATAAAAAGAAAGAAAACAGAAAGAAGGCTGGATAAGAAATGGAAAAGAACAGGAAGAAAGAATGGATTGAAAATATAGAGAAAGATGGGAAAAAAAACATAAAGGGGAAAGGCATCATTAGAGAGAGAGCTGTGCTTATGAGATCAGAAAATGATGAATGTTTTTGGTTTACTTTAAAAGAATTTCACTTCTATCAGAATAACACTAATATTTGTGATTTTTGTTTCCATGTCTATTAATATAATTGTATTACTAATAACACTAATATCTATTTAGCACTCAACTTTACAAGGCCGTTACTTCATTCAGATCTCAGGTTGTCTCATTTACAGGTTGACAATAACAAAATGAAACAGGAAGTCTTTTAATTAGATATTATTTAATGTTCAAAATTTTATGCCATTTCAAAAATACAGATAGCTATTAAAATAGCATTAGAGTCACCATGCATCAAAACACAAATTTAAGCATTTGATTCCGTATACTTATACTAAAGAAAACATAGAAAAAGCTAAATCTATACCCCATCTATTCCCCTTCAATAATCTCTAACTGTATTTCCTCTAAGTTTGTATGCTTCCTATGCATATTTTTATGTTTTGTTACATATTTATTAACCATAAAAATTTCAGTCTTTATTTTGAATATTTCCATAAGTGGTATTGTGCTTTCATACTGCATGATTCTTTCCCAAATGGCTTTTTGCAATCAACACTTTTTTAAAGAATAGTCAATACTGATTCACAAAAACTTAGTTAACTCATTTTCTCTCCAAGTGAGGATTCTATTGCATAACATTTTATAAATCCATAATCTTTGATATACCAACTTGAGTATGTGTGAGATTTTCTCCATCACAGAAGTTCTCAACCATGGATTCACAGTGAAATATCTGGGAAGCTTTTGAATATATAGATGGTAATTTTATTTGTCTGAAGTAGGGTCCTTGCATTGGAATATTTAAAAAAGAAGCCCAGGTGATTAATATGCCTCCAATATTGAGAAACACTACCTTAATCTAGGACAGTGTTTCTTAAAATTTATTATAGATGCAAATTACCTGGAGATCTTGTTAAACTGCAGATTGATTTAGTAGATCTTGGGTGTGCCTGAAATACTGCATTTGTAACAAGTTCCTTGGTGATGAGGAATTATACTTTAAAGTGTCAAGGCTTTGTGGTGTGTAAATACTTGGAAATGAAATTGTTGAGATATATGTACATCTTCAGTTTTACTAGCTATTTCCAAACTGTTCTCAGGTCTAAGTTGTTTCAGCAGTGTATGATTTTTTTCATTTTCTGTCATCCTCATCAATGCCATTATCTAATTCTTAAAATTTTACCAATATTATTGATTTGGAATTGTGTCATTTTCATTTTAATTTTCCTAACTAAGGTGAGATTCCACATCTTTCCAAGTAATTGGCCATTAAAATTTCTTATTTTGTGAATTTCCTGCTCAGGTCTTTGGTCTAATTTTCTATTAGACTACCTTTTTTATCTTATTTATTTGTTGAAGTTCTTCAAAGATTTGAGATAATTGTTTTGGTTTACATTTATGTAAATACCTTATACAAATTTTTGGCATGAGTATATCTGTGTTTAATTTTAATATAGTCACATTGATCAAGCTTTTTTATATATAATTTGTTTTTTATGTCTTATTCTTTTCCAACTTCAATACCACAAAGTTATTCTATTTTTTAACTTAAAAAGTGTTAGATTTTATATTTAGGCTTTCAATCTATGTGTATCTTATTTCTGTGCATTATGTGACATAAGAACTCCCTTTTATCTTTTTTCCTAAGGGTCTCCAATGGTCCTATTACCATTGATCAATTCATAATGCCTTCTTCTCTGGTTTACAATATGCCTGATCATATTTAAAACGTGTATGTGTTTGTCTGTGAAAGTTGTATGATTTTTGCCTGTATCATATTCATTATGCTCTGTATTTTTCTCACAGAACTTTATAGTAAACCTTGAGAACACAATAGAATAAGTTCCACTCCTTACTTTCTTTTTCAGTGTTGTTTTGGCTACGTTTGGTCCTTTATTCTTCCAAATTAATATTAGGTTAATCTTCATGAACTTTGTAAATCCAGATGAGATTTCTGCCATAATTGCATAAAATTTAGATTTATTTTATGAAGAGCTAACATCTTTTTTTTTCATCTAGTCAACTCTTACCAGTTTTGCTAATATGTTAGTTTTCTTAAATACTTCACAAAGGTAATTTATTACCTATGAACAATGGCTACCTTGGAGTTTTATCCCCAATACTTAAACATCTCAGTTTATTTTCTGTTCTGATAATGATCATGGTGGATTTTGATAGATCCTTTTATTCATATTATGAAAGAGCTTCCCTATAAGTAGTTTGAAATTCTTTTCTTGTTACAGAATATTTTTTCTTACATAATGCTTTCTCTAAACCTATTGACACTATCATATATAGTTCTCCTTTAATCTTTTCCTGCAGAGTATTAAATTGATAAATTATTAAATTATCTCTTCAGTCCTGGAATAAAGAATTTTACTTAGTCATGATATTTTATATATATTGCTGGATTTAACTTGATGGATTCAATTTTATAATTAAAATTTTTATCTGTTCATAAATGAAACTACTTTTCTCATACAGTCCTTGTCTATAATTAATATGACATTTTAACAGCCTCATAAAATGAATTGGTTGCTTTCTACTCTATTTTCTAGAATAAGTTTATAAGATAACAATTATTTTCTTGAATTTTGTTTCTTGTATATTCCTAGGAGGAGATTGTATGAGATAGAAATTAATTCTTTAAATATTGGTAGACCTCTCCTATAGAACTGTCTGGGCCTGTTTATTTCTTGCTAATGGGACATCCAAATCAGTTGTTCTCTATAGGTTGGCTACATTCTCAATGGACCTTCTCTTCTATCTTGTATTTCTGTCATCTTCATTATGTGATTTCCACACATGGGAGGTTTTTGTGGGCCAAGCCTAGAAGTAGCACACATCCGTTCTACTTACATTCCACTGGCTAAAATTCAGAATTTGATCATAACTAACTGCAAGGGAGTCTGGGAAACATAATCTAATTTTGTGCCAAGAACAGCAAATGAGCTTGGTGATCAGTTAGCATCCCTCTTATACCCAGAACAAAATACATTGTTATTTCTCTACTACAAAAGAAAAGTTTATTTCATATCCTATAAATTCTGTTTAATTCCCTTTGTAAAAAAATATCATTCAGTAGCAAACTCACAACTCATTCCATAAGGTACCATTTCAGGGTTATAGCTCTTGGCCTGATGGAAGCAGTTTGATATTACAGTCGTAGCATAATTCTGCTGACTCCTGACCAAACGCACAATGCTATATACATAATAAAGCTTCTCATCAGCTGGTGACTCTGCTGTCATTTGGTACATGTTTTCTTCAATAAAATAACTGACTGGCAAAAATCAACTATAGACACTGCTGTTCTTGCAATATGTTTGAAAGGCAGGTGGCCATATTAAAAGCAATTCAGAGATAAATGTGGAAAAAAAGAGAAAGGGTCAGAAAGTGTGGGTTTATGTGTTTGGTGAAGCAAGATGAGAGGGGCTCTTATGTTATTCATCAGCAGAATCATTTCCATCTGATTACACTAACACAACAATCTGGGTGCATGCATTGTAACTGCTATAATGCACACAAACAAAAATTTGCTTAGGTATAAACACATGATGTACTGTCCACATAATGAGAGGGGTAAATATAAAACTTGCCAGTAGAGTTTTCAGATAGTAGAGATTAATCTCCTTTTTCCCATAAAGCTATTAATCAATGTCCTTTTCATTTCAGGAATTTAATAAGAACGTATTTGAGTTCTTTATGTCCTAAATACTCAGGCATACCCCAGTAAATAACCATTTACAAAAGCTTGTTTGCTTGTTTGTTTGTTTACATCAATAATGTTTTAACTCTGTATACTGTCCTAAAGTGACGAATTTCAAGTTACTTCTGTGACATCACTAAATACGAAGTTGGGAGAAGTTCAGCAGCAGACCATAATTAGTATTTTCACTAGATAGATACAATACATGCACATAAACCCAACAGCACAGACAGCACAATGTAGTGAAATAATTAGGAAATGTTTCAGTTTTTATAACATTAGTTTTTAAGGTAATTTATTCCATTTTTATAGTTTTATTTTAACAATAGCCATACTTAAAATGCAACTCATAAAATTCCTGAAAATTCTACAATAAGCTTTCATGTGGTGGTATAACACCAATGGGTGAAGTGTACACTGATATTAATAATGTCCATCAGTGCATACTTCACATTTACACATATTTGCTTAAAAAGAGAGGAAAAAAAGGGAAAGTCATCCTTGGTGTTATTAAATATGAGAAAAATTCCATTTCTCTCCTTTGATTTACTTGTTCATCTTCTCTGCATTTTTATCACTACTCTTCTTATCTTTTCCTCTCCTTCCCCAATTGTCTACAGTCCCATCCCCATTCCTAAAGTGTTATTCTCTAAATGCCACTTATCTCCCTCAAATCTTGTTTTCGGTTTACAGTAACCCAAGTCCTTTTAAACTCTTCATGGTGTTTTACTCAGATTTTCTCCTTTGTGTATACACACTGTGGCAGATATTAACTCAAAAAATAGATATTGGATTATGTTTGTAAACTGGTCTGTACCTGGGCATGATTAAATTATGATAAGAGCTTTGATTGGGCCACATCAGTAGGGTGTTGAGTCCCCATTCCTTGATGAGTGGGGATTCAAAGATAAAAGGCATAGTAAAGGACAGAGTTGGAGCTTTTTGATGCTGGAAATTTTGATGTTGGAGTTTTGATTTGGAGTTTGATGCTAGAGTCTTGAGCTGGTGCTCCAGGAAGTAAGAACAGAGGAAAGAGAAGCAAGCCCTGGGAAGAGAGGACCTGAGCCAGGAGAAGAACATAGAGGAATAGAGAAGCCTCCTTGGACACAGCAGAAACCCCAGGGAGAGAGACAGAGACATTCACCTGATAGTCTACAGCTGACCTTGTGGAGAAAACAGAGGACCTAAGCTTGGAGAGAAGCAAGACCGGGGAAGAGAGGAACCCAGGAAGCCTGACCCCTTGCAAATGTCAGTAGCCATTTTGCTCCAACACATAAAAATAGACTTTGGTGAGGGAAGTAACATGCTTTATGGCCTGGTATCTGTAAGCTTCTACCCCAAATAAATACCCTTTATAAAAGCCAGCAGAATTCTGGTATTTTGCATCAACACCCCTTTGACTAACACACACATGTACAGAGCAGCAATGAATCATAGAATTTCACATTTGAAAATCCTAAGAACATATATGATTCAAGGTCTCCCACTTCATATAGAAATCCCTTCTCTACTAAACTAGTGGCCTCAGATTCTTTCTATGACAAATCACTTTCTCATTAAATTGCCTCTTTTATCATCAGACACATTTCCTTGTTTGGGATGCTTCATTATACTGACATGAAATCTACCATTATTCTGTACACTGGAACAACCTACTCACAACCTACAACAATCCTCAAGCCAATTCAAAATACTTCCTTCCTCCTATTTCTTATCTTTATGTAAACACATCTAATTTTTTCAGCTGTATCCTCACACAGTATAGTATCTGGGCATTTTCCTCTTCTGCCTTTGTTAGTATGTAATTGTAAAATAGCATATCAGTATATCCCTCGTAAATTGTAGTGAGTATAACTAAACAATGCATGATTTCTGGTAGGATACCAGGAAAATGATGGCCATTTATCTTCTTGGATCTTGTTTCTAAATGTTTTAATGCCAAGACTTCTAGAGCCATTATTTTATCATGTTTTGTGTCATGATCATTGATACTAGGTCTTTTTTAACTACAATTAAATTGCTGTTGTTATTGGCAGCTGTCTCCACTCCTTCTCCATATACTTTATTAGTACAATTAATTTTGAGCTTCCTGGCAAAAACTTACTTTTATTTTATTAAAAGTGATCTTGTTGTTATGGCAATCAGGACACTTCTACATTTTTGTTCATTACTCAAAACCAAATTATTTGCTCTCACTCATAGGTTGTATTTGCATATTTGATAAATATCCCTTCTAGAGTGTCATCCAAGTTATATAAAATTGAAAAGGCAAAGAACTAATTACAGATCTAGGTGGCATTCCTCTAACATTCTCCCTTTCTTACTTAACATAAATTCACCCACAGACATTCTCATCTTAGTGGCTTAGGACTCTTCCTGGCTGTGCAAGCACTCAGTTCACATTTCGTTTTATTGTTTAAACCTTCATTAGAAACTTTCTAATGGCTCCTGAAAGCTATACTCAATATGTTAATGGAATTCTCTTTATCTACTAAGCTAGTTAATTTATTTAAAAGAGAAATTGGACTATTTGACATGAGTTATCCTTGCTCTTCATTTATTTCAACACGCAAATCAAACATTGAGAATCACTTTCTGCCCCACAATATAGTAGTAACTCTGGAAGAAAATATAAATAGTTTTATGACAATTAGAAATAGGGAAAATATGGAATAAAGGAACTCATCAGATAGGTTATTTGGGTTTTTCAACTTTCAGAAAGAAGAGAGGATCTAGCCTATTTTTTGTAGTATTTGCCAAGAGATGAAAATAGAGTATTCAAAACAAGAAAGTTCAGCAAGTTGGAGAAATAGTTACAGAACACACTTTCCCAAGAGAATACACTTTTCAGTCTTAACCTCATCTTTAAGAATGTAAAGATACTATCTATCATAGTATCGAGAAAGCCAAAATAAAGGTACATGATTCGTTTCACCTGGGATTTGTAGAGTATAATACATACCTAAGCCCTTAGAGAAGCTAATACGCAAACTAGAATTTCTTACTTAGTATCATAGGGAGTAGTTTATTCACTTTTTTTTTAATTCAAAAGGAAGACAAGAAAAAGTCTATTCGTGCTTCAAAATGTAGCATTAACTTGAGGAAGATAGGTTTTTTATTTTTGTTTTATTTATTTCTCTCCCCTTCCTTCCACTCTCCCCCCCCCCCACACACACACACAAGCTGTCTGCTCTCTGTGTCCATTTGCTGTGTGTTCTTCTGTGATTGCTTCTATCCTTATCAGTGGCACCAGGAATCTGTGTTTCTTTTTGTTGCATCATCTTGTTGTGTCAGCTCTCCATGTGTGCGGTGCCATTCTTGGGCAGGCTGCACTTTTCTTTCGTGCTGATTTAGAACTGATGAAAACATATTCATTTGATACTTTCTGAGCACTTACCATATGCTAATAATGATCCTTTAAAGTACTCAAGGATTGATATAAAATAGTTCTTGCATTCATGAGATTTCTCCAGAAACATCTAGAAAACATATTGCTCTTGGCTTGAAAGTGAATAGAGGGAATAATTTTAGATATGACCATCCAAGTTGTATAATCAACTATTGTAGCCACAGTGACTTTATATACAAATAGGACATCATTTCTAAACTCTCTGCCATCACATATAAACATTTAAGTAGTTACGGAAAATTATCCCCAAACGTGCCTGTGTATCTCCTTCCCCATCCTTCTACTCATCTGCGTTAGGTGAACATCCCTTTAGCTTTCATAATGCCTTATTTATATATATGTCTCCAATATAATTTCATATAATTGCAGTTTTAATCTATTTCAGTATTTGTTTCTTCTTATAATCTATAAGCTACTAAAAAGCAGAAACTGTATTTTATTACATTTGAAACACTAACAGCTATCACAGTCCCTGGGGCATAGCAAGCAATAAATAAATATTCGTTAAACAAATGAATAATGTATAAATCTGTAGAGAGAGACCTTTTGAGATTAACTTTATATAACTAGACTTGTCCCTTATAATACCATATTTCAGTATTTCAATAATACATGAAAGAAGGCACACAATGATGTTACAAGATATTATACATGATGTTATACATGCACATACACATACATATATATGCAATATGTATCTCCAACTATACAATTAACATATATATTTACATATACTCATATAAACATGTATGTTTTTATATGTACATATAGCATTATATATAATTTTGTATATGTACATATATGATTTATATGTGTATATGTATATCTATAGTATATAATAGATGTACATATATATATAATTATTGGTTATACTCAAAAATACTGGATATAAGTCACTAAATTTGAATATTTTATATGGGTCCTCTCTATTATTTTTTCATGACCCTTAAGTAATTACCTAAGAATAATTTCCCAATTGCTAATAACACTCATTAAATAGCACCTAGGTATAAAACAGTTTATAATATTTAATTCATTTGATGGAAATGAGTCAAAGAAACAACCTCTTATTCACGGCCAGAGTATTACGGGTATCTGAAATTTTCAGATTTTTTGTCATTGATATTTAAATGTAGGTCCCAGAAGCTAGCCCTGGTATAAAACAATTTCTGGCAAGAGACTGACTTTTTTTTTCCATGAATAATTTAAAAAGAAACTTTTTTCATGTCAACTATCTCATGCCTTGGCAGTAGCATACTATTTCAATAATTTATACAATTTTGAATATAATATAGTTAATTCCATGAAAGCAATTTCTTTCATATTGAATTATAAGAGAATGCACTTAGGCCATGATGACTAATGATCTAGGGGCCAGTAATATGGCAAATTACCTTTTATCCAAATTTCAGAGAGATTCTGTGCCTATAATCACAAGAATATACTGAGATATCCTGGCAAAGAGTTGTAAGACAACATATGATTGTTACATTTTTTAAAAACCATAAATAACACATCCTCTTCAAGAAAAGTAGATGAAGAAATATGCTGATTTCAAAAAGTGTGGATAACAATTATTTTATTGCAAGCTAAGTATTAATGTCAAACATGGCTCTATCATCCATGTTTCTCCATAAAATCTCTACTCAGACTATTTCCTAAAGTGGGATTCTAGTCACTCTGGAGATCTAAGCATGATTATTCCATGACTGGTCAGCAACCACACATTTTAATCTTCTCCTTGTGTATGTCTGTGTGTGTATGTATAATTACTTCTATGTAATAATGTACAGCATTTTTAAGAAACCAAGCAATGCAACATCACAGTAGATTTCTTGAGTCTTTCAAGGCAATTATATGGGATGAATGTTTGTCAGGATGTAAGGCATAGGTGTCAAGATGGCAATTCTCTGAATGAATCCAGACAACACAGGCTTTGTAGCCTATGATGAGGAATTTGTGCATATGTAAATCTATGGGCATCATTTACTTTCAAAGACTATGTAGAATTCTATTTTATGACATTTATAGTATGTAATTATTAACTATCTTTAATCAGAAGCAGCTCTAATTCCCCTGATGATGCCACAGATATTTTAATAAGGTTGTATGGTACAAAAAAGTTGGAAGAGTTCAGCCTAAAGGTCTGCTAAACCTAAGCTTCCATTTTTTAAATGGAATTTTAGTAGCTGCTCACTTTAGACTGGTGCTCTCTACTAGACCCTACTATTCACATCCTGCTTTGTCTTGATCTACCTTACAGTTTAAGTTACTTATCCATTACTTTTGGTATTATAGATTTTATTAAAAGGAGTTAGGGTTTTGACACTCACAGAGAGTTTATTTTTGGAGTTTCTTTTTTGTTCCATCTGATTTATTCGTCAATCATGATACAGTGCCATGCTGTCTGTTGTAGCATTGTAATAAGTCTTAAAGTCAGGTAGTGTTAATTCTTCAATTTCATTATTCTTTTTTAAATGAAACTCTAACTCGTGGCTAAAAAACTGCAATCATTTGTATTATTCACAAGACTTCAATTTGGGCAGAGCTCAGCAAGGACCTGATATTTGAGGCCTCATTGGAATGACTTGAACAGTTAGGAGCTAGAAGACCTGGGGGCTCCCCAGGCACTCTCACACTTCCTGTAGTCTCAGGACTTCTCCATGTAGTGTCTACATGTGGTATCTCCATATATTTGTCTCAAACAAGGTGGCCTCAGGATAGTTAGACTAACTATGTGATGGCTCAGGATTCCAAGAGGGTGTATTCTCAGTGAACAGGGCAGAAAACAAATGGCATTTTACAGACCAGTCTTGAAAGTAATGAACCATTACCTTTGGTTGAATCTGTCAAGAACTTAAGTACATTTCAAAGGGAGGAGATAAAAAGCCCACTCTTGATGGGAAGAGTGTTAATGAACCTGGGCCATGTTATAAATAAAACTATCACACAGGCCAACTACCAGAAAGGAAAGTGGATGAAGTGGAAGAAGGTGTTGGGGCCTGGATAAGTGAACTCCAAGAAAGGCCCTCCCAACAGTAAAACTCATTAAACACACAGCATAGGACCCATTGTAAGTGATCAATAGATACCAACATTTTGTATGTATCCTTCTGTTACTCCTGTTTAAGTGAGAAAAGGAAGTGTGCCGCAATGCCCTATTTTGAATCCCTATTCAACTTCTTTTTAGCTCAGTTTCTAGAGGATATATACCTTAGAGAAGGAAACTCTACTTACCACCAATTCCTGGTGAGGTTGGTTGGACTATATGGAAACCTCTGGGAATCTATATAAACATACATACTTTAAGAAGACAGGAATGAAATATATAAAACTATTAATAATTATTCTATCTGAATGATGGGATTATATTAAATTGAACTACACAGAGTTGTAGATAGCTAATTTTTTAAAAATCTACCAAAGGACAATTTTATATGAGCTCACCTAATGGGTGATTTTCATTTGTTCTTTTTCTTTCTGTAATTTTCCATATTATTTTCAAATGATGTTTATTACCTTCATAAAGAGTAAAAATAAATACTATTTGCAAAGAACAAAGATACCAGAGTATTCCAAGTTAGGCACTATTTTTCTGATTGCACAGAATTATTGCATTCTTTCTGCAAGTCCAAAAATCAGAATGGCAGCATTTAAATACAAGAATCTGCTAGAACACATTTATATAAACCTGAACTGAACAAGTAAAACTCATTTTCAACCCAACAGTCTTCTGACATCAAAAGCCAGGTGTTACATTATGACTCTTTAACTCTGAGTATAACCACTGGACTCTCTCATGTTTTAAAAAATCCTAAATTAGCTTTTAGTTATGGTAAATTTTTGCAAAGAAGGCAGATGAGTTCTAGTGTGACACAGCTGGGCTGTTTCCTCTGGTTTATGTGGAGAAGCATTTACTGCAAGGCATGAGGCCAGAAAAGTTCATCCTGGCCATTCCAGAGGTTATATGTTGGCACATTTCCCAAATGGAACCGAACTGGCCACCAGGTTTGTAAAAATAGTGATTAAACCAAAAGAAGCTCTCAGCTGTCCTTAAGATAAATTCCTGGAAGGGGACCATTGGCTAAATGATTTAGAATTTTTTGAAGTTCTTAAAATATACTGCCAAATTGTTTTCCAGGAAAATATTCATTATTAATTCTTAATAAAATGTTACCAACACTGCAGGTTTTGAAGATAAAAGGTTGGTTCCTTAAAAATTCTACATTATGAGGTATAGACACCTATATTTACATGCTCTTAGGTATTTCAGTGGTGATGTTCTTCCTATGTATTTGTAAACATTTTCTACTAAGAGAAGGGTGAGTTACAGAGGCATCGTGGATTCCCTGTGATATCCAACACTGCTATTAGTGTGCTTTAGCCTTCCTGCTGCTGTTGCTGCCTGAGGGTGGTAGCTACTATTATGGTGCTCACTTTAAGTAGTAATTTTATCTTTGAACCATCCAAATAAGTATAGCTGCTGCTAGCCTGAGGTACAGCAGGAATTTGAACTCTGGTATATAAACATTCATGGGCAGAGGCCAGCTATTGATCCTCTAGCCAAAATGAAGCAAAATAAAAATCTTCACATTACAAAATATTGAAACTCTTGTATAACAAAGTTCTACTTTTGGCTTCAAAATGTTTGTACAGCAGGTGAGAGACTTGCTTTCTACCAAAAATCTTAAAATCATTAAACGAATGTTTAGCCACCAAAATCTATCCTCTCTAAACAAGAATTATTCCTTTATTCCTTTATCACATATAATTCTTTTATGTGCTAAACTTTCTTAATTATAAATATATGTCTGTATCATATCTATATCTATATATCTTTACATCTATATCTACATAATCTATAGCTAAATATTATCTGTATCAATATCTATGTTCTCTTTTCCACTGAAAACTTTTCTAGGAAATATGTCTTCCTTCAATGAGAAAATGTGAATTAAGATCTAGGGATTATCAGCTTTCCTCATCCCACTGATACACAAGTAATGTGTTAGGTGGTTAAAAAAAAACTGAGAAAAGGAAAAGAGGGAAGCTATTTTGGCTTATATTTTTCCCATACCTCCATATCCCATCGGTCTGGTAATTCTCAGGTGGTTATTTTTTTCTCTTTATTCATTATTGTTTTGTTTACTGCTAGGGAGAACTAATTCTGAATTGGCTTAAGGGAAAATAACACAATGGGGAAAAGTTGCATATGGCAGCTTTCTACCTCCAGTATGGCAGCCCCTCTATGTATGCCTACCTTGCTGTTTTGAGTAAATTTGGAAATAAAAGTGAGTTATGAAGTCATTTGTAGCTGTTTGATATGGTTTATCAATTCCAAAAATAGATATGGGATTATGTTTGTAAACTGGTCTGTACCTGGGTGTGATTAAATTATGATTAGGGCTTTGATTGGGCCATGTTAGTAGAGCATTCAGTCTCTGTTAATGTTGGATAAGGACTCACAGATAAAACTACATGGCAAACTAGAAGAGTTTTGATGTTGGAATTTTGATGCTGGAGTTTTGGGATGGAGCCTGGGAAGTGAACATGCAGGAGAAGAACACAGAGAAATAGAGATGGCTACTTAGACTTGGCAGAAGCCCCAGTGAGAAAGACAGAACTGTTCACCTGTTAGTCTACAACTGGCCTTGTGGAGAAAGCAAAGCAGCTGAGCCGAGAGAGAAACAGAGCCCCGGGGAAGAGAGGAACCCAGGAAGACTGAACTCTTGAAAGATGTATGTTGGTGGCCATCTTAACACGTGGAAATAGACTTTAGTAAGGGAAGTAACTTATGCTTTATGGCCTGGTAACTACAAGCACCTATCCCAAATAAATACCTTTTATAAAAGCCAACCAATTTCTGGTGTTTTGCATCAGCACCCCTTTGGCTAATACAGCATCATTTCTCCTAAAGGTGTTTACACATTACGATTAGGTCCTTGAAGAAAGAGAACCCTCCTAAAATCTGAAGGAAGGTCTCTTTAATTAGCATGGAGATTTTATATAAACAGGAGTGATAATATTAGGGAGGTGTCTTTCTAGTGTCCTGTAAATCAGTATTTCCAAAAAATCTGTAAATTTTGGAGTTCACTCCATACCTATTAATGTAGTATCTCCTAAGTCAACCCTTTCTCTAGAACAGGGTTGTAAAAATTTCATTAGACTATATCTGGGTGCAGGATATAATGTTTTAACAATCAAATCCCATTCAAATTCTATCACTTTTAAAAACCTTATCTAATATCAGCATCCCCTCCAATTTTTACTCTATAGTCAAGAGTTAGATATACTTTTCTGTGTTCCTAAAACCTATGTGGGTACATAGGTCTTATGACTCTCTATTGCAATTAGTACTGTTATATCTTTCTAACTCCCTAGGTATGGACTCCTTAAGATTAGTCTCCCTGACATGCTCAATAAATGTCAGTGCTCAATAAATGTCTGTTGAATGAATGAATTAAAGTAGATCACTGCCTATTTTGCCTTTTTATATAGTTGACCATCTGAAGGATGCAGTAGATTGGAAAGACTCATGCATAAATTTCTACATAAGGAAAAACACTAAGTTACCAACATGGCTTTAAGTTTGAACCAAGGTTTAGAAGACACATTTATCTCAAATGTTCTTTGCTCTTCAAAGTTCTGACATATTCATTAGGTCATTTAAAAATCTGACAAGTTTGCATTTATGTCACTATTGGGTATATTCTCTTCCTATCACTACCTCTGAGTGAAGGGATGCAGGTGGAAGGTATGGTAATCTCTGCAATTTCCTAAACTATATGAACTATAAAAAACCAGTTATAGTCTACCAGCTGAAAAAAATACTCTTGTTAGTTATATGTGGATCATTAAACCATCAAGCACTCACAAGCAAACCAATTTAGAAAAAAAAATCATGAAGCAATTTTTTCTCAAGTTGAGAACCTCATCTTTTTCTAGAGGATTTATTATGTAACATGGAGCTTCTTTCACTTTCTGGGGGTTGGTGAAACCTGAAAAGCAAAGTGCCAGCTTAGTGAAAGGAAGACTGATCTTTTGATAATGCCAGCCATTACCAGATATTGGTGTGCCAAAAAAAAAAAGCCAATTCTCCCAAGATTTAGTTATATCTAGCTTGTAGACTTAAGCAGTTTGGAAAAGCTTGAGAGATAAAATTTATCTGAACTAACCCAAACACAAAACTGTAAAGGAAAAAAAAGTACAAATAATATGCACTTACCATTCAAGTCTAATCCTTTTGACCATACAGATTCTGAAGTAAAAAAAAATACTCTAAATACCACTTGTACTACTGCCTGGGATTTGAGAGCCCAATCTGTTGAAATGGAATTTATGTGATTATTGTTCTTTGTTTCTACAGACTTGCATAGCATGAACTATAAAAAACAATGGAAATGGAAAATACTGAGCATTTGAATGAAATAAAATATTGAATGTGCAAACTCAAAGAATTCTCGAAATAATTTACATAGGGCCCTTGAAATACATGCTCACTGTATTTTCAGAATTTATATTATAGCATCGTGGCAATGGTGTAAAATTCTATGAGAAATCTTCATTGAAAGTCAAAGATGTATTAGCTTAACACCTGAAAGAAAAAAATTTTTTAAATATTCATTAAGTGCCAGGCCTTTTTCCAGGTGCTGGAGATTACTGTTAAATAAAGCAAACAAGGTCCTTCCCAATCTTAGGCCTCTACTTAGGTTGTATGAATAGAGGGCAGATAATAAACAGGTAAAGAGATTCATACTAATGATAATTACGTTGTAAAGAATAATATAAGAAAGAAACTATGAAAAAAAAGTAGTGGAAGATAATGAAAGGGTGCATTGCAAATTATTTCAAAAAAACATGTACAGAAAAATCTACTTCAGGATGATCAAGTCATCAATGGCACAATGTTTTAAGATCAAATTTTGATCTTTTAGCACTCATTCAGAAATTTATATTTCAATGTTTTTTCTTTGAGGTAAGTTTTTGGGATAAAGAAAGTCAAGATAGAGAGAGGTGAGTTAAATAAGATACCAAAGAGATGGAATTACTTTTATTTTTATTTCTTGTTTGTCCTGATGAACATGTTTGAAGAACAGATACAGTTATTGTGTGCATAATTCAAGTAGATATATTAAAAACTTTAAATGAGATTGGTGGTGATCTTACAACATGAGAGAATGAATAGGATAGCCCTCAATGCACTCATAAAATACTACTTTGGTTTTACATCATGACTGAGAAAGTTAGTGTGGCTTGTTGTTGTTGTTGTTGCTTTGCTGTGAATATTGTGGTTACAATAATTGCTGAATTTTCAATAATCTGAGGGTGTTTTTGTGCCAGAATTAAGAAATTTTCCATCCACTTTTGGGTCTGGAAGCTTAAAGAAGGTCTTCAAATGCTGTGGTCTTTCATGGACTTGGAACTTAAGAACTCTGGGATATTTTAAAAAATATTCTAGTGAATCAATGAAATTTACCAGGTTGAACTAGTTCATATTTTGTATTTACACTGAAAATAACCAGCAAGTGTATCCTTTAAGAGTTTGTAATTTTACATGTGATCTGGCCTGACATCTCAAGCACTTTAGTTGAAATGCAAACTTTACTTTATCCATTACTTCCAACAATCATCTGAATACACTTTTTTTGACTAAATATTATTTTAATTAAAGAAACTGTAAGAAAGCAAACTGATTCCATAGGTTATATGTGTTGGCTTGTCTTTAATAATTTTTGCCATCTGCACAGTTTTTGTATTTTTTTAAAATATATTTTTATTGAAGTATAGCATTCATACATGAATATACATAAACAGTAAGTATATAGTAAAAGTTGTGAACTTACAAAATAAACATGCAGAACATCACACAGGGGTCCCATACATCACCCCTCCAACAACACCTTGTGAAACAAATGTGAAACATTTGTTACAAACTATGCAAGAGCACCAACAATATATTACTCATAACTATAGTCCATATCTTACATTTTATATATTTCTTCCCAACCCTCCTTATTTTTTTAATATTTATTTATTTATTTCTCCCCCCTCCCTCTATTGTCTGCTGTCTGTGTCCATTCGCTGTGTGTTCTTCTATGTCTCCCTGTATTCTCATTAGTCAGCTCTGGGAACTGATCCTGGGACCTTCCAGAGTGGGAGAGAGGTGATCTTTCTCTTGTACCACCTCAGCTCCCTGGTATGCAAAGTCTCTTACTGTCTTTCCTCTGTCTCTCTTTTTGTTGCATCACAGCTCTCTGCGTTGGCCAGCACTCCTGCACGGGGTGGCACTCCTGAGTGGGCTGGCAATCTGTGTAGGCCAGCTTGCTGCCAGCTTGCCTTCACCAGGAGGCCCTGGGTATCAAACCCTGGACCTCCTATATGGTAGATGGATGCCCAATTGCTTGAGCTACACCCATTTCCCATATTATTTTTTAAAAATATATTTTTATTGCAGAGATTGTGAACTTAAAAAACAATCATCACATGTGTAGAATTCTCATAATACTCCTTCACCAACACACCACATTGTGATGGAATATTTGTTACAGATTGTGAGATAATATCATCATACTATTACCACCAACCATGGTCTATAGCATACATCTGGCACACTTTTTACATATCCCCCCATTATCAACACAGTACATCTTTGGCACTGATGCAAGAATATTACAGTATTGCTGTTAACCACAGTCCATAGGTTACACCAATTGCATACACTTTTAACAACAAAAAAAAATACTATGTGTATTATTTTTCCTGTGCTGTACTGATTATTCACTTTTATTTAGACTTTTGAAGTTGTTTATGGCCATGTTTATGGCCCAAACTACACAACCATTTCTATTATGTCTATAGATCAGAAAACATATAAACCTTAGGAAAAAAATCATGCAGCCACTTACAAATTAAATTGATCATAATAATGCAGACAGAGGGGAATGAACCCAAATGGTTGGCAGTATGAAAATCATTAGTATTTGCTTTGGAGATACATTCTAAGATATTCCTTGCTGGTGCTGTTTCATACTCTGCCTGAGGCACTGAAACAGACAGCTCAGATCAAGAAAGCAGTGGGGGGAGGTCAGATTGCATAGTATTTGAGACCCACGTGAAACCACAAGGGATTTAAATTACACTTAGATCCCTTGATCTAAATGTAATTTAGAGAATTTAGAAGAATCTAAATCTATATGTACATCTAAAATGCGTTGTTTCCTCACTATGGAATCAACTATATAGGAGTGGAAGACTGGGTGCTAAGTAGCTGTCAAATTTGAAGCCTATGAATAATCAAAGGCAAAGAAGATTGTGAATTTGAAAGTCTAAGGGTGATTACTTCAATAGATAATGCGAATTTTTTAAAAAAAACATTTTTTCATCCACAAATTGAAACCCACTTCCTACTTCTGTTGTTGGAAAGCTTCCAGTATTCTTCCATCTCTATAATTGCTGAAAAATGCCAATTAATTATGAACACAGTGGTAATGTCTTGTATATTCCCAGTTACAGTCTCATTAGGAGAGAGAGATAATGTGATTTAGTACAAAATCTAGAACTTCTTCCCTTCATTGCTTTTATTATGGCATCATGAGATGATGATGGTGATGGTGGTGTAACAGTTATTTCCTGCATTTTAAATAAATTTACATTTAGATGAATAAGAACATAGCTCCTTATTACTCTACCTTAGGTCTTCAATACTTAAATAATGAACACAGCAATCCAAAATTCTTCTTAAAATCTGTAGTTATTTAGTGGCTTGAAATTGTTGAATTTATTGAACTTACTTACACCTTTTTAAAATTAATTAGTTTTAAGAATTTAGTAGAGGAGTTTTGCAGAGTTTTAAATAAGGTATATAGAAAAAGAACACACAGCTGGGATGGTGAGTTATTTTACCATATGTTATTGTACATGTGCTGCTTTGTCCTTCAGAAAGTGTGTTCTAGTCCCTCCCGCCTGAATGCATGCATCGTTTATGCACAAATTGTAACCCAGGAACAGCTATGAGAACACGATGGTCTAAAGAAGCATGAGACTTTACCGTTCTTGCCCAATCTGTCACCCAGGGTGGAAGCATCTTTTTTCTCTCCAATTCCCCCTTATACTGATGCTGCCTGGGAGAATCCCAAAACCTTCCAGTACCACACCTTATTTTGGAGGCAGAGATGAAAATTGTGAGCCTAAATCACTTGACCAATTCTCCATACCTCCATTTATGTTGTCGTTCATTAAGATTACTTCTGAGATTTTTTTCCTTTATTATAAATAACACCGCATTAAACACATTTGCACATAAATTATCCTGCATTGTTCACTTTAAAAGAAATCACAATGAAAGTAATCTCTGCTGATGAGAATCCAGAAGGGGTACCAAATAGATATATGTTACTCAGGTAAAATGGAGAAGGAAAATGTAGAATACAGTTGTTTCTCTTAGTTATTTACATGTCTGTTTCTCTTTTAATTTTAACTTCCTTGAGGGCAAGAATTACATATTTTTAGTTTTTGCATTCCTTTTGGGTCCAGAATTATTTCTTCCATAATTCTGGAAGAGTTTGAAATCTTGAATGATATATGCAATGACCTTAATTATGCAGCAAAACAACACTTGCTCTTACCTCCACAGCCACAGGCTTGTGAAGAATTTCATTGGCCCTTTTTTCATACAGCATCTGCTACCAACAGGTGATGTGTTCTGGGGAAAGGAGTTTTGCTAGAGGGATTTTCCCTTACTAGCATCCGTTTTCCAGATGTCTCTTCCCTGTAACATATTCTGAATTATGAAGCCCCAGGAGTTGATTGTAATCAATGAGATGACATGTCACACCTGGAATTCAACACTCTTCCCCCATCACATTACTTCACATATAAATGTCAAATCAAAGTTTATTGCTAATATACTTGGTTGTTTCTCAGTGTTGCCAAGCACTAGTGCTTAACTTTATCATTCATGTTTAAAACTTAAAATATAGGTAGATGAATAAAGATACAGTTATATGGTTTTAAGATCAGGACTGACAAAATAATGTAATGTAAAGGAAAGAATGCATTGTCTTACGGCACCCCTTCATTTCTCTTAAATATGCATACCTCTGTCCAGAGTTGAATTGGTTCTACATTTGAAATATGTAACTAGACTAATCAGGTAAATGAGAATAGACTAAGATCTCCATGTACTCTCTTCTATATAAAGGATAAAACCACCATACAACTTTTTTTTTACATATATAAAATATATAAAATACATAATATATATGTAAAATCTCCACTTGCATTTATAAGATAATTGTATCAAACCTATACCTATGCCCAAAATGGTTTAGTGTTGTAAGCTTATTTTCAAATAATTCTCCAATTACCAATAATCATATACATATTTCTCTACTTTCCTTCTTTGGTATTTCAAAGTATTTTTTTCTGTTCCATTTCAGTTAAGTTGAAAGGCATCTTCTGTTTGCAATGGTTTTTATTTTTTTTATTATTTGTCTTTGGAGAGATCACTCAAGAGTCTAATGGTAATATATTTTAAATGCCAGTTAAACTGTAGCATTTAAAAACAGTTGCAATAGTATATGTCACTTAAGAATAGGCCTTGTCCTCAATCACATCAACAGTTACATATAATAGAATTCTTTATATTTGTAATCAAATCATCCTAGATTTTCTAGTAGCAGAATTTTGGTTCCCCAGATAATAAGGATGATATTCATAGTATGTGTAATTTAATTTATCCTTATGTGACTGTCTTCAGTTTCTAGCTTTTAAAAATAACTGTGGAAACCTTATTGCTTATAAAAGAAAACATAAGAACAGAACAATTAAAAGGATTCAAGAGAAAACAATATTCTAATTATTACCAAGGAATCTGATAGCCGTTTTATTAATATTAGATTAGAACTGGAACTTCAAGTTAAAGTAAACCAAAACTTAACGGTGTATGCGAGCCATATACACTAGCAAAGTGCCAAAATTTTGAAAGTAACTTTAAGGCCAGGGGAAAGGGTGGTACTGCAACTAAATTCCATGATCATACAAGTGTTTTAAGGCATCTAATGATAATTGCTAATACTGATGTGTACTTTCAATATGACAGACACCTTTCTAAGTTCTTCACATGTGTTGATTTATTTAAATCTTCCAACAGTTATAAGTGCCTTGTATTATTATTATTCCAGCTTTCAGTTATTCCCCCTGGATAACACAACTGCTAAGTAGGGGACCCAGGATTCATACCCTTGCCATTCAAGGACTAAATGAGAACATTAGATTTTTAATAGAATAAGGAAATTTTAATCCTAGAAGTTAGGGATTTTCCTATCTAACATTTCCCAAAGTATATTCCATGATCACTAAGTTTCATAAAGCTCTCTGGGGTAAAAGCTTCCATAATCTACCATATCAGAGAAAACACCACTTAATGTTGACCCTCCCATTTCCCCTTGGAAATTTACGGTGCAAAAGGCATAACAAAAGACTTGAGAAGTCCAGAAGTGATTTGTTTCACGCAGAAAACTCTCGTAGGCATTCGTTTCACTTTTCTTAGACTTTATGTCTCTTAGAACGTAAATGTTAAGAAGTCCACCTGCTATTTTACAGATAGGAAATTGAGACCAAAAATGCTTCCAGGACCCTTAAGCTTACCTCCCAATTCACTATATGTCTACCTGGTTGAGCTCTTGAATCAGTAAGTAGCAATGAGTGCTCTGATACTTTAAATTTCTTCCAGAAATTTTATTTAACCATTTCAACAATAAAATCATCAATACAGTTAAGACACATGAATGGAAGTCAGATTGGTCATATTATATTATGCTCAATACAAGTTATTCATAATAGATATTCAAGCTAAGCAATGTCAGAACTTTCATTTTTGTTAAATATCCCATGTATATGAAGTATTTAATATCTAAAAATTAGGGAAAATAAAGCAAACAAAAATCTTTGAGTGAGTTTTGAAGATCTAGAACAGGGGTTCTTAACTTGTTTTGTTCCACAGATCCTTTTGCCAGTCACATGAAAACCACAGACCCCTTACTAAGTTCACACTATACTGTGTATTATTTAATAAATATATCACACCTGCATCATCATGTCCCCACAAGAATAATGTTGGTTTTTTAAAAATTTCAATTCAAGCTCACATGCCCGTGGTTATGAACCCCTGATCTAGAGAATCCATGTTTTAGGTGACAAGCATAAGCACTAAATATATTTTGCCTCAGTTTTATTGCATCGTTGTGGAATTAATTATATGTAGTTCAACAGAATCTTATATATTTTTCTAATCACTGTATGTTTTGCTATTTCAGTTCCTCCGAAGATATATGACATCTCGAGTGATATGACCATCAATGAAGGAACCAATGTTACCCTTACATGTCTTGCCACAGGGAAGCCAGAGCCTTCCATTTCTTGGCGGCACATCTCCCCTTCAGGTAAAGTAGGATTACATCAGTGTGGTTTGTACCATTCATTATTCCTATGTACTATCCCTTATTCAGAATTTTAGACAGTTTTCTAAATTTTTTCTCTGTAATTCTTAATATGTCATAAGGTTTCCTGTTATTATTTAATCAGAGAAAAGTATTTAATGGAGAGTAAAGAGAATATCACTTTTCCTGAGCATAGAACATTATATAAACAAAGAACAGACTTATTTTATTTTTTGTACCTTTTGATAGTGAAGGATAAGTATTTTTACACTTACACTTTTTGCTGAAAGATGTAGTTCACAAAATTTAAATGAACAAGTTCTAGAATAAAATCTATGTCTCTTGATTCCTAGTCAAGGTTATTTTTACTTTATTGTACTGGATCAGTCACAAATCAACAGACAAAAGGCTCACGTGGAAGTATCACTACAGAAAGATCTTTATTATGTATGTAACAGGGATTTATTCAATCAATACTTACATGTTACTAGGCCAGCATGACCCACTAAACTAACCAGGTGAGAATGAAATATACCAATTATGAGGTTGCTTATTCTAATTTCTAGTTTGGAATCAAAGATTTTGGTTAGAACTAAATTTTAACTGATAAAGGAACTAAAAGCCCAAGAGTTTAAGTAACATGTACATAATCACATGGCTAGGTAAAATTAAGGGCTAAACCATATTTACAGATTTCAAGAGCTTCTGCTACGGTGCACAATTTTCCAAAGAGATCAAGTTAACTTTCAGAAATTGGGAATAATCATCATCAAAACATGTGTATTTTCACCATGTGTTTATACATCCCCAACTCAAACAGAATTAACAAGTTGTATAAAATTTAAATCTTTTAAACATATAGTACAGAACATACACTGGTAATAAGAAGGTACTTTTAATGAATAAAAACCCTCAGCTCATTTCTGGAAAATGAAATTTTATTTTACATTTTTATATTTTTGGTAAAAATAGCATCAGCAATGCTAACGTGATGAAATTGCTTTTAAATAAATCAGAAAGTCATGTTTTATGTAGGCGTAGGAAGTGTACAATTGGAACGCAATTCTTCTATCCGCTAATGTTTCTTCAATATAATTTGTCATTAAGTGTCTTTCAGTTTCCTCATTTATGCAGTAGGTCTAATGAGACTTGCCCACATCATATGCTTAGTATTACTAGTAATGTAAGAAAAAAATCAATGTAAGAGTGGTACATACTTACATAATATTGCATTCTGGTCCCTATAATATTATTAAAGCCTGAGTGTCAGCACTTTAATTTCTAGAGCTGCTAGAGTATCAGGAAACTGGTATGTGAACACTGAATTCTTGGGAGGACTTTCCATGGGGAATGCATGAAACAAACTCAGAACTAGCAGTTAGAACATACGTGCTCTTGTCCTGATTTCCTATTAATCAATTCTGTCAAAACTTGTGCAAATCTCATAGCCTCAGTTACTCTCAGCCTATTGCCTACTTTCCTCAAAAAGAATAATAATAACCGTTGACTATTGTGAGACTCAAATAAAGTAAAAGGTATAAATTTGCTTTAAAAAGTATACGGTGATATGCAAATATACAGCTAATTCTTAATCATCTTTCCAGGGATTTAAATCTGATATGGCAATCTAATTTTTGTACAATGAAACACAATCTCCATCCTCACATAATTTAAGATTAATATTTTGGGCTTAATTCTCCAGCTTTGCAGGGCTTGTTATTATGCATATTCTTTTTAAGTGCTTAGATACATTTTAGTTTAATTAAATAGCATGAATGTTGGTTAGTGAAATTATTAGAATAATGATAATGGATAACATCATGAAGCTGAAAGAAGACAGATTGGGTTTATAAGTTAAACCATGCATAGATTTGTTTTTCTGATCCTGCCATACAGAGAAAATGACTAAAATTAACATAAGTATTAACTATTATCCAAATTAATAGCTAGACTTGGCTGATATTTTTATAAATGGTTCCAATAATTTCAAATTTTAAGTCATTAATGATTTTTATTCAAATGTGTGGCACTATGGAATTTCAGCTTTATGTGACTTGTGTTATAATTCTATTAGCTTTTTCTCCATTTTATACATCTGTATTTGAAAATATCATTGTGAATTTAGTTACTCTATCTATATATTTTCCTAAAAACATCACTATATTTTATCTATCAAACATCACATCATAGCACATCATTACTACCAGTTCTCATGGTCTCTTTTGCTATCTCATAAAAGATAGTGTGACTCAAACCAGCAGTCAACATGTGAATGATTTTTAGTGTTAAAAACAGATTGAGTAGACTTACTGATATTCTACTATGGAATATTGTGGTTAGTAATGGAAGGAATTGTAGCACTGATGTGGAGAAAATGGCCACGGTAGCTGCTGAGGGTAGGGCAAAGGAAGAAGAGATATGATGTGGGAGCATTTTCAGGACTTGGAGTTGTCCTGGGTGGTACTGCAGGGACAGATGCTGGACATTGTATGTTCTTCCATGGCCCACTGGGTGGACTGGGGAAGAATGTGAACTACAATATAAACCGTTATCCATGTGCTGCAACAGTGCTCCAAAATGTATTCACCAAATGCAAGGAATGTCCCACGATGATGAAAGAGGTTGTTGATGTGGGAGGAGTTGGGGTGAGGGGGGTGAGGGGTATGTGGGGACCTCATATTTTTTTACTGTAACATTACAAAAAGAGAGAAAATAAAACAGATATAGATATATGTCAATAGTAGGAGCAATGGCTAGTTTTTGTACATGTGTGGTTTGTTTAGAATTTTTTACCAGTAACTTGATAATTCCATGGTTGGTCCTAATTTTTAAAAATAGTCAAAAGGGCTGTTCACACAGCTCCACAGATATTCTCACCAATCTACAGAAAATTTACGGGTTCAACCACTATGCAAACATCATGATTGGAGTTGCCAGTCCAATTTGTAGTTCAAACAACTCTGCGGAGTTTTACCAAAAGCATCTTTCCTGAGAAGTTTCTGAATATATGAGCTTCTTTAGTGTACACGGATAGGAATGGTTTTTTTTCCCTATATTTTTAATTACATACTTGGGAAATAATTACAAATTTCTTTAAAAAGTTGGGAATGGTTTAATTGCAGAGACAATGTGAAGAACTAGTGTTAAAAAATAACTTGTTTACCTCCAAAAAAAAAAAAAAAGTTGCAGAAATTATACAAAGAACACGCTATATGATTTATTTTCACTCATAATCATTTGTCCTGTTTCTTCCATCATGTGCTCCGTATGTGTATGCAAATAGAAATATGTACGTATGTATATAGAGAGATATGCACTTACACATATGCATATTTGCATATGCATGTACATATATACATATATGTATATGTGTGTGTATATATTTGTTTTTATTTCATCCTTTGAGAACAAGTTGCATACATCATAAACTTTTACCACTAGATATTTATATTTTTGAGGAATAAGGCCATTCTCTTACATAATCATGGTACAGTTTTCAACTTCAGCAAATTTACATCGGTGCCATACTTTTATCCAACTAACGATCTATATTCTAATTTTGTCAGTTGACCTAACAGTGTCTTTTGGCCATTAAAGTGTTCTTTTCCCTCCAGTGCAGCATCCAATCTAAGACCATGCATTGCATTAAGTTGTCATGTCACTTTAGTCTCCTTTAATCTGTAACAGTTCTTATCCTTAGTGCTTCTTTGTCACTCATTAATGACAAAATGAAAGTTTTGGAGAATACATATCCCTTTGCTCTAACAGAATGTTTTAATTTTGGATTTATCTGTTGATTCCTCATGATTAGAATCTAGTTATGCCTGTGGAATTAAATAAGTAATGTTGTGTCCTTCCCAGGATTATAAGCAAAGACACAGGATCTCCATCTGTCTCTCGTTTGCAAAGTTAATTGCAATTATCTGATCAAAGTGTTTTCTGATTTCTCCATTTTGTAGCTACTTCTCCCCCATGCTACCAAGAAGCATTCTGTGGAGAGAAATTTTTAGAACATGGCATGGAAATATCTGCAACTTGTCAACCTTTCCCTTCGATTTAGCTTTTATCAGCATTTCTTTGTGAACTAATCTTTACTCTGATAACAAAATAATATTTTTTTTAGCTTTTGCAATTCTCCACCTTTGCCAGTGAGCACATCTACTGTAAATAGTAACATTCTACTGTAAACAAGAGCTCTCCCTGCTATAATACTTAAAACTAGTTTGTTTATATCTATTTATTATGGCACAGACTCATGGATTTTCAGTTATTAAAAATTGCTTATAATTTTATTTTGATATGAAAATTGTCTCAATTTTGAAAGTGGGGGACCGTTTCATTCTGGCTCCCTTGTCCTTGTAAGATGCCCCATCGTTTTTTTTTTTTTATCACTCTAAACTTTCTGTCATGACACAATGTCCTAGGCTTATCTTGTGCCTTTCCTGCCCCAGCTCTGGAATAAATAATTTCACTTAACTTGAAATGATTGAATACCATACATTTAGGGTTAGAACAGTTATATGTTTGCTTAAAATATATAATTGTAGAAGTTCCTTAGAGAAAAATTATCAAAAGATTCAGGGATTTGGGCTTCATCCTATGATATTCTACTAACTGCAAAACCTTAAACAACTTTTGACCTAGGGTAAACCAAATTTTGTTTATCTTCATCTAACAATAAGCCTAGGACAAGGCCTGAATTCTAATATGTATCCACAGAGTGTTTGTAGAATTAGCAGCATCAATAGCAAATTTATTTATTTATTTATTTATTTACTTATTTTTATTTATAGAAAAGAAATTATAAGGAGACAATTATCCGATCATTAGAGGTGTAGATAGGTTTATAGATCTTTATTTACAGTAGATCTGCCATTTCAACTAGGCTGGCTCCTTATTGACTTTGAAAATTTCAAGATTTTCTCAAAATTCCTAATATGATGTCAATATTTCCCTTTCATTCCTACAGTAATTTCAGATGCTAGATGGTGCCCGTATGGAACAGTGATAAGGATCATGAACTTTGATGTCAGAATTTGATGTCATTGATACTCAGCTCTTCCTCTTACCAACTATAAGGTCTTAGACGAAATTCTTAACTTCTTTAAACTTCAATGACAAAGTAAGAATAATAATTATAATCAACTCATACAATTGCTATGAGGATTAAATGAAAGAGTATAAAACATAGAACAGAGTTCATAAATTATAGTAATTATTTCATAACCTTAGCTATTAATATACCTCTGAAATATGTTTGAATTTTTGACCACATGGAATTTCCAACCCCATTCCTGAAACTAAGGTTCTATTTGGACTCCTGAATGCAATTCATATAGCTGCTCTCAAATGAGATTATCATGAAGAAAAAGATCACTTCAAGCTTGTAGAGAACATTAAGAAGCTTATATAAGCCATCAGATTATGAATATAAAAGCAAAATCCAATTCTTAATAACATAATTATATTAATAAATATTAAAAAGCAAAGAAAATTTTAAAAGAAAAATCTTGATATAAGAGTTTAGAAACAACTTTGGAAGCATTTCAAATTTCATTTATTATGCATTGCTCTTTGTCTTTGTCTCTATTTCCTAGTGAATTCTTATACTCTGGTGTCTGGAACCTCCAGAGATGTTACACTCTAGCCTGATGAAGCTTAATACCCAACAAACATGTTCTTTTGGTTCTGAAGTTAAAAATATAAGCAGTACACATTGGGATATACTTCTCAAATTGTCTAATTTCTATATTTCTGATACCTTTTACAGGATATCCTCATCATAATTATCCACAGAAGTTAAGGGTATTGCCTAGTTCAAAAAAGGCACTATTCAATTTAAGTCATATTTCTCCTCTTATGTTCTGGATTTCCTTCCTTCCCATTTGTCAAGTCTTTATTCTATTAATTATCTTCTTCCTCTCAGCATCCTTAACCTCTTCCTTTCTATAGACTCCATCTTCTTCACATTTAAACAGGCTCAAATTTCTTTCAGCCTAAATAAATCCCTTGACACTGTTTACTTTTGTTCAGTAAACATTTATTGAGCAGTTATAAAGGAAACTATAAACAAGTGGTCACAGATATGGGAATAGAAACATAAAGCCAGGATTTCAGCAAAACAAAAGAATAAATTATTTCCAAGAGCAGTGAGTAGTGAACAATGTGAATAAGATCAAAGAAGATGAGACCAAAACAATTTCCTTTAGATTATATACTTTGGTTGTCATTGTGGCCATCCACAGACATGATGGAGTAGAATCAATATTGTAGAGGATTAAAAAGTAAATGGGAACCGAATAACTTAGATGTGGAGGCATAATTATGCATTCAGTTATCCAAGGTGGAAACCTGAATTCTCTATTTTTACATGTTATTTCCTTTATAAGAAAAGTCCTTTGTCCTTTACTCAAATCAAATTTAAAAATTCTTATTTATCCTCAGATTTTCGTTAATTCATATTTAAATGTCCCAGGAAGAATTGGACACTTCTTTCTCCTCAAATACATGGTATCTTTTGCAACTGCTTGTGTGGAACTAACCCTTTGAATTGTAGTATTTGTTTTTGTCTATGGTCTCATGGGACGAGGACCCTTGTGTCCAGAGACAATATCTGTTCCTCTTTGTACCATGTGCCTTACAACAGGGCCTGAGACAGAATAGACTCCATCAGTATTGCTGAATCAGTATGTTTCACTTCTTTTTCTTCCAACATGACTTCTTAAAACAAGAAATTAAAATTTGAAAAGACCCAATATGTTAGTGGCACAAGCATTTCTTTTTGATATTTTCCCATACTGCTGTGCATCTAACATAAATGCACACATCCTTCAATATGAATCAGCCCTTTGTTTTCCTTATGGATTCAATATGACTACACCCAGTTAACATAATAAAGGTTAACACCTTGGAAGGAAGGAGTTCATTACTACCAGAGGGAATGAAATTCCCCCTT
Source organism: Dasypus novemcinctus (assembly GCF_030445035.2). Taxonomy (NCBI): domain Eukaryota; kingdom Metazoa; phylum Chordata; class Mammalia; order Cingulata; family Dasypodidae; genus Dasypus; species Dasypus novemcinctus. The sequence goes on from NC_080681.1 coordinate 57,576,217, forward strand.
CCTACTTAGCCTTTCTTGAAACAACCCAGCAGGAATAGGTGTTTTGGGATGCCTCACAGGGATGCCTGGCAAAGTTCAGGTCTGTTTCCCATATGGACTTTGCTTGAAGGGATGGGAATGCTGTTTGCTGGAGTAGAAGTGATTATTTTCTAAAAATTTTCTGTCTTGCTGGTTCTTTTACTCGTGTTGGCTAGAGAAAGCAGACATTTAAGGAAGCCTTTATTTTGCCTGTACCTATAGGCATTTGTGGGTTCCAGCCTCTCCAGGACTCAGTCTGGGATATATTCAGCAAAAATAGAAGACAAGCAAATGAGAAAATAAAGATTACTCACTACCATGTTGTTCCTCAGGTTCCAATGTCCCTAGCTGATCATCTCTTATTTCATTTATTTTTATTTAAAAAAAAACAGTCTTCTTCCTTCCCTCAACTACCACCACCTCCCTCCAGCAACCTCTAATCTGCTTTCTCTCTCTGTGAATTTGCTATTTCTAGTCATCTCTTACAAGTATATCATACAATTTTTTGTCTTTATGTGTCTTGCTCTTTTACTGAGCAAAATTTTTTCAGTGATCTTCCATGTTGCGGTGTACCTTATAATTTCATTTCTTCTTATGACCAAGCAATATTGTATTGTGTATTTGAACCAGATTTTGTTTTTCTATTCATTTATAATGGAAACTTGGGTGGTTTCCAGCTTTTTGCTATTGTGAATAATGCTACTATAAACATTAGTGTACAGTATTTGTTTGCAACCCTGTTTTCACTTTCTTTGGATAAATATCTAGAAATGGGACTCCTAGGTGAAATGGTAATTCTATATTTAATTTTTTGAATAACTGCCATTTTGCTTTCTACAGGGGCTATACCATTTTACATTCCCACCAACAATACATTAGATTTCTAATTTATCTGCATTCTCTCCAAAACTTGCTATTTTCCTTTTTTAAAAAAAACAATAGCCATCATTTTGGGTTTGAAGTGGCTTCTCACTGTAGTTTTCATACACAATTCCCCCAATGACTAGTAATATTCAGAGTATTTTCATGTATCTATTTACCATTTGTATATCTTCTTTGGAGAAATGTCTATTCAGGTCCATTCTTTAATAGGATTGTTTATCTATTTGTTGTTGCATTGTGAAATTTCTTTGTATGTTTAGGATATTAAACGTTTATCCAATATATGGTTTGAAACTGTTTTCCCTCTCTTTAGGTTGACTTTTAAGTTTCCTGTTAATTTCCCTCAATGGATAAATGGTTTGAATTTTGATAAAAATCAAAATGATTAATTATTTATTTTGCCAAACCTGGTGTATTAGTCAGCCAAAGGTGTGCTGATGCAAATTATCAGAAATCTGTTGGCTTTTATAAAGGGTATTTAGTTAGGTTAGAAGCTTCCAGTTACCAGACTGTAAAGCGTAAGTTATCAATACTTGCCTCACCAATATCTGTTGCCATGTGTTGGAGCAAGATGGCTACTGACACCTGCAAGGATTCAGCCTTCCTTCTCCCTCTTAAGACTTCGTGGGCACACCTTTTCCAGTCTCAGCTGTAGGTTGGTATAAGGCTCATTTCTCTCCCCATTTCTTTCCAGGCTCAGCTGCTCTGTTCTCTTCACAAGGTCAGCTATAGACTATCAGACTTCTCTCTCTTCCTGGGGCTTCTGCCATGTCTAATGTGCTGGCTCTCTTCCTCTGTGTTTTTCTTCTCTATGTGTTTACTTCCTGGGGCTCCAGCATCAAAATTCAAACTCTCCTCTGCCGTGAGCCCTGTCCACCAAGAGGCAGAGACTCAACGTCCTACTGATGCGGCCAAATCAAAACCCCAATCTTAATTTAATCAAGTAAAAGTGAAACCTCTGAATCTAATACAATCTAATATGCCCAGAGGAACAGACTAGTTTACAAACATAATTCAATATCTAATTCTGGAATTCTTAAACAGTATCAAACTGCTATACGAGGTCATAAAGATTTGCCCCTATGCTATCTCCTAAGAGCTTTATAATTTTAGCTCTTATATCAGTTTTGAGTTGATTTTTGGTAAGGTTGAAGTCTAACTTCATTCCTCTGCATATAGATATCTGTTTTTCCAATACCATTTGTTGAAGAGACTATTCTGTTCTTATATCATGTACTTAGCACCTTTGTCAAAAATCAATTGGCCATAGATGACTTTCAATTCTGTTCCATTGTATTTTTTTGCCAATACTACACTGTTCTGATTATTGTCACTTTGTAATACAAAATTTGAAATTTGGAGGTTTGATTTGCCTAACTTTGTTCTTTTTTCAAGATAGTTTTGATATTCAGGGGCCCTTGATGTTCCACATAAATTGAGGATCAGTTTTTCAATTTTTTCCCCCAAAAAGCTAGTGTTATTTTTAATAAAGATTGCATGTGATATTGACATATTATCAATATTAACTTCTCCAATCCATGAACATGGAATGTCTTGGCATTTATTTTAGAACTTCTTTAATTTCTTTCACTGTTGTTTTTTTCTCGCAGTTTTCAGTACACAAATCTTTAGTATCCTTAGTGAAATTTATTCCTAGATAATTTATTCTTTTTGATGCTACTGTAAATGGAATTTTTTAAATTTCTTCGACTGATTGTTACTGTTATATAAGAACACTATTTATTGAGTTTTCCTTGTTGACCTTGTACCCTGCCATTTGCCTGAATTCCTTTACTAGTCTAATTGTTTTCTAGTAGAACCTTTGGATTTTCTATATATGAGATAATGTCATATGCAAATAGAGATAATTTTGCTTCTTCTTTTCCAATTTGGATACCTTTTATTTCATTTTCTTGCCAAATTGCTCTGGTAAGAAATGTTAGTACAATATTGAATAGTGGATGTGAAAGTGGGCTTCTTTGTATTGTTCCTGATCTTAGGGGAAAGTTTTAAGCCTTTCACTGTATGTTAGTTGTGAGTTTTTCATAAATGGCCTTTATCACATTGAGAACTTCCTTCTTTGCGCATATATATATATATTTTTTTGTTTTGTTTTGTTTTGTTTTACCAAGAAAGGGTGCTGAGTTTTGTCAAATGCCTTTTCTGCATCTATTGAGATAAGCATCCTTTTTTTCCCCTTCGTTATATTTATGTTGTATATTACATTGATTGATTGTCATATGTTGAACCACCCTTTCATTCCTGGGATGAATCCCACTTGGTCATGGTGTATAATCTTTTAAATATGCCTTTGGATTTGTTTTGCTAGTATTTTTATTAAGGATTTTTGCATCTAAATTCATGAGGGAAATTGGCATGTAATTTTCTCTTTTTGTGATGTCTTTATCAGGTTTCTGTATCAGAATAATGCTGACCTAATGTTTTAATAATGGCCAATGTTTTTAGGTGATTTGGCAGGAGACTTAGGGAAAAATATCTATACTCCATTTTTCCAGGAGTGGAAGATTCATATATAAAAATTTAATATACATTTTAGAGAATCTTCTATACCATTTTTATGACATTGTTTTTCCTTTATTTATGTTTTCTATTTGTATGTTTTTACCTTTTATTCTAAAAAGTTCATTATTTTTCTCTTAATAGTAACATGTCGAAAACACGTTAATCATTGACTAGCATTCCAACAGCTTTAAAATAGCCATAAGACAATATTTAGAAATCATGAGGATTAAAGTGCAGAAGCTTTGAAAAATAAAAAGCAGCATTTTTCATGCTTTCCACAAATATTTCTGTGAGTTTACCTTTGTTGTGAGCTATATAACTAAAACTCTTTAATCAGGAATAAAGCAAATTTTTCCAAATCAGAGTATTTTAAACACTTATAAGGTCTTTAAGATTGTTAAAAGAGGGCAGTTTCAGAAAGAGTGGGATAAACAAAGTCATTCACTAGAACATGGCCTATGGAACAAACTAACCTATTGCCTATAAAACTTAGTAAATAAGGTTTTGGGGAACATAGGCACACTCATTCATTTACGTATTGTCTCTGACTGCTTTTGCACTACAACGGCAGAACTAAGTAGGTGAAACATAAGCCATATGGCCTAAATATTTAGTGTCGAATCATTTAAGGAAGAGATTGCTAACCCTTGCATTGGATGTTTTTTAAAAACATGTGGGTTTTAGATTTTGTTTCCCTGCTGCTAGAAACACAGGTTTAGCATGTTAAAACTTCCCTTTACTTTTGAAGATAATTAAGTTTAAACAATCTTAAGACACAAAATGCTAATTCTTAATTATCAGTAAAAATAGTCTACAAAAATGAGATGTATTCACTGAAAGCCATGTATACTGCTAGAATCTAAAGTTTAAAATAATTTTGAAAGTAACTCAAGTCGTCACAGGTACAAACTAGAAAGTATTACTTTCTCTTTGTGCTCTTGATTCCATTGTCATTACCTTTTTGTGTAAGTCTTCTTTGGAATGCTGAGTGCTGGGCCAACACCAAGTATGATATGATGAAGAGGCTGTGTGCTCCTTCCAAACTGGCAGCATATAACCCAAACACTGTAATTTTTTAAGATTCTCGTTTCAGGTTTGCAATCCTGACACTGCACAGTGCTCTTTGATATTAGGATTTTAAAAAATCAGTAAAACCTGCAATTTATGCTGATGACATTTGAACAATACTAGGTCTTCAGATTGCAAGCCATGGTTTTCATTCCATTGTAGAGTTGCACTGTATGTGGAGCTTTTGTGAATTTCCATAATGACTTTACATAATGGGTAATTATATAATGAATGAATCTGCATAATGATGGCAAGTTAAATTTTTACCATAAGATTGCACACCAATAATTTATATACACAGTTAAAATTGCCTCTTTGTTCAGAGAGTTTTCTTTATAATTTTAAATTACATTTGTTTCTAAAATCCTCTCTAGTTCTATCTAGTTAGTGGTGGGCTATGCTAAATTGTTTGCCTTCAGAACTGCTAATGCCTGCTATTTGAATTTATTTTTAACAACTTTATTAATTTTTAAAAAGCTTTTTTTGTCTATTTTTTTAATGTTACATAAAAAAAATGAGGTCCCCATATACCTTCACCCCCCTCGCTCCACTCCTCCCCCCCATTAAAGCAATCCCCTCCATCATCACGAGACATTCATTGTACTTGGTGAATACATCTCTGAGCACCACTGCACCTCATGGTCAATGGTCCACACCATAGCCCACACTCTCCCACAGTCCACCCAGTGGGCCATGGGAGGACATACAGTGTCCAGTAACTGTCCCCGCAGCACCACCCAGGACAATTCCAAGTTCCGAAAACGCCCCCATATCACATCTCTTCCTCCCACTCCCTACCCCCAGCAGCCACCATGGCTACTTTCTCCACACTGATGCTACATTTTCTTTGATTACTAATCACAATAGTTCATGAATAGAATATCAGTAAGTCCACTCTATTCCATACTATATTCCTCCATCCTGTGGACCCTGGAATGGATGTGTCCACTCCACATCTATATCAAGAGGGGCCTTAGATTCCACATGGATACTGGATGCAATTCTGCTTTCAGTTTGTAGGTGCTCTTGGCTCCCTGGTGTGGTGGTTGACCTTCTTCACTTCTATGTTAGCTGAGTGGGATAAATCCAATAAACTCGAGTGTATGAGTTGCAAGTCTGTTGAGGCTCAGGGCCTGGCTATCACATAGTCAGTCTAGAGATTCAGGTCCCCTGGGTATACACTAAACCCCAGCGCCAACTACAGATCTGGTAATAAGAGGAGAGGCTTGTGAACAAAGATCACATCTGAGTCCACCTCCACCACACAGAAATACAAACTCCAAAGTAGGGCCAACTGACATGGCACTGAAGTCCATCTACCATGACCATAGAACCCGTGGGTCTCAGTAGCCCTCAGAAGAACCAATACCTGAGGTTGTATCTACTTTATCTGTTTCTGGGACTCTGCAGAGGTGTGCATAAGGGCGACCCCTCTGATAACTTCCTGGCTCTTTTTGGAGACTCATATCCATATAAACTCATTTGTCCTTTCCATTTCTCCCTTTTATTCAGGTCAAAAAGCATTTTTAACTCCTGGTGTTATATGTACACTGAGATATTCTGCTGGTCTGAGTTGACCCTTTCATTCAAGGTCATTTTTTAGTTACATCATCAGCTGGTACTTGGTAGTAATCCCTTGGTGCCAGGGAGGCTCATCCCCAGGAGTCATGTCCCATGCTGGAGGGAAGGTAACACATTTACATGCTGAGTTTGGCTTTGAGACTGGGCACATTTGAGCAACATGGAGGCTCTCAGGAGGTAACTGTTAGGCACCCTGCAGCTCTACACCTTGTTCTTATTTCAGGTGCACAGGCTCACAAGCATAGTTATTAGTATCAAGGGCTCATTATTGGACCTTCCTTTTTTTTTGGTCTTTGCCATTGCACTTGGGGAATTGTTGCTGTTCCTTTAGGGAATGCAGTAGAGCTCCCCTGGCTAGGAACTCAGCACTCCCTCAGTTGTTGTTTTTAATTGTAACCACTATGAAAATATCCAAACATTTGTATGTACCCTGGATATGTGCCCTGGAGAACTCCCTGCCAACCATGTGTCCCCTGTCAATAACATCCCACACCAGTATTCCTCCCCTGCCATTGTTGAACCGCTCTGTGATCCAAAACTTCTTCAAAAATGAAGCCCCATATATTGCCAGGATCCATTAATAGTAAAATGGAATATAGTGATGAGTTTAAAGGTTAGATATAGAATACATACTAATTTAGAAAAATTAAAGTAAAAATAAGTTTGAGTATCAAAAAATTAAAAGATACAAAAGTTTTGTTGTTGATTTTTTTCCTTCCATCACTGCAATAAGTGTTGCCCTGTATGCAAATTTGCAAGGCAACTTCTTCCATCTTTTCCTCAGTGTCTACATCCTTTTTCTTTTTTTTTTTTCCTAATTATTAAGCTTGTCTTCAGAAAAGTTTTAGATCACAGTTATTCCTATATACAATATACAGTGTTCCCACATATCCAACATAAAACCCTTTTCCCTTCCACAGCAATACTCTTTTTACATATTCATACTATATTTACTGAAACTGATGTACAGATATTGAGACAATAGCTTTCAAACAAGGTAACATTTGGGTTTACATTGTGGTTTATATTTTAGCCTATACAATTTTTAAAAGTTTTAGTTATCTTATGTTTTACATTATGATTTACATTTTACCCTATCAGCCCCTATACATTTTTGGTGTAATTTAACATGTCTTATATCCATCCTTGCATAATCTTGTGGAACACTTCTATTGCCCACACAGTTACATTGATTCCATCTATTCGATACCTCTTTCCCCCTCCCCTCAGGGCCCACAGTGACAGTCAATCTTCATTGTTTGAAGGGCCATATTCAGAGATCCTTGCAACAATGTTGAGGGCTTGACATGCTCAACTGCCCTAACGCATTGGGAGCCAACATTTCTCTCAAGAGATACAATTCCCTCTATTTGAGAACATCACTCCTTCCCAGAATGTGGGTATACCTTCAGTCTCATTATATGGGTCTCTATCCAATGATATAACTCACTATGGCAAAATGAGCACTCACACACTCCCTAGAAGCCTTTCCTGCATCAGATTATCCCCTTTAAGCATCTTAAACAGGTAACCTTCCTTATTATATTTTTGAAAAAGTTTTCTCAGCATTATACTCTCAACCAAATATCTAACAATCTCCTATGTTCATATGTTCCCCTACCCTCCCCCCAATTTCTTGGGCAATATTACCCATCCTCCCATCCCTAGCCCCCTTCAAGCCCACAAAGCCCCACCCAAAGGTATCCCTATGCCCCCATTTTATCCCTTCCCTGTACAAATACTTACTTCCAGCTTATCATAGATTTCACCCATGTAGGTGTCAGCTTACATCCTTCTACCCCCAGTTTCCTTTAAGCCTATCATCCAGTCTCTAGCTCTCTGGGGCAGCTTGGTTTATTTATTTCATATCATTGAAGTCATGTAGTATTTGTCCTTCAATGCCTGGGTTGCTTCACTCAACATAAGGTGCTCAAGATTCATCCATGTTATCACATGTGTTTGTAGTGTATTCGTTCTTAAAGCCAAGTAGTATTCCATTGTATGTATATACCACATTTTATTGATCCATTTATCTGTTGATGGGCATTTGGGTTGATTCCAACTTTTGGCAATAGTGAACAATGCTGCTATGAACATTGGCGTGCATGTATCGGTTTATGTCCTTGTTTTCAGTTCTACTGGGTATATACCCAGCAGTGGAATTGCTGGGTCATATGGCAAATCTATAGCTAGTTTTTTGAGAAACCGCCTAATGGTCCTCCAGAATGGCTGGATCCTTCTGCATTCCCACCAGCAGTGGATGAGTGTTCCCATTCCTCCACATCCTTTCCAGCATTTGTAGTCTTCTGTTTTTTTCATAGCTGCCTTAGAAATCAAGAAAATGTTCAGTGTTTTAAGACATATATAAAACTAAACAAATGGACTTGATGATATGATGAATCACTATAAAAAATAGTCCACATCAAGAGTTTTAAATTAGACCTTTTTTTTCTTATGGAATTTGATTTTTGAGCAAGCTGGAGCATTATAAAAAATGTCACTCCTAGGTAATGTCTCTTCCTAGTGGACTAAATTTGGAGAGAAGATCGTGGTTAATATTGGGCTGTTTATAGTTTAGTGATAGATTTTTCTTGTTTCTTTTCCCTCAGTGATTTCAATGTCATGTTGCATGTATTAGGGAAATGTATTACATAAATGGTTATGTCTAAACAAGTTAAGGGCTTTTTAAAAGGTTATCATCTTAGAAAATGCAGCTTCTATTTCAGTTGTAAATTTCATACTAATTCATGTAGAGGTGAGACTATACAGGTAAAATTTCCAATCATAATATTGAGATGAATTCTATAAGAGATCTAGAAAGGGCACCAGGAGGTACTATGAATATATAAAATGGGCCCAGCTAGTAACTTTATTTAGTATTATTTATTGAGTACTTAGTATATTCTAGGCACTAATTTAACATGTTAGCTTAGTAAAGTTAACGCTTTTACATGTGAAGTATTATACCTTCATGTACCACATTCATGAAGTAAACAATATTATGTTCATTTGAACCAGATTTTACTCACTGTCTGAATCCTGGCAGTCAGTAAAAACACAACTTTTTTCTACTTTCCTGTAAATGGAAGACCATGTCCAACAAGGCTACTTGTATATACAAAGTAAGACTTGCTGGAATTTAATTGCTCTGCTTGGGTCTTTATTGAAACATATGAAAAAAGAGAGAATATGTGAATGATGAATTTTTTAAAAAATAAAGACCCAAAATGTTCTTGATAATTGTAGACAAGAGTATATGGTTGTCCTGCAATAAATTATTATTAATGGAGTTATGGTCTCCAGTTAAAAGAGCACTATATCTATTTTCTTTTCTCAAAATGAATATATTACTATCAGATTTTAATTGTACTTCAGTTGGTTTTAAATGATATTTTTCTTGATTAACTTAACCATAATTCAGGAATAATCATTACTAATAGAAAATTAAAATAAATTTAATCATCTTGGGTTATAGGTTAAAAAATCCTAAGATAAAGGATTTTCATCTCTACTCTTTTTGGGGTTATCTCTTTCAGAACCATGATTTAGGCAAGTAGAGCTATAAATAGGCACTTGATAAATATTTGTTAAATCAAAGAATATTTCAGAATACCTTAGAGTCTTTACAAGATCAATAAACCTATTTAATCTGACTTAAAATCAAAATGATAAATGATTTTTCACATTTTTACCCTATATGAGTAGCTTGTTCCCCAAAGAAGTTAAAAAAAAAGCTTTTAACATTTTTATAATTATTAAACTCCTACTAAGCAAAGCAATATAATATAGTGCTTAAAAGTACATTGTTAGTAATTAGACTACCTGGGTTCAAATTCCTACTCTGTCACTCATTAACTTGGGCAAATCTCTGTCTCAGTGTCTTCATCTGCAAAATGGAGATGAAAATAAAAATATGTCATGTTATTACATAAACAAAATATACGGGTAAACAATTTTAAAAAAATACCTAGCCATAATTGGGTGCCAAATTGTTAGCTATTATTATTAAAATTTAATGTACAATTCTTATTTTTGTTTTCCCCACAACATTTTATTATGAAAATTTTCAAACCACAGGAGAGAATAAATTGTGTAGACATTACTCATATATCCACAACCTATTCTACAGAGAATATTTTGCTATATGTACTTTATCTCATTTGTTTTTTTAGATTTTTGATTGTTTTAATTTAAATATATATATATATATTTTCATTCGAGAAGTTGTGAGGTGATAAAACATTCATGCACAATGTGCAGACTTCCCATACAATACCAACACATTTCATTTTTGTGGAGTACAGTTCATTTTTACATAAAAGTTGCTTCAGAATGGGTATAAAAAGATGATGTACTGGGTTGAAAAGTTTCCCCCCAAAATTCACTGGAACCTCAAAATGTGATCTTTTTGGGAAATAGTATCTTTATAGCTATAATTGGTTAAATTAAGATTAGGTCATACTGGATTATGGTGGACCCTAATCCAATGCCTGCTGTCCTTATGAAATGACAAAACAGAGTCAAAGACAGACATACAAGGATCACGCCAAAGATGATGAAGGCAGAGACTAGAGCCATGCATCTGCAGGCCAGAGAATGCCAGGGATTGCCAGCAACTGTCAGAAACTGGGAAGAGGCAAGGAAGGGTTTTCCCATTGAGCTTTCAGAAACAGCACAGCCCTGCTGACTCTTGATTTCCAGCTCCTGACCTTTAGGTCTGTGGGAGAATAAACCCCAGTGTGTGGCCATTTGGACAGCATCATTAGGAAACTACTGCAGATGGTAACCAGTGATAAAATTAGGGGAATGAAATGATACTGATTGTGTTTCTAAGCTAGTGGTTTGTTATTTTGTATTTAGTTGTTATGGAAAGAAGAGGAAGGATTATTTATTTGAGTATCTACCAGTATGACTTCTAAAATAAAAGTTTGAATTATTCATTCTGAGCTCAGTAAATTATGATAGACAAATGGGGAGGACGAGAAACAGAGCATTGGGAGTGGGATCCATTTTTTTTAAAGGAAAGTATTCCCTTGTTTCATTCTTTGTTGTAAGAAAAAAACATCTATAAAAATAACAAACAAAGGAAAAAAATCTTTCACACAGCTATGGATTCCTAAGAGGTTGTCTTCAGAATAAAGGAGCCAGGCCTCTCAGAGACTTCTGTATAATCACCATCCTACACAAAGCCAAGGTAAAGGATGTAAATGATACTGCAACCTGAACATGAAAAACAGTGTCTTGTTTTTCTGTTTGTCACTTTTATTTCTATTATTATTATCTATAAATTCCCTAATCCTAATTTACTGTCCAACTCGATTTCAGCCTGTTATAGTTTGCCAAAATTTATATTGCGTTATTTTCTATCAGAAGACATCACTTTCACCTCCTTATTAATGCTACAAATGGAAATCTGTCCTAAGGGAAGAGGGTCAACATTCACAAAATGCCTCCTAGCATAATGAAATGTCTCATGAAATGATTGCCTACTAATTTTGCCACACAGACAAAAAGATAAAATGCAATATTTATTGAATAAATCATTGTTTGTCTCAAAACTCCCCAGATTTACATTATGAATATACATTCTTTTTTAAAACTATGCATGGTGATTATGAGAAAGTAACAAAAAAGTGACTTTTGTTAATTTTGTAAAAAACAATAGACCTATAGACCACAATAACACTCTATAGACCTAAATTAAACATAAAGGAAATCAAACAGGATTAGAAATGACCATGGTTTTCTTAAGTTGCTGTCAATTAAAATAAATTATTTTTGCATGTAATTTAAAGTGTAAACTTTCCTTGAGAATTTGACTTGAAAATCTAGATGTATTGTATTTTTTGTCAAACTAAAACTGTTTTATTGTAATCACCAGAAATGTATAGTGAACATAAATGCATAATTTTACAAATTAGTAATAAGCAGTACTAAAGTCTTGAAAGTAGACAGGATTATGGAGTTCATTAAAATATCTTTTTTTTTAAGGTTTTATTTTATTTACCTTTCTGTGTGTGTTTGTGTGTGTGTGTATAGTTTAGTGTTCCTTTTTGCATTAGGTTTGAATTCAATCCAATACCAGCTGTATTGTTTCTGAACGGTACTGAAACTCTGAAGATATATTACACCCATGCATCATCATAGCATTGTCATTCTGACGATATATTAGTGTAATACATCTTCAGCATCCTCAAATGAGAAGCTGTCTTGGAGGAATTGGGCGAGGAGCAAATTCAATTCAATTACAGGACAAAAGACCTAGCTAAAGTGAAGGAAAGACCTCTCAGAGCAAGACTCTCAGTGGAGTTGATTACAACCTGGTATTTCATGGATGTAATCCCATTTTTCCTTTTGTGACATGGCAAGCAATAATTATGGATTTTAAACCCATGTCTGTAAAGATAAAATTACTTACCAATGCTCTGGGTTTAACTCAGTAGAAGCCTGATGGTTTCTTGGAGGCATTTAATTTTGGGAGAAGTCATACAAACATTGTTATTCATTTAATATATAAACCTACAGTATACAGTTAACTTGCAGCTTAGTTTATTAAAATGTGATGGGCATAAAAGAATGTCTACTTTTCAAATAAAGTCTTAGATGGCATGCTTTGTATTTTCAGACATAAGTAAAAAGGGACAGCCGGTGACTGAAAAGTGATCATTAGGCAACAAAACGAGAAAGCTATCAACTCTTCCTGGCCAGCTCAAAACTATATTTCTACTAGATTGGGCTGTCTGGAATGATCAATAATTCTTATTGTCAGGGAAATTTTCCTTGGACATCTCTCATAGGTTAAAAAAAAAGTGCAACTCTTAATTTTATCACTGTAAAAACGCGTTTTGGGTTTAAAGCTTTTAGTCTAGCATACATGTTTCACTTAAGTGAAAAATATCCCTAACTCATTGCATAATGATTATATTATGAATATTTATTTTACATCTATTATTTTTTCAAAATTCATCTATCAGATACATTATTTGCCAGACACTGTAAGTATTGGCATATAGTTGTAAGAGGAAAAATATGGCTACTACCTTCAAGGAGTTTACAATCTAGTTGGAAGAAACATATATAAAGGGGGAAGCAATTTCACATTAATTAAGACTATGAATACCACAGTAAGACCTCTCTGACAAGTTATATTTTATACTGATACTTGAAGTCAAAGGATAGGGAGGCTGTTATGTGAAGCACTGCAGTGGATTCTAATTGGAGGGAAAAGCATTTGCAAATTCTTGACAATGGGGAAGAAGTTAATACATTCTAGAGTTAAAGTCAGTGAGTCTTTAACAGCAGAAGAGAAAAGATGAGGTTGGAAAAACTTAGCTGTGGGTCAGGTCAGGTAGGGTTATAGGTCATGGTAAGGAGTTTAGATTTTTTTCCCTAAATGTGAAAAGATGCATGGAAAGTTTTTAAGCAGAGAAGTGACCTGATTTGATTTTTGTTCCATGATATTTTGTGTTGCTGTGCAGGGAATGAGTTCCAGTGAGGCTAGAGGAGAAAAACAGGGAGACCATTTAGGGAACTACTATAAGAGTGAAGGTGAGAGAAGATGAACAAGGGTGATGGAAGTGAATGAAGAGGAGTGGGCAAACCCAATTAATATTTTGGAAGTAAAACACGAGACTCTTTGGAAGTGAAAGTGCCTTTCAGTTTCCTGACTTCAACAACTGGAAGAATAAGCATGTAATTAACTGATGGGGTAAACAAGAGGAGATAGATACTGGCGAGAAAAATTAAGATTTCTGTTTTGGCTTTGTTAAATTGCAAGGCATAGAAGATAACCAAGTGGAAATATCAGTGAATGGTTGTATATATGAAGCTTGATCTCTAGGACAAAACTGAGATTTGGAGAAATGACTATAAGTCTGACCAAAAAGGCAGAGTAAATGGACAGAAAATGGCCCAGTACCAATATCTGAGGATCTCCATTTGGGAAATAAGGCAGCAAAAAGTCTGAGAAAAAGCTGCTATTGTGAAAGACAAATTCTCAGGAGAGTGACACTAAAAGAGAAGAATGTGTTACTAATTAGAAAATGATCTAATACATTGTGATTTACAGAGTAGAGTGAGATAGATACAGCAAAATATCTATTGTGTTTGGAAATATGAAGATAATTTTTGACCTTGCTGAAAAAGTTTCAGTGAAACTGTGGGAACCAGAGCTGGAGTGGGATAAAGATGAAATAAAGGTGATAACGAGAAAGTTTGTCTCTTTCAAGAAATTTTGTGGTGAAAAACGAAAGAGAAATGAAATATTGTGTAGCGTTCAAGAGAGGGATTTTTTGGATAGAGAGAAAATAACATAACAAACCCAATGTTCCTACATATGCCTCAACAATTATCAATATAAGGCCAATTGTGTTTCATCTATAGCCTTCCCTAACTCAAGGAGGGGAATGTAAAAATGATATCTCCTTCCTTCTCTTTTATTGTGTTTTTAAATCTATGATATAGGAGTTTCTGTTTGAGTGCATAAGGAACCCTACAGCTCTTAGAAGTAAGCTGTGTGCTGCTCACAAGCTCCCTTTCTTCAGCTGTCATCAGAATATTTCCTGTCATTTCTGAGGAACACAAATTTCCTCAGTCACAGCTCTTTCAGGAAAGCTTTTCTCTCCCTCTTTTTGATAAGATGTTCTGTCTCTTAGCTCCGTCCCATTGCTTTGCCATGAAATTGCATGTATATAATGCCCGATTCATTACCCGATGTGCCTGCTGCTGTTGACAGAAACCAACCTGGAACGATCACCTGGACGATTACTGCTCAGAGGAATCACCATTCTTTTCCTTTCCTTGTGGTCTGTAACAAGAACTGCAGCCCTCAAAAAAATCAGCCTTTTTCTCTTCCTAGGTATTCTCTTGCTCTGCAGCTACTACATATTGCCAACAGCTCTCATTGACATTCTGAAAAGTTAAAAAGCGTATGTTGGATCCACAGTGAAATCAGGAAGAAGAAAGAAAGCTATTGGGTATAGTTTCCAGGTAGTTAGGGGAAAAAAATGCTTTTATATGTATACTTATTGATCTGAGCAGTAGCAGGTATGTTAGCTCACACTAAATAAGAAAAAAACACTCAAATACAATGTGAGCCTATGATTCAGAAAAGAAACTTTTTTTTTGTAGGAATATGCTTGATGAACTGCTTGACCTTGGCAATTGTGTTGAATCTCTCAAATGTTACTTCTCCGGTACATTGACTCCATGTACAGCCTAAAATTAGGATCTAAGAGGATTAAGGTGGAATCAAAATTCTAACTTAAATAGTTTGGGGATGGATTGGATCTCAACCTTTACTTGGCTTCATTGTGAAAATTTATACTCTCTAGGATTTCTTCCTACAGATGGTGGAATAATCAGATGTGAGGGGGGTTGAATAGAAAATGATTTCTCCAAACCCCACTAAATTAAAGAAGGACACATGTTGAGCTTGTTAAGACCCTGACATAATCATCTTTAATCAGAATGTCTAGACCAAACATCAAACATGCCTAGATTAAGATATGCAATTCAGTTTATCTTTCAACATCAGAGTTTTCTCATACGTTGTCCTTTCATTATTTTTTTAACATTTTCTTTCATTTTCATCTCTAAAACATTCAAAATTTGAAAATATACCCAAGAAAAGGGATACCGACATCTAGTAAAGACATATTAGCATCTCAGTGTCAGAATACAAAAAAGGATAGACAATCACTAGAAAATCAAAGGAGGAATATTGGTACCAATCAACAGGGAGAGGACACCACTTGTTTCAGTGATTCCCTATATTACATGATGCAAGGGTAGCGTGTAGCTCAGTAATTGCTAATGGGGTGAGTACTGTAATTCTGGATCAAGTATTCAAAACATGAGCATAAGAATACTGACATTTATCAAAATCACTGCCCATTGTCATCTTAATGATTAATGGCATTTTCCCCCTTTTGATCACACCATATTTTATCCTTGCTAGAGTATAAGATCTGTATGAGCCAAAGTCACTAATATCCAAATCATCATTATGCTTGGCATATAAGTAGATTCCTAATAAAGAACAAAACCTTAAATATATTTCTAGTAACGTTAGATAATGATTTGATCTCTTCTTCTACCACAATTACTGGAAACAATGATGATATCAACACTATCATTTTGAGTATGCTTTGTCTGTCACGCAATTCATATTATTTCCTTAATTAAACCTCAGAAATATTCTTGTGGCTCAATAGTTGAGTGCCAGCTTCCCATATTATATACACTCTTGAGCTAAAGAACTTGGGACTCTGAGATTTTAAGTAATTTGTCCAAGGATCACAGTTAGTATCTTCCTCAGTCAGCATTCACAAATCAGAACTTTGACAGACCCCCAAACTTAAACTGTTAAAAGGAAGATCTGGAAATGAATTGCTGGTTACATAAAGGTACTTAAAAGTAGAATTAAAATCTCTACCTGTGTTTTAGTCAGGGTCCTCCAGAGAAACAGAATTGACAGGAGACTATATATATGAGATTTATTATAAGAATTGACTCAGGCAACCATAGGTATTGGCATACTCAAATTCTGTAAGGCAGTTTGAAAGCTGGAAACACCAAAGAAGTTGAAGGTGAATTCTCTAGTAAAAGTTGGCTGGCTAAACTAGAGACAGAAATTCTTTATCTGACCTCTGAAATCCTCAATTCTGGCTTTTAAGACCTCTCACTAATTAGATGAGGTGATTCTCTACAAACTGAGGGGATTGTAGATGTAATAAACTGATTATAGATATAAAGCCACCTACAAAATACACTCAGAAACAATCAGGCCACTGCTTGTTTGACCAAAGAACTGAAAAACCTTAACCTATCCAAGGTGATACATGAACTTAACCATTGTAGCTCACTATTGTAAAAAGATGTTTATCACAAAATAATTAAGACCTTTTAAAAGCATTTTTGACAATGAGAGCTATTAGAAAATAGAAATGAGGCTATATTAGGTAGTGAGCTTCTATTACTGGAAATAATAATAAAGACTGCATAATTTCCTATCAGGAATGCTACTTAAATGGACTCCTGCACTTAGGAAAGTAAGACAGTACACTAATGATTGATTCAATAGTATTTGATTTTTAGACCAGTGCATTAGTTTCTTAGGGCTTCTGTAACAAATTAACTACACTTCGGTGGCTTGAAACAACAGACATTTATTATCTCACAGTTCTAGGGTCCAAAATTCCAAAATCTAGGTGTCAGAGAGCATACTTTCTCCAGAGATTCTGAGGCAGAATCCATTTCTGGCCTCCCTTAGGTTCTGGTAGCTGCCAGTAAACCTTGGCATTCCATGGTTGGTGACCACATTATACTCCAATTTTGTTTTCATCTTCATATTGCCTTTTCCTCTGCATCTGTGTCTACTCTCCCTCTGCCTCTCTTATAAGGACATTTGTGATGATTTTTGGGCCTACCTGGATAATCCATGATAATTTTCCCACTTAAAAATCCTTAATTTAATCACATCTGCAAACACCATTTTTTCCAAATAAGGTAACATTAACAGCTTCCACGGATTAGGGCCCGGTATCTTTTGGAGGTCCATTTTTCAGACTACCACAACCAGTTTTATATATATGTATGTATATATAAATAAATATATATATATGTATGTGTATATATATACGTATATGAAAGTAGAGAATGTTTTTTATTTACCAAGTAGAGAAATGCATTAAATCAAGTCTTTCCATATACTCCCACTATAATTTCATGAACAAAGGACATGGTAACACACACAAACACAGAAACAGGACACACTTTTAGAATAACAGTCCTATGAAAAATGAATAGTTAATAATCTTACATCAGATATTCATCTTTATCTAATTGTTTTATTATCTACTCAATAAAATAATATATTTTCTGTAGTTCATGGATCACTAAACTATGACCTGTGTCCCAAATTCCTCTGTCTGTAGGTTTGTATAAATTAAATTTTATTGAAACCTGGCCTTACACATTTGTTTATGTATTGTCTATGACTTCCTTCAAACTACAGTGACAGAGATCAATAGTTGCAAAAGAGACTGCATGCCTTCAAAGCTGAAAATATTTACTATCTGGATCTTTACAGAAAAAATTTACTTACTCCAAATATAGATTATAAAAAGATTCTTCTCCTATTTTTAGTACATTTCCTCCTATTTCACTATGTCTGTTGATGTACTTCAAAAGGCCAATATTTGATATGATTAGTGCTTCCTAATATTATACAGTTCCAATAGTGACCTGTTCTTCCATTTCTTCTCCAACTAATTGTTCAAAAATATCCATGTACGGAAACGGACTTTGGCCCAGTGGTTAGGGCGTCCGTCTACCACATGGGAGGCCCGCGGTTCAAACCCCGGGCCTCCTTGACCCGTGTGGAGCTGGCCATGCGCAGTGCTGATGCGCGCAAGGAGTGCCGTGCCACGCAAGGGTGTCCCCCGCGTGCGGGAGCCCCACGCGCAAGGAGTGCGCCCGTGAGGAAAGCCGCCCAGCGTGAAAAGAAAGAGCAGCCTGCCCAGGAATGGCGCCGCCCACACTTCCCGTGCCGCTGACGACAACAGATGCGGACAAAGAAACAAGACGCAGCAAATAGACACCAAGAACAGACAACCAGGGGAGGGGGGGAAATTAAATAAATAAATAAATCTTTAAAAAAAAAAAAAAAATCCATGTATATATATATATATTTTTTTTGGCCAAGCCCCAGTCTACCAGTGAAGCAGATGACCACTCAATTTCCTTCCAATAGTTAATAGTTTAACATTTAATGTTCAAATGTTATTAGAAATGTCCCTTTCACATAGTTTTCTCCATAACTATGTCAAGAATAATTTTTTTATTACAGGATTTGGAAAAGATGCATCCTTGACTGAACTGTTCTATTGATAGAAATGTGTCCCTGGACTTCTCTCCAGGAAGAATGCTGCTCTGAGCCAATTTATGTAGCTATTTGAGGCAGAAATTTTTTCTTGGAAAAGGAGCTGGGACCTGGCACATTTGCCCAGGAGGTCTGTGGACTTGCATTGAGTGACAGACATAGAAGATCTGGGCTGAATAGTTCATGACTAGAAAAATCAAAAGTCACTGTTTGATCAACAGCCAATGGGTAGAGAAAGCACAAGAAGCCATCAGTAGGGGAAAACTTTTTCAAGTAAAATCAATAAGGCCTCTGTCTGGGATTTTGGAAGTCAAACAATGGGAAAATGAGTGATTTAATAGTATTGATCTTCAGAGACATCCTCAGCAGAGCCTCTTAGGCCATTAATGGGGATTTGTTGTGTTAAACGTTGATCATTCACTATTCCGCAAGTCAAATACATCTTTGATGTGTTCAAATTATACTGCAGTCTAAACTATAATAAGCACTGTCTCTACACTTTAGAGGTGAAATAAATAAACTGTATAAATAAATTTGAAATGGCAGATTAAAATAACAGATCTTAGGATGCTTATTACTGACCTGAGCTAAGAGTTCATCTCTTATTGAAGAGGAGATGAAACCTGAAACCCCTGAATTTCTCAGTCACATTAGATATTACTATGCATTCAAGAATGCAGGCTAAAAGCAAAAGCAAAATCTAAAGCAAAATAAAGTATGACAAATTTTCACCATTTTACCATATTCTCATATTAGAGGATATCTTTTCTAGACAAAGATTAATGGAAAGAGAAAAAGTCACACCTTTAAGTCCCACTACCTTATTTTGGCATCTTGGGTAAGCCCCTTAATTTCTTAAAAACACAACTTTATCACTCCTAAAATGAGGGTATAAGATGATTTCTCAGGAATATTCTGCTTCAAAGTCCTGTGAATCTGAGAATCTATTCATAAACTAGCTTCCATAGATGAGATAATATAATATTCCATCTCATTACATCCTTCTAAGATACAGATATATGTGTATACATACACGCACACAGCATACATACAGAGTCATGGTCTGATTATTTAAAGAAAACCCTGGGTGTACAACCAAACCAATGCCACCTAACAAAATGCAAAAGACAGAAATCAACTAATACACATTCTTTCTGGGAAATCTAGTAGCAACTCAGAAAAAAACTAAGATGTGAAATTGTTAGCACTCAGGGCAAAGGGAGTAACACAATCGATTATATAACTCATTGTCCAAAAGAAGATACAAACCATTTTATGAGGGAGACTGAATTTTCTGTGAGCCTTTGAGTGGAATTTTTACATATGTCTATCTATACAAGTGGGACACCAAACAGCTAAACAGTTTCCTAATGGCTATTTCATCTTGGTAAATGTTAAAGATAAGCAACTATTCTTATGACAACACAAAGAAGATGTGCAATTGTTACCATCTCTATTTTACTAATAAACCAAGGCTTAAACAAGATAAGTGAAAAATGTTAAATTGAGACACCATTGCTCTATAGTTTGTCTATATAAACTGTGAGAATTTCTACATTGAGAAAATATTTTATTCAGTGTTTTATTAAAGGTTGAATTAGATAGTTTGAGCAAATATTTGTGATATCTTGATAACAGTGATAACAGGGAGAATAATTTCCTTAATTAAATATCCCCTTCCTTTTAGCTTCAGAGTATTCCATTCCAGGTGCCCTTATTATAAACCTTATTTTTCACTAGTTTTTGGTTCACAAAAATATGTCTTAATAGGATATATTGAAAGGATCCTTATTATTTTAAGTTAACAAATCTTCTTTGGCTTCCAGATAAACAACAGTACAATGATCTTATTATACTATTTATGAAGAGCGCTTTTACTAGTTTGGCTCCATTCTCCTTGTGTAATCTTTTGAGTCTTTTTTCTTCAGATAATTTTCTTTGATCAGTCTCCAAATGACTTTTTTGTTCTTCTTGTGTGAATCATAAGAAACGTATTATGGTTCTTTATAGAACTCAGTTCCTCCATGTATAAGAGCTTCAAAGCCACTGTCCATTTTTTATGCCAAAGTGAAATTGTATTTGTTTGACTGAATTTTTTAAAGATAATGCCATCATGTGAGAACCAAATAGTCCCTGAATATTTTTTTTCTAGAAATGATAATGAAATGTTTAAAATGACACAAAATGCCTTTCATTGGGATGAAACAACTAAGAGCTAATGAGCCCATTCATATAAGTAAACATACAAAAACAAAGGGCATAATCTCTGAACTTTTCCTCTATTTTTTCCAGGATACAGATATCATAAATCACTAATAAGGTGTCAACATTTCAACACACTTTTCCCTTTATCTGGAGATTGACACTTATTCAAAACTTATTGAAAGGTAGTAGTCTGCCTTTTAATTAAAAGAACAAGAGTAAAGATACATAATCTTCTTCATTAAGTTAATGCAGTCATACCTATATCTTTCATCAGGAATGAGCTTCAGATTTAAGCCCAGGAAACTTACTTTGCAAACCAACCTAATCAGTTATCAAAGAACTTTGTAGTGCTGATGTTGGAGAGGATTCTATTTAAAAGGGCAAATAAACAGTGTCAGGCATTATGCAATGTGAGGTAGGGGAAGTGGAAAGAGCACTGTACTTGGAGTCAAAAGAAATTTTTTTTCTCAAAGCTCTGTTATTGTGTTTTTTGTCAATGAGCAAGATATTTTACCTTTGGAATCTAATCTTCTAATCTTTGAATTGGTAATGTTATACTCACCCAGCTACATTGTTTTGATGATAAATGAAATAATCTGCATGAATCCACTTCAGAAATCAGAAGTCTTGAACATAAGTAAGATATTGGCAGATTTATGCTGTCTTATAAAATTGGATTAGAATGGACCTGAATAGCCGGAAGTAGATTTATTTTTTCAACTCTCCATTATTTTTTCCTTAAAAGTTTATAACCCAGAGAACATTATTCAAAAGTTATATCTCTAATCAAACTTAAATGCAATAATACAGGATCAAGGGTGGAATAAGTGTGGGAAAATTTCAAGATTTTATTATAAAATGAGAAATCAACCCATCCTTACTTCTTCTGTTAAATTGTCTCTATTATTATTTAAAAATTTTTTCGCCAGGTCTGTTTTCACTCAGAAATGACACTAAATGAACTCTACATTCATTTTTAAATGCTTTAATATTGATTCTATGCTCTATATAAGATAGATTTAATGGAAGAAAATTGACTGACTGATCTGCATATCTATAATATTTAAACCCTTCTCATAAATCTTCCTTCCTTCATTCCTTCCTTCCTTCCTTTCCTCCTTCCTCCCTTCCTTCCATTCTTAAATGAGATTTGTACACCTGTCTTCAGAATAGCTCTCTTCAAGTATATCTGTTGGACATTAAGTCAATTGTTCCTTTATAGATAAAAAGCTGATACTACTCATTAGAGGAAATAGTATTAAGGAAGACAGCTTACCTCCTACACTAAATTTAATTGTTATTTGAAAAGCCAGTAATACAACTGAATCATTTACACTAGCTATATTCTTTATTTTTGAAAAGTGGGTTGGAAACGTCAATGACCCTTGGAATCAGATAAGCTTTTCACATAATTGAGACAACCAATATTCCAATTTTAATGGCTAATGTCCAGGCTGCCTGAAAGGCATTTTAGAGAGGGAATTTGCTGTTCAATTGAAAGGGAGATGGAACTGTAGGAAACATCTAGGATTTTCATTTTGGAAAATTTAGAAATATTTATATCTGAATATATATTCCAAATAAGGTGACATTGTGTGAGTGTTATGACAGAAGTGGCAGAATAGAGAACATTAATTGAAGAAAATTGATTTATCTGTGATGTTAGAAGTTAACTTCCAGTGAGAGTTAAAAATGCGGGAGAAATAAATGCTCTCAAATGATAGTCACTTAAGGATTTGGATAATGAGCCGTTGAAGATAATTTGCACTTTCTTCCATGAAAATGTGAATTGTAGGTTTTTTAATGGCTTTCAGGTATAACCAGATAATCTTAGACTGAAGAGTACTTCAGATTTATTGAAACAACCTGTCCAAGTTTGGTATCCTCAGTTAGAAATCCCACTACTTCCTCCAGATAATCTTTAACACTTTACTATGGTACCACTAAGAAACACATTTAATTAATTTATTTATTCATTAAGTAAATATCTACCATAAAGTACTATGCTAAATTACAGGTAATGGCATTAAATTCAGTATATTAGCTGCAGCTGGTTGCTTACTGTGTGTGTTTTTTTTTTTTTACAACAAATGCCATTATTTATTTTGAGGTTTCTGTTTGCTGTGTTTTATATTCTTCTTGGTTCAAACTCAACATCTGTAAAAGCCAAAGAAATTTTATTATTAGTGCACTCTTTTATTTTATTTTCTCAAAGCCACATTTTCTTTTACTTATCATAATGTTAAATATTTCTGGCAGGTAGTCTTGTTCATTTGTGTCCCTTTTAGTCAACTCAAAGCTCTTCCATATCCTATATTCCTGTCCCCAGATGATTTATTAATTCTCTGTCCCATCCTCTACCTTGTCATTAAAATCAATCATTCCTTGAAATCAAAGACCACCTCGTCCCTATGGTCAGGTTTGAATGTATGACAATACACCCTATGAGCAATATGTACACTTGAATTTAGGCTGACTAAAGTCAATTAGATGACTATATCAATTAGAAAATCAAAATACGTTGAATGCAAAATTTAGACAGTGTAGACAGATAGACAAATTCCTAAGAACACACAAACTAAACTGACTCTAGAAGAAATAGAAGACCTCAACAACCAATCACAAGTAAAGAGATTGAAAGAGTCACCAAAAACCTCCCGAAGATGAAAAACTCAGGACCAATGGCTTCACAGGTGAAATCTATCAATCTTTAAAGACGATCTAATACCAATCTTGCTGAAGCTCTTCTAAAAAAATTGAAAAGGAAAAAAATGCTACCAAACCCATTCTATGAAGCTAACATCACCCTAATACCAAAACCAGATAAAGATACTATAAAAAAGAAAATTACAGACGAATATCTCTAATGAATATAGAGGTAAGAATCCTCAACAAAACACTTACAAACAGAATCCAAAACTGCATTAAAAGAATTAGACACCACAATCAAGTGGATTTTATCCCAGGTATATAAGGGTGGTCCAACATGAGAAACTCAATTAGTATAATAAACCATAAGAATAAACTGAAGAAGAAAAATTACATGAGCCTCTCGGTTGATGCAGAAAAGGCGTGTAACAAAATACAGCACACTTTCTTGATAAAAACAGTCCAAAAGATGGACTAGTAGGAAGCATTCTCAATATGGCTAATTGCATTTATGAAAAATCCACAACTAGTACTGTACCCAACCGTGAAAGACTGAAAGCTTTCTCGCTGAGATCAGGAACAAGATAAGGTTGCCCACTGTCACCATTGTTATTCAATATTGTGCTAGAGGTTCTAGCTACAGCAATTAGGCTAGATAAAGAAATAAAATACACCCAAATAGGAAAGGAAGTAAAACTTGCACAATTCACTGATGATATTATCCTACATCTAATATATCCTCAAAAGTCTACAACAAAGCTAATAGCACTAATAGAGAAGTTCAGTAAAGTGGTTGGATACAAGATTAATACACAAAAATAAATAACATTTCTTTATACTAATTATGAACAATTTGAGGAGGAAATCAGATTTAAAAATTACATTTGTAATAGTGGCTAAAATAATCAAATATTTGGGAATAAACTTAACCAAGGACATAAAGGACCTCTATTCAGAAAACCACAAAACACTGCTAAAAGAAACCCAGAGGATTTAAATAAATTGATGGATATTCCATGTTCATGGACTAGAATATTAAATATTGCTAAGTGTCAATTCTACCCAAACTGATTACAGATTCAATGCAATTCCAATAAAAATCCCAACAGCCTTTTTTGTAGAAATGGAAAAGCCAATTATTAAATTTATTTGGAAGTATAAGGTGATCCACATAGCAAAAATGCCTTTAAAAAGAAGAGTGAAGTTGAAGGACTCTCACTTTCTGACTTTAAAGCATATTTCTTAGCTACAGTGGTAAAAAAAAAAAAAAAAAAAAAGTATGGTACTGACATAAAGACAGATACATTGACCATTGGAACCAAATTAAGAACTCAGAAATAGATACTTATATCTAGAGTCAAGTAATTTTTAACAAGGCTGTCAAGTCCTCCCTGCTAGGCCAGAACTGTCTATTCAACATATAGTGTTGGAAAAACTCGCTATCCATATCCAAAAGAAAGAGAGAGGACCCCTTTCTTATACCTTGTACAAAAATTAACTCAAAATAGATCAAGGACCTAAATATAAAAGTGACAAGCATAAAACTCCTAGAAGAAAATGTAGGAAAACATCTTTAAGATCTTATGGTAAGCGGTAGTTTCTTAAACCTTACACCCAAAGCATGAGCAACAAAAGAAAAAATAGGTAAGTGGGACTTCCTCAGAATCAAACACTTTTGCACCTCAAATGACTTTGTCAAAAGGGTTAAAAGGCAACCAACTCAATGGGAGAAAATATTTAGAAATCACATATCCAATAAGGGTTTAATATTCATGATTTATAAAAAGACATTATGATTCAACAATAAAAAGGCAAACTACCCAATTAAGAAATGGACAAAAGACTTGAATAGACATTTATCCAAAGAAATACAAATGGTGAAAAAAACACATGAAAAAATGTTTGATATCACTAGCTTTTATGGAAATCCAAAACAAAACTACAATGAGATATCATTTCACACCTGTTAGAATGGCCTCTAAAAAAAAGTCAGAAAATTTCAAGTGTTGGAGATGATGTGGAAAGACAGGAAAGCGTATTCATTGTTGATGGGAATGTAGAATGGTACAGCCACTGTGGGGGACTGTTTGGCATTTCCTAAGGAAGTTAAATACAAACTTGCCATGGGACCTGGCAATACAGCTATTAGGTTTATACCCAGAATAATTGAGAGCAGTGACTCAAATAGACATCTGCACACCAATGTTCAGAGCAGCACTGTTTACAGTTGCCAAAAGATGGAAACATCCCAGGTGTCCATCAACTGACTAATGGATAAACAAATAGTGGTGTATACACATGATGGGATATTATGAAGGAGTAAGAAGTAAGAAGAAATGAAGACATGAAATGTATTACAAGATGAGTGAACTTGGAAGTCATTCTATTGAGTGAAGTAAGCCAGACACAAAAGGACAAACATTGTATGATTGTGTTATTATGAACTAAATATAGTGTGTAACTCATGGAACTAATAATTAAAGTATAGGTCACCAGAAAATAGAATGAGGGTAGTGAATAGAAAGCTGAGGGTTGATCTGTGCAGAACTGGTAAAAAAGACTATAAATCTTTGGAAATGAATATAAATGATGAAAGCATATAATAGTTTGTAAGTAGCAGAGCTTATATATAGATATGACAGTGGTTGAAAGAAAAAGTCTAAGAACATGTGTATGAGTAGAAGGGAAGCTAAAAAATGTACATGAAACTATACAACATAGTGAAACCTCATGTGAAATATGAGTATGGGTAATATTATATATATAAGACTCTTTATAAAATATAAATACAAATAAACTAGAGAGATGGAAACAAAATAGCTACCATGTAGAGCAGGGGAAATATAGAGAGATTGAGAGGTGACAAATTTTTGTTTTTATTATTATTATTGGAATAACAAAAATACTCTAATAGTGACTGAAGTGATCAATGCACAACTATGTGTATACCAAATATACTTTAGATGGATTTATGCTTCATTAATAAATATCCATAAGATTTTTTTAAACTATATATATTAAGAGTAAGTTTCTTCCTTGCTCAAACTACTTTTATATTTTTAAATGGAATGCACTGATCTTGTAAAATGTCTTCTTAGAATCCTAAATAAATTTGTTTCTCCCTCGTTAGAAAGTACTTTAGAATTTTTTCCTACAAATTCTTGGGATATACTTTTGTTTCAAATACTTAATTTAACATACATTTTATCATTGAATTTGAATTAAAATTTAATTCAAATCTATGACAATTCTGTTTTATTCTTTATTTTTAGTATTTAATTTTTGGATCCCAATGCAGGGCATTAAGATAATACTGTTTTTCAGTTCACTTACTGCACACTATGGGCTTCACAGTCTCTTTTATTTTACTTTTGCCTTTCAGCCTTTATCGTCAGTCCCCTTGCCTTTTCCTGACTTAACACCCACTTTCTAATATTCTTGATATAAATTCATTAATGTGAAGGTATTCTTATAAAATATGGGAATTCTTTTGGGATTTTGAATTTATAAAAATGCTAGTGCTTAATGATTTCTACTACCCAACATCCTTGTCAAAACTAAGTTATTACACAACTTTGTAATATTTAACAATCTTTTGTGACAATACGGTATTTGATATTTTTAATTTGAAGTTGTCTATTACCAGTGAATTTGAGAATCTGTTCATAAATAGTATTACTTTTGCAGCTTTTCCACTTTGTGCATTAGCTTTTACTACATTTATCTATTTCTCTGTTTTTAATTTTAGAGTTTTTATGGATGATTTGAAGATATTCCTTGAAGTTTCCAAATATTATCCTCTTGTTTAGTCATTTTATTTTTTTGTAATTTTTAAAAATTTTAATTGTCTTTTTTTTTTAAGATACATAGATCACAAAAAATGTTACATTAAAAAAATATAAGCGGTTCCCATACACCCCACACTGCACCCCACCCCACCCCTCCCACCAACATCCTCTTTCATCATTGTGGCACATTCACTGCATTTGGTGAATACATTTTGGAGCACTGCTGCACTGCATGGATTATGGTTTACACTGTAGTTTACACCCTTCCCAAGTCCATTCAGTGGGTTATGGCAGGATATACAATGTCTAGCATCTGTTCCTGCAATATCATTCAGGACAACTCCAAGTCCCGGAAATGCCCCCACATCACTTTTTTTCTTCCCTCTCCCTGCCCTCAGCAACTACCGTGGTCACTGTATCCACATTAATGATACAATTTCTTCCATTGCTAGAGTCATGATAGTTCTATAGTAGAATACCAGTAAGTCAACTCTAATCCATATTTTATTCCTTCATCCTGTGGACCCTGGGATGGTGATGTCCACTCCACCTCTAAATCAAGAGGGGGCTTAGATCTCACCTGGTTGATGGATGCAGTTCTCCTGTCTGCCGTTGTAGGTACTCTCAGCTCCCTGGTGTGGTGTTTTAGACATTTTAAATAATTCTTCCTACTCACTCCTCTGTTAATTTTGTTTAAATTTTCTTTTGTTGAACAAAAGTCCTTAATGTTGATGTGATCTAACCATTAATTTCATTTTTTCACCCTTAGGTCACACATATATTATGCTATATCTTATTCTATTAACTTCCTACTTTAAGTATAAAATTTAGTTATTTAATCCATCAAAATCTTTATTTGTATCCTAAGATGAGCGATCCACCTGTATTTTTCTGTACATGGTGAGCCAGTTTCCCCAATATCTTCAAATAAATAATTTTTCTATCTCTGTCGAATTCTGGGGCACTATCTTATTTTGAGCTATAAATTCTCTTTTATTATTATTATTGCCTGTCCCTATACTTTTGCCATATATAGCAAAGCTATGATATGACTTTGAATCATACCTTAGCTGTGGTATTATTGGCATTTTTTTATGTTGTCTTAGCTCTTCTTGGACTTTTATTCTTTATATGTGAAAACTTTGAAAAGTTCCTCCATAAAAAAACAAACAGGAATTTATAGATTAAATGAGACTCAGCATGCTTCTAATTTTTTTTATCTATGAGCCTTTTTAATTGTTCATTCTTGCTTTAGAACAATCTTAATTTATTGTTAATTAAGGGTTAAAATTTTCAATATAATGAATTTAGAGATACAAATGTTAATGTGAATTTATGATGGTGTTTTAGTTTGCTAAAGC
Organism: Dasypus novemcinctus; assembly: GCF_030445035.2. Taxonomy (NCBI): domain Eukaryota; kingdom Metazoa; phylum Chordata; class Mammalia; order Cingulata; family Dasypodidae; genus Dasypus; species Dasypus novemcinctus. The sequence goes on from NC_080681.1 coordinate 57,605,175, forward strand.
TGCTGGGAGAAAAATACCAGAAATGGGTTGACTTTTATAAAGGGAATTTTTTAGGTTAAAAGACCAGTTCTGAGGTTGTGAAAATGTCCAAATCAAGGAACCATCATAGATGCTTTCTCATCAAAGGCTGGCTTCTGGCAATTCTGGACCCTGCCACATGGCAAAGCAAAATGCAACTGATTTCTGCTTTCTCCTCCAGGCTCACTTACTCCCAGGGCCTAGCTGTGGGCAATCAGGTGTATGGCCTCATCTCTTAAGCTGTGTCTGCTCTGCTGATTCCAGCCTCCAGCCTTTCATGCAGTCTTTTGGGGTTCTTCTGTCTTTCTGCAGTTGTAGGTGATCCTGGAGTCCTTTCTCACATGGAAGGGTAAAATGACAGCTCTCTTTCTCTGTGTGTGTTTCTGCTTTCCATTCTCTGCTTATATAAGACTCCAGCAGGAGGACTGAGTTCCAACCTGGGTCACACCTCACCAACATAGTCCAATCAGTCTAATCAAAAGTGTCCTAATCAAAACAGCCCTTAACTATATCTAACCGAAAGGCCCCAAATAAAATTGGCTCACATGTACAGGAATAGGTTAACTTAAGAACATAATTTTCTGCAGTACACAGAAGACTCCAACCAGGACAGTTGGTCAGAAATTGTGACATTTCTCAATTGATTCCTCATATTTTCTCAATGAATTACAAAGCAAGGTCATCAGATAAGAGTGTGGATGAGAAAATAAGTACTATAGGTTGAAGGGATGATTGAAAGAAATGGAAATAATTTTGTCTTGATAAGTGAAGAAGGAATTTTTTGCTTTGCTCTATTTTGTGTGTGTGTGGATAAGAGATGTTTTCAAATATCAAAAGGGTGTTAAATGGATAAAACTTTCCATTATTTATGTGTGATTCTAGAGGGCAAACCAAAGGCCAGCTTACTTCCTGCAAGTTTTAGGAAGATAATTTTTTACTTTTATGTGAGAAAGAACATTCTCTATAAGAACTGTGAAAATCAAATGGGTTTTGGTGGATTTAGTGAGATTGGAAGTGTTCAAAGAGGCAATCTCACTTGTTTATAATTTATGGGATTGACAGAGTGATCATTGGTTTAGGGTTGATCAAAAAATCCTTAAATGTCCTACTCAATTTAGATATACAATTCTATGATCTAATAATGAAATACTTTCTTTCAAATTTAAAAGAATAATTTTTCACTATTACTGTTGTCATGCACTTTGTGTTATTTGGCCAACAGTGGTGATAGAGGTAGATAGACCCATCTTTTTACGTGATCAAGTAACTCATTAAAAATAACTCACATTATTTATCATCATCATTCTCTCAAATAGACGATGTTTTGACACAGAAGAAAGGGTAGAATCCCAGAATAAAGAAAAACTATTTAATTCAATCTTTAATTGTCTTTTGGGGAAAAAAATCATTACATCCCCTCATTTAACTTCATTTCTCTAGGCAAACTTTGTCAAGACTTGCTACTGGTCCTTCTGCTGGTTGGATCTAGGCACATTATATAGAGATAGGTGGATTGGAGTTTTGTGTTTTTTGTTAGTTTGTTTGTTTTAATCTTCCAATGATTTGGAAGAGGGGTAACAAACTACTTCTTGCAGGCCAAATGGAGCCTGCTAGCTCTTCATGTTGATAAAGTTTCATTGGATCACAACCATACCATTCATTACATATAGTTTAAGGCTGCTTTTGTACTATCACATGGGTCAACTAGTTGCAACAGAGACTGTATGTCCCACAAAAGTTAACATATTTACTATTTGACTTTTTACAGGAAAAGTTTACAGTCTCCTGTTTTAAAATATTGAGTGAGATGAAAGAGGAGCACATGTGGCATGAACTAAAATTCCATGTTAGGGATATTGTCATGATGTTGACTTCTGCATTTTAAAAGTTGCATTGCTTATTATTTCTAATACTTAAGGAAGATTGATTATAGGCTAAACACTTTGCCAAGCATAGCTCGTTTAATTCTTATGATCATATTATCATTCTTACTTTCCAGAGGAGAAATTAAGGTTGAAGAATGGAACTAGAACTTGCAGGTTGTAAGGGCCCTGTTACAGAGTCTCAGAGAACAACAGTTAAAAGGAACCAATAAACCAGGTCCCATTTTGAGCATGTCTAAGAAAACACCATACTTGGACTTGGACCATGAACCTTATAACCATAAAATCAGTGCTCTTATTCTTCATCTTATTGTCTGATGTTAAAAATAATAACTGTCATCTGCCTCAGCTTAACTGATGATTTTGGTTCCCCAGATAAATAATGACACCAGCCTCACTTTTTTGATAATGTATCTCCATGTCTCTTAAGCCACCAAAGAAGGAAGATTGCAGAGTAAACCAGAGGGGAGGACTAAGTAATTACAAGACAGATCATATTTCCAATTTTTGAAAGAAAAGATAAAAGAGTTACTTTGTATTCAATTTTTAGTTTAGAGGTGATGCTTCAATGAAGAGGAGCAAAGCGTGGAATCTAATGCTTCAATTATCTGACTAAGGGAGGACAATTCAATTCATAAGATCTAAGTACCAATTAGCTGAATGAGAACCTCAAGCCTGATACCTAGCTTAAAGGCAGAAAAATACTCTGAAAGGCAACAGTACTCTCTCGCTGCAGGCTGCTTTTCAGCCACACCAGACACAGAGACCTTGTTGAACCCATTGACAGAATGTTGCAGGTTTTTAGGGCACCATTGGTCTCAGGGAACAACACCCGTTAAAGGAGATCTATAAATTAGGTCCCATTTTGAGCATAGGTAAGAAAATACCATACTGAAAGATTTTTCATAATTCAACATACTAAACATTAGTTATCCTTAAGATTCTTTATTAACAAAGAGATGGTCCTGGTTATGAAAATTTGAATTGGAATTTCTCTCAGGCTGACTTTAAAGAAACCAATGACAACTCAGTTATAATATTCAAATTCACATTATTACTAACAAACTCAGGTAGCTACAGTTGTCTAGATTATACTTACTATCTACACCTATGTTAAAATATTTTTGTGAATATATTCAAATACATTTTACTCTCTTGGTGCAAGGCAATTCTGCATTACACTTTTTGATCCTTCACAGATTCTAGGCTAAGAGGGAATGCATATGGTAGGTCCCTAACACATGGGAAGAACGAATGGTTATTTGAAGAGGTGAATGAGTTTTCCAGGCAAAAATAACTTGGAAAAGCTAAAACATGGATGATTACCTTTTAAAACAGAAAGGAACAAGAGAGTCAAGGTGGTGTGAGGAAGCAACTATCACCTGACTTAAAAATGGACTGCTCAGTAGTGACAAAGGCAAACACAATTCTGATATTCCTTATCATCACTATTATTTTTGCAATATTCATGACTGCACAAAGTACCATATTTTTAGAAAGGTTTTAAGATATTTTCTGAGCTCTAATAAATGTGCAATGTTCTACCATGTTCTACAACTACCAATATTGAATCTCCAGCCTAAAAGGGACCCACAGGAAGAATTAACAAATCAATCTGAGACTCCAGGTGCTTTTTCCTTAGAGCAGTAATGATTATGCTGAAATTTAGTATAAAAATGAAACCAAGTGGTTGAATGCCTATCTGGGACACAGTAAATGGGGAAAAAAACATTAAGTTAGACTATCTTTGTGAGCAAATTAGTTCCCATTTTCTGGGGGAAATAAGGCACTTGAGGAAAACTGCAGATTTTCTCTTAGTCCACAGAGTCAGAGTGAAGTAAAGCAGTGGCCTTACAGAATAATTCTTGAAAATAAATTTTCATTTGTCGATTCAAATATCCAATGATCTAATTTGACTATAGAATTGTTATTAAATGTACTTTGCTTAAGTATGAAGAAATGGACTAATAATGAATGTGCCTGCCTCCTGGTTCAAAAGGATTTAGCTCCAACCAATGCGGTGGTCTCCTGATATTTGCCAGGGATAATGTTTAACAATTTATCTTATAAATTAAATTTTAGCTGAATCTAAGTTTCAACCATCTAAGCACTTAGTTTATTTTCTTGTGTATAACAGACAAAACCTTTCATTATAGTCCCCAGGAAACATCTTCTGGCATGAACAAACTCGTTTCGTTTCCATAGGTCCCATCCTTTTTCCTAGGTTGTAGATGATTCATGAGGAAAAATCAGCTTCCTATTTTTTAGGTAATACATTCACAAGACATTCAATTTTATTACTTTTTGTATATTCTCTCTTAACTCATGTTTAATCTATATATCTGACAAACATATATATCTAATAATATCTAATAAACCTAAAGAATAATACAAATATTACATAGCAATAACATAGATATCCATTCACTATTTAATGAGCATTATCTATATTGTTATAAATAATCTTGTTGATGTCCAAAGGATGAAAGTAGTTGAAAAATAGAACAAAACACTTTGATAACTTCAAAAGTTTATAATTTATTAGTAAGATAAATATACAAAATTCCATGTTACACAAAGGAATGATATTAATTTCATAAGAGACCTAATGAATAAAATTCTAGGGAGGTCACAGGTAAGACAGAACATGCCTAAATGGAACCATTATGAGACCGGCTTTATGAGTATTTGAACTGTGTAATAATTCCCTCTTCCTCACATAGAAGAGATGGTAGGAGGAGAGAGAATGTTTTGAGGTGATAATGTATAAAGACTGCTTAGGAAACAAGTATGAGGATAATTAGGTACATGGTGGGAATTGTAGACTTTACTTGGTAAACAAATAAAAGCCATTAAAAGATTTTTGAGCAATGAAGTAACATAAGTATAGTCATACATTATAAAGATTATAGGTATATGAAAGCAAGACACAAAAATCTACTGACCCCATGTAGGGAGGGGTATTTATCTATTTGGTTCACTAGTGCAGTCCTGTCATCTTAATGTTAATACGTGCGCAATAAATATTTTATTGAATGAATGAATGAATCTCATGAATTTATGAGGGTCCATGAAAGAAAGTAAATTTTTATTTAAGATTCCTAGAATTCAGTGGAACAAATGTGGAGTTATAGGGGTAGAGTATGGGGGAAATATCTAATTTTTTAAAAAGGAATAAGGAATATTTAAGAGAGCTTTTTGTTTCTCTTGATGCATGCTTTTTCGGTTTTCGTTATATCATCTTTGGGCTCTCTTTATCCCTAGTCACAAACAGAGGTGATAATAATTTTAATTAAATAAGAAAAACTGGTAGGTCATAGCCTGCTATTCTATGTATTCTCAGTAACTGAAAACAGAGCTCAGAGTTCGGAGAATGCTTTGCAGAAAGGACCAGTGACGTCAGCAGGTTTTTGAGAGGCCCACTTCAGGGTTGAATAAATGAGATAATAATAATCAAGCAAGGAGAAGGAGGAGGGAAGATAAAACTTCATTATTCCAGCATGGCCTATTTCCTCCATAGCTGCATGGAGAATGGAATAGTCATCTGATTAATGCAGTGAGCATGCCTCAACTGACTGCTGCCCCTACCACCTGCATGGGTCACACACCTGCACAAGAGAGATTACAAAATTGGCTCAGGAAAGAAAGGAAGGGAAGAAGTGTTGGATATTGGAGGAAGAATGGGGTGTTGGATCCAACTATTACCTTCTTAGTAAAACTGCACTGTAAGAAAATTAATTATTTCTTTAGGTCTTTCTTTGTCTGAAGAAACAAAGACTGAAAAAATACGTAAGATAGTTCCATTTTGCTTGGCATGGCAAGATTCTTAATTCTTAAAACTAATTCTTAAATCTAATGGCAAGATAAATGCCCAGTTTGCACATGAGAGGGTCTCTGTTGGCTTTATTTCTTTGTTCTTTTCTTTACTCTGTAATTATAAGGATAACATCTCTATATCTGAATTTCCATTTTGAGGAATGGAACAAACTAAGGTTGGTGTTCAGCAAACATTAGCACACCCCCACAAGAAATAAAAGTTTATTTTTTCACTTCCACTCAGAGGTGTTTGAATATGAAATCCACAGAGAATCAAGACCAGAATTTGTAATTCTAGAATTATTGAAAAACTGTTTGAGTAAAAGCTCATATTTTAATAGACATTTTGGGATATCATATAGTTGAACCTATTTCATTTCCTTTTTTATAAGGAAATCTTTTTTATAAGAAAATCAAAAGGATTTTCTTTAGAATTCAGGTAACAGGTCTTCTTTTGCTTGGGGTTTATTATAGCTGAGAGTGGTTTCACATGTAAAATTTTGTGCTTAAAATATGCTTGAATAGTTTCTGATTTCTTCTCATGCAGATATTAGAGAACAATTTTAGGATGTGCCCAACTCACTGCATTGCATTTTCAAGTGTTCCTTCTTTGCTTCTTTTACAGAGCCCATCCAAAATGTGCCTTCATGATTTTAAATGCCACTTGGCATTTTTAGTTTGGTTGGAATAGAATTGCAGAATTTTGCTTTTCTTTATTGTGAAAGAGGCAGATAGTTATCCAGAATTTTTCTCCTTCTGCATATCTAAAAATGCTTTCATTTCTTCAGCAAATATTTAGTTCTATTGTAGAAAATATTGAAAGGCATTAACCCGAAGGACTGATTACAGTGGAGGCTCCTGGTTGTATGGTAATCTCCTCTGGTTACTTTGGTTCAGGAAGGCTTTCCTGATTCTGTTCAAACGATGTCCTGCAAACAACTGACAGATGATTACATGACTTCAGCAACTCTAAAACGTAGAAGTTTTTTCTGGTTTAGACAGAAAATATGTCTTTTCAAGAAACTGTACACTGTGCCAATTACAAAGCTATTTACCAATTACTGATTACGGTAAGGCATTATTGCTACTCAACCTCAGAGGGAAAATGTACATTTTGAATGATAATTTAATGATGAACTTTAAAATAGATATTTAAAATCAAATGTGCACTTGCATTTCCATAATTTCTGAATATACTCATACAAAAGAAGAAAAAGTAGTTTTGTAAAGATCTGTCTATCTATATCTGTTTATATGTATCTATCCATATTATTTGATGAAGCTTAGACCCTGTTTTAGATTTAAAGTTCATAAAAATGGCTTCAATTAATATATTAAACAGAAAATAGGAAAGAGCCAATTGAAATGTTTAATATAATTTTAAAATTTAAAAGGTAGTATTTTCTTTTTAAAATGACATATTTTATCCAATTTGCTGACCTGGCTTTGATCAATGCACCTGGTAATTTTTGAGCTTTTAACATTGAGAATGATGAAAATATCAAAACAAAAACAATGTAGGAAGATCATGAAGTCCATTATCAAGGACTCTAAGGATTTTCTCTGTCTCTGAATATTAATTGATCATTTCAATAGAATATAAAAACTGGAGACCCTGAGGCAGGTGTATATTGCAGATGACTTTCTCAGTCCTTCCTATCCCTTTGATTCATATGCAACCATTTTAAAATATTTTTTTTCAAATGTCCTTGAGTACACATTATTCTAGGATGAGACATATTCAGTTCCTGTCCTCTAGTACCTATCAGAACAAAAATAGCACAAGTAATGACATACCTAAAATACCATGCAAAAATACATTTTATACGTTGTACATATTTAATTATGTATGTATGTAATTAAATTATACACTTTAATATTTTATATATTTATTTATAATTTATATATGTATACCATATATATATATATAAACACAAATGTTCATATTTATACCTGTAAAATTCATTTTGGCAATTCTTGTCATAGTCGTTAGAATCTTGTGGGTTTGTACTTGCATTCTGCTCCTATTATTTTATACAAATGATATGATCACTCCATCTTATTTACCACTCTAATAAGTAATATCTTCCTTTGTATTCAGCCACCCAATTCAGCAACCATTCATTAAATACCAAATTTGGTTTCACCCCATCATTTTTTAAATTCTTTGAAAATTACAGTAATATGTTTTGAGTCCTGAACAGCTTATAGTTAGTGGTGCATTAACAATTGTCATACAGGTGAAAATAAGCCAGAGGCCCAAATAAGAATAAAATAGAGACAAATAAGAAAGAGATCTAAGCAAAGTTTGAAGTAGTGATCAAATTTAACTTGGAGTTCTTAGAAGGCTTTGTAAAGGCATGTGTCTTGAAAGATGGATGCTGAACCTGGCAGCATTGTGACAGATGAATCAGCAAATCAAGAAATGTGAAAACCCATGCTGAGTTAAAGATGCTGGTGGGGCATCCATGTGAAAATTTCAGCATAACTGATAACTGAAGCTCAGGAAAGAGATCACACCTAGTGAACACAATTTGGAAGTTGGAAAGATGTAACCAAAGGATTAAAAGAAATTCTCAAATAGGAAGTACATAGATTTTTGAGGGAATACATTTTGCCCATACACTTTTATAGGTTTTAATAAAATTTAAAATGGCCTGTATCCACATTACAATATCATGCAGAACAATTCCAATGCCGTGAAAATGCCCTACATTCCATCTATTCTATTCCTCCCCTCGCAATCCTTGGAACCTATGATAACCACTACGTTTCCATTTTTGAAGAATAAGGTTCATAGTTACATGCAGTAATATTGAGGACTTGACATGTTGGTCTGTTTTCTTTAATTAGGCACTGCCTATGTTGTTGAGAGATTCTTGCCCCTCTAATTGAGAACATAACAGGACTCCTCAGGATGGGAGTTTAATAAGTTCTTGTTTACTGTGTGGGTGTCCACTCACTAAGATAACACTATGACAAGATGAGCAGTTAAATATTCCATCGAGGCATGCCACAGGTGTGCTCTATCCTGCATATTCCCCCACCCCAGACATCCTGCACCCTTCCCTGCCATGTTTGCCAAAAGAACACTCCCACCATTGTAGTTTAACTACAGACCTACAAATTCCCAAAATTCACCTGCTCCTTTCTTCAACCCTCCCCCTAGTTCCATGGATAGTACAACCCAACTCCCCCAACCTACTGTCCCTCACATTCCTGCACCATTGAACCCAATCATATCACTGCACCACTATCACCCCCATCCACCACCCAACCACCCCCTTCCATCTTATCATAGATTTTGCCCATATTAAGCATCAGCTCACCACCCTCCACTCCTTTTCTGTCTCCTGATAATCCATCTTACAGACTCTAGCTTTGTGACTCTGCTCAATTTGCTTAAGCCATATCAGTGAGTTATGTAATATTTGTCCTTCAGTGTCTGGCTTACTTCCCTTAACATAAAATCTTCAAGATTCATCCATGTTGTTCCATGTGTTGATACTGCATTCCTTCTTACAGCTGAGCAATATTCCATTGTATCTACATACCAAAATGTGCTTATCCATTCATCTCTTGATGGACACTTTGGTTGCTTCCAACTTTTGGCAATAGTGATTAATGCCGCTATGAACATTGGTGTGCATATATGTTTTCATGTCCCTAATTTCAATTCTTATGGGTATATACCCAGCAGTGGGATTGCTGGATCACATGACAATTCTATACTTAGCTTCCTGTGGAACCCCCAAACTGTCCTCCACAATGGCTGCCCCATTCTACATTCCCACCAGCAGTGGATGAGGGTTCCCTTTCCTCCACATCCTCTCCAACACTTGCAGCACTTGCAGCCCTCTGTTTTTGCAGTAGCTACCAGTCTAATAGGTGTAAAATGATATCTCATTGTAGTTTTGAGCCCTTAATATATGCTAGGCAGTGTTCTGAGCACTCTATATAAAATAAATCAGTAAATCCTCCAAACAACTCTTTGAAGTATAGGTATCCTACTATACCCATATTTCAGATTAATACCTCCAATTTAGGAAATTTCAGCAGAGCAGCTAGAAATGAATGAAAAAGTTATCTGTTTTGTGGGGATATGATATATCAAGTTTCTTGTTTGTAAGAAGCTACCATTGACATGTCCTTTGGGTATTAGGATAAACATGATTAGATGAGCCATCTTGTTCCATGCACTTTATTATGGCATAATAATTTTGTATTATATTTTGCTATTTTAATAAATGAGCTTTGTTGAGTTTGTCTGTATTTACATTTTTTTAATCTATTATTCTCAATCTCCTAATCCTAGCTTCTCCACTCCCCTACTTGTTTCTATTGTTTTTGTTTTACTGAAAAGTTCTTAGAGCCTTGGGCTCTCCATCCAAAAATGTGATATGAATTTTGAATATAAATAATGCATCAGATCTCCTTTACTAACTTCCACTCAATCTAGGCAAGTGACATTTACAATTTTAACAAACTAGAGGTATGGTGGCGAATAAGAGAATATTTGGAACAGGGTAAACTGCAGTTAGAAAGCAGCCTAAAATGTCTAAGAAAGGGTTTCTTCTTACTAAACTAATGTGTGTAATTCAAGTTCACTGGAGGAATTTTGGCTCTCGGATGCTAAAATGCACATCTGCAAACTGCTTTCACAAAAACAATTTGAGCCACTCCCTTCCACCCTCAGAACCTTCACTGATTCTGATCAGTTTCTACAATGATTATTCCTACAAAGAGCAGCAGCTATATCAAAGGAACTCCCATGTTTGATTATTAAAATGTAGATACACTTACCTTTTAAATCTAAATCTAATCTCTGAGGCTAATCAGCATCCTACGCAGCATTTCACAATGTGTTTTCTTTGTAACAGTAATTTCAATAGGAAAAAATTAAGAGCTGTCCTTTAACAGACTGACTTGAGAAAAGCTAAGCACACCTGTCTTAGAGATTCACAATACACATCATAGGCTCTGGGGTGTCTGGCAATAAAGAAGCATGGTTTGTTCTGTTTAATCCAGTATTTCACAAGTTTATTTGAAAATGGAAAAGTGTTTTCTCCATAGTTCTCTGAATAGAATTTCCTATAAAAGAGGTTTATATTGGTGGTGGTTGTTTTGAGGTCTCCTCCCTACCCTTGAAAGCACATTTTGAGAGATGCTGCAGTAAAGAACTGTAGTCTCTGATTTGGTCGGTGTTTTCTGGTAGAATAGGCATAAAGGGAAAAACTCAATGTTTTTGAATACTTATGTGTTAATCATATCAATTCATATTGTAGTATCAATTACATACTCTCATATGTAGAGTATATAATATCATATATAGATAGTATACTATATTCTATATATGATGGTATGATAGTAAAATAATATAAAATTAATGAACCTTTGAAAAGTGTCAGAGAAGTAAGCTTGATTTCTTCTAAAGACAGTATCAGCACAGAGCATTGAAGCTTTGAAAGCTACCGAGAGACACCTGCAACTTATCAATGCAAAAGAAAGCAAATGCCTTTAAAAAGAATTATGTGGTGTGATCTTATGCAAGTGAATATTCAAATTTTTAATTTTTTGATAGAAGAATGGTTGCATTAAATTCCCCCACACACACATCCATCTCCAAAATTCCAAATATTAAGCTAAAGACAAAACAATAGCTGCAATATAGAAGGAAAACAAGGATACTCATTATGTAAGCACTTTATCATGCTTTTATATTTCCAGGTTATAACACAAAGTTGGCACTAAATGAAGTGTTGAAATGTTGCACAAATAAAAGTAGTAATTAAGTTGATCACATTGACTGAGCAGTGATCCCTGACACAACATCAAAATGTCTTCAATTCATATATGTTCGTTAAATGCAAACATTCTTTATCATCATAAAATCAAGAGGAAAAAGAAAAGGTTGTATTTTATTGAAAGAACTTTTTAAAGGTTACTAGTGGAAAATATCCTTACAACATGTCAGAGAAGATAGAAAACGAAAAAATAGAACTGACCCATCTAGTGTGGTTTGTCTCTTGGCTCCATCTTACACCCAAGACTCAGTTCTTTTTTTTTTTCTTTTCTTTTCCTTTTTTTTATTTTTTAAAAGATACTTAGATTACATAAATGTTACAGAGAATATATAGGGGATTCCCATATGCCCCACTCCCCACACCTCCCACATTTTCCCACATTAGCAACATCTTTCGTTAGTATGGTACATTCATTGCAATTGATAAACACATTCGCAGCATTGCCACTAAGCTTGGATTGTGGTTTACTTTGTAGTTTACACTCTCTCCCACTCAATTCTGTAGATTATGGCAAGATATATAATGGTCTGTATCTGTCATTGTAATATCATTCAGGATGATTCCCAAGTCCCAAAAATGCTCCTGTATTAAACCTGTTTTTCCCTTTCTCTACTCTCAGACCCTCCATTGACCACCACCTCCACATCAATGACATTTCTTCCATTGCTAGAATCACAATAAATCTATAGTAGAATACTAGTAATTCTACTTTAGTCCATAGTTCATTCCCCAATCCTGAGGATTCTGGGATGGCGATGCCCACTCCACCTTTAGTTGAGGGAGGGGCCAAGCTTCTAATCTTGATCAGAGAGTAAATAAGAAACATAAACCTCAGAAGTAGCTGAAGCATAAACCTGAGCATTGGCCAAGTAGCAAGATCAGTCCTGCTTCTTATTTCTTCATCCCTCTCACTCACTCTCTCAATTACTCTGCCTAGATTCTAATCTGTTGCTCTGTTCCATGTCTCCAGATTTTTTGCATCAGTCTCTAGCTTTTAGAACCTTGTTGTATATTTGTTCGGTTGCATCAATGTTCCTTCCCTTGCCTGGTTAGATCATTCCTATATAAACCATCTAGTTCAGTCATGACTGAATACTTCCATCCATGTTCTACCTTCTTAGCCTAGGAATGCTGCCTATCCCCTTTGTTGGAGATTTTAAGTATATGTCTAATATAGTGACATGAATGCATGATTTTCATTCATGTCTCCCCATATTGAATGGTCCTCGTATATAACTCCTTGCTTAGTTACTCTGTGTCAAATTTTGCTGCCACTTTCTCACCTTTAATCCTAGTCTGTCCACTTGCTTCCCAACTTTAATACTGATGAGGCTTTACACCCCACAAGTAGTTCTCAGGACATTTCTCATTCTTCTTTTACATAAATCCAGTATTCTGCCCAAGCAAACTTAAGACCGTCCTTTACCACAGATGAAATAAGATCAGTCTTGCCTCTGTACCTTTTTCATTTGCCCTAACCAGAAATGCCCTCCATGAATCCAAATCCTTCTTTCATACTATACAAGTTTTACTTTTCCCTCAAAACCTTCATTGAGTGTTCTACCCTGAGGAGATCTCAGCATTTTCTGAATTTCTATCATATTGGGGCATTTACAGGACAAAAAAATTAATACTTTCTTATATTTATTCTTATCTTAATGCTTGTGTATCTTAAAATCAGATTTCAACCTGAAACTAGATGAGCAATAACTACTTCTTTTGTATTTCCTCTAGTGTGTAATGATGTACTAGAACACTAGTAAATTCTAAATAAATGTCTGATATGTGACTATCAGCAAAATCCTTTTTTCAGTGTATTATCCATTCACCTCACACTTTTCATGGATCTATTGGCATATCCTGAATTTTATTGCTGCTTATTCAAAATGTTAGTAATTTACCTTGCTATACAGCATGGTGAACTTATATATACTTAGAAATTAGCTTAAAATTTTTAACAGCAAGAGAAAAATAAATTATAAGAAATCAAACATCATCTCTTATCAGAACCTGAAAGGCAGTGGGTAGAAATAGAGGCAGGAAAATGGGAAGGTTTTACCAAAATGGCATAAAAATAAAATCTAGCCTTAGCTCTCAAATGGTACCTAGATGGAGCAAGTAATGATTAAAGAGAACGGGAACAGATGCAAACAGGATATCAGGAAGCCCAATGGCTTAATTGATGTTGTAGTGCACAGCCAGGTGCTGAACATAGATTAAGGTGTCATATTTTCTGAACCCACAAAGATTCAGGCACTGCAAACAGAGTCCACATAGAGTAAGAAGATGTCATGGAAGTAGACATGAAGGATTCCCAATGGTTGGTGTTACTTTTATATGTCCAGCATCTCTTCTTCCTCCTCTGGTAATAAAGCTATGACTTTATTCATGTGAGTCTGATATGCTGGCTCTACTGGGTCTCTCCCAGTGGAATGACCACTGGATAGAGCCCTCAATGCCCATATTATCTCATTCCTTTAAGTACACTGATTGCCCTAGAGATGGGCATGTGACCACACCTGGGCCAATTGGAGCCCACTGGGGGAGAGGGGATTAAGAGATGCTGAGAAAGATAAGGTCTCAACCTTTCTGAAATTAAGGACAATATGACCCTTGACCTATGGGGCTCTCTTTGCAATCACAGAGAGAAACTGTGTGAGGGTAAAGACAACATAGAAGACAGCATTGCAGAGAAATGTAGATAGTGTGACTGGTGATGACAAGGTCTGAGTTTCTGCAAGCATCTCCTAACTTTGGACTTTTCAGTTACTTAAAACAATAATGTCCTTTTTGGTTTAAACCAACATTAAATGTTTATATAATTTTGAAACAAGAGTGCCATGGTCAGTGCATTTATTATGTGGTACCCTAAAGAGTAAAAATAATTATATTGGTGTTATATAATTATTATATACATAACATATAAACAAAATCACAGTTTTTCTGTATCATACTTAATCCTAAACTGGGTGGGAATTAAAATCCATATTTTGTGATTACTTGCAAAAAGTATAAAAGAACTGCACAGAGTTTGGATTTCACAGGGGGAAAAAAAGTAATCTAGCTAACACTTGACAGTAACAGCTGCACTTCAATAGGGATCATGTAAGTACTCTTTAAGTTTTCTAAATACTGACTCCAATAACTCACACCAGCAGCAATTTGTCACCCAATATGCTTTCCATGCATCAGTACTAAGAAGCTAACTTTGATCAATTCTGCAGAGTATGTCCACTTGCTGAACGTAGCATTTTTGTTTTTGGTTTTTTCAACAAGACTGGTGAGAGACACAAAAATAAATGCCACTTATATAGAATAGTGAGATACTGAACAGATAAAACCAGTTCTTCTATAAATGAAGAGCAGTAATAATATGTACTTCATTTGGCTTAGAATACTATACCATTTAAGTTTCAAAATAAATACTAGAAATGGTGCCATAATCCAAGAATAATTAAGAAGTATATTAAAAAAGAAAAGAAAAAGATAGCAAGCTTAGATACCTCTGATATTCTCAAAAAGAATGAGAATAATAACAATAAAAGCCTGGCCTCTGAAAGTGGACTCTGAAAATAAATTCTCCAAAGATACTGAGGGAAAAAAACCAATATACTATTTTGAACAGTTTGCTTTAAAATTTGAAGATAAAAGTCATTTAAAATAGAAAATGATTAATCTTAATATTCAGTATATTACCTTCACTTTTGATGCAACTACTTCTCATAACCTGAGCTTAAGTGGAAAATTAAAAGGGTTACAGAAGTACCTGATTATTATACTAGTTAATCCAGTTCCTTAACTTTCATCAGCACGGTGGAATTTAAATTCCAAGCATCAAAGCACAGGTTATATAACCATAGAATATTTAATAAAATAGAAATGCATGGAATGAGTATAGTGAAAGGGCAATGGGCAGAAAATATAATGTCTGTAAAGGACCTAGTATGGATTCTCCTTCATCTAGAACACTAATACAATGTCTGACACATATTATATAGATAGGTAGATAGATAGATAGATAGATAGATAGATAGATAGATAGATAGATAGATAGATAGATAGGTATTGATAGTAACTATTTATTTGCTTAAAGCCTTCCATGTGGCAGATCCTTTAAACGCATATTGACTTCCATTTCTGGCCAAGATGGAATAATAGGGCCTGGATTTACTTCAAAACATGGACAGAATATACAAAGCAATGTTTTGGAAGATGCTGGGCATCAGAGAATCAAGAATTGTGATTTTTTTTCAGAGGGAAGGCACAGAGAAGGAGAGCTCTATAATAACCCAGCTTACTCCTTTGAGAAGCGGTGGTGAAGGTGAAACCCAAGTAAAGCCTGGTAGATTCACTGAGGTGAGGAGGTGAAACTGAAAGTTCAGGGATAGAAAAGTAGCTAGAGTTCACAGAAGAGTACTATAAAGTAACACTTGTCACAAGTAGTTTCTATTTCCATGTCTTCAAGTATTTCAATCTTTTCTTGTATAGTATCTAAGCTCCCTTCGATTGCATTTGGTATATTTTTGTATCATCCATTGAATGTTTCCTCTTTAGAAGTTGCTTATGTGGATACATGAAAGACCCAAATTGAACAAGTGTATCACACTAACACAACATGTTATAAATAGGGGAAAGTGTGTGTAATGGGAAGGGATAATATGGGAGCTTTCTGTACATCCTTCACAAGTTTTCTGTAAATGTAGAACTACTCTGAAAAATAAGTTAGAAAAAAAAAGCATCACTGAGCTGCAGAACTATGTGCAACTGGTGTTACTGAAGTTGAGAGAGAGAGAAGAAAAAAAAAATTTTTTTGGAAAACTAATGGTGGAAAATTTTCCAAATTTGATTAAAACTAAAAATGGAGATACATGATGTTCAATGAAGCCCAAGCATAAGAAACATGAAAAATAAACCTCAACAAGATACATCATAATCAAATTGTTAATAACCAGTGAAAAGAAGAAAATCTTAAAAGTAACCAGAGAAAAGATACAGAATAAACAGAGGAATGTAGATAAAAATGACAGCAATTTTTTGTCAGAAGTTATGCAAGTAACAGGACAGCAGAGTAATATCTATAAGATCCTAAAGGAGAAATGCTATCAACCTAGAATTCTTTATCCAGTGAAAATATCTTCCAAAAGTTAAAGTGAAATAAAGTCTTTTTTTGGGGGGGGACACATGAAAGTGAAAATTCAACATCAGCAGACCCACAGTCATAGAAATGTCAAAGGAAGTCCTTCAAGCAGAGGAAAATTATACCAGATGGAAATAACAATATAGGTAAAAGAATGAAGAGCACCATAAATATATGGTAAACTTATAAGATTTTTTTATTATTTAAGACTAATAATTTTGTAAATGCAAATAACATTAATGTAATATGGGATTTATAAGACATACACAAGTAAAATGTATGGAAACAATACCTTGCATTGAATACTAAAATCAAAATGAAACAAAGACCTACATTTAAAACCTAAAACTACTCAAATTCTGGAGTAAAAATAGGACAATATGTTTGTGACCTTGAGACAGGCAGAAATATTTTGATACAACATTAACAGCAAGATTCATAAAAAACAAATTGATACGTTGCACTTCATGAAAATTAAACCTTCTGTTCTTCAAAAGACTGTTAATAAAATGAAAAGAAAAGCCACCAACCGGGAGAAAAATAATTGCAAATCATATATCCTATAAAGGTCTTTTATCCAGAAAGATAAGGAACTTAAAAAATTCAATGTTAAGAAAACAAACAATTCAAAAAACAGACAGACAAAACTCAAGGTTAAAATAGACACCTCACCGAGGAAGATACTTGAGAAAAAAAGAGAACAGAAGGATTCTCATTAATCATTAAGGAAATGAAATTAAAACTACAGTGAGGTACCACTGACTATGATTAAAAGATTGACAGATCAATATTTGGCAAGGATGTAAAGGAACTGGAACACTCTTGCTCAGTTGTTGAGAATGTAAATGATAGTTTGACAGTTCTTAAAAAGTTAAACATGAAACTACCTTATGATCCAGCCATTTCTCACCTAGGTATTTACCAAAGAGAAATGAAAGCGTATGTCTATACATAGACTTGTACACAAATATTTAGGGAAGGTTTATTTGCAATATCCGAAAACTAAAAATAAATATGAATGTTCATAAACAGGCATGGTAATTTGGAATTAGGAACCACAGAAAAAAACACATATTCTTAAAATCAATCCATTCCTGTGAGTGTGAGCACATTGATGAGATTAGGAAGCTGCTTTTTTAAGGTTACTTGTGTTAAAAGTTACTAGAGGAGGAGGGCAATATGGTGACAGAGGAAGGAACTCCACGAGTCAGCTCATCGTATAGGGCAGTTAGTAGTCACCAAGAACTATCTCAAGCAACTATTTGGGGGGCCCAGGAGACCAGAAGAGCATTCCACAACATTTTTGAAAGAATGGAAAGGGGAGACTGCTCATTCACAGTGAAGATTCATGAGTAGAACGGTCTACACTGCAGAGGCTGGTGCACATTCTCCGCTGGCAGTGCAAGTTACCTGAGGAGCTACTTCATGGCTGGGGTTGGAAACTCTATTTCCCAGAATCAGGGTAGGAAGAGATATTCAGGCACTGACTTCAGCTAATGATTAATAAATTCAGCTGGCTAAAGCATAGTCCTAAGAACAACTAAAGGAACCTGTCCAAGTCAGTAAGAGATCAGTATGCACCATTTTAACTCCTCCCCTGCAGGGCGAAGTAGGGCTGATTGAAAATCACAGTGATGGTAGAAACCAGCTTCGTTCCACCCAGATCAGATTGCAGCTCTACTCTAAGCTCCAGCCTTACCTCCAGCAGGGAGGAAGCTGGCGGTCCTGCACCAGCCTCTCCAGTCAACTGCAGGTGCTTTGGGGCACACACTAGATAGTTAGACACCTGGGACTCCATCACTGCCCTATAATAGGATAGAAGGGGAGTTGTGTTTTCTCAGCCTCTCTGCACAATTGTAGGTGCCTTTGCCTTGCAAGAACTGGTTTGTTGAGCACCTTTGATTCCATCCCCACCCCACCCCCATAGGATAGGAGGAAGCTGGTGTTTTTTCAGCTTCTCTGGGCAAATGCAGATGCTTTCAACCTGCACAGACTGGATATTCAGATACCTGTAGCTCCATCCTCATCCCCCTATGGGATAGGAGGGCAGATGGGTCCCCTCAGCCTATCCGGACAACTGCAGGCACTTTAGGCCTGCAAAGACTGGACTGTTGGGCTTCTGTGCCTCCACCCCCACCTCTCAATAGAATAGAAGGGGGGTTGTGTTTCCTCACCCTCTCTTGGAAACTACAGGCACTTTCAACTCACACATACTGGTTTATTGAGTGCTTGGGACTCCAACCCCATCTCCTCCATAGGGTAGGAGGGGGATGGTGTTTCCTCAGCCTCTCTGGGAAACTGCAGGTGCTTTTGGCCTGTATGAACTTGTCTGTTTGGCCCTTGTGGGTCCATCCCCACCCATTAAAGGGCAGAATGGACGGTATCCCCTCAATCTCTCAGGGCACCTACAGGTGCTTTTGGCCCACATGGATTAGTTTATTGGGCACTCCAGAGATCCATCACCACTCTTGGCAGGTGAGGAGGAGGCTGTTACTCTGTCAGTCTACCTGGGCAACTGCAGTCAGTTATGATGCACACAGTTTAGTTTTCTGCCACACCTACAGTTCCATCCCTGCCCCAGGCAGGGGAGGAAGGGGTGTGAGGTTTCATCAGTCTCTCTAGGCAACTAAAGACAGTCTTGGCCTGCGTGGCTCAGATTACCACACACAGCTGTGGCCCCATCCCTACCCCTGGTATAGGAGAAAGGTGCGAGAAGCCTCATCAGTTCCAGGGGCAATGCAGGCAGCATCAGCCTTCACAGCTTACAGTTATCAACTATATCCTCAGCTCCTACTACACAACCAGCAAGGGAGAAAAGTCAAGAAAGTCCTGAAATAGAAAGAAAAACTATACCCAGAATATATACATTTAGTAAGCCAGATGCCAAGACACTAACAAAAAATTACAATCCATACCATGGAGCAGGAAGATATGGTGCAGATAAAGGAACAAGATAAGCTTCTAGATGACATAAAGGACTTGACATATAGCAACAGTTAGTAGCTGTTCAAGCAATTTCCTTGATAAATTCAATGATATGGCTAAAGAGATTAAAGATATTAAGAAGACACTGGATGAGCACAAAGAAGAATTTGAAAGTATACATAGAACAATAGCAGATCTTATGGGAAAGAAAGGCATAATAAATGATAATTTAAAATACACTGGAGGCATGTAACAGCAGATTTGATGATAGTGAGATTGAAGACATGGTCTCTGAAGTGAACATGCAGAAGAACAGATAAAGAAAAGGATAGAAAAAATTGAGCAGGGTCTCAGGGAATAAAACAACAGCAAGAGAGGTGCAAACATACGTATTATGAGTATCCCAGGAGAAAAGAAGGGAAAGGGGGAAGAAGTAATATTTGAAGAAATAATGGTTGAAAACTTCCCAACCATATTGAAGAACATAAACACCCATGTCCAAGAATCACAACATACTTCCATCTGAATAAATCCAAATAGCCCTACTCTGAGACACTTAGTAATCACAATGTCAAATGCCAAAAACAGAGAGAATTCTGAGAGCAGCAAGAGAAGTGATGCATCACATACAAGGGATACCCAATAAGATTAAGAGCTGATTTTTTATCAGAAACCATGCAGGCAAGAAAGCATTGAGATGATATATTTCAGAAAGTGCAAGAGAAAAACTGCCAACCAAGAAGCTTATATCCAGCAAAATTGTATTTCAAAAATGAGGGTGACTTTAGAGTAGTCACAGATAAACAGAAACAGAGACTTTGTAACCAAAGACCAGCTTTGCAGGAAATACTAAAGGGAG
Organism: Dasypus novemcinctus; assembly: GCF_030445035.2. NCBI lineage: Eukaryota > Metazoa > Chordata > Mammalia > Cingulata > Dasypodidae > Dasypus > Dasypus novemcinctus. Next base: position 57,625,617 of record NC_080681.1, read on the forward strand.
TGCTGTACAGGCTGAAAAGAAAGGACAGGAGAGAGAGGACTGGAGGAGAGTCTAGAAATGAAGATTGTATCAGTAAAAGTAACTAGAAGTGTCAAAAGAGTGGTGAAAATAAAACATGACAGATAAAACCCAAAAATCAAGATGGGTGAAGTAAGAACTGCCTTTACAGCAATAGCATTGAATGTTAATGGATTAAAATCTTCCAATCAAAAATACACAGACAGGCAATTAAAAATACACAGACTAGCAGAATGGACAAAAAAAGATGAGCCAGCTATCGGTTGTCTACAGGATATACACCTTAGGTCCCAAAGGTATAAATAGATTAAAAGTGAGGGAAACGGACTTGGCCCAGTGGTTAGGGCGTCCGTCTACCACATGGGAGGTCTGAGGTTCAAACTCTGGGCCTCCTTGACCCGTGTGGAGCTGGCCCATGTGCAGCGCTGATGCGCGCAGGGAATGCCCTGCCACGCAGGGGTGTCCCCCGCGTAGGGAAGCCCCAAGCGCAAGGAGTGCGCCCATAAGGAGAGCCGCCCAGCACGTAAGAAAGTGCAGCCTGCCCAGGAGTGGCGCGCGCCACAGGCCCACACTTCCCGTGCCACTGACGACAACAGAAGTGGACAAAGAAACAAGACACGCAGCGAATAGACACAGAGAACAGACAACCGGGGTGGGGGGGGGGGGGAATTAAATAAATAAATAAAATCTTTAAAAAAAAAAAAAAGAAAGTGAAAGACTAGAAAGAGATATTCCACATATGCAGTAAGCAAAACAAAAAACACTGGAGTATCTATACTTATATCAGATGAAAGAGACTTTAAAAACAAAACTTTTATTAATACATTATATATTAATAAAAATGGCAATTCACCAGGAAGAAATAATAATCATGAATGTATATGCACCTAACCAGAATGCCCCACATTACATGAGGCAAACACTGGCAAAACTGAAGGGAGAAATATATATCTCTACAATAATAGTTAGAGACTTCAGTACACTACTCTCTGCATTGGATAGAACACCTGAACAGAGAATCAATAAAGAATCAGAGAATTTGAACAATATGATAAATGGACTAAACCTAATAGACATATACAGAACATTGTACCCCAAAACAGCAGGATATACATTCTTCTAAAGTGCTCAACATCTTTCTCCAGGATCGACCATATGTTGGGTAACAAAGCAGAACTCTATAAATTCAACCAGATCAAAATTATACAAAACACTTTCTCTGATCACCATGGAATAAAGCTGGAGATCAACAACAGGGAGAAAAAAGGGAAAGTTCACAAATATATGGAGATTAAACCACACACTCTTAAATAATCAATGGGTCAAAGAGGAAATTGTGAGGGAAATCAATAAATATCTTGAGATGAATGAAAAAGAGAACACAATATATCAGAACCTATGGGATACAGTGAAGGCAGGACAGAGAAGGAAATTTATAACCCTCATTTCTTACATTTAAAAAGAAGAGCTAAAATCAATGACCTAACCACAGAGATGGAGGAACTAGAAAAAAAAGAGCAAACTATTCCCAAAACAAGCCTATGGGATCAAATAACAAAGTTCAGAACAGAAAAACATGAAATTGAGTACAAAAAAAAAAAAATAGGATTACAAAACACAAAAGTTGGTTCTTTGAGAAGATTAACAAAATTAACCAACCCTTATCTAGAATGGCAAAGAAAAAAATGAGAGAAGATGCAAATAAATGAAATAAAAAATGAACAGGAACATTACTACTGACCCCACAGAAAGAAAAGAGATCATCAGAGGATACTGTGAACAACTTTGTATTAGTCAGCCAAAGGGGTGCTGATACAAAATACCAGAAATTGGTTGGTTCTTATAAAGAGTATTTATTTGGGGTAGGAGCTTACAGATACCAAGCCTTAAAGCAGAAATTACTTCCCTTACCAATGTCTATTTCCATGTGTTGGAGCAAGATGGCTGCTGATGTTTGACAGGGTTCAGGCTTCCTGGGTTCCTCTCTTTCCAGATCTTCTCTCTGGGCTTAGGGTTCCTCTCTGGGAAGGGTTCCAGCTTCAGCATTAAACTCAAACTTCAAAACCCCAACATTAAGAATCCTCCAACTCTGTCCTTTTCCATGCCTTTTATCTGTGAGTCCCCACCCTTTGGTGGGTGGGGACTCAATGCCCTACTGACACAAGAGGTTTACATAATTACTTAATCAAGTAAACCTGTGAATCCAATATAATCTAATATTCCCAGAGAAAAAGATCAGTTTACAAACATAATCCAATATTTCTTTTTGGAATTCATCAATAATATCAAACTGCTACAAACTGTATGCCAACAAACTAGAAAATTTAGATGAAATGGAAAAATTCCTAGGAATGTACAAACAACCTACACTGACCCTATAAGAAATAGAAGACCTCAACAAACCAATTACAAGTAAAATGATTGAAACAGTCATCAAACAGCTTCCCAGTTGAAAAGTCCAGGACAGATTGTTTCCCAGGTGAGTTCTGTCAAGCATTCAAAAAAGATTTAATATCAATCTTACTCAAACTCTTACAATAAATTGAACAAGAAGGAATGTTAGCAAACTAATTCTATGAAGCCAATATCACCCTAGTAACACACAGAGATAAAGGTATTATGAAAAAAGAAAATTATACAGACCCATTTCCCAAATGAATATGGATGCAAAAATCCTCAATAAAATACTTACTAATTGAATCCAAGAACACATAAAAAGAATTATTCATCATGATCAAGTGGGTTTTATACCAGGCACTCAAGGGTGGTTCAATGCAAGAAAGTCAATGAGTGTAGTACATCACATTAATAAATCAAAGAAGAAAAATCACATGTTCCTATCGATTGATGCAGAAAACACATTTGACAAAATACAACATACTTTCTTGATAAAAATACTACAAAAGATAGGAATTGAAATAAACTTTCTCAACATGACAAAGTGCATATACAAAAATCCCACAGCTAACATTTTATTCATGGTAAAAGACTGAAAGTGTTCCCACTGAGAACAGGAACAAGAAAATACCTCTTAAGGTACCTTGAATTGGACTTATTAGGGCCTTGTAATTGTAAGCTTTTACCCCAAATAAATACCCTTTATAAAAGCCTACAGATTTCTGGTACTTTGCATTAGCACCCTTTGGCTACTAATAGAGAAAGCAAGAAACTGTAGGTCAATTGAACCTGTAAGAGAAGGCATTGGGCAGGTGAGGCCACCATGTGCATTGTCATATTAAAAAGACCAAGGATCACCAGTTGCAAACACAGTCTTTGGGCAGAAAGCATCACCTTACTAATGCCTTGATTTGGACTTTTTTTTTAGTCTCAAAGTTGTGGTCTAATAAATTCCCATTTTTAAGCCAACCCCTTTCATGGTATTTGCTTAAGCAATCAAGGAAATGAAAACAAGAGGTGGATCATAAACAACATATGGTCAATCCATTCATTGGAATATTACTCAGTAATAAAAATGAATGAACTATTGATATACACTCTCATGTAGGTAAATTGCAAAATAATTGATTCTAGTAAGTCAGACAAAAAAGTACATGCTGTATAAAATATTAGGAAATACACAATAATTCATAGTGACAGAAAGAACAGTGGTTACTTAGAGGTGGGGATTGTGGGAAGGGACAGGAGGGAAGAATTACAGAGCAGCATGAGGAACTTTTGGAGCTAACGGACATGTTAATTATCTTACTGGGGAGATGATATCATGTTTACATTATATGTCAAAACTTATCAAGTTGTATATTTAAATATGTACTGTTTATTTCATGACAGTTATACCTCAATAAATCTGTTAATTAAAAAAAATAAATGGCCAAATTTTCCCCTTATAATCCAATGAACATGATAGCTATAGTTTCTGTATTTTATAGATAAGTAAATAAATCAGGGTTAAAACTCTTGTCCAAAGCTAGTTTATAAAAACTCAGGTCTATCTGACTTCAATGGTCATTGAGCCCCATTATTCCAAGATGAGCAAATTTTAAAAGATCGTTCTAAGAATACAAAACAAAAGAAATAGACATAATGTATTAGTATATGAAACTTTTTTCTTTTTTATTATTTTATTTTTAAAGAAACTTTAGATTACATAAATGTTACGTAAAAAAATATAGAGTATTCCCATATGCCCCACCCTCTCGCCCTTCCACACTTTCCCCCATTAACAATATCTTTTATAGTGTGGTATATTTGTTACAATTGATGAACACATATCAAAGCATTGCTACTAACTATGGACTATTATTTACATTATAGTTTACACTTAGCACTGCATAATTTTATGGGTTTTGACAAAATGTATAATGGCCTGTATCTGTCGTTGCATTGTCATGCAGGACAGTTCCAATATCCCCACTTTATACCTATTCCTTCCTCTCTTTCTACTCAGAATCTCTAGTGGCCACTGCCTTTATTTCGATGATAAAAGTTCTTCCATTGCTAAAATAATAATAGGTCTACTTTAGTCCATAGTTGCATTCCCCCTTTATGTTTGTTCATTCTTCAAACTTGAGGAACTGGAAACGGTGATGCCCACTCTGTTTCTGACTGAGGGGGTAAAATGAATGGTTTATTATACACTTTCTGGACACAGTAAAGAAAGAAGGCCACCTGTACATAAGAGAAGGGTAAGGGAAGAAAATAAAACATGTAAAGTAGCACATGCCAATTATGCTTGATGAGGGAGACGTTATATTTTCAGATACTGAGACCATCATTTTCGCACTGTATTGGCTCCTAACTAGTTTTCTATCTTCTACTCAGGTCCTTTAATCCTATTGCAGGACAGCAGCCAGTGATTTCTTAAAAATCGTAATTCAGGTAGTATCACTTCACTGAAAAAACTATCAATGGCATCTCATTATACTTAGAATAAAATGAAATCTCGTTAATCTGACAAAAAGCCCTATGTGAAGTGACCTCCGCTCTCCACTATCATTCACACTTCTCTTCCCTTCCCTAACCTTCTTTCTGCCAGACCTTCCATTCTTGTTCCTGCCTTGGAGATCTTACCCTGTTTCCTTTGCCTAGGTCACTCTTCCCCCATTATTCACATGGATGGATCCACCACGACATTTAAGTCTCACCTTAAATGGCCTTGTTTAACCATCAAATCTCACCTGTCCAGTGACTACCCAATTGCTCTCTGTCACATCACTTTACTTCAGTAGTTTTCAACTGGGGACAATAATGCCCCCCCAGGGGATATTTGGAAATTTCTGAAGAAGTTTTTTTTGAGATAGAGAGAGAAGAGGAAGCTGCAGCAGGCATCTGGTGGATAGAGCAGCCAGGGATGCTCTTGACAGCCTGCAATGTAAGGACTGCACCACACAACAAGGAATTATATGGTCCACAATGTAAATAGTGTCACGTTTCAGAAACCTAGCTGTATTTTAATTCCCTGCCAAGCAAGTATAATTATCTGATATTCTCTAGTGTGTTTACTTTTTTCTTTCACTTTTTATATCCTCATTAGACTCAAAAGTCAATGAGGACAGCAATATTATCTGTCTTGTTCAACATTATATTCCCAATTGTTAAAACAATGACAGGCACAGAATGTTTTGTCAATAAGTATTTACTTGAATGACTGAATAAAACCCATATTTTCTTTTAAAAGCATTATATATAGTTTGTCGAATATATCTGCAACTGCCCTTCATCATCAACTTCAAGCATGTTTTTTTTCTGGGTGTGCTTTGAAACTAAGATACAGGGGATTCAACTTCCTAAAGGTTTTAAAATAAAAGTGGTGTTAATACCATAAACCTTCAGGGAAATAAGGTTGCCATGCACACAATTTTTCCAAGTAGTTTACGTTTCTTTTCCTAGCTTGTGAAAATAAATCTACTTTCCTAAATCTCTGTCAGAGTCAATGATTTGTGTTTAAATGTGCACATGTGTTGCATTTCTGATTTTCCCTCTGTCATGCTATAAATAAATTAAAATGTTTATTCAATCTGATTTGCATCCATCCACCTGTTATAATTTGAAATGATATTGCAATGCTGGCCAAAGTTTTCTCTGAAGACTATTAACCTCACTGTTTCAAGTAAAGGTAATAGTTTTAACTGTTGATTTCCAGCAAAGAATGAATCCAAAGGAAAGAAGCAAAGATTTCTAGTAACAGTGCTTACATTTGGAAAGATCAAAAGATCATGAAGAAGCTTGAAGTTTGGAAGTCATCAAAGCATCTGTATAGTACTACATGTCAAAAAACTGGCTCTGCTTAATTTTGTTCTATATCTCCTCCTCCCTCTAGGAGCGCCTTTGTTGTGTCAAATTCATGAAAGACAAAAATCATGATTGTTGAAATCAGTTCAAATACCTTGCTTAGTAATGGGGTGATGTATCTAGGATTTGAATTCGGCCTGTTAACTGAAATAGGTGCCAATAGGCTTATATGTTTTTACTTCTTAGTTAAGCACTGAAATTTCAAGCAAGAGATTTTGGGGGAAAAATGCCTTAAACTAAAAGAATAGTTGATAATAACATGAATTTTAAGGAAAACCAGTAGGGATATATTGAAAGGTTGACAAAACTTTTTTTTTTTTTGGTTTACTGGAGCTGAGGATTGAACTCAGGACCTCATTTGTGGAAAGCCAATGCTCATCCACTGAGCCACATCAGCTCCCCTGAGTTGTTTGTTTTTATTTTTTTCATTTTTTTGATTGCTGTTTGTTTTGTTTTTTAAGGAGGCACTGGAGACTAAGCCCAGGACCTCCCATGTGGAAAGAAGACACTCAACTACTTGAGCCCTGGCAATGCTTTTCTCATCTTATTGTAGCACCCATATATATATATATATATATATATATATATATATATATGGATGGCTCTTGACTTAGCTTCTTATTCTTCCTTAAAATCTTATAATAATACCAAATAATCAAGAGAAGAATAAAATCGTAATCCATCATATACTTTCATCACTAACTGCCTTTTCAGTTTGGCTTTTCTCCCTTAATGTGTAGGCACTACATGAGCTGTATCTAACATGTTTAGCAAATGTCTCTTTATGAGTTCATGAAATGTGGTTTGTAAGACTAGAAATGTTTGAATCCTAAGAACTCTAAAGTTTCTGCCTCTTTGACTTCGGTTTTAATGTTTCAAAAAATAAAGGGGTCTACTAAGTCTGTCCAGAGATGTTTGAAAGATATCAGAACATGGCGATCATTGCTAGAGTGAGATCAGCAGAGGATAATCATAGTAATGTCCTTGCCTCTATTCTTAACTTTCAATTCCAGGTATACCAGGAAGATGGCAAAATATAAAGGGGGTGGAGGGTAAGCAGATGCAGTGATGGTCAAACTCTGGAAAGACTAGGTAATTCATTACTTTGCATATTTATTCTAGCTTTCATTCTATTATTCTTTCATTCAATACCTTTCTTTCATTTAACAAATATAATGGATACATACTATGCATTAATAATTTTCTAAGTTACTACTTTTGGGAAGAATAGAGAGTTAAGAGTAGAAACTTCTTATTCAGCCTCATATATCATCATGTTGATTTGCATTCAAGAAAGACCAACTCAAATGATCCTTTTACAGAAACTAAGGGCTTAATGTGTGAAGGGCAAAACATAAAGGATTTTATAACTCTTTCCCTGAAGAGTGGTATAATTTTATTTCCTCAAACTCTTCTGTGAAACCTTATAACTCAAACCCTTAATTTATCCATTTTTTCCAGCACCAGCTTCAAATTCATAACAGAAAATCTCATGGATTATTTTCCTGTGGATTTACTGAGTTTTTTTAAAAGTGGGATCAAGGGATTGGTGCAAGTAGGCAAATTCCTAAAGAGATAGAAAGGGAAATCTAGTTTATTGGGAAGAGAATGGAGTATAAAAGTTGAAATGGAGGAAGATATAAACTGAAATGGAATAACAAAAGTAACACTTCTTTTATATTTTCACCTGTTGTATTTACAGAAAAACTAAATGCATTATTAAAATAATAGGCATATATATATATATATAATGTGATACTTTTAATGCTAGTTGAGGATAAGTATAGATTCTACTATTTGGAATTTGTCAAAAATAAAGTACAATTATTTATAAAAATAAAATCAATAATATAAGCAAAATGCCAAATTTTAAGAATCCCAAATATAAGTAATATATCCTAGCATCCAAGATTGACCTTTACTGTTCTTTTTATGACATCTGAATTAGTGTTAACCAAAGAACATGTATTAAAGAATGATATTTCTTCCTGGAACCAAAAAACTGTTATATATTGAGTACAGCTTAAAAATAATAGTCATGGGGAGCTGGTATAGCTCAGTGATTTGAGCCCTGCTTCTGCGGATAAGGATGCAAGTTCAATCCCTGCTATCTCCTAAAGAATAATAATAGTAGATTAAGACCCTGAACTTGAGATGTGGTACCTAACTAGGATCAGCTCTAAAGATCTACATAGATACTTGGTTCTTTCAAAAGGCAGAAAAGAAGACAGGTAGCAGTAATTAGTGTTTACTCAACGAAAGTAATACTAGGCACAAGAATGAAAATATTAATATTTTGTAGACACAAAATTGAGGAACAAATATGCTGGGAGACATATAAGACCATAATATTGAGTTGCAGGCGCAGTGACAATGTAAACAATATTCTTTGATATCCAGTTGAAACTTCTATAACTTGAACTATTGTTGCTTGGAGAAGATAGTTTTATTAGCCTACAGCATATGTAGACGAGTGCATTCAGATAAGTTAGAACACTTATAAATGGAACATAATAGAGGTTTCATTCACATAGTGCAGACCAAGGACATATGGTTCCATTCAGAGAAACAGTAAATAATACTTTGCTAGTAATGGATTAAACCTGGTCAGACAGAACTTAGCAGCAAACAATCACATAAACAGTAACAGCCGGTTAGTTCCTTTGCAGGCACTTTTTAAAAATCATAATTTATCCCTCTTAACAAGGTTTATGTGGTAGGGTATGAGAAAGGGGAACAATTTTTCCCCAGTATAATGTAAAATAGATTCTCTCACTTTTTCCTCTTGCAATTTAATTTTTTTAAGTTGCTAACCTTGCTGTTGCAAATGGAAGCACATTTTTGCCAGAGAAAGTGAGTCTTAGCACCCAAATTGGTCAGAATATAGAGATATTGCAAAAAGGAGAAGACAGTGAACTGTTCCTCAGTCTCCTACTGATGTCAAAGGGAATGGGAGCTCTAGAGAGTGCTTGTTAGCACACAGATTTCCTCAGAGATACTGATTCAGTGGGCTTAGGGTGCTAAGGACCAAGTTTGTGAAGTCTTATATCATACCATAACTCCAGTGTCACATAACATGAGAAAAGAGTTAGGATAATGTGTGGAAAGGAGTTGGAAGATAATTTTATTTGGGCTCATTCTTATGTATTTCACTATCTTTCCATAACCTGGAGATAGGAAAGTGGAACTGAATGAAAAGCAAAGAGGGACTAATTGGAATGAAGGTAACAGGAGGCCAGAAATAAGTCACAAAATCCAAAAAGTGTGATGGCAGTTAAAAAGTCTCTGTATTATTTTGAGTGAATATTAACCCTACTGGCTAGGAATAGGCATGTGTGCTCTTTCTTCCACTTTAAACTATTAAACTGCTATTCTAGCTGTGTAGATTTTGGTGTACAAAATAAAATTATGTTGTGAGATATGGCAATAAAATTCTTACCTGTTAAGAACAACTATTATAGACATTGAACAACACAACTTAATTTCAATTTTATTTTGTTGGGATTTTGCACAGGATTTTATACACATTATTGTATTTAATGCTCATAATAGTCCCTTGAGACAGGTATTATCTCCTTTGTTCATATAAGGAAACTGACCCTTAAAAGGTTAAAAATGCTGTCCTGGATCACATTAAACCAGTATATCTTCTTTGTTATAAAACGTCTCCTATCTTTTGATAATGGCATTCATAAGAGCACATTTGGAGTTAACTACTGATATTTCTCTACTTTATGAAGATACTAACTGATTTCTGGCAGACTCACCAAGATTAGACACTTGAATACTATTTGTTGGTGTCAAGGTACCATCAGTTTTTACCGCATTCCTAATAGATACCAGTCTCTTTACTTTTTGTCCCTTCAACAGGTATTTCTGCTTATAAACAAAGTAAGATCCAAAGACAATTTGACAATATTCAATAGGAACCATCTGATCTACTTAGTTTGAAGACAGCTCTACTCCATTTTCTAAATATCTTTGGCTTTATATTCTTAGTTATGATGGATCCACATATATGACTTAGTAATCTTCAAAACCCTACTATGTATAGAAACATCAAAAGTATATTTTCCATTGTCTTAGCTTTGAATTTCTTAGTGGCCCAGAACATAAAGAGAAACAACCAATGTATGGGATCATGGATAATACTATAAAAGCAAATTAGGATGTCAGAAATAGAGCTTCCCCTGCTTGGTACTAAAATGTACAAGGTATTTCTCTCTTGGGCCCTCACTAAGTGGACACAATAGTTGTATTGAATAAGGCCCTCAATAACTTCTCTCATAAAAAAAAAAGTTTCATATGGCTTTTCTCTTAATGTTCTTCAATGTAGACTGGTATGATAACATGAAAGCAAAATTTAGTAAAAATAATTTTGAGGTACCAAAATAAGACAGTAAAATGCAACAATTTTCTAATACATTGGCTTATTCTGTGAAGAAAATTTTAAATAGCTAAAGAAGTGAATGCGTTTTCTTCATGTAATCCTCTATAAATATTATTTCTCAATGTGAAATTATGATATAAGAATTAAAAGAATTCAAAGTTCTATTCTCAGTACAAGCTCTGGAGTATAGGCCATATTGCTAAAAGATGGCCCTAGGTTATGAAAATAATGTAATAAGATGCTAAAAAGGGACATTAAGCTGAAAACCTAAGATAACAGATAGCAAAGTGAGGTGTGAATCACATCACTTCCACAGAACTTCTAAAATACGAGTAGCCAATAACCAATTAAAATACAACAAAAACTCTCTCCCATCTTGTGGTACTAAAATGTTTGGGAAAGAGGGATTTTCATGTGAGTTCTTAGGAAAGAGTTGTGCTATGTGTCTCCAACTCCCACAAACCCAAAAGACAGGTCAGGTTCGGGGAGGAGAGTTTGTCTGTCATTTCAAGCCTATTTGGAGGTACTTCAAAAGGACCACTCAGGCAATTGTATATATACCCCCTGTGATATAAGTAACGTAATAGAGTGGCATCTGATTGCCACATGAGCAATCTAGAATTAAGTGATGAACTGGCTACCTCTGAAGGACAAATAAGGGAGAGGTCATTGTGTTAGGAATTGATCTACACCAGCGGTTCTCAACCAAGAACAGTTTTGCACCAGGAAGACTTTTTGGAATGTCTGGTGATATTTTTTTGTTCTCTTAACTTGTATATAACTGGCATCTAGTATGGAGAGCTCCGAATTGTTGCTAAACATCTTACCATACACAAAACAGTACCCCATTCTTTTAATTTGCCAAAGGGCTGCTGATGCAAAGTACCAGAAATGTATAGGCTTTCATGAAGTGCATCTTATGTAGGGTAAAAAGTTCCAAGGCCGTGAAAAGTCCAACACAAGGTACCATTAAGAGGTGCTTTCTCATCAAAATCAGCTGCCACATGCTGAAGGAAAACGATGGGCCATCGCTGCCTGGTCTCTTCCCCTCTGGGCTTCCTCTTTCAGGCTCAGCTGCTCCACTTTCTTCCTGATTTCAGCTGCAAGCTGGAATAGGGCCTGTCCCTTAGGGCTTCCTATAGCAGTCTCAGCTGTTCTGCTCTCTTCCCAAATTCATTTGTAGGCTATCAGGCATATAGTAAGGCTGATCTCCTCTTGAGCTTCTTCATGGGCCCAGCCTCTTGGGGTTTCATGTTTAGGTGATCCTCCCTCATGTACTGCAGGACCAAATGAGGCATTTTCCTTTTTTCCTCTGTTTGTCTATGTGAGTCCATTTATATCAGACCTAGCAAGGGGGTGGGAACTCAGCCTGAGTCATGCTTCACTAACATAGTTCAATAAAAAGCCTTACAACCATCTTAGAAGGTAATCTAGACAAAGTCCTCTCAACTGAATTCAGTGCAATCAAAGAGTATCACACCCAGAGGAATAGATGAGTTTACAAACATAATATTTCTCTTTTTAGGATTCATAAAATAATTCCAAACTGACACACCCACAATAAAGACTTATCCATCTAAAATCGTAGTATTGCCAAGGTTGAGAAACCCTGGCCTGGCCAAGACTAAGAGTATATTGATGAAAATTTGTGTGAATGTTTTCCATGACCCAGAACTAGGCCACTGACAAAAGGAAGCCATTACAGAGTTTGTCTATTTTGCCAAGGCTACTGTGACAAATATCACACAATGGGTTTGCATAAACAGCAGGAATTTGTTTTTCATACAACTTTGAAGGGTATAATTCCAACATCAAGGTATTGTCAGCGTTTTCTTTCTCCCAGAATCTGCAGCATTCTGGCATTCCTCCATCACATGGCATCACATAATCAATCTCTCTCTCCCTCTGTGTGTGTGTGTGTGTGTGTGTGTCTAACCTCTGTGTTTTCCTCCAACTTCTGGCTTTTCCTGCTATGTCCAGTATCCTTTGTTTTTAAGTACTCCAGTCACAATTTGGCCTCTTCTAAATAGGATCTTTGTAGATCCTTTTCACAAATAAGTCCACACTTTCACAATAACATCTTCAGAGGTCCTATTTACAAATGTGTACAACTGAAGGACTGAGGATTAGGATTTGGGCATGTCTTTATGGGGGATATGATTCAATCCTCAACAAAAGTTATAATAGTTCTCATCAAAAAAAGTCACCTTGGCAAGTTGAGGTGGTTGGTAGTAAGCCGTAGCAGAGAGAAACAGGAAGTATGATTAGGTTCCTGGATCTGCCCAAGGAATTAACAACTAGAAAGAAAACAGATTCATTGGGTCACATCAAGGAAGAATCAAATGAAAGAACCAAGTGAAGAAGTTAAGTGTCATGAAAAAGGAAGTGTCAGCTTTAAACTACTTTCAGACCCTAAGAGAATGAAGTTAACTCATGATAATAGCAGCCAAGTTTCAACTTTCCTACTCATTGCCTATCATTTTCTCTCCCACAATGATAAAAGACACATATAAGCTGAGATTCAGTCACCATCCATATCCTCAACTTTCATGATTTCCATCTGCATAAAATCCTGGTTCAAAGTAGTTAGTACTATTTTTTGGGAGGTATCTTTTTTTTTCTCTATTTTTTTTAAAAAAATGTTACATTCAAAAAATGTAAGAGGTTCCCACATACCCCCTAATTAATTGTGGATATGTTTCATGACTTGATGTAAACATTAGACTTTTATTGCATAATAGATAATTCATTAGAAAGGTCACAATATCTCTGAAGTGATCATTTAGGGGCAGGGCAAGAATTTCCTCTACTAAATAAAGAGACAGTAGTGGGGGGGGGGCGTAGAGAAAGCTAGTCATTTTATTTCTATACCTCATGATCTTTGCTTCTTCAGTGTATAACAAACTAATAATGGGGCCAATACTCAATCTCATATCTGACTCCAAATCCAATTCACTTTTACCAAATAAACTCAAATATATATTTGGCTCAAAACAAATACAGACCTTTATATAAATTGCCATATTTCACCACACACACATGCAAAATCCTGCCTCATTGCATTAATGATAGTGGAAAACTTGTTTTGTTGTTTTAAACTTTAAAGGGCAGGTCTAGAAAGTCTTTACTTGAGTCTTGGTTGAGCCTACTACTAAGGCAGGAGCCCTCTCGAGTCTCCTTGGAATCTCTGATGATCACAGAGTGGCCTCTTCATTCTCCTTCATCGGAGATGAAATATCCCACTTTCCAGCTTAAGCTCTAAGAACAGTTCAGCTGACAGACTCCCCAGTTATTCTTTAGCCAGCATTGTGGTCTTTCTCCTTACGTATGCACAACCTATTTCTCCAAAAAGACTAGGAAACACCTATAGATTTCTGTATCTCTTTGACTGTATGGAACTTTCCTCCTCAGAACTCTGCCCCACATCTTCCAGCCCCCTCAAACTGCCTGAATCCTAATCTCTCTTTGTTCAATTCAGGAGGAACACTGGACTGTTTTCTACCTCCCTGCATTCAGCATCTAAAAATTGCCTCCAGATAGAAAGTCATGGTGACCAATCATAGGACTTACCTTGTCTCTTTCCCTTTCTCCTGTACTGCCTTGTGTCCAATGCCTGAAAAGAGCTGGTTCGTATTATTTTGTCAATTTTTGTAGTAGTTTATTGCAAGAAGGTATGTGTGGCTATTGTTCCTCAATACAACTTGTAGTAGAATTCTAGAATTATGTTTTTAAAACTATATTTTAAAACATTCCAATTTGTCATACTTTTTTACTTATAGCATTCCAATAGTTACTCAAGTTAAAATCCAAAATATACATATATTTTGCTTTACATATAATGTAAGATCTTGGTGGTGGGGTGATGTGTGGGAGACCTGTATGATGATATTATGTTTGTTTTACAAGTTCACAACTTTTACATTAATTGTTTATGTATGTTCATATATGAATGATATACTTCAATAAAATGTTGTTTTTTAAAAATCCTAGTTCTTTACATGGCATACAATATTTTCTAAACTCTAATCTTTACTTATAGTTCCACACACACAAGGCCTGTGGTCTGGCCTCAACAAACTTTGATAATTCTTTCTTGGAATAACAACAGTACAATTATGAAAGCACAATATGCTTTCTCAGCACCCTGTTTATCCCAATGTAACGCTTATACCACTTTATTGAAATTTCCTGCTGATATATTTGCTTCCCCAATAAAATGTATTTTATGCTCTTAGGAAATGAAACAGTCTTATTCACTGTTCAGAAATTTTTGCACAATTAGTATCTGTTGAATGAATGTAAGAATGGAAGAAAAAAAGGTAGGTAGGCAGGCAGGAAGGAAAGAAATAATTGATTGTGAGCTGATTTTAGAACTTTTCTCCATTGCTGGCTGCTGCAATATGATAGATAACAGAACAAGTGAAAAACTAGAGCTTTTTATTTCTCTGTGTGTGCTGCTGTTGTTGTTTGGGGTTTTTTATTTATTTATTTTGTTTGCTTTTGAAGCCTCTGTTGCAATTATCTCGATTTGTGGCTTCTATAATTTCATCTGCCCATAGACACTCCCTTCATTTTTCCTTAAAATGCCATTATTTTAGTGCTCTAAAAACACTTCCCAGAATTAGTAACTTTTCTATTTGTGGTACATTCTCATAAAAATCATTTGCTTCTTTTGATATGCCTTAATTAAGCTGAACTTCACTCATATTAATCAAAGGTGATTAATGAACTGAACACCATTATAAATTACACAGTTCAAGTTGTCTTTGAAATTTATAGACAAATTACAATGTATGTGCAAGTATAACAAAAATCTTTATGAAGAAAGGTGGTAAGTAGAATATTGGCTTCCAAAATGCCCGTATCCTGATGCCTGGAATTCATGGCGGTTACCTTATATGGCAAAAGGGACCTTGAAGATAAGCTTAAGGTTAAGAACCTTGAGGTGAGGAGATTTTCCTGGACTATCTAGATGGACCCAATATAACCACATGAGTCCTTAAAAGTAGAAAAGTAAGGCAGAATAATGGACCAGAGAGATGGGGTTATAGAAAAGGTAGGAGAGATTCAAAATGGGAGAGAGATTCATCCCCTTGCTGGCTTTGAAAATGAAGGAAGGAAGCCACGAGCCAAAGAATGAGGTGGCACTGGAATCTGAACATGGCCCTCAGCTGACAGTCAGCAAGGAAATAATGACCTCAGCTCCACAACTGCTAGGAACGTAATTCTGCCAATACCTGAGGGACCAAAATCAGAGGCTTCAGAAGGAGCATAACCCTGCTGACTCCTTGTTTGGCCAGTGAGACCCTGTATTAGTTTTCCATTGCTTCTGTAACTAATAACCATCATCTTAGTGGGTTAAAAAACACAGATTTATTATCTTATAGTTCTGTAAATCAGATGTATGTTAGTAGTCTCACCAGATTAAAATCAAGGTGTCAGCAGGCAATGTTCCATTTTGGAGAATTCATTTCTCGATGTCCCTGAAGGTCACTACTGGTTTCCAGAGGTCACAGCTTTCTTTGGCTCATGCCCCTCTTCCTCTACCTTCAATGCTATCAATAGTGGGTTGAGCTCCTTACCATATCACCTGTCTCTGACCTGCTCTTCTTCCTTCCTCTTCCTCTCTTTAAGAGTTTATGTGATTATATTGGGCCTCCCTATATAATCTCTCCATCTTTACAACCTTGATGTTAAACACATATGGAGAGGACTTTTGGCTCTACAAAGTAATGGAGTTATAGGTTCCAAGAATTAGGTTGTACACATCTTTGGGGAAACATTACTCTGCCTATCACAAACCTACACTGGACTTCTGACGTATATCACTGTAAGATAAAAAACACAGGTTTTATTAAGCTGCTAAATTTGTCATAATTTGTTATGGAAGCAATACATAACTAATACAAAAGCCAAAACCATCTTTCAGAGATTAAATTAACATTTGTATGGTGCTCTTTTGGTTTGCTAAGGCCGCTGATGCAAAAACACCAGAAATGGTTTGATCTTTATAATGGGAATTTTATTAGGGGAAAATCTTACAGTTCTGAGGCTGGGAAAATGACCAAATCAAGACATCATCAGTGATGCTTTTTCACCAAAGTTTGACTGCTAGCAGATCCTGTAGTCCTCTCTTCCAAGTTTCTCCTCAAGCTCAGCTGTGGGCAATCAGGCATCTTTCCCTGGCCTCATCTCTTTGGAACTTTTTGGGGTTTCTCTGTCTTTCTGCAGCTGAAAGCGTAGCTGGCTTTCTCTGTGAGTGTTTCCAGATCTCAGTTGATATAAGACCCCAGTAAGAAAGTAGACATCTAACCTGGGTCATGCCTCACTGACACAGCCCAATCAAAATATCCCATACCCACGGGAATGTATTAATTTAAGAACACGTTCCACAAAAGACAATCCAGGACAAATGCTATATAGTTCCAAGAGCAAGTGTGACACATACATGATGTAATTTAGCTCTTACAGGGAGGTAAGCATTTTTATTATCCTTATTTACATGCAGTTCTCCCCATTTATAAAATGGGAACTAAGGTAGTTTTAAATGCATACAGGTCAGGCACATAGGTTTTATAGTCAATTCTTGATTTCATATATGTCTCTGGCTCTGTCAGCAAGATATTTAACTACTTTAACCATTAGAGTCTTAGTCTATGTAATGAAATCTACCTCATAAGTTTATGTTAACTGAGGAATCCATGGCCAAACATGGATTCCTCTTAAGGCTCCATGGGCCCAGCTTCTTCTGATATCAGCTGTAGTCTGGCATAGGGCTCAGCCACTCCGTTCTCTTCGGCTGCAAACTATCAGGTGAATGGCTCATCTCTCTCCGAGGCCCCAGTCTCAAGATCTATTCTCTTCCATGACTATGGAGCTCTCTCTATTCCTCTGTGTATCTTTTCTGTCTTCTTGATTGAGTGTCCCTTTATATAGCCCATCAAGACTCAACATTGCACACCCTAATGATGTTGTCAAATCAAAACCCTAATCTTCATTTAATCAAGTAAACATAAAGACTTTGATTTTAAATCAATCAAAGGGTATGCCTAGAGGAACAGAGCAGTTTACAAACATAATCTATATCTCTTTTTGGAATTCATAAATGATATCAAACTGTCACAGCACCTAATCCCTATGCTTCAAATCTGAGGAATAAAATGTAGCTTATTGCAACGACAGATTCAGACCATTATACATTCTGTCATAAACTACAAAATTGTGAGGGGCAGAGTGTAACCTATAGCTGCAGTGCTTCAGTATGTGTTCATCAATTGTAACAAATGTGTCACACTAATGAAGGATGTTGTTGTTAATGTGAGAATGTGTGGGAGGAGGACAGGGGGCATATGGGAATCCCCACTAATTTTTGTGTAACATTTATGTAATCTAAAGCTTCTTTAAAAATAAAGAAAAATTAGTCAATTTTTAAAACTAGTTTTTCCCACGGAATGTATACCAGGAACGATTAACATGTTAAAAGCCTCTAATAAATAAGTAATAGAAGGCATGTATATGCCACACAAGATTTGTAGGATTTGGGATTTTTTTGTTTTGGTTGTTTTTTTTTTTTTTAATTTATTTTGGAGCATGAAACTTAGACCTGCTAGACTCGATTGTGACTAAATCAGGAAAGAGTTCTCTGACGAGGTATTGTTTAAGCAAAGATTTTAAAGATAAGTAGAATTTAGGTGGGTGAATTGAGATGTAGAATATTCTAAGAAGAATGAAAACCTGCATATGGATAAATCAGGCCAAATGGACACTATCTCAGCCTGCAATTCTCATCAGAAGCCCAAAGCTGAAAGCCATCTCTGAATTCTGTTTTTGACAAGTTTCTATTCAAGTATTATTATTGATATATACATTTTTAAGAAAGGAAAGAAATGGATTAAGTAGACTAAATTGTTCTTATGAATACTGGCAAAGAGAGAGTGACTCCAAGATGAAATCAAGCTTCCATTCAGAAAGGCAAGGAAGATGTGTTTACTGCTGTCCTACAATGATATGAGAACTGAACTGGCCATTGCTGTGAACACCCCTTGAGCAGCTAGCTGCCTTACCCTCACTTCTGGTCCCTACTGAATATCATGTTAAGACAGAAGTACCCATCCTTGAATGCAGTCAACCTGTCACCATGGAAACAATATTTCACTAAACCAACCGCCACAGTATGCCTAAGCCTATGAATTACAATAATAGCTATTGTTTTTAAACTCCTATGAAGTATTACAGTTTTAAGCACTTTCCTTGCATTAACCCACTTAATCATCACAATAACTGTATGAGATAGGTTTTGTTATTATCCTCACACATAACAGATGCGTAAACTAAAGGTTAAGTAATTTGTACAATGTCACATAACTAGTAAGTACAGAGCTGAATTTGAACCCAGATAGTCTGGTTCTAGAATCCACAGCCCTATCCACACAACAGAGTATAGTGCATAGAAGAGATACTTGTAAAATATCAACTATAGTGATGGACAAAAGTGAAGGGAAAAAATTGTAATAATTGTAAATGAAACATTACAAGAAATTTTTGAAATTCAGTTTCGAAGAACACCACCTAGTAATAAATGGCCAAGGGACACGTTAGTGTTAAGTTGTTAAACTTATCTTCATGTAGAGCAGACTTAAAAGAGTGGGATGACTCTTTCTGGGCAAGAGTTTTGGAAAACAATTGAAATGCCAAGCAGTGTGTAATCATTGGCATACCATCTGTGTTTTGCATTCAAAGACCAGTAACTGAGACATAAGGACCCCTGGAACAGTTTTGAGAATTATTTAGGAGGCAAAATTGACTGGACATAGTGACTGATGTATGTATGGACTGAGATTTTTTTTTAAAAAGTGTTGTCAAAATTGATGTTAAGGCTACTAGCTTGAGCAACTGGGTGATGATCAAAGCATTCACTGAGAATTAGAACACAGGGGAATCTGCAGACCTGGCAGGAAAAGTAAGTTCGTTTTAGGTCCTATTGACTTTGAAGCCTGTGAGACTTCCAAGTGAAGATGTCCAGAAGTTGAATATTTGAATAAGGCCTAAATATATCAATCTATAGATAAGGGCTAAATAAATCAATATCAGACTTGTCAAAATATACATAGTAATGAAATAAAATTAATAGATAAGATACCTTGAACAAGTATATTAGTTGAAGATAAAAAATGTCATAGACCACAGACAATATCTGATGGATGGGAAGACACAGAAAGTTCTGAAAAAGTGAGAAAAATGGTCAAAGAGAGTAAAAGAAAAGCAGGGAAGAGATGTTTATACTGTTATATATTTTTTGGAAACATCTGAGTTTTCTGGAGCAATATCTATGCTGTTGCTAACAATTTTATATACAAAAAAGAGTATGTTCAAACCCCTCTCCATTCCCTAAAGCCAAATACCAAGATTTTGTTTAGTGGTTATTATAGAATTCTTTCTAGCCAGGTTTAATAAACAATTTCAGAAAGATACTAGGAAGCCTAGTTACATTCTTTTTTTTCCCCAGCTTTCCTTTTTGAAGATAGGGATAATTGCTGCTACATGATTGAAAACTCATGGCATTTCTTCAGTTCTCTTTTTTTTTTTTTTTTGAGATAAATCTATCTATGCTTTGAAGAGACTATGCACAAAGGAAAATCACTGTTTAGATCATATGCAGTACTTATCTTTCTCCCAAAATTGCATTTAATGCTTTTGTTATTCTTTGTAATTTTGAAAAGGACCAATAATGACTGTAGTGTCTCCTCCCATCCCTGCCACCTCCTATCACTTTAGAATCTCAGCAAGGATGACAATTCCTTTTAACCTACTTTCCCTTCTTCATGACCCCATGAGAAAGGTGGCAACTTCCTCAAATGTTAAGTGTTTGCTTTGGTACTCTGTGCTCTATGCTTACAGGGTTTTATTAATTCATTAGTTAATGCATTTATTTATCCAACAGTTTTTATCAAGTTTCTTTGATCTTCAAGCATTATGCTAGAGCTAGGCACAGAGATGAACAAAACAAAGCAAAAACAAAAACAGGCCTTCATGGAGAATGGTAGAACCTGGACCAGAAGAGGCCCAGCATATCACAATATTTTTATAACTCATCTTGTTGTATAGGAGATGAGATGTGTGGTTAGTACATATCCCTCAAAGACTCCAAAATCCTTGGCTTTGTCAGTGTTGCTCAGCCTTGGTCTTTTCCCATCCATTTCTTGGAATAGGTTAATTTACATGGCAAATATGAACTGAGGTGTTCTATTTTACACTTCCAGTGTACTATGATTGAATCCAGTAGCCTTGGCAGGGGAGTGATTGGGAAAGAGGGGAACACAGCTGAGTGTCTCAGGACAGAATTAGCTTTCAGAATACAGTAAAGAATTACTTCTAAGGACAACAGAGGCCAAAAACAACCAAAGATGCTGCCATGAAAATTACAGAAAATGAGTAAACTCCAGGGATTAAAGCACAGGCAAAGCAAATCCAAGTTCCAAATCTGGAATTCAAATAGGGTTAAAGCATCAGATGGCCAGAAATGATCACTGGTAAGATGACTGAGAATAGCATAAGGATGAGTTTGAGATGGAACCAGAGATTTTGTGTGAAAATAAGAGAATGCTTAGAGCACAACTTTGGGAGAACTGATGTATTATGGAAACAGCAGGATATCTTAAAGTACCAGGAATCAGGCAGGGAAAATAAGATGTTGACCATGCACTTATATTAGTATAGTAATTAGTATTGGCAATATCATCCATTCACTGGCTCTGTAACTGCTGAGTTGTGCAATACATAACCATTTACTGGTAATTCTGGTGGTTGTAAATAAGAACCTTGTTCAATGGTGGAGTAAGAAAAGGTCTCTAAAAATGGTTATACCGGTGTACCCTTTTGTGTTGTGAGATGCTTTGGTCCTGATATTAGTGACATCTGCCATACTGGCCCCTCTTGCACTTACTCTCATTCTTCCCTACTCTGCCAATTAGGAAAGAGTACTTGTTTTTCCTTTATTTTTAAAATCCAGTGTTTTTCTCTCTTCGTTCTACTTAATGATTTGTTCAAGGATAAAATAATAGTTGATAATGTTTGCTTTACAATTTTATATCTGCTTTTAAAGGCATGTAATTTTGGGGTATCATTTCTTAAAATTATGGCAGTACACATAAATTGAAATATTCAAGTGAAATTTCAATATTGAAAACAATTTTGACCCTGATAAATTTCTTTCATGACGTTTCAAAATGGTATACCTTTTCACATATGACAGCTTCATTTTGTACTGCTGGACTAGGGCATGTAATTTCATGTAACCTGTTACTGTACATGAGTGCTCTACAGGCTTTAACCTCCATTTATTTCTGCAATTACTTTCTAATTCAAGTTATACTTTAAAAATTCTTGTATGTTTATAAGGATTTTGTCTTCGCTATGTGTGTTTCAATATATTTTAGACAAATTTAAGTCGAGTACCTAAATCGTAAACATGAAAACAATAGAAAAAGAAGGGACTAGAAAAATCAATATATATTAGTATTGGAGTTGGATCAGGGTACCAGGTTAAGTTATGAAAATAATTTTAAAATTAGATTTTAAGATAATGGACTTTGAAGACAATTGTTCCACTTCCTTTTAGGAAGCATGGAAACCGAACTCGGGACCTCCCATGTGCGAGGGAGGGGCCCAATTGCTTGAACTACCTCTATTCCCTGCTTTGCTGTGTCTCTCATTATGCTTTTCCTTCTTGTGTCACTTGTTGTATCATCTTGTTACATCAGCTTGACATGTCAGCCCATCGCGTCTGCCTGTCCTCCCCAGGAGGCTCTGGGAACTGAACCTGGGACCTCGCATGTGGTAGGTGGAAGCTCAACCACTCACTCAAGCCATGTCTGCTTCCCAAAAATTGTTACTTTTGAGGGCTTACCTCTGAAAGACAATGTTTACAAATGGATACCTGAAGGAGTTAACGTATTGTCAACTACCACATTAAAAATATATTTTTCCACACTCCCCATCTCCAACTTAGAATCAGTGAAAGAAACAGAGAAAAGATTTAGTCATTTATATTCTAAACATCCAAGGATTCAATTGACAAAGTCATAGTTACTTGGAGAGCAGACTGTGTAGAAGCTGATGCAGGCCCAGACAAGGAGGCTAAAAGGAAAAAAGTTATATGGAATATTTGGAAGGCCATAACTAAATTTCATTTTGTTTATTCCCATAAAATTAAAGGGAATCTTCCTACATTTTTCCTAATTTCCACGTCATTACAATAGTTTTGACTAGAAACTAATTGACTTTTGAAACCACACCATCCAATGGAAGCTGTTTCATTTCTTATTTCCCTTTCTTGTGTGCTGAAATATGATTTGCCAAAGCCTTACCAAGGAGGGAAAAGCGTCTACAATCCTGAAATTCACAGGGGTCCATTCTTCTGATAATTAGGATCTTTCCCTTCCAATGATTCTCTATTTTCAGATAAATAAAAATTCTATTATTTCACTAAGGATTCTTTTTTTTCTTATTAAATCTCATTCACTTGTGGATCATCTTTCATCTGTGATTATATCTTCAAAAATTTAATATACTGCTATTTTAATCAAATAGAATGTTTTCTCTGGAATATTAAAAAAATAAAAAAAATTTATTTTGTTATTATGGCTACTTAACTCTTAAATAGTCATAAAGTCTTATTCTGAAATTTATTGGGTGGATTACATATAGTGTGGATAGTGTATCTTTCTTGGCAACAATACTAATTTTGGAAATTGAAAATATTACAGTGGTTTGATTTACCTTTATATTCCTATCAAGCTGTCTGTCTTGAAACCTTGAGTGTGGGTATGTTATTTCCCCAAAATAAAAGTAACATTTAGTTAGGTTAAGTGTCAAATTGCTAGCTTACACTGTATAAAAGTCAATATGTACCAAGTTATTTTAGTGAATTTCATCTACACTGCTAGGAGGTTGTTGAACTCAATTACAGAAATGTGCACAGTTCTGTTTGATGTGTGATGAGGTTGGGAGACCACAATCAATTAAAAAGAACACATGTATATCCTGTTCTGGGGAAACAGTTGTTATTGTATCCCTTGTTCATCTCATGCTTTTTTTCTTTCTGAGTTTTCCTCTGAACACAGGAGAACAAAGGATTTAATAATTCCCCAGTTTCGCTTGAATCGTTTTGTCAGCAATATTTAGCTTCAAGTCATGAGATTGTTGTTTTACTTGAATGAAGCCTCAGTCAGCCATGATTAAAAATGCTACACTTTTTTTTTCTTGTAGCAAAACCATTTGAAAATGGACAATATTTGGACATTTATGGAATTACGAGAGACCAGGCTGGAGAATATGAATGCAGTGCAGAAAATGATGTGTCATTCCCAGATGTGAAAAAAGTTAAAGTTGTCGTAAACTGTAAGTCCCACACCTTTTTTTTCACCACAAATTCAGAGAAAATATCAAACACCGAACTTTGTTACTGTTTTTTTAAGAGGTTGTCTATTGATAAAGATCACCTACTGACAGTGAAAATGTATCATGTTGGTATCTTGATCAAATTATTTAACACTTATTGTCTCAAGTAACCATAAAATCATTCAATTTGATGTAGAGTTTGAAATTTCCCTTTATCATCCTGTTCCCCTGCATTCTAAACTGTGGTATCCTAATCTCTAAAACACTGTAGATACATAGTGTTTTCTTCATTCTCATGGGTTTCACCTGGAGTGTAATCTAACCAAATTTAAGCACGTAAGTCAAAACCTTATGGAAATGAAATATGCTGGTCTGTACCAAAGACAAAGCTCTAGCTGTGGTACTCTATTTCTCAAATGATTTAACTCTAGTTAGTTTGGAAAATACTGAGACTCTGAAGAAAAAAATTCCCATAGACATCTCATTAGCAGGTTTGATTACTGGGAGATGACTGCACAATAATCATTGCCATTATCTTACACCAAATATAACAACAGGAAATGCCCCAAACACTGATATAAGAAAAATTTTCAGTAGCATTTGATTATGTAGTTTATGGTCTCAATATCGATGACTACAATAGTCTGCACTTTTCAAAAATTTCCCCTTGCACTCAAAATTCTTCACAAAATTTAACTTCTTCAAAGGAAATACCTTTGTAACAATAATATTTTACCCAAAATGTTTAGAATCTAAAACTTCCAATTTTTCATCCCATTTATATACTTTATATATATATATATATAGTCATTGCTAATAATGTGTACTTAGTTTTATATCATAGATCAGAAAAAATTGTTCCAACTATATCCAAAAATGATAAAACTAATTAGCAGTTGTTTCATATTAATATGAATCTTTTAGCCCTATGGGCCAAAAAGATAACTATTAAAATACTCTTGACAGTTTGCTACAGCAAACTGCTGTCATCAGGTAACATTGGTCTGTATCTAATCTATATATTTGAGACTGAATTATCTCTGTGGAATAGACAGCAAATATGCATGATATCAGTTTAATAGGCAGCTTCTGGAGCAGGGTTTCTCATTGACAATTCTGTAGACAAACCTTTTCAGAATCATCCAAGTTCATTAAAAATTGAAAATGCCTGGACCCCTATGTCAGCCTTACTGAGTCAGAATTCTTGGGGTGTAAGCCTGGAAATCTGCCTTTCTAACTATTTCCCAGTCATTCTCTGGGCTCCTGTTGCAGAGGGCTGCTTTTGAATTCTCTGGAATTTTCTGAAATAAGAGGTATCAAGCATGTGAAAATTTCTGACTATTTTATAACCAACCATGTTTACCTGAATATGTGTGTACTGATTTTATTGTTGAAGGGTTAGGAAGGAAGGTGAAAGAAATGTATTTTTCACAATGAGCGCAAGTAAATGAAAAGACAGAGTGAAAACTGTCAAATAAATAAGGCAGTTAGCAAGACAATGCAACCCAGTCTCCAACCTCCAATACAATTGGTCTCTGAAAAGATGTCTCCAATGGGTATGAAATGTAAGACCCCAGCTGCTATGTGGATTCTCACGGCCCATACTCTATGTACAATCCGCAATTGCCTTTTTTTCCAATCCTGTGACTTTAATTCATTATCATTTATTTCTTAGTCTGATTTTCTTTTTTTCCTAGACAAGCTGTCCTTAGGCAGAAAGATCAGCTAAAGAGGCAGAAATGTAGGGAGAAACTGAATTGAAGGGAAAACATTCCCACTAAATTAGTCATCATCCCAATGAATTGAGTACCTTGGGAGGACAAACACTGGGGAAACAAAGTGTCAAGAACTGTGAAAGGTCTGCTTCAGTTTGGTGGATGCTGATAGAAGACTGAAACAAACTGTAGCTAGAGTATTATCATTTTCTTGCATTAGCTCTCCAGTCCCCAATTAATATACGGCAACTTGATGAGGAAGAGGCGACACAAACAAGCTCAGAGGATTTATGTCATAGCTGAGGCAGGCACCCTGAATTTAGGAAATTTGGATTTTCTGTAACAGGCTACAAGCAAACCTTTACCCCAGAAGGAGAAATTATATTTATTATATTAAACCGTAAACAAGCCTGCCCTTTGCTCCATAAGAACTATGTCTATCTGCCAAGACTGGTCTCTGTACAAACATCCTTAAAGAGATGTGATGTGGGGGCATTTTTGGGGACTTGAAGTTATCCTAAATCATCTTGCAGGGACAGATGCAGGACATTATATATCCTGCCATAACCCACTGAATGGCCTGGGGAAGAGTATAAACTACAGTGTAATTCTAATACATGCAGAGCAGCAGTGCCCCCAAATGTATTCAACAAATGCAATGAATGTGCCAAATGATGAAAGAGGTTGATGATGTGGGAGGAGTGGCAGAGTTGGGGTTTGGGGTATATGGGAACCTCTTATTTTTTTTAATGGAACATTTTTTTGTGATCTATGTATCTTTTAAAAAGACATTTAAAAAAAAAAAGTCAGAAACAAAAGCTGCCAGGGCCTTTGCTTGCAAGATGTGCAGAAACACGAGAGACCCATGGAGAATTCCAAAACAAGATGGAGCAATAAAGTTTGAAGCACAATCTAGAGACCTTCCCTCAGGTGAAGAGCGTATGCCAGTGGATGCTGGAGGGTGTCAGTTGTCTTAGAATAGATAGGAAATAATTTGTTAATGAACTTTAACTTGAAAGGAAAAAGGAATGAAGAGGGGGAAAGTTAAAGAAAAAAAAAGGTGAAAGGGTATTCTTTAAATCATAACATACACCATCTTTTTTTAAGAACTAATTTTATGTAGATAAAGTATAGTCACAGGTGGGCATATTGCTGTGAATATAGTAACTTATCTTGACTTAAAAAATGGACCAGAAATATGTTTAAGTGATTTTTAACAATTTTATGTCTCTTACTCCTCACCCAATTAAGCATTTGTTCACTTTTTCTTAAATGTCCGATGAAGAATTGTATTTAATACTGATTGATAAATTTACAACTCTTGAATCAATATTTTATGAAAGACATTTTTGTCAAGATCTAAATTCTGCTTTGGTTTTGAATACTTTGATCACATATACAACAGGAATATCTAAGTTGATTTGGTGTATTTGAGTATGTGTGTATATGTTCCTGATTGTGATGCAGTCTGGAAAGTGTTAATTTTGTGAATTTTCCCCTTTAAAAGTCAAAGTTTGAAAGCTAATTATGAATTTTACTCAACTGAGTCCCCAAAGGAAATCAGTGAAAGCCTACTGAACAAATTTCAGTTCATCAATGTCCAAAACTGAGCATAGGGGTCTATGTTACCACCACAGAACTGCACATCTTCATCTCCTGATAATCTGATTATTCCCCGAAGATAATATTGTGCCAAGTTCAAGACAGCACTTCCTTTCATTGTTAGTAACCAATATTGATTGTGCATATGGAATGTAGTAGCTCTGTGAGCTATAATTTGAAGAGAAACTTTGTCCCTATTCCCAAAAGAGGTTCAGAATGAAAAGTAATAAATTTGCATAAGCTCTGGAAGATCCAGTTATGTTGTAGGTCAATTTGAGAAGAAGATTTTGGTTTCCTACAAGTTAGAAATTAAAGTTTTAGTATTTCACCTAATAGATCTGCCGTATTCTATATATATATATGCACATATTAACATATAGCACATATGATAAATAACATTATATTTGCCATAAACTTTGTAGTTTGATATGGATTTATATTCAATTTAATTAAACAAGAATTTAGTGAAATGATTGGTATCATTGATTTATTTTATATAGATTGAGCTGGTTTGTTGACTAACTCAAAATAAGTTCATTTTGAGTCATCTACAAAAAGTCAGACTATAAAAGAATGAATCTTGTAGACTTGTAGGATTCAATCCAAAAAGCTATTTATGGGTAGAGGGGGGTTGTAGGTGGTTTTACTTCTTGTATTTATATATATTTTGTTTTATTCTTGTAAAATAAAAACAATATTGCTTGTCAAATTTAAAAGCAAACTCAGAAAATACAAAGGAATCATGACTATTGTAACCAGACCCCAAGAAAGTGAGCCACACAGAAACACACACCAAGAGGAGAAATACTGGTTTAGGAACATTGATCAGCTAAGCCAGAGGAAGCTAGTGAACTTAGAGTTGGGAAAATTCCATTTTATTTGCATTTGTATTCTATGCATAGTAGCAGCCTAATGGACACTAGGCCCATAATTACTGTTGTAGGTTGAAATAAGAAATAACCAATGAATTCTAGAAAGTCCATTGATTCAACTGAATTGAAAAAACAGAAACTAATGAAGGTCTTGTTTGGAATGGAGCGATGAGAGTCTGGAAAATCAGCAAAGTTGACTATCTCTGAAAGCCAAATCTAGAGTCTGGAAGATTTAGAATATATGGTACAGTCATGTAGATCAATGGAAGGAAGCAGAATTCCATATATTAGAAGTCAGCAGAGCATAGAAGACATAGACCTTCAATATTACTGCTGCTAGTAAAATGCATAGGGTTCTCCATTCCTGTTAAAGAGGCTGTCTGATCCACCATATTTGCATATACTCTTCCTATTCAGAGAGGCTATTTTGGAAATGATGCTGAAAGGATCATGTCCTTATTGTCAGATTAAACGCATTTGAATCTGTTCTATAATTTACTGGGTTTTGAGATGTTGGGCAAGCCACTTTAACTCTTTGTGTCTCAATTTCCTTTTCTTTCAATTCAAAGTACTAATACATAATTTTCAAGGTTTTGGTAAGGATTAAATGACATGACATCTATAACATACCATTCACAATGTTTTGCTCACTATAGGCAGTTTTTTTAAAAAAGTATAACTTTACATATATTATCATTATTAGTCTAGAATTTAAGCTTCATGTGTAAGAAATTTTCCTCCCCCTTTTTTTCAGTTGTGTTCCTATCACCTGGAAGAGTACCTGGAACATAGGAAACAACTAATAAATAGTTGCTGAATGACTGAATTATTAAAGAGATCAGAGTCCTCCAGATCGATCTTTCTACTAGGCAAAACAGGGAGATATCACATTTGCTCCACAATTACAAATTTTTCTCCAAGGCCAATGAGTAAATGGTAGGTTGAATAATTTATTTCTGACACCGTGATGGCACAACTAAATTTTTTAGATGGATTCAGTAAAGATAACCTGACATTTATATGTTGTCTTTGCTCAGAGAGGAAACGTTATTTCAATTTTTTAAACAAATTTTAAAAATTGAGAATCAGAGAAATTAAGACATTCAAAAATTTACTTTGTTTTAAAGAACAAAACAGATGTGAATCTTCAACCAGAGTATGGTGAAAAATAGGTACAGACATCATTTCAATTTTCACTCATGATAGTCGACCTCATATATTGACCATTTTATTTAGTGTCAGAAATTATCTTGTACATGCACTTTTCAGTAAAATAGAATTGAATAATTCTTCCTATATTACCAATTAATAAAGACATTTTGGGTTCACTGTGAACTATGCTTTTATCCAATAAATCACAGGCACATATTTGTGCATTATTTTGCATCTGATACATATTCATTTATGTAAATGTGTACTGCATCTTCTTAATATAACTAAATCCAAACATGTGGACCAGAATGTACCAATTAGTACAACTTAATACAATTGTATTAGAACTTGAAATGAGGGACCACCTGCCAGGATAGGCTAGGGAAATGACCAGTCTTCTTAAGCAATTCATAAAGTGTTCTGAAAGGCCTTGGGTAATTTAGGGGTACGTGGCAGACATAAGAAGAGAACATATTGCATAAGTAGCCATTACCCTGAAAAAAGAGAAAATCCTGGTGTTCAGGGTATGATTGGGGCAAAAGTACCCATCACGGTACCAGAAAAAAAATGAGTGTTACTTGAATTCATAGCCATCATTTTAACTTTTATTTCTTGCTCCATTTTAATCCCTTTCCTTTATTCTCATTTACCTCATCATTCAAATCTGCTTATAATTTAGGTCACTCTACTGTATTTTGTTTCTTTAGAAATTAACTAGCACTTATTTGGAATAATGATCGGCATAAAAATGTATGGAGTTCATCTAAATAAAGCACTAGTCCGTAACGATGAAACATTTCCATAAATATACATTTATATATATTTATAGCAAGTGATATGTATTATTGCTTGCTATTAGACTATCATGGTGCTAGAGCCTCAGACACCTGTCTTCTAGACGTTTCTAAACTAGGAAAGAAAAGTGAATAAAAGGAACACATAGTTATAATACAGTGTGACAAGTGCCTTGTTAAACTAATCGTGAAGTGCTATGCAGGGCTGTCTGAAAGGCACTGGACATAGGCCTGAGGTATCAAAGTAAGTGTCTAAGAGATGTTGACCTTGATGGAGTGTGAAGGATGAGATTGATTTTGACAGATTAACAAAAAATAAACAAACAAGCCAAAAATAGGATGGAATATCTCCCAGACAGAAGCAGATTCATTTTTTAGCCCTGTAGTTGACAGGGCACTATGTGTTCAGTCAGGCTGCAGTGGACTGGAGGAGACCAAACAGAAAGAGGTGTGTGTAAGCACTGGTGCTTTTATAGGAACGCAGGACCAGATTAGATGGGAGATAATGAGTTTACATAATCTTACTTAGATACAGGGCTTCACAATCAAAGAGGAGTAACTTTGAGATGACAGACATATTCAGACATGTAGCTGAATACTAAACAGATGTATTTAACTATTTTTATTTTCTATAACAATGGAGTACACTGGTAGAGTTCTGTTTTGTCCTGGCAAGGGCAAGAGAAAGGATTAAGACAGTGATACTGATATAACAACTCTGACAAAAAGAGATATGAAGAGCTAGGAAATTTGAAGGGAAATCCCTGTAGGAATTGAACATTGAATATTAGAAACATATCAATAATCACCCAGAAATCATATTTTTAAATAAAATATTTCTCCTCAATGGAATGACAGAAAAAAAATTAAAACTTAAATCTTTTCACCTTAGGGCTTTCATGACATAAAAATTCAGTTTTGGTTCTGTGGTTTATATGTGTCATCCATTGATGTTCAACTATGCTATTAAACATGCAGTTATGGAAAACATGATTCCTCTTATTGAAGGAAATGTAATTGGTCCTTCATTTTAAATCTTAAATGTACTTGCACTTTGATTAATGACTAGCATACCAAGGCTATTTTTACTTAATGAGTCTGAAACCCAATTTGCCTTAAATGTATTCTCTCATATTTTTATGTAGGTTTTGAAAGAAGTTGTAGAGTTAAGGGTCTATAAGTGATCTTTTTCCCTTTTGCTCATGGAAAATGAAAATGCAGCTGCGGTAAACAAATAAGCAAATTTTATTATTCTTTTTATTTTCTAACAGTAATGGGAAACCCATTTTTTTATTTACAAAATTATATCTACATTTTTATTCATTAAATGAAAAACATGCATTAGAATTATCTTCTGTTTTAGCACAAAAAATATGACATTTATCTAAAACTTTAAGTAATTGTTTCTGTGCTCTGTCTCTGCCTTTTAATAAAGTTCAATGAACTATTATCTCCATTGTAGCCACTTTTTTAAAAAAAAGATTTATTTTTATTTATTTCTCTCCCCTTCCCCACCCCCACCCCCATAGTTGTCTGCTGTTCTCTGTGTCCATTTTCTGTGTGTTCTTCTGTGTCCACTTGTATTCTTGAAAGCAGCACGGGGAATCTGTGTCTCTTTTTGTTACGTCATCTTGCTGCATCAGCTCTCCGTGTGTGCAGCACCACTCCTGGGCAGGCTGCATTTTCTTTTGCACGGAGCGGCTCTCCTTATGTTGCGCACTCCTTGCGCATGGGGCTCCCCTACACAGAGGACACCCCTGTGCACTCCTTGCACTCATCAGCACTGCACGTGGGCTGGCTCACCACACGGATCAGGAGGCCCTGGTTTGAAACCTGGACTTCCCATGTGGTAGATGGACGTTCTGTCCATTGAGCCAAGTCTGCTTCTCCATTGCAGCCACTTGTTTTTGTTTGTTTGTTTGTTTGATTTTTGGAAACCCATTTACTAAAGGGAAACTTTTTGCACAGTGAGAGTCTGCATTTATTTTACATTGTTTTATTTAGAGTTCTTTCTAGACTGGCATTCATCACTTCAGAAAAATAGTATATAGAATAATTGCTATGATAAAGTTTGACCATCAACTGGCATTAAGAAAATAAATTCTAATGGGGCCAAAATGCTCTTGGTTGAAAATGATTTTATGCCAAACGGAAGGAAAGTGGTGAAGTCAGGAAATAAAAATAAAAAATATACATCACACACTTACATGTGTGTCTCTGTTTTGTGTAGTCATCTAGATTCATGTTCTGATAAGCTGCCAAAGGGTCAAACTCTGAAAATAACAAGGGGTGTTCTTCTAAATATATTCTTCAAATTGTTCTGAAGATCCAAACCTTTCATTATTCAGTACAAACACATAGTTAATAAGCCTGAGTATGTCCAAGTCAAATTTTATCAGCATTTTTCCCCCAGTGAGCATTTACATGGAGATAATTTTTGGGATTAAATTCTTTAACCCACTTCTGAAGGAAACTTCTTGGGTTTTTTGTGTACCATCATGGTTAAACTTCACAGGATTGTCAAAGATTCTTATGTTTGATAATGCACATGTTTCTGTGTTTTTTGAATATGTGTGTATGTATTTGAAGGAGAAGGAAATAAAGTTTGTGTGATTTGCAAAAGTATGAAAGAAATAGTATAAATGTTTAAAGTATGTAGAAGAATTGTGTCAGGTAAATTTGAAACGAAATGGCCAAATTTGGCTGAAACTTCCTCTGTCAGTTTGAGCTTGCTTGCCCCTTCTCATCCATTTCTTCATTTATTTATTCATTCTGTCTCTTTCTCTTTCTTACCATGCTCACAATATTATTATTCTTATCTGATTGTCATTTTTTGGTTTCCTCTCACCTTCCTACTCTTAGTTCTACCCAATTATATAACAACACTAAATTAACTTTTGAAAAACATTTATTTAATGGGGATCAGCAATGAATTACTCTGATACCATGGAAACTTTTAAAAATATGATTTCTGTATAAACTCTACCCAAATAGTCTGAATTATTCAGTTTGTCTTTACCTATAAATAAATCATGAAAATATGTTTTGAAAAATTGCAGTTATTATAATAAGTATTTATGCTTGGGATTATAGGATAATGAGTATAACATTATAACAGGAGGTGAAGCCCTGAATTCTATTTTTAACTGTTACTTAACTCATTATGCAACTTTGGACAAAGAGCTTAAACTTCTAGGTTTCAATTCTGTCATTTATAAAATGAGGAAATTGTTTCTATGGTATCTCTTACTTTTGAGATTCAAATATATTTCTCTGATATGAGCATCCAAGTTTTCAGGGAATGCCTGGATTCAGTTCACAACAGGTGGGGACCAAAGACTTAAAGCCACCGTTTGGCTTTAGTGTCAAATGATTACAGTTAATTTCATCCTTTTGCTTTGTGAGTTCCTTGAGAAATTATTAAGGATCATAATTATGCTCTCTAGTGCATTGTTGGCAAATTTGGGTAAAGTTTTTTTTTTGCCTTTAAAACTTAATTTCATGGAAACAATAAGGCCAACAATAGAGAATAAAAATCTTCAAAGAAATTCAAAGAAGGTGTGCTGTTTATGTGATGGACTATAGCAGAGGATGGTAAAAGGATTTGGAATCAGACTCATTCAGTCATTTATTACATATGAAGTATTGGGAAATTTAGTTAACCTGTGTGACTCGATTTCCTTACATAAAAAACTGTGGAAAAGTATACCCATCTTGATTTGTTCTGAAAATTTAAATGTCATAATATATGTAAATCAAGAGTGACTTGCACAAGGCAAACATTTTCTATACTATAAACATTAGTATACAGCACTCATATTGTACTATTTGCTTACATGTCTACCTTCCTCTGGCCTGTAAGTGCCTTGATAGGGAAATTTCCTCTTACCCACTTCTGTGTGAGAGATAGAACAGCACAGTGTTTGCAAGGACAGACCCTGGAGCTGAGCCACCCAGCTTTATATCCTTGCTCTGCCATTTACTATTATAAGAGTTTGGTCAAGATATTAAGCTCCATGTGTGTCAGTTTCTTGAACTATGAAGTGGGGAGAATGAGGATTAACAGTGAACACGTGGCAAGGCTTAGTGCATATGATTATTATTCTCAATACCTAGCATAGTGCCCGGTAATAAATGTCCATTGGTTGCATAAAGACATGAATTTAAAATAAGTGACCATGGAATTCTACAATTTATAATGACCTTAATACCATCCAATCAAAGTTCTTAAATTTATAGATTTATATATTTGGGTTCAGATATTTTTGGAAATTAGATCATAGAGTTCATGGACATACTATGAATGGAACCTTGAAATCCTGATTTTAGATATTGAGGCTGCTTTCAATATACCAGCCTGCCTCCATGTAAATAAAAAAATTAATCTAATTATTTTCAGTAAACTCCAAAGACTTGTAGATAGTATAGGCTGAAGGATAAGATAGGAAAGAATCACTCTATGCAAACAGGGGAAGAGTTGAATTATCAGAATATGCACAGCTGCTAGTTATCAGAAAGCCTGATACTGAGGTAAAGTTAAGAACCAAGAAATAATAATTTTCAGTGAATAGAGAAAACAAGCACAATGAATAGTCCCTGGAAATGATGCTGCCTACAAAATAGGTTGTTCACATATTGTTTGAAATAAGAATTTTTGTTTAATAGTGAATATGAGGAAGTCTTAGCATCCTATAGGCAGCTGCATGATGCTACACAGTAAAATTAACAGCAGTGCCAAAAAACAACAACAAAGAAAACCCACTGTGTCCAGGGTATTAAACAGTTATGGTTTTCATAGGCAAAATGAAAGGTAGTAAAGTTCTATTTAAAACACTCTGTATGTGTTCCCTGTTTAATAATCACCATTCTGTTCTTATGACCTTGAGATCATATGGTCTGTCCAGTTCATCCAATAACTTAAAATTATTTTTGTAACAATAGTAAAGACAATATCTTATGCCTATTTCACAGTTATTCTAACATTTTTAATGAAATTTCTGTTTTAAAATATTGGAATGATAGTTCATGAGAGAACAAGTATGTAATAGTAATACAGGGTGTTAATAATAGGGTGTATTAGTCAGCCAGAGGGGTACTGATGCCAAATACCAGAAATCTGTTGGCTTTTGTGCAGGGTTTTTATTTGGGGTAGAAGCTTACAGTTACCAGACCATAAAGCCTAGGTTACTTCCCTCACCAAAGTCTTTTGCCATGACTTAGAGCAAGATGGTTGCTGATTTTTGCAAGGGTTCAGGCTTCCTCTCCTCTTAAGGTTCCATGGTCCCAGCTTCTTACAATATCAGCTGAAGGCTGGGATAAGCCTCATCTCTCTCCTGCAGGTCATTTCTCTCTGGGTCAGCTGCTCTGCTCTCTCAACAAGGCCAGCTGTAAACTATCAAGCAAATGGCTCCTCTCTCTTCCCTGGGCCTCTACAGTGTGTATGGAGTCTTGTCTCCTTTCTCACATATCTACTCTCTGTATTTACTTCCTGGGGCTCCAGCATTAAAATTCCAGCTAACTTCTCTGCTGTGTAGTTTCCTCTGTAAGTTCCCGCCCACAAAGGGATGGGAACTCAATGTCCTATTGATGTGGCCCAGTCAAAGCCTTAACCATAATTTAATCAAGTAAGAGTGAAAACTCTGAATATAACACAACATAATATGCCCAGTGGAACAGACCAAGTTTACAAACATAATCGAATATCTTTTTTTGGAATTCATAAACAATATCAAACTGCTACATAGGGTGAGTTGGGGGAAAAATACACCATATGTAAGATATGAACTATAGTTGGTAGCTATATTTTGATGAAATTCCTTCATAGTTTGTAACAAATCTTTCAGAACAATGCAAGATGTCACTGTAGGGATGATGTATGGGAGCCCTGCATGACGATATGCGTGTTTGTTTTGTAATTTCACATCTTTTACTATAAACTTAGTTTATGTATGTTCAAATATGAATGATATAGTCCAATAAATTTGTAAAAGAAAAATGATATAATGATAAGTATTAACTTAATATGCATTAACTATTTTCGCAAAGAATCATGCTTTGACCTAGTCTAAACAAATGAGTGTTGTATAGTTTGAAACAGATGTTAAGACTGTTTCTGCATTTAGTCCAAATAGCTAGTGTACATTTACATGACAGGATAGAAGGAAGGGTATCAGTAATTAGCTACTGTTTACAAATGTTACATTTATTTATGTTGTTTCATCTTGGTGAGCATATTGGTTTTGCAAAACCCTCTAGTTTCTCCGTGGATGTCAAAAGGACTTTGAAGCCCAGTGTAATTCACAGGCTGATTCTGTGTTTTCTAAAGACCCTCCCGTGCTCTTCTGCACAGAGAAAAAGGAAATAGATGTAGCTGATGATCTGTGAAATCTTTAACACTCAGGTTAAAAACTTCAGTCCAGGGAAGTGGACTTGGCCCAATGGATAGGGTGTCTTCCTACCACATGGGAGATCCACTGTTCAAACCCCGGGCCTCCTTGACCTGTGTGAAGCTGGACCATATGCAGGGCTGATGCGCTCAAGGAGTGTTCTGCCACGCAGGGGTGTCCCCTGCATAGGGGAGCCCCATTTGCAAGGAGTGTGCCCCGTAAGGAGAGCCGTCCAGTGCAAAAGAAAGTTCAGCCTGCCCAGGAATGGTGCCACACACACGGAGAGCTGACACAAGATGACTCAACAAAGAGAAACATAGATTCCCTCTGCTGATAAGGATAGAAGCGGTCACAGAAGAACACACAGTGAATGGACACAGAGAGCAAACAACTTGGGAGTGGGGGGGAAGGGAAGAGAAATAAATAAAAAATAAATCTTAAAAAAAAAAAAAAACTTCAGTCTATAAATCCACTGTTACTATAGAATTTTCTAGATTACCCAATGTGATAGAGGTTTCAAGTTGTTTATCAAAATCTGTTTTAATCTTCTGCCTGCACCCACTGTTTACACCATATTACATGGTCTCTTTGGGGGTCAGTGTTCACCATATAACTGAGTTCCAGTGAAGGAAATGTGAGCAGAAATGATGTGGGACATTTCCAGGCCCATAAAATCTTCCCATGTACACTCTCCCATGTGTGTTTCCCCTTCTGGCTAGCTGGGACAGTTAACTGTCAGGGTGACCTTGGAAGCTGCATGTTGAAGATGATAAACCTGCCATTATCTTGAGTCCCTGAATGAAATATCCTTGTCCCCTTGCCCCCTTGCCCCATTTCACTACTCACCTTTCCCTGATCTAAAACACTTTAGACTAATAGGTGAGAACTAAAATTCCTTTTTGTTGACTTATTGCATGTTTATGTCTGTTTGTTACCATAGTTTAGCTTTCCCCAGATTTCTATAATCAAGGATACAGGTAAATCTCCTGGGTATAGTAGAAACTTCTGCCCCCTATCTTACTTTTAAAATGTAGCCCAGAAACAATGAAAGCAAGTTTTCTGAGAAGAGCAAAGAGATAATGGCACTCTCTGATCTCCAACGTGAAGCACAACCTGTTCAAATCCTTTTCAAATTTTGTGAGTCATGATAAAAAAAAAATCTTATGATTATCATGGCCTTGAGGCTGCATATTATTTTGCTCAAAAACACAAAGGGACTCAAAACTATCTGGCTATCAACCTCTGACATGAACTTTCCTGATCAAATATGACTGAAGACAAAGAAAAATGAACAAAAGTTACAAAATCTCCAAAACCTCTGACACAGAATCAAAATCTGGAAGAAATTTAGGCAAATTAAAAGACGTAGGGAGTTAGAATAAGGAAAACAATGGTCTACCTAGCTTAGCCTCATGGAAGAAGGCAGTGCTGCCTGCTTGGAAGAAGGCAGAAAATTAATTTTTTTTTCCAAGTTTCTATTTGGCTCAAAATTTCTAGGCTGAGAAAACTGGACAATCTTGCTTCTAGATATAGTTGCCACTTTTGAAAGCAGTCAGAGGATTATTTCCTTGCTTTCACTTAGCCATCCTTTATCCACTTGTCCATTGCATTTCATGGGACATGGTCACAATTTAAAATATTTTATGTGTAAATAAATAGCAGAGAAGAGTACTCTAATTAGAATATGTTGGGGATTGTAGCTATCCAATGATTGCAAGTATCATATTAATAGTAGCAAGGATTAGAGATAGAGGAAGAAACCAAGTAAATTACACAGAGTGGCGTTTAATTAATTTTTCTAGACAAAGGAAAAGGGAGAAAATCTGTGACCATGTGGTAGAAAAATTCCACTCTCTTCTTCATGGCATTCTCCTTGGACATCCATATTTTATGCTTTTGAGAATGCAGGGTACAATGAGAACTCTCATGTACTGTTGAGGAGAATGTAAATTGGAACAACTTTGGAAGGCAATTTTGTATTATCTGGTAAAAATGAAAATGTGTCTACTCACAACCTGGCAATTCCTCTCCATGATATATTCCCTAGACATGTGTACATATGAACAAGGAACGTGCACAAGAATATTTTAGTGGCATTCTGCATAATAGCAACAAAACTAGAAACAACACAAATGTTCATCACCACTAAATTGGATATATATTATGGTAAAATCATGGAATGGACTTCTATACAGAAATAAAAATAAATGTATACTATCTACATGAATCAGTATGGACAAAACTCAAAACTATAATATTGAACCAAGTAAATAATAAAGAGAAAAATATATACAAGATAGTTGTTGTGTAAATTTTTTAAATAAGCAAAATAAAACAGTATAGTGTTTAAGGATACATGCATAGGTGGTAAAATTTAGAAAGAATGCTTCCAGAATGCAGATGAAAATGACAAAATTTCTAATTAAAACTATGAAGAAAATATGACTGATTTGGAGAAGTAACTAAAGCATAACTAAAGTAATAATATTCAGAGAAATAACTGAAGAAAAAATTTTAAGAGCTATAATTTGAAGGAATTGGTATAAACAAGATTTCATAAATTCCTTCAAAAAGATGTACATTCAAATATATGTAATACAAATAAAGAAAGTGAATGCAAATGATCTGGGTATGAAAGCCCAGATTATAATTCTCAAAACCCTAGGAATTGACAGGGTCATTGTAGTAAAGGGAGGAGTGGAGAGCAGAATGGGTGGGAGGAGTGGAAGATGCATATAGAAAGCCAATGAACACATGTTAATTGTTACCTTTCAAATGTTGGAGAAAAAGGACATCATTTAATTGTTGGATTTTGGTAATTAATGAAGCATAAATAATATCATGAAATGTCAAATGTATAATGCATGCAAGAAACATAAATGAAAAACATTTCCACATATAACAAAAAAAAGGGAATGGAAATTACTCAAGCATAATAACTGGAACACTTGAAGAACAGAAAAGCATATAAAAACATCAGACAAACTAATATGACCACCAGACCTATTCAAAGGGGAAAGGGCAAAAATTATTGGTTTGTGGTTAAAAACACCAGGGTTTGTTATATGCTAAGATAAAGAACAATGATATATTTCTTACATAAGGCAAGCCCAAAACAAACAAACAAAAAAAAACAAATATTTTAACTAAAAAAATGGATAAGATTTTATTAAACAAATTGAAATAAAAAACTGGTTGCAGACAGTGGCATAAAAAGCAAAAAAGCAAAACACACTGTCAGAAAACAGTATTATTTTTTACTGAAGTTTGAAATTGTTACACTTGGAAGGAGCATAGTATATAGCCTTATAAATTTTCCTCAAGAGTTTGGAAGCCATTGAGAGATAGATGTAGGGATTTGACTAATGGAAAGCCTGTCCCCGTCAACTAGAGCATGGAGTAGAATGATTGTACTTGTTCTATAAGAATTCTGGCTCTTAAGACGGGCACCAAGCAGAGCATGCTTATTCCTTCTTCCAATTCAGCATTTATATAACTCACTCTTCCTCCCAAAGGATTGGGAGGTACACTAAGGGTATTACTGTAGCAAAGACTCTCCACATAGAAATATGAGGCCAGGGAAATGAAAGTTCAAACTCTAAAAATCCTTATCAGTAAAGAACCTTTATAAGTCAAATAATATAAAAACACACATGCACATGTGTGTATTCTTTGAAATTCTTCTCTGAAAAAAAAAGAGGCATAGAAAATATTTACAAATTTACTTGGACAGAGTTTTACTTTAAAGCCTGCATCCTTCACAGAAAAAAATAAGGAGATAAAAGTTGTAATAATACCATAAATGAGGTTGAATTAATATACACGATGAATTTTGCACCCTTAGAGAAACAAACTATCTTTTTGAGCATTCACAGAATTCTTATAAATATGGTTTATTACCAGGCCACAAAAAACCTCAATAATTCCCACAAAACAAATTTTATGAGTCATCATTTCCAAACCAAATTTAATAACAAAAATATGAAGATCCAAAGCACAATAAAAAAATCCCAAACCTGTGAATATCAAAAAATAAGGTCCAAAATAACTTTTGGTGGAATCTACTTAAGAAATAGTGAATGCAACTATACTAGCAAAACAGACAAGTTTCAAGGAAAACTGTACTCAGGAGAATATAAGTTTAAT
Source organism: Dasypus novemcinctus (assembly GCF_030445035.2). Taxonomy (NCBI): domain Eukaryota; kingdom Metazoa; phylum Chordata; class Mammalia; order Cingulata; family Dasypodidae; genus Dasypus; species Dasypus novemcinctus. The sequence continues at coordinate 57,666,339 of NC_080681.1, forward strand.
AATCATTGATTGTGAAAAAATAAAGAATAGTAATAAATTAAGTAAGTGTTTATCTTGAGATGTCAAGAAAATAAAACCTGAGAGATTTTCCCTTTTAGAAGTTAGGTAGATTAGATACCCAGGAACATCCCAGGGACTGAAGCAAATGAATGTTGGATAAAATTTTCTAAGTATATTTTAAAATACATTACCGTAATTAAATAAAACAACAAAATTAATAGAAATGAGGACCATTCGTAGGTGAGAAAGTATGAAGCTATTGTTTTCCATCCAGGTGTCCCCTACATTATCAAGCTGTTGAGTGTCAATTCTGATGCTTATACAAGGTGCAAGGAATAGGAGGAGATAAAGCCCAGGAACCCATAAAAACTATAGGAGAACCCGCCTTCATAAAACTTATACCTTCAAAGGGCTACCTATAATATAAATTATTTTTATAATTAAAGGAGATAACTAAATTTGTGCAAATTTAGAAAAAAAATTTCAATTCATTCTTGTGAGTGTGAACCCATTGTAAGTAGAACCTTTTGAAGCTATTACTTTCAGTTAAGGTTGTAGCCCAGCTGAATCAAGTTGGGCTTTAGTCTAGATTACTGGGATGCTTTATAGGCAGAATGAAATACACACACATAAAAAGAAAACCACGGGATGAGCCAGAAGAGAAAGGAGAGTATGTCAGCATGTGACAGAAAAGCCAAGGACCCATGGGTCTCAGGGAGCCAGCACCAGAATACCACAGTTTTTGGAAGAAAGCATTGCCTTATTGATGCTCAATTTTAAATGATTTCTAGCCTCAAAACTGTGAGTCAATAAATTCCTGTTGTTAAGGAAACCCATTGCATGGTGTTTGTCCTAGCAGCCAAGAAACTTACTAATTACAGCAAAATATTTTAAATTATTTTTATTTTTTATTTTTAAAGAAGCTTTAGTTTACATAAATGTTACGCAAAAATTAGTAGGGATTCTCTCTCCACCCTGTCCTCCTTCCATACTTTCCCACATTAACAATATACTTCATTAGTGTGGTACATTTGTAACAACTGATGAACACATTGAAGCATTATTACTAACCATGGACTGTAGTTTACATTATAGTTTACACTCTGTCCCACACAATTTTGTAGGTTATGACAAAATATGTAATGGTCTGTATCCATCATTGCAATGTCACGCAGGACAATTCCAATGTCCTGAAAATGCCCCCACATTACACCTATTCTTCCCTCTCCCTCCCCTCAGAACCTCTGGTGGCCACTGCCTTTCTATCAATGATAAAAGTTTTTTCATTGCTAGAATAATATGTCTACTTTAGTCCATTGTTCATTCCCCAATCTAGAGGATTTGGGGATGGTGATGCCCATTCTGCTTCTAATTGAGAGGGGCTTAGATCTCTTGGGGCCAGATGGATGGAACTATCTTGCTTGCATTGCAGACCCTCTCTGTTCCTTGGGATAGGCATTGTCTATCATCATCTCCTTGTTAGTTGTCCTGGGTGAGTCCAGTGAACTAGAGAGTAGGTGTTGCAACTCTGCTGAGACATATATATATATTTTTAAATCTCGATCAAATTGATCTCATCCCAGGAGTTCAAAAATGAGTCAGATTAAAGATTAAATGATAAAAAACTATAAGGTCACTTTAATAGATTCCAGGGGAAAAAACGCAATAAAATTCTACATATATTCATCATAAAACTTAGTAAATTATGAGGAGACAGAAATGTCCGTAAACCAATGAGAGGCATCAAACTTAGTATTTAGTTTTGAAAAACTAACTGTTTTCACTTTCAGTTCAGGATAAAGACTTGAAAAAATCATCAGCACCCATACTCAACATTTTAGTAGATGTTCTTGCCATTGCAGTAAAAATGACAAAGAAATAAAAGATGTCAGAACATAGGAAAAATACAAACATCAAACTGCCTTTCTTTGTGGATGATACCATGCTCTATCTTGAAAAGCCAAAATAATCCGTGTAAAAATTAAAATTAATAAGAGAGTTTAGTAGTGATTCTGAATAAACCAGAAACAATCAGAAACTGTAATTTTTAAAAGATTCATTCTATAATAGACCAATACAATGAAATTATATCTTAATGAAAATTTGCAAGTCTTTTTTGGAAAAAAAATTACAAAGCTTATTGAAAGGCATTTTAGAGTCCCTAAATAAAATACCATTTTTTGGGATATGAAGACTCAAACTGGAAATGAGAAAACATGTCAATTATTCCCAAATTGATATAAACATTAAATAAAATTCCAATCTAGATACCAACAGGTACTTTGTGGAACTTGACAAACTGATTCTAAAATTATCATGGAAGCGCTAGAAGTTAAGACTCAAACCAATCCTACAGAAGAACAAATTGTAAGTATAATATCACTGTAATTTAGACAGTGCGATGTTGGGAAAGGAAAGGTAGATACTGCATAAAATAAAAAGAGACCAGAAATTAATAAGCAAAAAAGACAGCTGAAATTCAATTATAGTTCTGTTTGATTTCAAAGGTACTTACTGCACATAATTTCCAGAGTAATCTTTACAAAATGCAAACCTAATACAGTCAGTGCCCTGCTGAAAAATCTTCAGTGTTTTCCCACTCCTTCAGGATTAGGTGTCAGTCCCTCTGACATGGCACTAGAATTTTCTTGATCTGGTCTCTGCATGTTTACTCATTATCTCTCCACCCACTCCTTGTTATTTTGTTCTAGATATACAAAGCCACACACAAATTTATGAATTGGCCATGGTTTCTTAATTCTAAATATTTGCCTATACCATCTCTTTTCTGCCTTCTTATGATGGGTTAATTTCTACTCTGCTGTCAATACTTTTCTTTAATACTCATTCACTAGAAAGCTATTGTCACCCTGCTATATTTGAAAATCCCCTTCCTTTGTACCCCTATATTATCCTATGTATATTCTATTAAAATAATTAAACTACTGTCTGTAATTGATGAATTCTTGTCAGTTCCCTGCTAGACACTTAGGTCATCTGTGGCAGACCAACTATTTTTGGGGCACCCAATAAATAAATGTTTAACAAAATGTTGAATAAAAATGGCAGAAAATTTTCACACATGGATGGTATATGAATATATACAATCCAGTTCTTTAATGTGGCTATTACACTAGACTAGCTCTGGGAGGACCTGACAAGTTGTTAATAAGGGAATATTATTAAATGTGTTGCTGGTCATTCACTCAGAATATGTCCACACTTAAACATTTAAGATAAATTTTGAATGAACACTTCATTAGCTCCTGCATTATACCATTTTTGTTATAGAATAAATCACCTTCTCAGTATGCCATATAACTGATGAATAGATGCTACTCTTCGGTTTAATAAAAGTAAAGAGAAAACCTTTTAATACGAATTTTCATTTTACTATATATCATAGTTTCTCAGTGTTCCAAATATATATACAAAAATTATATGGTTTCAATTACTTTTAGTGCCTTTTGATTACTTCCAACTAGACATAAACAACCAGTTCCCTATCTTTCCTTATATCATAAATATAATAATGTGTACAGTTTTTCTTGACCTGTTCCATAAACTGCTTTTGAGGTACAGGCATACTTTCTTTTTATTACCACACTCTACAAATGCATCACTAGATGTCTGCTTGTGCTCTGAAAAAGCTGTAATAGAATTTCAGCCTCCATCCATATCAGACACAAGTTTTGAGGCCAATTTTCATATTGACTTAACAATAGATAAGTTATAATCAAATTTCCTGTTACCAGTAAATCTTATAGCTTTTTCCATTACATATTTCAAGGCAAATGCTGATTTATGCTTGATAATCCTGATTCTTCCTTCACAATTTAAATCTCAGATTAACAAGATTTTAGTGCCATACAAAACTACCCTGCAGGTTATACATGCGTGGCTCCAGTCTCACTAACTTTCCCATTTGTAAGTTGTGTTTAAGAACAATTTTAAACACCAGAGTCAGTGTGGTCATGCTGAGACAGTGAAGAATGAGATCCAGACTCTGTGAAACAGGCTTTTACTTTAATTTACATTAAATTGTCAAATCCCTAAATTAATGAATAGCAATTGTAAACCTCCAAATGGGCTCCTGTGGAAATATTTCTATTTGTGGTTATCTTTTTAAAATTATACTAAGGGTTTGCTCTTTAGTGGCTGTAAAATAAATATAACTTCACACCAGAACCCAGTGTTCACTCAATGAGGGTATAGCCGGCATCAAATAAAGGCAGCCAAGCAACTAAAATTAAAGTTCAATATCATTAATTTAATTATAGTACATAATAATCTGACAGTGCTACGGATTGGATTTAAAGGATGATATTGTAATTGATTGTTAATCATTAAACAGCATGCAGTAAAGATAATGCTGCCTGGGTAGTGGTGAGTTATGATTTTTTCCTATTCAGGAACCAGATTGTGGGAACAAATGGCTCCTGTCACCATCAATGAATCACGAAGGATAGAAATGGAAACGGAGGGTTTCCCTGTAAAGATTCAAGGCAGAATGATGACCACTGTTACAGAGGCCTAACAAAGCTCAGGGCCTGTAGCTAAAAAGTCTGTAGACATTATCTCATTTAATCATTATAATAAACCAAGGAAGTATATGTCATTATCTCCATTATCTCCACTTCAAAGAGGAAATGAGAAGTTAGGTAGCCTGCATCATGGGGAGGTAAGGCTTTCTACCCAGGTTGTAAAGCCAAGCTCTTAGCTACTACCTCACTCCCTGCAATGAAAGTCCGAAAAGTGAGCTCCTGAAATCTTAATGTAGGTAGTGCTTCCAGTCATAATATTTATTATTTACATTTAACAACTATTTACTAGGAATGTCCTCCTTCCCTCAGAATCCTTTTCAATCTCTTAGCTACATCTAACAAGAAAAAAAAAAAAACAGAACAAAAATTAATAGGAAAGATTCTCCACTGTGCCCTTGGGTTTACATTGAAAAGAGGTGGTGGTTAGCAGGACAGTGGATACCGCCAGCTGGGAGTTTTTGTACCCAGTACCAAACAGGGCATCCAAAATTGCTTGAAGTAGGTGCTGAGAGAAGAAATGTCATCCCAGATGGGAGGTTATTCATAGTTTGTTATTTTCCTGTATCTTACAACAAACATACCATGTGCTGCCACTGTATTTGCATTGATTGTATCTCATTAAGGCTCAGAGCTTAGAGAAATTATAACACAGGGCCACAAGACTTATCTTTCTTACCAGCTGCTGATAGTATTTAATTGAGAGATGAAATTTAGAAGATATTGACACCCACTATTGTTTGTAATTAAACCACAAAACTTTTGATGAAATCTATTGTAGTATAGTGGAAGAAAATCATTATCATCAATAACTTCCAGAAGAAATGATGATTCCTAATTTTTCTTGTGTTCAAAAATGTATTTGAGGGAATAGAACACTTTCCCAAATAAGAAAATAATATTTAAAATTTACACCTTAAAAAACACTTTCTCATACATTCTCTCATTTTAACTTCACAACCATTATTTGTTGTAAGAAAAGTTACCTGCTTTCCAGATATAAAAATTGAATTCTCTAAAAGTTTAACTCGTTGAAAATCCAATAGCTGTCTAGAATCAGTATTGAGACTGAAGTAATGTGTTTTTGTACAAGAAGTGATGTTGCTGTACCACATATCATATATATGCCAGCTGGACCATAAAGTCTAATTTAGTGCATCTGAACTATATTGCTAATTGTAAATATTAGTTTCTCACCCTTCCTATAGAAACTGCAATCCATGTTCCAAGTCATAATTCCATATGCCAAGAACAGATCTTTCCTTAACTTCTAAAACAAAAATCCTTTCTTTCCTTGCTAGCCTAGTGGTGAATGGGAAATTCTCTCTGTACTTCATGTATAGAGGGTTAGGGAAGGCATGGAAGTTTCTGTGCAAAGACCTGTGAGTAGGTTTACTTTCTAAATAGCTTTTATGCAGAGTGACACTGTGAGTGGCAGATGTGGAGGAGCATCTGACCTGAGTTCAAAGGCACCTAACTCTGCACCAAAACAGTTGATTAACTGAGTACAGTATTTCTATTAGTTAACTGAGCATAACAACATCTACTTGGAATAGTTCTTCTCAGTATTCTACATCATGTTTAAAATATCAGGCATTTAGTCAGTATTTTCAACCAATATTATGCAGTTTAGAATGTTATAGCACTGTTAAAGTCACTTAAGATACAAAATGAACTTCAAGGAGCTTACATTCCATTGGGTGAAAACAGACAGTAAACAGATATACAGTATATCAGTGGTCATTTGTGCTTTAAAGAAAAATTAAAAAGTAAAAATTAGATAAAAAGTGACAGAAAGGAATTCTTTTTATGTAGTATGGTCTGAGAAGACCTCTTTGGTAAGCTTACATTAGAGCAAAGGTGTGAACAACGTGGTAGAAGGAATCGTGTATATCTGGTCCATTCAAGCACTCTTGTCTACACAAAGTTTGTTTACAACATATGGTTATTGTTATGACATGCAGCCTTGAACTCACTGGTAAGACTAACTTGAATGTCACACATTTCAGATTATACTGCTAAGTAGAGAGAGAGAGAGTGTGTGTGTGTGTAAGCAGAATCTGATTTTCAATTGGGCCAGAGAGACTAAGGAAAGATTCACTGCATAGAAGCATTAGATCTGTAATGCAATATAAAATATAAACAGTACAAGCAGCAAATACTTACCATATTTTATGATGAGGATGAAATAAGTAAAGTAAGTAGAAAGATAAACTTTAACTGAATGCAATAAAGAATGCATTGGAAGTGCCAACATGTCTTGGTCTGTGATTTTACCATGTATTTGGTTTGTTGATATTAAGTTTATTTAGTAGCTTTCAAGGCCTTTCTGCAAGTGACAAATAATATAATGTGCTTAATTCATTGTTTTGACCTGCTTAAAGTAGTGATAAATATTGAATTTATGCACACGCTTGCATTTATTTAATTTTTTATTTCTATTTCTCTCCCCTTTTGCCCCCACCCCCCCCCCCATTGTCAGCTCTCTGTGTCCATTTGCTGTGTGTTCTGCATCTGCTTGCATTCTTGTCAGGCAGCACCAGGAACCTGTGTCTCTTTTTGTTGCGTCATCTTGCTGCATCAACTCTCTATGTGTGCAGCGCCACTCCTGTGCTTTTTTCACATGGGGTGGCTCTCCTTGTAGGGTGCACTCCTTGCGTGTGGAGCACCCCTACACAGGGGGCACCCCTGTGTGGCATGGCACCCTTGTGTGTGGCAGCACTGCACGTAGGCCAGCTCACCACATGGGCCAGGAGGCCCTGGGTACCGAACCCTGGACCTCCTATATGGTAGGTGGATGCTCTATCACTTGAACCACACCCACTTCCTTCATGCTTGCATTTAAATAGGAAAGAAGTTAGACTCAAAGGTAGTTCCTCAATTTTTTAAATTAATAACATGGGAATCATGAATGTTTCTAGATCCTCATTTTTCTGAAAATTGTAGAAACAGATAATGACATTGCTTAACAATCACAACCTTTTGAGAAATAATTAGATTTTACCAAGGCTTCTTTTTATAAACATTTAGGAAGAAAATACTCAGTCATTAATTTTCACACTAATAACCAACGATGCCATTCTTTGATAAATATTAAATTAATACTTTTTTCATATACTTCATCTTCAGTGTTTAAAGGAAACAATATTCCCTTTTAAGGAAATAATGTTTCCAATTTGAGGGAAGCAATATTCATGAACAAACCATCCTACCTCCTATAATACTTTGTTGAAATTATTTGACTTAGTAGCTATTTTCTTTACTAAGATCTTAAGCTTCATAACAGAAGGAACCAAGTCATATTTCTCTGTTCTTCAGTACTTGACACAAAGAAGGAACTAAACACATTTCTGTTGAATTGGTAAAGTGTGATCAAAGTAAACTAAATTTGTTCTCTCTTGTGTAAACCTCAACACCTTGTTAATTTTCACACAGACACTCACTAGTATGAGAATGTGCAGAGTCCTGGACCTACTCTGTGGATATAGTGACATTTGTTGGGTTCAACCCCTAAAATGTCTTCAACATCTTGCTATGCAATCAACTGTGGTGTGATAGGCTCTAAAAATTTCCAAATTAACATTACCCCATTCTAGCTCACTCATGATATTTTAATTTTATTATGTTAATCCTTTGACACCACTATTTTTCTAGTTATCAATTTGTCTAAAGGAATAGGACTGGAATAAAAAGGGGGGGACACTCTGTGCCTCTTCCAAAGTGCTTACCAAAGTGTGGTATTTTAAAAGCTACATTTGATAAATATTGAACACTATCCTTATATCAGATAATCACAGACCACTTTCTCATATTAAAGAACTCTGAGAGATTGTGAAGAAGAGAATGCTGTTTGACTCTGTTTACACCAGCATTTCTCTTTCATTCATGTATGGAAGTAACAAATATGTATTAAATGCCTGTAATATACCAGCCACTATTCAAGTTTCTTAATACACAGTAGTGAATGAGATTGACATGGTCTTTGCCTTAATGAAACTTTCAGTCTAGCAGAGAATAGACAACATTTGAAATACATTTTAGAAAATGCTACTCAAGGGTATCTTTTGTCTCTCACCACCAGTTGCAAAGATATCACATATTTTTAATTTTTTAATGAACATGATTGAGGGACGAAACGGGATCCCTGTTATGGGACGAGCGGGGTCCCGTTGCAGGACGAGTGGGGTCCCGTTGTGGGACGAGAGGGGTCCCTGGCGTGGGGAAGAAAGCCTCGTACGGCCGCTGAGGCTTCCCTCGGGGGCTCCGAAGGCGTGGAGGGCGCACGACCCAGGAAGGAGTCGCGGAGACAGGCTGATGGCACAAGTCTGGTCTATTGCGGAGGGGGATGCAGATTTATAGGATTGGGGAGTGGTGTGGCGGGTTCTGATTGGCTAGGGCAAATGCTGTTTCCATATAAGGCAATGTTCTGGCATTGGGCTAGTGATTGGCCAGTAGAGTATGTGCTAACTCTTGATAGGCTGACACTGTTACTAAGCTGATAGGTGGTTGTAAGCTGTTGCTGGGCAAACAGCGTACTAAGAGATTAGGTTTAAGGGAGGGGGGAGGGGAAGTGAGAGCTGGGCTAGGCGGGAGATAGGAAGGGGGAGGGTGGTGCCGGCTAGCCGTTAGCAGCCAAGGCCTAGTCAGGCGTGGTCACCTTGTCTAGGCCCAGTGGGCAGAGGCGGTGTCACCTCTTGCCGCACTGTTTGCCACTGAGGCAAGCCGGGTGCCCCTCCTCCCACACATGATAATTTTTTCTCTTTTCATTTTATCTCCCCCAAAGTCTTCTTAATTTAATAGAGCAAATAATAAAATTATGAATACAGTTTATTACCAAAAAATCAGCCATCAGCAAGATTTTAACTTTAGAAACTATTACTGAATGCATAGGTATTTATTCCTTGGGTACATTTGCAGATATTTGAAAACCCCTGTATCATTAATGTAACTTTCAATATTAAGTTATGAGATTGTGCAAGTATATAGAAGTCAGAAATAAAATATGGCTCAAACATATGAAGCAAGGGTAATAATAAATGCATGGAAAATGGTTAGATGAAGTGGAATTTGGAAAGTATGGATAACTGAATAGTATCAAGAACTTATGATGTCCAGCACAAGAATGCAGTCAAAAGATGTCTTGGTTGGAACAGGGTGTAATGAGAAAGACCTTAACAGTGATACTTATTAGGCCATAAGTGATGAGACACTTTAAAGGAAATTGAGGCTTGGGGAAAGATAAAGTATAGAAGACTAAAACGGAATTGGGTTTTTGATAAACATGGAAGATGGGAGGCTCAGGCTTATCAACATTACCCTAGAAAATACTGCTTATGAATAATACCCAAAAATAGTTTTCCTTTATAAAGTAATTCTCTCTTATTACTTTTATCTATTCCTTGTTTACATCTTTGTCTCTCAAAATTTATCCATTCACAATCTCTTTCCACCAACTTTACCCTTAATTCAAAGTATTATTATAACAGTAATCCTAGTTTTGCCAGGTCCTTCCATTTTTACCCTTCAAAAATGATTTACTAACTATGGGCAATCCAAAGGTTGCTCTTTACTGTATTTCCACATGTTTTTTTTCCAAAGTCTCCAAATGTGCAGATCATTCTGCTATTGCCAGGAGCCATCTGTGGTAAAGGATATAATATACCTTGAAGACAACAGTTGCTAATGCTCTGGAATAAAAAAATAAAAAAAAAGAAGTGGAATTTTTCTCAACTTCTCGCATCATATTGTCCCGTCAACCTCAATTAGACCAATGACCAGAAAGTGATTTATATATACAGTTCTTTTGCTGCAAAGTTAAAGTAATAATATGGCAACAGAATAAGGATTGTTATTTAGTACATTAAATTTTTTTTAGCATATTAAAGTTCTGCCTCCAATTATTATGAAGTAATTTAAGGTACACACATGATAAAGATAAAACAAAAGAAAATATATTTAATGTCATCAAACAGCCAAGCCAAATATGAGTAAGAGTAGAAAACTGTGAGTTAATATTCTATAGGATTTTTTTTTTAATTCTGGGCATTTGCTGGTTTAAGGTTCAGGAAAGGCATCTGAGAACCCAGGGATTTCTTGAACAGGGGAATATTGCTATGAACTAAGGCCAAGACTTTTCCCAGATAGATGGAAGACATCAAGTCAAACATTCAAAAAAATGTTCAAACCCCAAGAAGGATAATACAAAGAAATCTATCTAAATTACATCAGAGGCAAATGTCTGAAAACAAAGACATTGAGAAAAATCTTCAAAGCATGAATGAATGTATCAATAAGACTGACAGCTATTTTTTTTTCAACAAAACAATCAAAGGTAAAAAAAACATGGTAGGACAACTTTAAATTATTGAAAGAAAACAGTGTCAGACTAGAACTATATATCCTATAAAAGATTATTCAGAAATAAAGGCAAATAAGAATGCTTTCAGATAAACCAAAACTGGAATAGTTCATCATTGGTAGATGGGCATACAATGAAAAACTGAAAGAATGTCCTTCAGGTAGAAGGAAAGTGATTCTAAATTGGTAACACAGAAATGCAGGAAGGCATGAAGAACAACAGAAAGAGTTAGTATGCAGTACATATAGATGAATATTGACTGTTTAAAACATTAATGATGGTGTCTTAGAATACTAAGACATTATTATCTATATTTCCTATAATATAGATAATATATTATCTGTAACTAATATGTATGACAACAACACAAAATATGGAAAGGGTGCAATGAAGTTAAAATGTTCTAAGATCCTAATAGTTTAGGTAAAATGATAAAAGTAATAATTTAAATTAGATTGCAGTCAATGCTGTATGCTTTAATAGCTAGACACATCCCCAAAGGATAGTAAAATATTCTAAACTAAAAAGTCAATAGACAAAAAATAAACTAACAGGAATATTCAATTACTGTAAAAGAGACAAGAAAAGAAAATAGAACATAAAATTAATAGGTTAAATAGAAAAATAATAATCAGATGGTAGATAATTTTATTAATTACTTTGAAAGTAAATGGAATATATACTTTAATGAAAAGACTAAAGTTTTCAGACATGCCTTAAATATAAGGACACAGGATTGAAAATAAAAAGAAAGAGATATATAATGAAAACATGAATCAAAAGGAAGTCGATACAAGTTAACTAATATTGGACAAATTAGATTTGAATGTAAGAAACTTTATGAGAAATACAGATGCATTTCATACTGATTAAGAACTATAATACAAGGAACATATCAAAATTCTAAGTCAGCATGTGCTCAGTAATGAAAATATATAAAGCATGAAAGTATATAAAGCAAAACTTGCCTGAAATAAAGGAGATAAAAGACAAATCCATGATTATAAAGGAGAATTTAATATCTTCTTCTCAATAAATGATAGAACAAGCAAACCAAAATTCAATAAGGATATAGAAAATGAGAACAACCCAGTCAACATAGTGCTACACAATGTGGCTGTTCCCAGGAATAGTCCCTCCTTTCCTAGCCTGGCTGTCCACCATGACATAATCACCTATAATTATAGGTCTTTCACAATCATAAGTCTTCTTTGGAAAAATTCTACCCCTTCCAAAAAATGTGTTCTCGTTTTTATTGTTTTTCTGAGTCCCCAGGAAATAGCAGGTATAATCCAGATGACTCTTTTCATGGTTTAGGTAAAGGACGGACCACAGTTCCCAAGAGAAAGTAAACGTAGAGGCTCTCAGTCAAGTTCTGTTTGCTCATTAGTGAGAACTGTGGAATTCTTGCTTCCAGTATTAATGACTTGTTAAATACCTTTATCTCTCAAAGACAAATATTCTACTCCATTGAAAAAAAAGAAATTATCCAAGCAAAACCATAAACTAAACTTTTATTAATTCTGTACTCTCATTATTGTGCAAAGAAGGAAGCTTTGAGCTCTTTACTGCTTTATCTAAGCCTAGCAGTGACCAAAATGGCATTGTAGCTTTGAAGGGCGGCTTCCTGTGCTACCCTGGGAATGGTGCAGGCTTTAATTGCCTGGGTCTTCTTCTAAAAAAGGAGAATAAAAGGAGTTTCATATCCTTCTGGTCACTTTAGGAAGCATTCTTCCCCCATGAGAAAGAGGATCAGGGTTAATGGGCAATTTACCAGCTGAATGAACATCTATATGATGCTCTGAGAGCTTTTTAAATATGTTCAAATCACACAAAAAAGGATTTTCCTATCAAGAAGAAATATTTGGTTAATCCCAACTAAAATAATGACTTCAACTGTTAGTGTCCCAGCATGTAAAAAAGAAAAGTTATTAATATCTCAGCAAAAAAAGGAAAGTAAAAATAATCAATGTATTAATTGTAAGCCATTTCTACCTTTATATAGACCAATGATAATTATAATGATAATCATAATAAAGACTAAAACTTACATAGCACATAACACATACAAAGGATTTTTTTAAGCATTTAACAAATATTAACTCATTGGAAACTACTATGACCTTTATTTTAGAAGTGAGAAACTGACACCCAGAAAAGGTAAATAGTTTACTAACAGTCGTACACGGCTACTGAGTACAAGCAGGAATTAGCCCTCAAACAGTCTAATTCTGGTCTATGCTGTAAATCATTTTGCTGTTCTAAATTCTAAGGCAAAGGAGACATTTTAATAAGACCTCTGCCAACAATGCTCTGCTAAGACCCCATATTCTGGCTTTCTTTTTGATCTAAACAAAATTATACGAAATAAAAGATTTTCTTTAAGACCTTCTGAGCAATTCTTCCATACTATTCTTTCCCCTTTAAAGAGCTCTCTCTACCAGATACCAAGGCATACAGAGCCGGGGTTAAAACCCCATCTCCTGACTCCAGTTTAGGCTTCTGTCCACAGTTTCACCAGATTGCAACACTGATTTTCTATATGGCTCCATGTTTCTGAAGTAATTGCTCTGATTCTCACTTGTGTGTTGCATAGTTACACAGAACAGCTTGAATCATTACCATGTCTTAGAAACCAGCTTTTGCTGTCACTGTGGCAGTTCACATTAAATTACTGAAAGCATTCTGAATTTCCTTTTAAACTGACTTTTGACAGTCACACTAAAGTATAGACACTTGGAATTCTAGCCTTAAACCTATGAATGATTAAATTATGATTTGGGCATTTTTAAGTTCCTGTTTAGAAGATGGGTTCCCACCTTCTAGAGAACACAACATTGGTACACTCTACTGCTTCCTCTCTATATCCATATTCTGGTTCTTTTTGTCTTGTGGACTTCAATTTATAACCAGACATAGTAATTAATATGTTCCTATTGAAAGATATACTACAATAATATTAGAAATGTTAATGTCAAACCAAATATTTGTTAGTCTATAGACAGATGCCTGAGGAATATAGGAAAGTAATTTGTTAAGTATGAATTCATGGAAGAATTTTTCTATACATTCTTGTAGGTGGGAAATAATGGAATGACTTCTATTGCAAAATAAATCTTTAGTTGGAATGTGGTTTACAATGTAACTTTCAAAATTACACTTTAAAAAAAGATGAAATGCTGAAGTTATTCAGTCCTGTCTGCAGAACTTTTCCTGGTATGTTAAACCTTTGAAGTAATAACAAGAACTATACTTTGGCATAAATTTACAGAACAAAGGGAGTGTGAGCTTTTCCCACTGAGTAGGTATATTTCTAGATGGAGGATTTGTCGTAAATCCCAACATAATTGCAGTTTGGGCTTGAAATATTTCACCATGGATGTGGTGCTTATGTCTGTGAAAGGCTTGAATGGCATTTCCAAAGATAAACACTGCCTATTCTGTGGCCCAATCGAAATAAAAGGTCGGCAGTAACAGATCTAAGGTGGATGTTAGTATGTTTCATTTTTAATGCTGATTGAGTGCCTATGCTTTGGCTTTTAAGAAAACTGACTATTCTTTTTCCATGGTGAGCCTTTTTTCTACACTTTGCAATCAAAGGTAGACAAATGAAACCCCCTCAAGGGCTGTTCTTAGCATGTGGTTTCCATAAAGGAATTATTTATAGTTTGAGACCTGTGCTTTTAATGTAGATGAGTATTGGTAGGAGTGATCCTGAAAATCCTAAAGAAATATTTTAATTATTTCCATTGCTTGGCAGTAGGTGGTAAATAATGTTCTTTACTAATTGAGAGTTTCAAATGATCAGATTCTCTGAAGTATTTGGGCTCATATATACATTCACATAGAGAAAACAGTGTTAGTGTCGTCTAATATGGGTGGACAGTAGATGAAAGTAGACTAATGATTAAACCGCTAACTTCTTGAGGCAGGGAATGTCTCTAGTTTAATATTATATCTTAAGTGTCCAGCAAAATACCTGCTAACTAAACAAATGTGTTTAATAATTTAAGAAGTGAATGGGCCCTGTATAAGATTTTGGAACCTATCTTGTAGGTACCGGAGGGTCCATAGAAGTTCAAAACGAAAATCAAATGCATACTGTTCGTGGAGGCTAACCAGGAGGTTAAAATGTCAGGAGCACATGTTCTACAAAGTGCAATCGAAATACCTGGGAATCGATTGCCAGAAAAACAAAATATTTAAGAAGCTAATATCAGCCTCCAAAAAAAAAAAGCATCTCTTAGTACCAAAAAAAAAAACAAAAAACAAAAAACAAACCAAAACAAAACAAAACAAAAAATACAGAATCAAAAGGTGAAAGTTTAGTAAAGAAAAATGTAACTGAATTTAAGGGAAAAAATCTTGTCTATCCTTGTGCTGATACTGCCTGAGGGATTCTGTGGAGTGGTGTGGTGTTCCTGACTTAAAAATTACTATTCAGGAGTTGTTTATAGATACCAGGGGACAATGCTGAGAATGGAAAATCTTTGGTGCTTTTATATAACTAGCATAAAATTTTCTATATGATGGAAATTCAAAATCAGGTAGTCAAGTCAAACAGCTAAAAACAACTTCTCTAAATTTATTTTCTTTAGACGGAAACAAGTTATACTATTTCTAACTATATTTTGGTTTTGAAGTATTTACTTCAAAGACACATTGTGGCTGGGTTTACAATATCAATAATTTCATTGGATAACAGCATTAAAATTTGCAGAATCTGGAGTTTCACTTGAGATGATAAACAAGTTTGGTTAATGGATATTGGTGATGGGAGCACAATGTTGTGAGTTTGGTTGGTACCATTGAGTTATATATTTGAGGGTGGTTGGGGTGGGGATTTTTGAGTTTTGTGTGTCGCTGCAATGAGGACTTTAAAAAAAAATGTTATAGCTGCCCGGAATTGGAACAGGTGGCATACTGTGCGTGGGGACTACATCACTGAAAGTATTCAAACAAAATTGAATGTGAATTCCTAAAGGGCAGTTACCATAATGTACATCTAGCTTCTATCACTATGGCTATAACATGGTAAACTCAGTGCATGTTTATAAAATGAGTAGATCATAAGCTTGATAGGAAAATCACAAGAATATTGTAGCCATGCTCATGTCCCTCTGTTTAACACACACATTTATTTTGTTTGCAGAAGCCACACTAGCTACCTATAATTTAAAGACATTGGGATGTACATTGTACCTAAGAACTGAATAGAAGCAACATGCATTTTTGCCCCCAGATAGCTAAGGTGGATGAAAATTATATGTAAAGAAAAGTACATTTTAGAGAAATTAGCTTTATTATTATAGATTATTGTACTTTTACTTCTGAAGTAGCCCTGATTTGTCACATGAAAGTTAGCCTATTTTAAAATGTTTAATATATTTTCATGAATGATTTAACTTTGAAAATAGCTTTGGTAAATATTTGATATGCTGTTATTAAATTTTCTTTTGCTGACCTAACCTTTTGACAGTTATTTTACTTTGTCCTGATCTTGTTGGATTTAAGTCATTTCCACATTTGGATAGTCATTCCAAAGAAAGGCTTGATAGAAAATGTATGTTTATACCTTCTTATTAAAGGTTATCTATCCTAGAAACTTACATTTTTCTAGATAAAGTAAGTCCAAATGGCAGGCTACTATTCGGCTGCTATTCTGCTGCAATAATAGGATCAACTTAAACAGATCAAGGGAAAGAGTGTCAGAAGCACAAAGAGATATTTTGTACAATATAACCTAACCTTGCCAGAGAGATAGGATCTTTTTTTTTCCTCACAAAGGCCAAATAACACAAAGTAAGGTTTTGATTGATAGTGAGAAAAAGGAAGTTGGTGAGTTCTCACAAGGTTTCATTTTAAATTGCATTCAAAAACAAATTCAAGTGATTTAATATTATATATTCTATTTTAAAAAGCAAGACCAACACAAACATCTACCTCCCTTCTTGTCTAAATTCTTACTGAAATCACCAAAAATGATATTCGAAAAGAACTTTGTGAGAAAAGGAAGACAGTGGCAAAATAGAAATGGTGGGAAAATTTTAAAAGATAAAATATTAGAGTTGAATTGAGGTAGATAATGATGGAATAGAAAATGTAGAGAATAGGAGCTATCTTTTCCAAGTTCAGAAATATCATGTGCCAATTTCAGGAGTGAGTCTTATGGCAATCATCTGGCTAAATTAATCAAAGTCCTGCTTGTAGAACAGCTGGGAGAGTTGGGCCCCATTCTTTCACTCCACTAGCTTTCACTCAGCTAGTAAGTAAAAGCCAAGCTCTACATTGTAAGGAAAGAATTGTCTACATGGAGAAGAGCTAATATGTAGTTGTGGGGATCTAAGAAAGAACAGTTTTTAGTAACACTGAACATTAACAGAAGACTTGGAGAATACACACACACACACACACACACACAGGTCAGCTATACTTAAGAGGGAAATAGACTATTACTGGTCTAAAACTCTGTCTTATCTTGACAACCAGGTGTCCCAGCTTGCATAACCGCTGCATTCCACACACTCTAAAGAGGAAGCAGCCAGTCAATATACACTCAGTGTAGTTCCTTGTGTAGGACACACAATTATCTCTCAAGAGAGGAGCTTACCTATTCAGGAAAGAAAACAGACTTACCCATCTTCAGATAAACCTATGCCTATTACCCCAATAAAGAAACCTAAACGGCTATTTAATAATTTGGATAGACAACTAAGAATCAAGACTTTGGGTCACAGAATTCCATAAAAACCAAACTGTCAATCTTGTGTGAACACAAAATAAGACATTTTAAAATAGGCAAAACACTGAGTTTACCTCAAATTCTCAATGAGGTACTCCAAAAAAATTTTAAAACATTACAGGAAGGATGATGCCATGATAAAATAAAAGGTGGGGACTGAGAGAACTGACAGAAGTTAAAAAAATGCAAAAGTAATTAAATAGGAGTCCAGAGACTTTGATATTTTGGAATTTCTTCCTCCATAAGTAAGGATTAATGATATAGTAAAACACAATTTCCATTTGAAATAAAAAATATTTATGTATTTATAAAACTCTGAAGGTTGATTTTGTTGAATTTAACTTGCCAGTAACACGCTGCTTTGAATACTGTATTAGTCAGCCAAAAGGGTGCTGATGAAAAATTTGTTGGCTTTTATGAAGGGTATATATTTGAGGCAGAAGCTTACAGTTACCAGGCATAAAGCATAAGTTACTTCCTTTACCAAAGTCTCTTGCCTTGTGTTGGCACAAGATGGTTACCGATGTCTGCCAAGAGTTCAGCCTTCTTGGGTTCCTCTTTCTGGGGCTCTGTTTCTCTCTAGGCTCAGCCACTGTGCTCTTTCCATGAGGCCACCTATAGACTATCAGGTGAACAGCTCTGTCTCTCTCCCAGGGGCTTCTGCTGTGTCTAAGGAGCCATCTCTATTCCTCTGTGTTCTTCTCCTGTGTGTTCACTTCCTGGGCTCCAACTCAAAAAGACTCCCAACTCTGTCCTTTGCCATGTCTTTTCTCTATAAGTCCCTGGGTGTTGAGTCAATGCTTACTGACGTGGCCCAATCAAAGCCCTAATCATCATTTAATCAATTAAAGTGATACCTCTGACAGACCAGTTTACAAACATAATCCATTAACTATTTTGTAATTCATAAACAATGTCAAACTGCTACAAACACTGTAGCTTTGTAATAAGTTTTAAGATCAGGAAGTGTGAGCCCTCTGACTTCATTCTTCTTTTTCAAGATGGTTTTAGCTATTTAGGGCTTCTTACCTTTCCATATAAATTTGATGATTGACTTTTCCATTTCTGCAAAGAAGGTTCTTGGAATTTTGATTGGAGATGCATTGAATCTATAAATTGCTTTTTTTTGTATCAACATCCTCAGAATATTTATTCTTCCAGTTCAGGAATCAGAATGACTATACATTTATTTAGGTCTTCTTTAATTTATCTTAGCAATTTTTTTAAAAAAATTTCTATGTACAAGTCCTGTACATTGGTGGTTAGATTTATTCCTAGGTATTTTATTCTCTTAGATTCTAGTGTGCATGAAAGTTTTCTTGATTTCTTCTTCTGATTGTTTATTGTTTGTGTATAGAAACACTATTGATTTGGGGGTGTTGATCTTGTACCCTACCGCTTTGAATAATTCATTTATTAGCTCTAGGAGTTTTGTTGTGAATTTTTCAGCATTTTCTGTATATACGGTAATGCACCTTTGAATAGAGAACATTTTACTTCTTTCTTGCCAATTTGAATGCCTTTAATTTCTTTTTCTTGTGTACTTGCTCTGGCAAGAACTTCCAGTTCAACATTGAAAAACAGTGGTAACAGTAAGCATGCTTTCTTGTTCCTGACTTAGAGAGAAGGCTTTGAGTCTTTCACCTTTAAGTAGGATGTGGGATGTACTTTTTTCCTTCATTCTGTTAATTTGGTGTATTACATTAATTTGTTTATTTATGGAGAATCAACCATGCATACAAGGGCTAAATCCTGCTAGTTCATTCTATTAATATAAAATTCTTTTGTATGCTGTTGGATTTGGTTTGTTAGTACTTTGTTAAGGATGTTTGCATCTATACCTATAAGAGATATTGGTCTGTAGTTTTCCTTTCTTATGGCATCTCTATCTGGCTTTGGTATGAGGCTAATGCTGGCCTCATAGAATGAGTTAGGGAACATTCTCTCCTCTTCAATTTTTTGGAAGAGTGTGAGCAGAATTGGAGTGGAGTCTTCTTGGAATGTTTGGCAAAATTCTCCTGTAAAACCATCTGTTCCTAGGCTGTTCTTTGTTGGAAGGTTTTTGATTATTGATTCAATCTCATTATTATTTATTGTTTGTTGAGATCTTCTATTTCTTCTCAATTCATTGTAGGTAGTTTGTGTGTTTCTTAGAATTTGTCAATTTCATCTAGGTTATCTGATTTATTAGATACAGTCCTTTTAAATAGAGCAAGGTTGGTATTAATGAATCCTTTCCATTTCTGATTTTCATTATTTGTATTCTCTCTTTTTTCTTTGTCAGTGGAGCTAAAGGTTTATCAATTTGATAAAGGTTTATCAACTTGATCTTTTCAAAGAACCAACTTTTGATTTTGTATTTTGTTCATTTTCTCTCATGTTTTTGTTGTTTGTTGTCTATTTCATTTATTTTTGCACTAATCTTTGTTATTCCCTTCCCTCTGCTTGCTCTGGGTTTAGTTTTCTCTTCCTTTTCTAGTTCTTCCAGTTTTGAATCTAGGTCTCTGATTTGAAGTCTTTCTTATTTTTTAATGTAAGCAGTTAGAGCTATAAATTTCCTTCTCAGCACAGCCTTCACTGCATCCTGTTGTTCTGGTATGTTGTATATTCATTTTCATTCACCTCAAGATATTTTCTAATTTTACCTGTAATTTTTTCTTCAACCCATTTTTTCTTTAAGAGTATGTTGTTTACTTTCCACATATTTGTGAATTTTCCATTTTTCCTCTGTTACTAATTTCTAGCTTCATTCTGTTGTTGTCAGAGAGTATACAATGTATGATATCAATATTTTTTAGTATGTTGAGACTTGTTTTGTAACCCAGCATATGGTCTATCCTGGAACATGTTCCTTGTGCACTCCAGAAGAATGTGTA
This sequence comes from Dasypus novemcinctus, assembly GCF_030445035.2. NCBI lineage: Eukaryota > Metazoa > Chordata > Mammalia > Cingulata > Dasypodidae > Dasypus > Dasypus novemcinctus. The sequence continues at coordinate 57,686,856 of NC_080681.1, forward strand.
TTCTGTTTTTCCTGGGTGCAGTTTTCTATATGTGTCCATTAATATTAGTGGGTGCAATATATCATTCAAATGCTGTTTTTCCTTACTGAAACTCTGACTAGATATTCTATCCATTAATGAATGCGGTGTGTTAAAAATCTCCTACTATTAATGTAGGGCCATCAATTTCTCTGTACAAGTCTGTCAGTATTTACTTAATATATTGTGGGACTTTGCTGATAGTTGCATATACATTTATAATTGTGACATCTTCCTGTTGAATTGTCCCCTTTATAAATATATAATGACCGTCTTTGTCCCTTGTAATTGTTTTTGATTTAAAGTCTGTTTATCCAAATTTAATATAGCTACCTCAGCTATTTTTAAGTTACCTTTTGCATGATATATGCTTCCCATCTTTTCACCTCCAACCTATTGTTCTTTGACTTTAAGGTGAGTCTCTTGCAGATAGCATATAGTTAGGTTATACTTTTATATCAATTCTGTCAATCTCTGCCTTTTGACTAGAAAGTTTAATTCATTTACATTCAAAGTCACTGCAGATAATATAGGACTTCCTTCTGCCAATTTTGCTATTTAGGTTATGTAAATTCAGTATAAATCCCAACAGGCCTACCCCAAGACACATACTTGTCAAACTGTCCAATGCTCAAAACAAAGAGAGAATACCAAAAGCAGAAAGAGAAAAGAGATCCATCACATGCAAGGGAAGCTTGATAAGATTAAGTGCTGATTTCTTATCTGAAACCAAGGAGGCAAGAAGGCAGTGATATGACATAGTTAAGGTGCTCAAAGAAAAAAATCTTCCAGTCAAGAATTCTGTATCCAGCAAAGCTAGCATTCAAAAATATGAGGGAGACTTCAAAATATTCACAGATAAACAGAAATTAAGAGAGTTTGTCAACAAGATACTTAGGTGCCCTTCAATAAATACTAAAGGGAGTTCTTGTATCTTTTTTAACCCTCACTTCCATTAATACCTACTTTTATATTTATTTGATGTTTTATGTTGTTCCATATTGAGTGCCTTCTCTTGTCTATTTGGGAATATTTTTATCTATTTTCCTTGTGGTTAACATGGGGATAAATTCAACATCTTAAATATATAGCAATAATACTTAGTGTGAAACCAATTTAACTTCAATAGCATGCCCATATACGTTTCCTACACCTCTCTGTCCTCCCACCATTTTTTGTCATTGTTATCACTTATACCTTGTACATTGTAAGTCCAAAAAAAATAGATTTACCATAATTTTTAAGCATTTGCATTTTAGCACCTGTAGGATGAAATAAGTGGAATTGCATACCAAACAATAAAATATAGCAATACTGGCATTTTAATTACCCAAATAATTACCTGTGCTGCAGGTCCTTACTTCTTTATCCTGCTTTGAACCAGTCTGATGTCCTTTCCTTGTAGTCTAAAGAACTCCCTTTAGCATTGCCTTTATGGTAGGTCTAGTGTCGATAAATTCCCTCCACCTTTGTTTATCTGAGATGTCTTAATCTCCCTCATTTTTGGAAGAGAATCTCACTGGATATTAAATTCTTGACTGACAGTTGTTTTCTCTCAGCACTTTATTTCAACCCACTGCCTTCTTGCCTTCATGGTTTCTGATGAGAAATCAGCACTCAATCTAATTGGGATTCCTGGTATATAAAACATTGCTTTTCTCTTGCAGCTTGCAGAACTCTCTCCTTGTCCTTTGCATCTGATAGTGTGATCAGTATATGATGGCAGAGTGTATTTTTCCTCATGTTTATTCTGTGTGGTGATCTCTGAGCTTCTTGGATATGCATGTTCACATCTTTTGCTAAGTTTGGGAAGTTCTGTCATTATTTATTAACTATTCTTTCTTCTCTTTACTCTCTTCTCCTTCTGGGACTTCCATAATGCATATATTGGTGTGCTTGATGGTGTCCCAGGGGTATGTTAGGCTATTTCAATTCTGATATTTCTTTTTCCCTTTTGCTCCTCAGCCTGACTTATTTCTTGTGTCTTGTTTCAAGTTCATGGAGTCTTAATTCTGTCAGCTCTAATCGGCTCTTGAAACTCACCTGGTCAATTTTCATTTCAGTTATTGTGGTCTTCCACCCCAATAGTTCTGGTTGGTTCTTTTATAAAATTTCTACCTCTTTGTTTAGATTCTCTTATTGCTCATTCATTGTTTTCTATGTGTCTTCCTTCAGCTATTTGAGAATTTTTTCAACCATTTTTTTAAACCTTTGTTCAGTATTTCACATTCTCTTCTTTTTTGTTAGTGTTTTATTTATTTTTGTTCTCCTCCCTTGAATGAGCCATCATTTATGGTTTTCTGTTTGTCTTATACTCTTTTGTTGTACACTGTATATTTTAACATTTTAAAATGTTAATTCTGGTATTTATTCCCTGAGAGGTCTGTTTCTTGGTTTATGTAAGCAGCTAGTGACAAGACAGATTTTCTTCAGCTTCAGCATTTCTATCAGGAAAGTATGCACAAGTAAAATGCAGCATGCAAGGTTCATCCTGTCTTTCTTGTCCTGGGCTTTTGTTTTTTAACTGTTTTGGAGTTCCCCTGATAACAGAAGTTTGGTTATCCACTCTGTTTCTTAGGAGACAGAACTCCCTTTCCTTGGTGTTTTAAGCTGCCGGGACTTTTTCCCCAGACTGTTCACTCGTATAAGTTTTCACACTTCTTTTGCTGTCTCAAGCGCTTTTGCTTGGAGGGCAAATTCTGAGAGGAAGGGCACCCCAGAGAGGACTTTCCCAAGTCCGTCTTTCCCAGCCAAAACAGGACCATGGACCCATGAAGGGAGCGCAGACTGTCTACAAAGTGCCCTCGGAAGGGGATTAGGAAGGGGTCCAAGAGCTTCTCCAATATTTCCCAAAGCTGAGCTTTCCTGACCTGCCCAGCAAATGCAGTCCTTCAGCTAACTGCCCCCTGCTGCCTTGAAGAAGCACTACATCTTTAAATCTCCACCACTTCCACCCCTTTCCAGGGCAGATTTAAGCATCCCCTCCCCTCAGAGCTGGGATCCCAGTAATCCAAATTCACTAATCAAAACCTGTGATCAGTGATTGGTCATAACCATACTTATTCCTGGGGATTTTTATGCCCCTTTCTGTTAACAGCAAACCAGCCAGGGACTGGACCCCACAGTGGCCTGCCATGAGCACGGTGGACAGATGTTGATAGAACTCATGTGGAGAGAGCATATTACTGCCATTTACCATAATTTGTCATTTTCTTTCTTCACTCTTCCCTGGAAGCTATACAGTATTTCCCTGGCCTCCAGTGTTTCAAAATAATTGTTTTAGTAAGTTCCTGCACGCTTAACAGGTATTTTGGTAGAAGGACTAACTCTCTAACTCTTGGAGATCCCTACTCCACTGTCTTCCCCAGAAGCATAATAAGTGTATTCTTAGTGCATATTTTGTATGTTCATAAAAATTATCACATTTGTGTTGTGATTTATATCATACAAAGCACTGTAGATGCCATTTTTATCCTCATAGTAGATATTAGTGCTCATAATTCCATTTACTGATGAAGGAAACTGAGGCTTAGAGTGGTTAAATAACTTGATCAGAATCTCACACAAATTCACACAAATTTAACCACAAATTCTTTCTGGCTCCAAAACCTGTCCACTTCAGCACTGGACTATTCTGCTTCCCATAAAAAAAATTAATGGACCATTTATTATATGCTAAACATGATGCCCACACTATATTATCTCATCAAATATTCACAACAAGACTGAGGTAGGTAATATCACTATCCTTGTTTTATAAAGAAAGCTTAAATAATTTGTCTAAAATCATTCAGGTGCTTAGTGACAGAGGTGGGTTTTAAACCCATGTCTTTGTGATTCCTGAGCCTAAAATCTTACTTTTGTTAGTTCCTTCTAACAAACTAGCCTGAAGTTATATAACTAGTATGAAGCAGAATAGGAACAAAAATATATTTAACTCCATAATGTTTGAAGAGATGGACGAGCAGAAGGACATAAACTAGCATCAAATAGATTTGGGTTATAATTCTCATTTTTATACCTACCTGCTTTCTGACTTGGAGCATTTACTTCTTTTTTATGAGCTTCTGTTTTCTTCTGAAAATGGCCTAATAATTACTATGTTGCACAATAGTCATGGGGATTGGAGATTATGTACAGAATATGTGTAATACACTGTAGATGAATAATCAATGGTACCAATTTTTATTATATTTTACTTATCTTTCTTTCTGATAAATATTTCTGCTTGAGTTCATTATACGATTTTCAGGATAAAAAAAAGTCTGTACTACCCAGAGAATGCTTATGATTTACACTATGAAATATGACTTTAAAGCAAAATTAATTGGCCCATGGTATGGTGACCAAACTCCTAAACATATGTTATAAAAGACAATATAAGGTTATTGTTTAATGGGTGCAGAGTCTCCATTTGAAGTGATGAAAAAGACAGTACTGGAAAGTGCTGAAGATAGTACAACACTATATGTAAGTAATGCCACTGATGTACATTTAAAATGTCCAAAACGGCAACTTTTTGTTATATATGTTATGAAAATTTTAAAAAGATCATAACTCAAAGTCAAACCTGTTTAAATAGATTGACACTTTATATATAGAATTTTAGTTTGAATTTCCAGTTTTTCTTTCACAATTAGAGCCTCATGTAGCTTAACTTTGGTTGAATTAGGAAAAATCACACTCTCTGGGCAAATGCAGCTTTGAGGTACAAAACTCAGTAAGCACAAGAAACCTTTGGGAAGAAAAATACCCTTTCTCCTCTTGGCTGCTGAAGAACAGACTGGATTTTAAGCCTATTGCTAACATGTATGGGCACCTTTGTGCAGCATGCAAACAACCCAACTATTTATGGTGGCCTTGATCAAATAACCCTGAGGGTTATAAATTTTCATTTGTAGTTTTTAAACTGAACTCAGAGAAATTGAGTAATTGATGAGGTAAAATAATAAGAAAAATGACCATCAATAGGGGCTTTCCATCTCACTATCTTTCCAGGAAGTCTACCATCTTCAAAAATGGTTCTTTGGATTAGTTCAAGCTTGTACCTAAATCCCAAGATTAAATAGCCTACCCAGTGAGGACATATGAAAAAATCAAGACCTTTACATATTTCCTAGACTTCTTACTTCACATTTCGGTTTTAAATAAACAATTAGTTTTAGTAAAAATTTTGCTGCTTTACAACATTTTCACATAATTATCAAGTGTAAAACTTCTCAAAGAAGGGGAATGTCTCAGCAGGCTATATTTCTCTATATATTTTAGACCTCCAAAGTTCTTTTAACATTTCTAACATATATGTACACATGTTTTCTCTGGAAACCCAGGTTAATTTTATATTTACACTTTTCTAATAATCTGTTATTCTCATTTCATCAGTTTAGTTATTCAATAGAGCTATAAATAATTGTAGACCGTGTCTAAAATGTTATTTTATTGCCCAGAAGGAAAAGAGGTGCATGCATGTGATGGAAATGCAGTAGCCACCATTTGCCATAATAAAAAATTCAGCAGCTCTTTAACACATGACTCATATTAAGTAACTGATAGGTCTGGCACTTGTACTGAGGCACTTGACCCAGAGTTGAAAATGCAAGTTTCTGAAATCTTTTGTGTAGGAAAAAAGAAATATAGCTTATTCCTATCCATAGTAGATGATAATTATTGCTAAATTAATGAATAAACATATAGTATGTAGGTAACAAATTCATTTTATTAAGAATTTAATCATATATCCATTCCCCTAAAAACAAATAAACCTTAATTTATGGCATTCTTTACACATCAAACACCGTGCCATGTATTGTGGATACAGATACAAATGAACAATTCTTGCCCCCAAAGAGCTCACTCTCTAGTACAGAGTAAGGTATGTAAAAACCATGTAAAAACAACAATTTATACAATAGGGACATGCATATATATTTTGTATGCATAGAGGAAGAAGTAATTAATTATGTTTTGAATGGGGTTGTGCAGAGATTATGAGAGGAATTGCTATTTGACTTGTGACTGAAAAGGTGAGTCATGTGACAGGGAGAGAAAGAATGTCTAGCCATGGAAGTTTGGACAAGTCATTAAACATGTTTGGGTTAAAGCTACTATACAAGAATTCAAGAATATATGGTTTTCAGTCATGCTGTTGAAGCTAAGAATTTACTTTCAAATCTAGCCATAGATTTTTAAAATATTTTTTTATTGTGCAAGCACTTCTTAAGATTACAAATAGTTTGCTGTTGTAACAAACTTCTATTGCATTATCTATTACCAAAGGAAGCAAGTCAAACCATCAAAATTGGCATATGTAAATCCATGCCCAGTATCCCCAGCCTTACTCTTTGTAAGCTTTATTTTCCCACTTGCTGACAACTGCTCCCTTCTCTTGCCTAATATTTACACTCTTTTATCCTTGCCATTATTAAAATCTGCTTTCCTGAAAAGATCTTCCTTTTTCTAAATTGATCTCTTCACATTGAACATCAATGATGAGAATATAACTGATATTAATGTTTCTTTATGAAAACAAAACTTTTGGACATCTCTTGAGACGTTTATAATGACATAAAATAAATCAATGCTTTTATTAGTGTGGTGTTTAGAGCTAACGAGAGTATTTAATTTCACAAAGAACAGGTGCTTGATAGAGAATTTTATTTTATTCTTGACTTTTTTCTGACACTTATTACAGTTTTTGTAAAGGTCGAGACAGAATCCCTTTGAAGCATTGTTAAAATCCTTTCCCAGGGATGGTTCCTGTGAAGAAACATGAGGTTTTGTTTGCCTTTTAAAGAATCCCACTAGTTCTTTATGCCATTGTGATTCACTGTCTGAGTGTAAAGCTATTTCAAGACATTCTTTGTGGACTGCTGTTTCAGATCTCCTTTATCAAACTACAGTGGCCCATGGGGTTCTTTGCTCAATACTCTCACATCTTTCTATATTCTATGTGACAAATCCTGGCTAATATTTTTAAGCAAAATAGTATTATTAGATGTCCACATTGCAATATTTAGGCCTTGGGTCCAATTTGGGGATACGCATTTCATTTTTTTAATAAATGAATTAGAGATGTTGGAAAATCCACTTACAAAAACCTCCCACAAATCCCAACCAGATATACCCAGATAATTGAGACTTAAATCACAACAGAGATACAATATCAAATTCTCTCCTTTATGAGGAAGGCTCCCCTTATGTCAGTCAGGGTTGTAGAAGATGTAATTAAAATGTTCATAATTTTAAGGATGGAAAAATTCTTAGAGATAGCTAACCTGAACTCTTATTTTATAGAAAAAGCAAGGTTCAAAGAGGTTAAGAGATTCTTGTCTAAGGTCATTTCAGGTAAAGAGGGCAGCAGAACTGCCATGCCTTCTGACAGAAACTTCTGCCTTTTTCACTCCACCATGGGGCTTTTAATGATAATTACTCCACTTTATATCACTTTATATCACTGCAGTAGAGGTTTGAAAGATACAATATACCTGGTTGGGGAGAAAGCAACTTTGGAGTTTATCAGGTCCAAGTCAAAATTCAATTCTAGTTCTTAAATATTCTGAGGTTGTACAAGCTTCCTTTTCTTCAGTTGTACATTGAAGGAAACAACAATGGAATTGTATTTATTCAGAGTTAAGTGAGATAATATATAGAATGCTCTTAGCACAGAGTTCTACATATTTTAGGCAGTTTGAATAGATAAATATGTTAATATGCAAAATAATAATAGTATTTAATGTTACTAAGTGAGGTCCTGGGCATTAAGAATTAAGTCATAGACCATTATGGCAGTTTTAACTTTTCTTTTTTGGTGGCTTTCATGACTACAATTATATAATTATTTGCATAATAATTGTATAATCATTTGTGCAATAATTTGCTCAGTGCTTTCTATACCTATGGGCTGTGAACTTCATGAGACAGGATTTGTCTTTGTTTACTCTTGTTTACCTTTCCGCACCTCAAATAACTAGCACTGTGACCACCAAATGACAACACATATGCATGTCTTCAACCTCTGAAATGGCAGAGGATGGGTGGAGTAGGAGAGGATGACAGAAGGAAGGAAAACTTTGGAAATTTGTGCTTGGGCTCACAACTTCAAAACTGCATTCTACTCCCAAGACAAGTGGAGGAGAGGAATTTGAATCAGGTTAGTGTGGGACCTTCCCAAGCACTGGAAAAAGCAGGAATCAGTGCTTTGCTAGGCAACACAACTTCTCGGAGTGCAAAAGAGCTTTATGATATAAGTGTTCTGCTGGTTTACCTCTGCAAAATTGGTATTTTATGTTTGCGTATAAATGCTGGGGGGATTCCCAATACTGGAGGTGCATTGTAGGAAGAATGGGAGTTCATGAATACCCAAAATTGCATGCAAAAACTTGAGTGCAAGTGTTAGCAAGTAATTTTCAGTCAGGAATTCATATTGTTTTTATGTCTTTCTGAAGGTTTTGGGTTTTAATTCATCTTGTTTTCATAGATAGCACTAACTAATATATTCAATTTGATCACTTCTCTATTTCCGGCGTGTCAATACACAGGGCCTTAGAATGCACCTTACCTGTATATCCTATAATTTTCTTTGTTTGAGGAAGCTCTTTATCTTCACTGTAAGCTCCTTAATGGTTCAGAACACACTAAACATTCTTTAAAACTTCAACCTCAGCAATTAGTTCTGGACTCTGCCAAAACGAAGGTACTTAATGAATATTTCTTGAATAAATTAATACAAGCACCCCTTCTTAATAAAATTCCCTCATAATGGAATTTAAAGCGTGCAGTTTTGACTCCATAGGAGGAGTTTCACTTGGATATAGCCAAAAATACAACTGAAAATTCAGTTGACAAAGATGCAAATTCAAATGCATATATAGACTGAATGTGATGGAAGATTTTACTTCACAATATAAAATGTGTTATATTTCTCTGTCGCTACTCATCTATTGAATTTTTTTTCAGTAGAGAAACACTTAGTAATCCATCATCAACTCATGGTTTAGACAGTCCCCTCCCAAATTTATGTATTCATTGAAAACTAGTACTCCATAATGTCAAAGCTTTATTTATGCTTAGAATGTATCCACTTGCATTAAAAGTATCACTTGTTATTTCTGTCAGCATGAGTTCAGAAATTATCTATCACTTGACCTATTTTATATTAACCTACAATAAATCTTTCATCCTGTCTCATAACTGGCACTGCCTTTTCTCACCCCATTGAATATGTTCAGAGTGCACAAAATGTACTTTAAAAAGCCCTCTATCTTAGTTTGCCAAAGGGCTGCTGATGCAAAGTACTAGAAATGAGTTGGCTTTTATAATGGAAATTTTATTGGGGGTAAAAACTTATAGTTCTAAGGTCATGAAATGTCCAAATCAAGGCCCCATCAAAGATGCTTTCTCACCAAGTCAACTACTGGTGATCCTGACTCCTGCCAAGAGGCAAACCAAGATGGTGGCCAATCTCTACAGAGGTCTCTGCCTTCCCCTCTAGAATCTACTGTCTCCCAGAGCTCAGCTGTGGGCGACCAGGCATAGGTCTTGTCTCTTTTTGAGGCTTCTCTCTCAGCTATCTTCTGCAGTCACCTGTGAGCTATCAGGCATTTTGTTCTTCTCTTCAACCTTGTGCTGCTCCATGGGCTCATACTGTTATGGACTTCATGCTTCAGCTTTGGCTTCTAAGGATCCTTGAGTCCTATCTCTCCTAAGTCCAGGTCAAAATGGCAGCTTCCTTACTCTGTGTGTCTCTCTCTGTGCCTCCATTTATATAAAACTCCAGTAAGAGGTTGGAGACCCAACCTGAATCATACCTCACTGATGCAGTCTAGTCAAAATGCCTTCCCCCCAGCAATGGATAAATTCAATAAGTTAATCTTATTTCTTTTTGATATTCATAAAATAACTTCAAATCATCACACCTTCCAAAACAGATGAAGGAATAGAGTCAATTGTGTGTGAAGACATAATATTTATATAATGATTATTTTCCAAACATAAAGTGGATTATCTATTTAGAAAGAATAGGGCTTTGGAGCTTGATGGCCATATTTTAAAAATAAATTTTCAAATTTTTAGCTGTGCAATCTTGAGCGATTTACTTAATATCTCGGTTTTTCCACTTCTCAAATGAAAATATTAATATCTACCTTGAAATGGTCATAAGGAAATAACATGTAAAACCTTAGCATAAAGTCTCATCATGCCAGCAACTGCAGAGGCAGAAATAGTATAGTAGCATCGTTGTCATACCAGGATATTGCCTTCTCAATGGTGTGTCTACTTTTAATAAATGTCACTTAAGTCCAGATAAAATAGAATACTTATTGGTAATCAATCAGATAAGGCTGTATAGTCAATAGAAAAAAAATACAGTAAATGAAAATTAAAAAGTCTCATCTAATACAAAGAAGTAGGCAAGCAAAATAAAAATGGAGCAAAATTAAATAGGGACAAAAGTCCCTATTTAATACATCTAGTTGAATAGGAATTTCTGAAATGGAAAGCTTTTTTAATTGAGATATATTCATATACTATACAATCCAGCCCAAGTGTATATTCAATGGGTTTTATAATTACAGAGTTGTACATTCATCACCACAATCAATGCTGGAACATTTTCTTTACTTCAAAAAGAAACTCCCCACTCCTTAGCAGTGACCTTTTAATCCCCTATCCATCCCCTGCCATACATATCCACTAATCTAATTCTATCTCTATACATTTATTTATATTTATATTTTATATAATTTGAGTCAAACAATATGCAATATTTAATGCCCAGTTTTGGTCACTTATGAAAATGATCTCTCTCTTTTATTTATACAATTGATGAAAATATTAATATATTACTATTCACTATAGTCCATGGTTTGCTTTAGGTACATTTTAGTTCAGCTACCACCCTATTATTCACATCTTATAATATTAACATACACTTGCTCTGATTCTTTGAAGAACATTCTTATATTTGTACTATTAAATCCAGTCATCATTTATAATAGAGTACACTATCTTATACAACCCGTGTTTCATCCATTAGCTTTTCTTCTCATGACATACACAACTCCAAATTTTCCTTTCAACCACAATCATACCCCTATACTGGTGCTGCTAACTACGTTCACTCTAATATACTATAATTAACTCATAGATTCCAAACATTTACAACCAACCTTATTACCGATTCTGCACAGATGAAGCCACTGCTCCCCATTCTCTGTCCTCACGATATCTCATTATATCATCTAGCTATTAACTCCCTGACTTTGCTCATTATATTTAGTTCATATTAGTGATATCATACAATATTTGTCCTTTTGGGTCTGGCTTGTTTCATTCAATATAATGTCCTTCAGGTTCATCCATGTTGTCATGTGCATCACAACTTCATTTCTTCTTACAGCTGAATAATATTATATTGTATGCATATACCACATTGTGTTGATGGACATCTGGGCTGTTTCCATCTTCTAGCAATTGTGAATAATATACCTCTATGAACATTAGAATGCAAATGTCTGTTTGCATCCCTACTTCCAGCTCTTTTGTGTATATACCCAGGAGTGCGATTGCCAGATCATATGGAAGCTCTATATTTAATTTTCTGATAAACTGCCAAACAGTCTTCCGCAGTGGCTGCACCATTCTACACTGCCACCAAAAGTGAATAAGCTTTTGAAAAGGAAAACGTTTTAAGTTGACAATGTAATTTTTCAGTTTCAGGAAAGAAAAGTTGGTGTACATGAATATTCTGAAAGATTTTAAAGTTGCTGCATGCTTACTAAGTATAATTTATTTAATATGTCTTCATAAATATTCCAGAAAATGTTTTGATTGAATTGAAGAGTGTAGAGTAAAAGGAGAATCAAGAGTTACAGGCTCATTGACTGGGTTTGTAGGCAACCATCAGTTTCCCACTTTCTTCTTTCAGCCCTTTATTAAAGTGATAACAAATTATGAACTTGAAAAAACTAAAACTTAAGATTTGAAAAGCAAAAAAATTGAAGAAAGCAAAATATGTTTACACTGATACCTGATATATGTTGTATCTGAAATATCTAAGGCAGAGCCTTGAATTCCAAGATTTGGTGTCAGAGAATCTATCTTGCAGAGAAGGTCAGTGAATAAATGAATTCCTGCTTCATCCAAGATGGTTTAAAATGTTAGGCTCAAAGAGAATGAGTTAATTTAACAAAAATAAGATTGTAAGATAAAATTCATGATGATTTGGAATAGGGGTTTTGGTAGTTAGGAACTGTAGAAAATGACATTCTTAAAGCTAATCCAGTCTTGTGGATGCAAATTTATTGGAAGTAGGACCTTTTGAATAGGTTAATTCAGTTAAGATGTGGCCCAGGGTAGGTCTTAATCTTCTTACTGGAGTCCTTTTATAAATGATATCAATACAGAGAGAAAGTGAGAAAGCCACAGAAGCAAAAATCTGAAATCAACAAAACCCGAAAGAGAAGGGAGAGACCAGCAAATGCTGCCATATGTTTTGCCAGGTGATAGAGTAGTCCAGGGTAGCACTGGCACCCAGTTTTGGGTAAGTATCTCCTTGATGGTGCCTTGATTTGGACATTTTTCTCAGCCTGAAAACTATAAGTTTGTAAGCCAATAAATTCTAATGGTTAAAAGCCAACCCATTTTATGGTATCTGCTTTGAACAGCTTAACAAACTAAAAGAGGAGTCCACAAATGTTTTCTGTAAAAAGCTGAATAACAATTACCTTAAGCTTTGTCAACCCTATGGTCACTGTTACAGCTGCTCAAATCTGACATTGTGATGTGTAGGCAGCCACAGAAAATATCTTAAAAAATCGGTGTGCTATGGTTCAATAAAACTTTACTTACAAACATAATCATATAGCCAGATTTCATCAGGAGCCATAGTTTGCTGATCTCTGGTTTATAAAATGAGGAAAGGAAAGGAATTAACAAAAAAAAATATTTCAGATTACAAATTAGCATGCCTACTCAAACTGTGTTTTACCAAACAGTCTAAGAAATTGATTGTATAAAGTATGATAAAGGATAACATTAATGGGCAGTGCAAATAATGAGTTATTATATGTATAAGAAGGGAAATAGTTTTTCATGCTGTATTTCTTGAGCACATGATAAGAAAAAGGTGCTAATCTATGTGTTGGGCAATGGAAGAATGAAGGGTTTGGACTGGAAATGAACATACCTTGGTTTTAATCCTGTCATTTTGGGGGCATATTATCTTGGGTATGTTACTTAATCTTTCTGAGTCTTAAAATATGGATAAATTGTACCTCATAATATTGATATATATTCCAAGCAAGATAGCCTTGTACAAACCACTTAGTAGAATTCTTCAAATGCAGTAGGCACACTCAAAGGAATTTATATGAAATTATTTACTTGGGTAACTTAAACCTCAGTTTAGGAAGTTGAAACAAAAGTAATAATAGTACTTTATAAAATTGTGAGGATTAAATAAGATGATGTATAATGTATAATGCACAGTGATGGTTCCTAATAAGAGTTCAATGAATGTTTGCTGCTACTGAGATGATTAAATACATGAATGTACATGATACATACATTCTTAAATGAATTCAATGTGTACACTATAGAATGTGATAAATGTCATTATAAAGATACAGAAGTCATCTAATTGGAAGACCATACAAGGTTTGAGAGAAATGAGAAATGTTTGAGTAGGATGAATGGGATTTCAATGCAAGGAGCTAGAAGACATTAAAGATAAAACAAAGAAGGAAACAGACTTGGCCCAGTGGTTAGGGCGTCCGTCTACCACATGGGAGTCCGCGGTTCAAACCCCAGGCCTCCTTGACCCGTGTGGAGCTGGCCCATGCGCAATGCTGATGTGCGCAAGGAGAGCCCTGCCAGGCAGGGGTGTCCCCGCGTAGGGGAGCCCCACACGCAAGGAGTGCACGAAAGAAAGTGCAGCCTGCCCAGGAATGGAGCCGCCCACACTTCCCGTGCCGCTGAGGACAACAGAAGCAGACAAAGAAACAAGATGCAGCAAACAGACACAGAGAACAGACAACCGGGGTGGGGGTGGGGTGGGGAATTAAATAAATAAATAAATCTTAAAAAAAAAAAAAGATAAAACAAAGAATGAGAGCAAAGGAAGAGAAACTACCACATAAACTGTAATCCATGCTGTCTAGCAGTGCTCCAAAATGTATTCATCAAATGCAATGAATGTACCACACTAATGGAAGAAGTTGTTGATGTGGGAGGAGTGATGGGTGTGGGAAGTGGGGTATATGGAAACATCTTACATTTTTTAACGTAACATTTTGTGTGATCTATGTATGTTTAAAAAAAATGGACAGGGAGACCTCAGTTGACATTTGCCTTGAATGTCCAATTCATTATAATTCAAATTAAGGAGATGGGGAGGAGTTATTAAAACTATTTAAAAGGCAAGAAAATATTAATGCGGTTTATATTTGTTTTCAAGCAATTTGCATAGAAAATATAAAGGTACTTCTGATGCTTTAACCCAATATTCCTGACTACCCAAGGATCGAGACAAAACTAGACTCATGATATCAGTTACAAATTACATTTTGGGGGTCTCCTCCAGGATACAATGGGACATCACTATTTCCCATTCCTGCCCTGCTCCAACTTCCTGGGTTTCTGCCTGCTGCCATAGCAAAATATTCCAATATCCTTCAAATGTCTGCTGCAGAACACAACAAGAACCCTTGCATGGCCTGACTCTTCCTTCATCACAGTCTTTCCCCAAGGATGGGAGCTTGGCCCAGGACAATCTTGGTCATACACACTAGGTTGTACACTGCAGTGGCATATCTCATGACTTGATTCTCAGGGGGAATAACTTTTAACTATACTCATTATGATAAAATTATTTACAGTAATAATAAGGTATAACATGAAATGTATAGTACAATGGCCAGAAGAGAAAGCAATAATGAATACTGTTATTTTTGAAGTTTGTATATGTAAACATGCCCATAAATAATAAAGAAAAAAGACATGTTTTATAACCAAAAAAGAAAAAAGAAAAAGGCAGATATTTGATAGGCATGTGCAGTGAAAAGTAACTTAATGTGATATTGTTTATAGAATGTCTATACATTTCTTATCCAGACCTCATAACAACCCTGTGAGCTAGACACTAATATACACACTTTGTAGAAAAGCAATCAGGATCCAAAATATTTAATGACCTTCTCAAAGTCATACAAGTAATACAATATTTCAGAAATTAAACCCAGATCATTTCTTTTTCAAATTCAGTGTTATTCCCACTCTGACATACAAAATCTCTAAAAGCAAGTAGAGCTTAGTAGAGACTTAATCTTCCATATGCAAGTCATCTGCTACTCTTTAATGCAGCAGCATTCTGTCTCACATTTTATTCAGTAACCAAAAATACTTCTATACCTTGAGTTTCATTCTCTCATTCATTAAAAAAATTATTTTTAAGTGCCTACTCTGTACCAGGCAATATTCTAGGGGATGGTATAGAAAAATCAAGCAAAGTGATAATGATCTCTGCCACATAGTTAGGGGTGATTTGCTTGTTCATTTTACCATTTGAAACAAATTTCCAAGATTGAAGGAAGAAAGTTTTATGAAAACAATGTTAATATTACCCACAAAGAAAATTCCAACAGGTAAAAGTATTTTAAAATGCTGATGCCTCAAAGTTATTTAGAAGTAAAATGATATCTCGGTTTAGGTGATATATACATTATTTTTTCCTTTGTGCACTAAAAATCAAAACTATGTCTTAATGTGCATGGCAATAATATATTTATTTTATTTGAAATTTTAGAAAAATACAATTTAAAGAATAAAGCTTTATTTGTAGACTGTTGTCTTGAAATATTCAATGCTGAAAGAAAACAAGTACTCTCTTATTAAGGAAGCAATGGTGAAAAAGCCTGTTTGCCCTTTTCTCAGTAACAGCAACAACAACAAAAAAGAGATTCGTTTATAGTGAGACTAACCCGAATCTATATTTTAAAATTTATTATTTCTGCATTTTTATATTCACAGGTTCCAAACACTTCTTAAAATGTGGAACTTGTGCTTACCAGATTTAAGACCTAAAGATACAGTTTCCATGGAACAGCTGGATCTAATTAGAACCCAAACTTCTGATTCCACTTGATCTGATTTCCCCATCTGTACAGAGTCATTACAGCATAAATAGTGTAAGCTATAGCTTCCAGTTTAAACCAGAAAGGAACTGGCAATCACGGCTCCTGTTATTCAGGGGTCAATGAAATTTCTGTTTTAACATCACAGCATTTCCATATTGACTGATTCAGTAGTTTGGAACTTTCCACCAATAAGTGAACAAAGGGAGAATAAGCTGGTTTTCCTGCCATGCAGATCTTCATTTATTTTTCTACTGGGAGGCACATTAAAATGTCCGAAGTGATAGATTTAGGAGATATATAAAATACTCTCTATCAGCACCACCTCCTCTTTGTATACTTTCATGTTTAGGTATTTATGTTTTGTGTTTCATACATGAATGTAACACTCCCTCTTCCCTTTCTTTTTTTTTTAATGCATAAATTGGGTATTAACAGAATCAAAAGAATAAAAATTCCGTCGTTTTACAGATGTGAAGACTGAGGATCCAACTTGCCTTCATGTCACACATAGGAGACCCAAGAGAGGAGCCGCAGACTTCTGAGTGTCCAAGTAGCATTCATCTCAGTATTCAGACTGACAGGATTAGCAAAGCTTGCCAGGGAATACATAATGTTCCTCCACATTTATAGTCTGGCTTCTTCTTGTTACATAATACAAGTTCACATAGACTGTTTTACAAAGCAAAGAAGAAAGAGAAAATTAAAATCCCAAAATGATCACTGCTAAAATTTTGGATTTTATGTTTCCACATGTTTTGTGCATAGTTTGTATCCTTCCCATGTTAATATATTTTATTCTCTTCCCAGATTGTTCCAGTTTTCCTGAACAAGCTTTTTAATTTCAGGATTATATCTTATATGTGTCCCACAATTTAAAAGAGCATTTAATTGTATGATAGGTTGGTTCCAATTTGTTTATATAATAATACTATAATGATAATCCTAATATATATTGCTCTTTAGTATATCTCTGTTTGTGTTTTGAGGATAAATTCTTTGAATTGGAATTCTCAGGTCCCAAGATAGGCCTTTTTAGCCTTCTGATACATGTGGCTAAATTGTCCTTCTGAAAGTTAATACCAGTTTACAATCACACTCAGCATGTGAAAGCTTTGTTTTTGTACACATAAAACCAACACTGAATATTATTATTTCTTAATAATTCCATGTTCAGTAACAGATGGAATATTATTTTAATTTCAATTTCTTTTATTAAAAGTGAAATCAGACATCTTCCCCATGCTTCTTGGACATTTCTACATTTGTATAAATAACTACAGAGGGTGGTAAGATTAAGAAATTGTTGAGATGGTAAGGAATAATCAATTTCAGCTAAGAGGTATAGGCAGGGAAGGCATTTAGTTAGAGCCTGGGAGGAGTTATTGGAAAATCATTTTGAGGTATGTTGCTAAATGGAAAAAATGAATTGGAGACACAAAAAGTAAAAGTAATGGTAAAGACTAAATGTGATAGAGATATATAATGAAGAAGTCAGGGAAAGACAAGTAAAAGGTTCCGAATCCAGTCCTGAGAGTAATCATTGGGAACGGATGTGGTTTACTCCCTAGGAGGGGCTTATAGAAAAACAAGCTATAGGGACAAGGAAAAATTGAACAATTTCTTTGATTGAATTCATGGTGCTTTAGAGTTGGAAGGGACATCTGAAGGTGTTCTAACTCAACTGCTCAGTTTCCACATGAGGAATCTGAGCAGTTAAGTGCTTTGTCTTGGGTCTGATCTTGTTAGGAGAGGCAGAAATAAAATCCAGACCTCTTAATACCTAGTTTAATATTCTCCACACAGTTTTACAGGTCTAAAACATCTTTAAGCAAACAGACTGTGATGTTTTGTTTGTCCCTTGAATTAATCGTTTAACTTCTCTGAAACTCAGTTTCCTCATCTTAAAGTGGATGGGACCAAATAAGCACGCACATTCATTGCTTTTATCAAAAGTGTTGGATTTGCACCTGCTTTTAGCTCACATTCAAGCCGTGTATTTTCTGGGCCTTATTAATCTTTAGAAAAATGTGTTTCCCAGCATATACATACGTACAGTTTTAGCTGAAATACTTGCTCTTCCCCATGGTCAGGTAATTCAAAAACTGTTCTGATTTTGGTTTTAAATTGAATTTTCTGAACAAAATTGTTTCCTGGCCAAGATGATTTATAAGATACTTTAGCCCCAAAGCATTATTTTAAGAAAGTTATAAACAACTGTGAATACGGAGAGTATGAGCTGACTACTTCTTTTTCTGGTTCAGGAAACCTCATAAGATATATTAAATAGTATTTTTCATTGAAATTGAAGGGGTCCTCTATTGCTTTTCCCCATATATTTTTAAATCTTCTTTCCCCATCTATGCTTTATAATCCTTGAAGCAGCCATGACATAACAATTCAATTTTCATAGAAATATATCTGTGACACAACCACGTGCATATGGTATTTTTTAAAGATTTATTTATTTTATTTCTCTCCCTTCCCTCCCCCCCCACCCCAATTGTCTGTTCTCTGTGTCTATTTGCTGCGTGTTCTTCTTTGTCTGCTTCTGTTGTTGTCAGCGTCACAGGAATCTGTGTTTCTTCTTTTTGCGTCATCTTGTTGTGTCAGCTCTCGGTGAGTGCAGTGCCATTTCTGGGCAGGCTGAACTTTCTTTCACGCTGGGCGGTTCTCCTTACAGGGTGCACTGCTTGCGTGTGGGCTTCCCTATGCGGGGGACACCCCTGCGTGGCAGGGCACTCCTTGCACACATCAGCACTGCACATGGGCCAGCTACACACGGGTCAAGGAGGCCCGGGGTTTGCACCGCGGACCTCCCATGTGATAGACGGACGCCCTAACCACTAGGCAAGTCCGCTTCCCCTGCATATGGTATTAAGTATAGATGCTGTTTCAAGCCAAGTTGCCAGACATTTGTGCATATGAAACACCATGCACGTAGTTCTGTGTATGATGGTAACAAGGGTGAGATCCTATGTTCAATTCCTGTTCTTTGGTTCTGTTTCACTCTTGACTGCAAAGAGTGACATTAGTTATAAAGGTGAATGAAGGATAAAATTTAGAGGACTCAGTATAAATCTGTCACTACCCTGGGGAAACCAATAAATGAACTAAAGCTCACACATGAATCGTTAAATGGTGATTGAAGCTTGGTGATGGGGAGGGGGAAGAAAAGGAAAATAGCAGCTAGGTGGTTCATCTATTAGCACAGAATCAACGCACTTATGTATGGCCTCATGTGTTTGGTTTTTGTTAGCAAATGACTATTTCTTCACCAATTAGGATGTGAATAAGAATGGTTAGAAGGGGGTAGGACTCTCCTTCCTCACCAAGGATGAAGCCAACGCTAATTCTGTGGATTCATTAGAATTCTGACCGATAGAATTTCTGACAGTTGTTTATAAAGCTAGGTTAATGGGCCCTTAGATTGGAAAAGAATGTTTACTGTATGCAAGCATTCAGAAAACTTCCCAAATATATAAGGGGACCTTCATATATAAGGGTTTCCAACACTGAAAAGAGTAGGAAAAGAAAGTTTCCTGCAGGTTAGGCTTGGAACTGGATTTACGTGATGCAGCAAGTTGACATAATGAGCTAATGCAATGAGCAAAACACAATAAGCAGACAAAATGAGCAGATACAATGAGCAGGGAGCAGTTGTGGTTCAAGCAGTTAGGCAAACCCGTCCCAGGTTTGGTTCCCAGTGCCTAAAGAAGATGAGCAGCTACAACAAGCAGACAACAAGCAGACACAGTGAGTAGACCCAGCTAGCAAACACAGCAAGCAGACAACTAGCAGACAATGAGCAGAAAATGAGTAGACAGACAAGAAAGCCAACTGGGTTAGGAGGAGAATGAATGGGCAGCAATATGAATGAAGCTTGAAAACATCATGATGAGTGAAATAAGCCAAACATAAAAGGGCAAATGTTGTATGAGCTCACTGATTAGATAAAATTAGAATAATCAAATTCATAAAGTCAGAACTTACAATATAGATTATAAGGGGATGGAGTGGGGATAGAGAATGGGAAGTTAAGACTTAAAATACACAGGGTACATATTTGCAATTATGGAAATGTTTTGGTAATGGATGGTGGAATGATGGTAACACAACATTGTGAATGTAATTAATATATTACTGGGTGTGATTAAAAGGGAAAATGTTAGATTGTACATTTGGTAATAGAATAAAATTTTTTAAAAATTATGGAACTAATTATACAGTGAACTTAAAGTTAAACCAAGGACTATATTAATAGTACAATTATAAAAAGGTGCTAATATCAATTTTAACAAATGTTCATCACAAATGTAAGGTGTTACTAATAGGGTGGTATTTGGGAATATTGTATTTTATGTATGGAATGTAAACCCACAACTTCTCCAATAAAGAAAGAAAAGTGTGAATGGGGTTGATTTAAAAGAGTCCTGAAAATATTTGGTCCCATATATAAAATTCTGTTGGTTTGGTTTTTATTGAATGAAGAAACTATTCCACTGGCATCTGTTTGAATAAAGGCTATATAACATGGTCAAAGCCAACATAGTCTAAACATTTTTTTCCCTTAAATTTAAATACTGTAACTAAAGTTAACTGGTTCCTTAATGTAATCACCCATACTCTGCAATGGTAATAATAATAATTAATAGAAGTTAAAAGCTTTAATTCAATAATCTAGAATATGTTTTATTTTGGTCTCATTCACAAACCTTTCAATATTTCTGTTGGAAAATCCCTAAAGAACCCTCTCAATAAACCAGCAGCGGAACAGATCGGTTTTCTCTCTGAGATTTAGATGTTACCTCTGATCAAGGGTAAGCAGACTCAGTTACGGCTTACCGTGAAACAATGTATATATTACTAAACATGAAGAGAGAAGCCGTTTTTCAAATATAAAGCGCTAACTGGTTATGAATCTACTTTCATACTATAGGAATAGAATGCCTTGCTCTTTGATATGTATTCTAATTTAGAAGAGCTAGGATGAACCAATGGGCTATAAGGTCTGACCTAAGATCAATCTTTCTCTTAATTGGCATATTATATAGTTCTCAGGATAAAAGAACCACTTAATTTCTGGATAGTTCTGGCATATTTTCCTAAGTAATTAGGGTTCAGGTCAAATGCATCACAGGGCTTGTTGTAAATTCCTAGGATAAGCTCCTTTTCCTAGACTATTATGCCAGGCTACCTAGCAATTCAGATCCTCAATCCATTGGCAAGCCATAGAAAAGTAAATAAAGTGACAAGAAAATGAAGTGCCACTTAAATGAATGTTTAACTTGATCATAATTTACATCATTCCTATGTATATATGTATATGTACAAATACATGCACTTGCGCGCGCGCACACACACACACACACATTTGAAATGGCAAATGATCTGTCATAGTCCGGAAAGACCAAAATATTGTAA
Source organism: Dasypus novemcinctus (assembly GCF_030445035.2). Lineage (NCBI taxonomy): Eukaryota > Metazoa > Chordata > Mammalia > Cingulata > Dasypodidae > Dasypus > Dasypus novemcinctus. The sequence continues at coordinate 57,708,428 of NC_080681.1, forward strand.
TGGTAAACTTTCACACTCTTTGGTAAATTCCTAATAGTATTTTCACTTCTGTAAGGTAAGGAGAGCAATACAGGAAAAAGATAAAATTCCGTGAAGTAATTTTTCTTTCTTAAGAATGTTATAATCCAAAAATACCTGCACAGTGTTCATGACCTCTGCAGTGCATGCTGGCCAACCATGATTAAATATGAAACTTTCCAATCATTACTCAACTTCTCCACAGCCCAATATATGTCACCTGATTAACCCTAATTGAAATTTAATACCTATATTTTTCTATTCTACCTAATCTGTCAAAGAACTACAGAGAATTTGGAGATTAATGTTGGCCTCTTACTTCTGAGATATTTTTCAAACGTCAGAAACTTTAGGCTTTGTCATTTCCTCTGAAAGAAATTAAATTTTACCATGTACTTCAAAACTGGTTCTATTGAATATTTAAAAAACAGAAGACCTCAAATGATGATTTATTTAACTCATTCATTTTGTTACTTCTTTATAAAAATAATCCCTGAGGCTACTATTGCTTGCATCTGTGAAAATGAGAAAAATCCACCTAACTCAGGAGCATGTTATATTCCTAAGGATAAATAAAATTAATATACAATAAATAGCACTATTGTTAAATGCTCATATTTCCTTTTCCAGACAAGGATTAAACTTTTGAAGAGACATTATCATTATTCAGTATTTTGAGCTGTTCTGCTCAAAATATATTGTCAAATTTTATTTACCTAACATTCAACAAATTTGTATTCCTTGCCTACTATTTCCAAAGCATTCTGAAAGTGTTTTTATTTTTCAGAAGTCAGAAAAAATGTGGTTCCTTTAAAAATAACTTCACATCAGAACATAATCTAAGATTTCTGATAGAGTTGAAAACAGAAAAACTGACAGGCACGATGCAGACCTGACTTATTACATGGGCTGGTTTCTAATTTGAGTACATAAGAGAATGTCTTATTATAAATTGTCAATGTAGCAACTTTGCATAAGTTGCAGAATTGTATAAATGTGTAAATATTATGAGGACAGCCAATAGAAGAATGATTAAGATAAATAGTAAGGGAAAAATATTCTTTTCCAGATGATTGCAGAATCCTTCATTTACAATATATGAATAGATATTAGTTTGGGGAACTTATTGAAATAAGCCCTGGGGTAAGGATCTTTCTAGTATTGAAGTTCCACAAGAGACTTCCAGATTGAGTGAAGACCTTTCATTATTAATAGCATTGATAGTTAACTTTTACAGATGTTGTGGCAGACTTGATGTTAAGCACTTTGACACCTATCCTACATAATCCTGATCACAATAGACACTATTTCCATTTTAGAGATGTAGAAACTGGATATAATTTAAGTACCTTTCCCAAGGTGTCACCCCTATAATATTTATTCAACATTTATTCGTTGAGTACATATGATATCCCTAGCATTGTCTTAGAGACTTTTTTTTATTTTGTATTTATTTTTCTCCCTTCCCCTCTCCCACCCCAGTTGTCTGCTCTCTGTATCCATTCACTGTGTGTTCTTTTTGTGTCCCCTTCTATTCTTGTCAGCGGCATGGAAATCTGTGTCTCTTTTTGTTGCATCATCTTGCTGCATCAGCTCTGTGTGTGTGGCACCACTCCTGGGCAGGCTGGGCTTTCTTACGCGCTAGGCAGCTATCTTTATGCACTCCTTGCACGTGGGGCTCCCCTATGCGGGGGAAACCCCTGCGTCGCACAACACTCCTTGCACTCATCAGTACTGCGTGTGGGCCAGCTCCACACGGGTCAAGGAGGTCCTGGTTTTGAACTGTGGATCTCCCTTGTGGTAGGCAGATGCTCCATCCATTGAGCCAAGTCTGCTTCCCTGTCCTAGAGTCTTGGAATATATGAATAAATAAAACAGACCCAGGCCTCTAGGAGCTTCCACTTTAGCAGGAGAAGACAGACAATAAACAATCAGTAAACAATCAGGTAATTTTTGTAAATTTATTTTTATATTGAAGTATATCATTCATACATGAACACACATAAACAATAAGTGTATAGTAAAGATTGCGAACTTACAAAATAAACATACATAACATCACACAGGGGCCCTATACATCACCTCTCCACCAACTCTTTGCATTGGTGTGAAACATATGTTACAAACTATGCTAGAACATTGTCAGAATATTACTACCAACTATTTTCCTTATCTTACATTTGGTGTATTCTCCCCAACCCATACTATTTTTTTTAATGTATTTTGTTACAGATATTGTGAACTTGCAAAACAATCATACAGATGTGTAGACTTCCCATACAACTCCACACCCTGGTGGAACATTTGTTACACATTATGAAATAATATCATCAGACTATTACCACCAATCATGGTCCATAGCATACATTTGGCACACTTTTTCCATATACCTCTATTATCAACACAGTATAGCTTGACATTAATGCAAGAATATTATAGTATTTCTGTTAACCACAGTCAATAGGTCACACTAACTGTAGTTTTCCCACATTTCTCCATATTCCCATCGCCCTGCTCTAGCTAATAGAAGGACTCTCTTGCATTTGTACCCTTAACCACAATTCTCAACCACCTCTGGGCTCACTGTGTTATTCAGTCCCTAGATTATTCTTTAGCTTTCCTTCTATTAACATTTACTTCCCCAGACTACCTTTTTCAGTCACAATAGCTTATATAAACCAGTTGTTACTTACTATAATGTGTTACTGTCAACTCTATCCATCTCCATACTTTCACAGTCAAGTTAATTAAAACTTCTATGTACATTAAGCATCCATACTTCTTCTCAACCCTCTTCTTATCTCCTTATAACCTATACTCTAGGTTTTAATTCTATGTGTTTATTATTTGTATTTAGTTCATATTAATGAGACCATGCATTATTTGTCCTTTTTTGTCTGGCTTACTTTACTTAGTATAATGTCTTCAAGATTCATCCATGTTATCACATATGTCCCAATTTCATTTCTCCTTATTGCTGCATAGTATTCCATCGTACATATATACCACATTTTATTTATCCATTCATTGGTGGATGTATACTTGGGTTGTTTCCATCTTTTGGCAATTGTGAACAACGCCACTATGAACATTGGTGTGCAGATATCTGTTCGTGTCATAGTTTTTAGTTCTTCTGGATATATTCCTAGTAGAGGAATTACTGGATCATAAGGCAGTTCTATATTTAGCTTCCTGAGGAACCACCCAACTGTCTTCCACAGAGACTGCACCATTTTACACTCCCACCAACAGTGAAGGAGTGTTCCTACTTCTCCACATCCTCTCCAGCACTTATTGTTGTCTGTTTTTTTAAATAATGGCTAGTCTCTGTGGTGTTAGATGATATCTCATTGTTGTTTTAATTTGCATTTCCCTAATAGCTAGTGATATGGAACATTTTTTCATGTGCTTTTTGGCCATTTGTATTTCCTCTTTGGAGAAATATCTGTTTAAATATTTTGCCCATCTTTTGATTGGATTGCTTGCTCTTTTATTGTTGAGTTGTATGATTTCTTTATACAGAATTGAAATTAAACCCTTACTGGATAAGTGGTTTCCAAATATTTTCTCCCATCAACTGGGCTGCCTTTTCACCTTCTTGATGAAGTCCTTTGAATCACAGAAATATTTAAGTTTGAGGAGGTCCCATTTATCCATGTTTTCTTTTATTGCTCATACTTTTGGTATAAGATTTAAGAATCTACCACCTACCACCAGGTCTTGAAGATGTTTCCCTATATTTTCTTCTAGGAGCTTTATTGTACTTCCTTTTATATTTAGGTCTGATCCATTTTGAGTTAATTTTTGTATAAAGTATGAAGTAGGGGGTCTTCTTTCTTTCTCTTGGCTATGGATGTCCAGTTCTCCCAACACCATTTAACAATCAGGTATTTTAAAAACGTAAATTATGCAGTAGAAAGTGATAAGCACTATACAAAAAAGAAAAAGTAGAAGGTTAAGAGAAATTAGGGGGTAGAAATGTGTTTTTAATTGAGCGCTCCTTGAGAAAATGCATCTGAGCAGTCTTGAAGAAAATGAGGTTGGCCAGGTAGTGCTCTAGAAAAGAACATTCTAGCCAGAAGGAAATACCATGGCCCTTGATTGAGAATTTTGTGGCTACAGAGGAATGAAAATCAGCAAATAAACCAAAAAGTAGCCAGACAGTCACAGAGGCCAAGATCATGGTCTCTGGGGACCATCACAGTGATTTTGACTTTTACTCCCAGTGGAAAAGGGAGTTTCATGGAGCAGTTATGATCCCGGCTATTGCCAGTCTTATGGAAGAAGCTCTAAACTGGGTGAGAAAAGAATGGTCCATTAGTTTATGCTCCATTCCCTGTGGCAGTTTAATTCTCTGCCCCCCACTCCCATCCCCCTGTAGAAATGTAAATCTTTTTTTTTGTAAGTAGTAAATCTGCCATCAAATGTTAATTCATTTGCACTTGATTCAGTCTTTGCAAAATCCAAGAAGAAAATTGGTTAATGACTTCTATTAACTGTTTATGATTCCTAGTCATATCAAATATCAGTTCTAGAGGCTTTCTATTCACCATCAAATAGGGTTGGATTGGTCCTGAGGTCCTATTGGATTTAAGGAAATTAGAATATTTCTGAGCCAGAATTTGAGGAAGCTGAGAGTTTACAAATTGCTTCAACCACCCAATTCACATACATTTGTGTTTGGGTCATGACTAGAGTAGTAATAGAAGAATAACAGTATTCTCCTCTCTCCTTCTTAAAGGCTGATCCTGTCCTCTATATATCCTGCTTTCTAAAAATGGGGCTTCAGATCTTATAGAAGTAGTTTATCAGGCTAATGTATGGCTGGCTTTCTTTCAGACAAGTCTAGTATAGTATGATTGAAAAGTCAAGGAAATATTTTACCCAGTGCAAAATTGTTGCGTGACTTTACAATGTATTCCCAAATTTAACTACCAATATTCCCAACGGTCTTTTTTCTTTCTTGGCCTAAGATATCCTCATCAATATCACCACCATCACTCAAAAGGCGTGTTGCCTAAAACATATTGTCTCTCCTGCCCGAATAGATTGCATTATTATACTTCAGCAGCTGTATTCCGCGGACTTCTTGACAAATGACAAAATATCACAGCAAGATTTGGGGAAACTTCAGGTCAGGTCAGGGAGGGCAAGGGCAATTGTTTGGGAATAAAGGTGATTTAGCATCACCTTATGTTTCACATCACACTAAAGAATAGACTGCCTATTTCATCAGGCTGACCTCATTGCCCAAAATAGAATAGCAATTCTCTCCATTCGAATAGATTGGTAATTCCAAATTCACCAGTTTTCTCTTTTCTCTGGTCTCTTTTATTCTCCATTATTTTGAACTTTTCTTCTCTCCTGAATCTAGTTAGCTTTTGTAAAACTCCCAGTGATACTCACAGGCTCAATGCTAGACAAAAGAGTGACTATCTTCCTGAGACTCTTGTTGTTATGGGCTCACAGAAAAAATCTATCAAATGAGATGAAGGAGAAACACATTCAACTTCTACATAACATACATGTATAGATTGCCTACTGTAAGCTGTAATAAACACTTACAGATTTCCCACTCTATCCTATATAGTGAAAGCAAAAACAGATCTCTTTCTTATTCTTTTTTCCTCTCCCTGTTTTTTTCTCCCTCCTCTCTTTCTCCCATTCTCCCTTTTGTTCTCCCTTCCTTCCTCTCTTCATCTCTTTTTTTTTAATATATCTGTGGCAGCTTGACATTACTTTATGAATCCCAAAAAGAGAATGATTATGTTTTGAACTAGTTTATTCCTGTGGGTGGGATACCCTTTGATTGCATTAAATTCTTTTGAGAGTCCTTTGGTTAGATTATTTGATAAGATTGATTTAGGGCTTTTGTTTGGACTCCATCAGTGAAGCATGACTTGGGCTGAGTCTCCACCCCCTGGCTGGGTCTGATAGAAACCCAGAGATACAGAGAGAGACAGACACAAGAAAGGGAGCTGCCATGTTTGATTCTGCCATATGAGAGAGGCCTGCAAGAAAACCAAAGCCCCAGAGAGGGTCAAAGAGCTGAGGTCCAGGAAGAGAAAAGCCCTATGCCAGGTCGCTCACAGCCACGCTCCCAGAGATGATAAATTCTGCAGGGGAAGCCAGAGAACCTCCACAGAGATCAATGGCCATCGTGCTTCAACACATGGCAACATGGCAACAAGAAAGCCTCTCTCTGGTTGCCTCCATTCAGATATTTCATGACCTTGGAACTATAAACTTTTACCCCAAATAAATCCCCATTATAAAAGCCAACAGATTTCTGGTACTTTGCATTAGCAGCCCTTTGGCAAACTAAAACAATATATTTTCCTACAGTCACTGACCTACACTTAACCTGCCCCTCCTTTTATTTATTTTTTTAACATGACCAGCTTTGTAATTTATCTGTATTTAGTGGTTTAATAATTTCCCCTTTGGTTCAGACGTATTTTTTTCTCCCAGTCATGTTGTCACTCATTTTAGTAGCACCTGCACCAAGAACAGTTGGGTTTACCAGTGGTGAGAGGCACTTCCTCAACCAATTTCTGAATGAAGCTGCACTGCTCTTCTGACCTGCAGGCATGCTGGCTATTCTGATCCTGTCTTTCTTTTGCATGGAGGCCAAAAACTCTGCCAAATTATGAGATGATGACAAATGAGAATTTGGACAAAGCTATGAGGTAAATGCATTAACCCACTATACTTCCTGAGGTCCCCAGTGTCTGGACCTTCCTAAGATAGGAGTTCAGGAACATAAATTAATGACTCTTGTAGAGAAATCCAAATGAGAGAATCTGATACTTCCTATCCAGATGGGATGTAATACTTGTCACTTTTCATGTAACTCCAGAACACCTGAACTATTCTTATCTCCATATCTCTACTCAGGCAGAGGCCTTGTGCTGCTGAAATGGAAGCTTTCAGCATTGAAGTATGCTGTCAGGTTGGTTTTGGGTGCCATATACCGCAGCTGCCTGCCTTAAACATAACAGGCTGTGGTTACTGATGTCATCCTACTCTGCTCATGGTACTTCTACCCCAAGTTCAAAACTGAGAAGGGTATAAGGGAATATTTCCCCCATATTTATCCTGACAGTGCAGAGATTTAAGAAGTATGATAAATATGCCTCTCTCAAGGCTTCTGTGTTCACATCGACCTCATTTGGCTGCAATTTAAAGCTCCCATGACAGGAATACCAATTTAAAGAATGCTCAGAAAGCTGCTATTGTTTCACTCATCATGTTTTCCCATGACTTTTGTTGGTGTGTGTGTTTCTCTAAGCAAAATGTTTTTTCTACACTGATAGGTCTGCTTTATAGGAGCTTCATTCTTTTTTAATGTAGTTCATAGAGCTGTAGCTTCTCAACCTTCCATGGGTATTCAACAACTTTCTCATTTTTCATGAGATACATATGTACATCAGCTATAACACACTGTCAGTGAACAGTGGTTTTCAATCAAATAAGCTGTCAGTAAAGCTGATTCACTAACAAGAAAGCTGTCAAGCTGTGACAGCTGCTGTCTTTGCTACCCAAACAATCTGTTCTGTGCTAATGGTGACTTGTGCACTCCCATTTATTATACGGCCATAATGAGCAGTGTCCTCAGAAATGCAATCTGAGTTAGTGGATTTTCATACTTTGTTGTGTGGGTTCTGAAAAATCTACACCAGCAGAATTAACAGCTGGTTTTCTAAAAAAGATTTTGAAAGAGTTTCTTTATTTCAGAAGTTTTGGTTAATAGTCCAGTGGTTAGGTGCCATCTCTCCATCCATCCTCTAAGCATCTATTAAATACAAACTATGTTCCCTGCACCCTTAGGTATTGGAAAGACAAACAGAAATAAGAATCACATCTGTTTTCCCCCATTCGTGTCAATCTAGTAATAGAACAGATATGCAGTCTTATAAAGTTAGAGTGGTTAGCTTTCAAATTTTTATAAATAATAAATAACTTAGTTTTCCAACCTGAGGTGAAATATTTAAACTCTTCTGTCATCAGCTATTTAAACGATTTCCTCTAATCCGATACCAAGTTGTTGATGAATAGCTTTACATTTCTAATAAAAACTGTTTTATCCTTGGATGTGCTTTAGATTGGCAGGAATATTAGATTCCAAAGACTTAAAATTTACCAGCTGATTAGTGTGCTCTATCATTTATATTAAGAGAGGAAATTCCAGCTATTAAAAAAAGTCAGAATATTTAGTCCATGTTTTTTTCCTTGGCTTGAATCACTAGGGGTGACAAAAGAACGGTCTGAAGGAGGATCATTCACTTTGACATTCTGGAACATTTCCTTTGTTAAAGTATCCCTTGAAGCCAAGAGTGTTGTTTCAGTTTCAAGGGAGCTCCATGCTCCCGGCAGAGTAGAGAGGCCTATATGCCCTGAGTCTCTACAGAGCCAAGTTTGACATTTCAGCTCTCTCTACCACCAAGGTTTCCCTTCACACTGTGGCAGCAGTGTGGCCACAAATAACTAAGGGAGAATTGTAAGTTGAATTGCATTTAACATATAATTTGTTTCTGCGCAGGGTAAACCATACCAGAAACTGTTGGCTGGACAGGAGCTCGTTCAGGCTGCAAACATTTCTTGCCCTTGGAGAACAATAACAGAGGCCACATATTAGACCTGTGATTATAGTAACAGAAATATGACTTGTGAGGGCAGGCAACACATAAGACTGGAATTGCCCATTCCAGAGAAGAAGAAATGCAGTCTGTCTCAATCCATGGATGTTGCTTGCAAAAAGAGTAGCAATCCTCTGTAGGACTGAAAAGAGGATATGTGTGCTGAGATGAGTGGCCTGATTTTTCTCCTTATATAGTCCAGATTGGTTTTGTGTTCTCCTTTTGCCTTCCTCCAACCCTCTACTAATTTATCACAGAGACACTCTAAATGCAGTGTACATCTCCATTGATGCTGCCTCTGGTACACAGGTGCATTAATGACACATGCTCTTTGGGCCCACACCATATTACTTGGCAGATCACAAATGCCTGGAGCCCAAACACAAGTGAGTAATGGTTGGTGAATCTGATTTCCCCCTTCACCAGCAGTGCAATGTTTGTTATGAGAAAATATTTTTATATACTAGTGTTCAAGGGCATGTTGCACCCTCTAACTACCTGCACATGCAAATACATACATACACACACATAGACACATATTACACCCCAACACACATTCTTCCCAACACACACATATTACAACAACAACACATTCTTCTATCACACCACCCAACTGACTATATACACTAACCCGCAAACCTCCTGAAATGCAGAGACTGAGAAAATATTGACAAAATGCCTTCAGCAAGGGCAGTAACAAAAGAAATCAGAGCAGCAAACCTTTGTGATGAAAAGGGGCTTTGTTGAGCCAGTTCTTTGTAACTGCACTGGACAATTGTGAAAATGCTCAGTAATTGCAACTCTTTTTTTCTGCTGATGAAAATCATAAAGCATAGCTTCACCTAGCTGACAAAGCCTCTGAGTGGGCTTGGGGAACTTGCTCTGTGTCCTGTTTTTTCTGCCTGCACATCTGTTCAATATCAAATATGCAGAAATCTTCCACGCAAAGATAGCCTATACTTCCTGTTAGTCATACCGTACTCTGAGCAGCAACTCACGTGGCAGAGATAATGACCATACATCCCCTTTGGCCCAGCAGTTCCTGCCCTCAAGTGGCTTTAGGTCCAACATATGAGTGTGAATTTGGAGTACAGGTTGATTCTCCTATCATTTTTTCTCCCTCTTGTGGCAGGTTAAGTACATATAAGTTTATAGCTGTTAAAAGCTTTAAAACCTTTTCTACCTCAGTGTTTAGATAATGTGATATTATTGGGTGAAAGATTTGGAATATGGGGAACAAGACTTTAACAGGATCCGGAAAATACTAGTGCTAAGTACTACTGTAGACACATGTGGACACTTTATGGGAGATATCACAGCATATTACTAATGGTCCTCTATGATAATGTGAAGAGTCATTGTAGCAGTTTGATATTATTGATGAATTCCAAAAATAAATATTGGATTATGTTTGTAAACTGGTCTTTTTGTCTGGGCATATTAGAGTGTATTGGGTTCAGATGTTTTACTTTTACTTGATTAAATAATGATTAAAGCTTTGAATGAGCCATGTCAGTAGGACATTGCTTCCCCATTGTTTTGAAGGGTGGGGACTTACTGAGAAACTGCACCAGAGAGAAGGGAGGTTGGAGTCTTGAGCTGAAGCCAGGGAAGTAAGAACACAGAGGAGCTTGGTCTTGAGGAAAGACAGAAGGTCTCTGGAAGAAAAACAAGCCATTCACCTAATAGTCTACAGATGGCCTTGTGAAGATACCAAAGCAGCTGAGCCTGGAGAGAGGCAAGCCCCAGGAAGAGAGGAACCCAGGAAGCCTAAACTCTGGCAGACATCGGCAGCCATCTTCCTCCAACACGTGGCAATAAACTTTGATGAGGGAGGTAACTTGTGCTTTATGGCCAGGTAACAGTAAGCTTTTACCCCAAATAAAATCTTTTTAAAATCCAACAGATTTCTGGTATTTTGCTTCAGCACCCCTTTGGCTGACTAATAATACAGTCATTAAAGGGAGAAGTTCACCTTTGCTTTAATGTGATTGAGAGTGTGAACTCAGGTGTCTTACCCCTCTTGGCCTCAATGCAAATAATCATAGTATGTATAGAATTGTTGTGAAGATTAAATGAGTTAGGACATGAAAGTACTTAGAAAATTTCCTATTGTCTACCTTGACTTCCATTCAGATGGGATGGAACTGGCTAAAATTAAATTTTATATATTTATATGTGCTGGGTACTTTTAATACTGAGGATTTGAAGAGGAATGACTCATTCCTATCACTGTGTAGCTCATATTCTACATGGTATATCAAATACTGAACAGAAATTCTTACTTTTCAGCTCCTTTCTTGAGTGACACTTGCTAAGGATGTTGTTTTCATACACTCTCATCCTTAGAACAGGGTGTTGTTCCCATTTTATCATTGAGTAAACAGGATCATGGAGCCTTAAAGAACTTTCTCCCAGTCTCCTATAGAATTTAAATCCATTCCAACACTATAGTATGCTGCCATGCTAATAGGCTGCATTGTGATCCACATAATGAGACCATTCTAGAGTGGGAGATGATGTCTTGTGAAGGATTTAGCAGTGCTTCATAGAAGAGATGGTGTCTTACATTCTCTCATGATGAAATTAATTGAACCATGGGCAGAGATGAACATGCCTAAAGTTCTTGTGCAGTGATCCATGTTTATCAGAATAGTGAAACTTTCTGAGTGAGTCTGGATTTGAATTCAACTTCTTGTCTAAGGGAACTTAGGAAGATTACTTAATCTCTCTAAGTTAAACTTTCTCACCTGCAAATGAAAATGAAATAGCACCAAAAGCATGAGTTTTTAAATAAAATAATGCATTTAAGGAAGTTATTACTGCTTTTGACACCCCGGATGAGCTTAATATGAGTTAGTTATCACTATTAATATTTGGCTAGATACAATCTGATTTATTGGACTCACCTCACTCAGCTAAGATGGAGTTGAAGAAGGGCAACCACCACACCATCGAGCCTAGAGTGCCTACAACTGAAAGCAGGAGGATTGCATCCAGTAACCATGTGGAATCTGAGCCTCCTCTTGACATAGAGGTGCAACGGACACAACCAATCCAAGGACCTCAGAGAAAAGGTGGCATTGGAGTGGGAAAAGTGGACATGGTGGCTGATGGGTATGGGGAATGGCAGGAAGAGATGAGATGTGGAGGCGCCTTTGGGACTTGGAGTTGCCCTGGATGGTGCTTCAGGGGCAATCACTGGACATTGTTAATCCTCCCAGGGCTCACTGGATGGAATGGGGGAGAGTGTGGGCCATGATGTGGACCAATGACCATGAGGTGCAGAGATACCCAGAGATGTACTTACCAAATGCAATGGATGTGTCATGATGACGGGAGTGAGTGTTGCTGGGGGGGAGGGGTGCGGTGGGGGTGGTGGGGTCGAATGGGACCTCATATTTTTTTTTAATGTAATATTTTTACAAAATCAATAAAAAAAAATATTTGGCTAGAGTCTTGAGTGAGGAGAGATAAGTTTCCCTAAACAACTACCCTAAAATGGGCTCTAGGACCTCTGTAAGTCTCTGCCAACTATAATATTCTGATGATTCCTCTTCACCCTCCTCCTCTTCCTCCTTCTCTTATCATTTACTCCTTTCATTTTTCTTCTCTTCCTTCTTCTTTTAGAAAAGATATACATAGTAAATATTGATTAACCATGGAGACATCAGTTTGATTGCTCACCTCTTCTTCTTTCATTATGATTATAATAACAGCATGTAAAAGGTTTTATATGGATTTCTATATAATTTTTAGAAGTAGTGAACATTTGAATGTTCCTTTGCTTTAGACAGAAATAGGATTGCACAGTACCCAATAATATACCTAAAGACAATGTTCACTGTAGCCTATCTCATTTAAACTAGACAACTCTTAATTTCATGTAAGATATTAAACTCTTAGCTGATCATATGTAATTCAACATAAAATATGGAAAAAACCTAACTCTCTGAAGGGAGAGGAATATGTTTCATTCATATTTAAATGACCGAAAGTACATATAAGTTGTTTACTGAATATTTGTTTCTAATAAACTTAGAATTTGATAATACATAATAATGCCCAGGTATATTTGGTCTGTGTAAACCTACACATATGAAGGGATAGCAGATAAAGCAGTTTAAATCAGCTGGCATATGCTGAGATTCATATACTATATGACTAGCACCCTTGACCCCAGGAACTGTTGTTAAACACCTTTTTTTCTCCCTGTCATAAAAAGGAAAAGAGAACGCAAATCTCTTTTGATATTCTTCAGAGAGGAGTAAATTTCTTCTTATACAGCTTACTTGTGGCCCCCACATGAATGCATCTAAGGATCTGCCTATATCTTTCCTCCAGGTCTTTCCCTAATTTCAAAAACTCAGTCTACCATTATAGAAACAGCACTTTGGATATATGGCAAAAGATCTCTCTCCGGAACTCCAAGCAAATTCATAAATACATACCATCTAGCTTGTTGCTGAATGGAACGTATATGTTTTAGGGTTGTCATTAAAGTCTCCATTGAATAACACTCAATTATGAAAAGTCACTTTTAGAATTTTTTTTAAAATGACAAACAAAAGTCAGCTCAAAATAATACAGATGTTCCATAAAATTGAATCAAAATATGACATGAGTATCTGAAAATTATTATTTAGTGATACCTTTAGAAAACATTCATTAGAATCTGATAGAATCACATGTAATCTTTCAAAATGGAAATGCTTGCCTTTTGATGACAATGATCCTGTGCTATTTCCTTTCAACCCATTCATCCATACTTTACCCTCTAAATTTACAGGGTTTTGCTTATCATATAGAAGTCTATTTACCTTTGTTTTTCAAAAAAATATTTCTACCATCTTAATAAAAAATTAAAACTAAAATATACAAAAATGAAAATGCTATATTAAAGATGAGAAATGTATGCATTATACTTGTGAGAATTCTCAGATTATTAATTTTCTTATAAACAATTATAAATAGTAATTATTTTCTTCATGTGCTTTAGAATTTTTCATTCTTTCTAATATTCATTTTCTCTTTTGAGTAGCCCAACAGTATTTCCTCCTCAGAACTTACTGTAATATATTTTTAAAATATTTAGCTATATTTGGGTCTAGCATAACAATGCTGCTCTAAGGCTTTCTATTCAGAAAATATTTAAAAGGTATGAAAAATTCATTGATAGTTGTGTAATAGAGATCATTATATGTCCATGAGAAAGATTAAGAGCAAGCACTTTTAAAATACAAATTACTTCTACCTTTGATTTAGTTTGTCTTCGAAATGCCTTTTTAAAACATTCTCTGCTTTATATAACAATGATATTTCTCCTAGTATAAGAACCTAAAATATTTATTGTTTTTCAAGATGCATATGAGTAACAGATATCTTGACTAAGACAACATGAAAAATTTTTAACATATTTAGTTACAAAACAGGAGACACTAATTATTTAAAAGCTTTCTCTCAGTCCTGCTATCTTATCCTTACCCTTGACCTTGATTGACACCTTTAAACAGGGACTCATGAATTCAGCCCAGACATTGCCTTGGACTTTAGACCTTTCTACACAGCTCTTCATCTCACCTTGCCTCTTGGATATCTCAAGAGCACATCAAACTCAATATGTTCCCAAATTTAAGGTTCCCAGCAACCTCCTATCACATTCTACACTGGCATGATCATCTATCCATTTGTGTTTGCCAAAACCTAGGAGTAATTTTCAATACCTCCATCTTCTGCTCCCCTCATATCCAATCTATCATCAAACCCTATCCTTTTTGCCTCAGATAATTCTTCCAAAGCCTTTCTTGACTTGCATCTCTACCACTGTAACTCTATCTCTGTACCTCAGGTAGGATTGGTGCAATGTTTCTGACTATTCTCACCCACTCTTTCCAGCTCTCCTCCAATATTAGATCTACCCTGAAGCCAATGTGATTGTTTTGGTTTTTTTGCTTTGTTTTGTTTTGTTGTTTGGTTAGTAATATGTACTGCATGTCTCTCTTTTCTGAAATCTTTACTAAAAGCAGTTAAAATTTTTCTTAAAAGCGGATATATTATATATATGTATATATATATTAATACACGAGAAAGATTACAATATGTCTATATCACTGTTTTATGGTTTTTAATATGCCATATTACCTTAGATGGATAATCTGGACTTGTCTCTAAGAGTTCAACCATTTTCCTAAGGATCTCTCTCTCCTCTAACATTTAATCAGCCTGGCTTTCTATTTTCTGTTTTCATTCATCCACTGCTGCTTAATTATAAGATTGAAACATGAATTTCGAATCCCTCCATTTTCTCCTTGACTTCCTAAGCAAATCTGATTTCTTATCCCTGCCCAGGCCTTTTTAATCTTTCAATCTGCAGCAATTTTATTAAATTGTTTCTCCACCTCCATACAAAATGGAAAAGATGGAATATTCTCCTTATAATAAGGGTATTCATTCCTTTTTGTTAATAAAGTTATGGCCTTTCTATGAATACAGCCACAATTTGGATTTCAGCAATCAAGAGCCATCTCCTGACCTGATGTAATTAATAAATCCAGAGCCAACATGAGACCACAGAATGGGGAGTGACTCTTAAGAGCCAATGGAAAAGCTACATATTTCCAAGGTCTGCCCTTTCAGTCTCTGCTATAGTCCTGAAATCAGTTCAAAATATGAAAGAGAAACAGAATTTTGGACAACTGAGCTAGCAGTTTTTACCTATTTGGAAACTCAGGATCATTGAAGTAAACAAGACCTGGACTTTCATCCTGCAGACCTGGCTGAAAACACAATAAAAGTAGGGAAGATTGCCGCCTCATCTTCATTACCAGGCCATATGTAACAGTAGAGTTCAAAATTAACCTTTAGTAGCCTATACATTAAAGCGAGCTTGGCTTGTGCCTGCCAAGGGCCCCAACGCTGCCTGTGTTTGGCTGTAATGCACCTGGTTTATTCTTCGAGAACTTTGCTGAAACAACTCACCTGGCCCCCTGGTTCTTTGTGTAAGGTCAGGCAAAACCCACCTGCTTGGACTATGACTGTTAAAAATGACTCTTTCTCTGTATAAATGTCTGCTCACCTGAAGACTAAAACCCCCTTTCCCAGGACAAAGACATCACAAGCTGCAGTATGAAAATCCCATGTGGCCTGCCCCTAAGCCCTGAAGCTGTATACTTGGATGCAGTGGCTAAAAGACAGCCCCACAAATACAAAAATCACCCACTTGGCACCTATAACTCCAAAACCAAAGCAACTTGGCCCCCTCAAAACCTCCATCTCTGAATGTTTATTTTGCTCCCTGAATCCCTCTCCTTTTCTACTCCTCAAGATTTTTGACCCAGTGCACCAGACTGTCACACTTCTTAGAACTGAACTTACTTACAAGCACAAACACCACTAGAACACCATAAGCCTCTATGATTGGGTGACCTGCTTGTGTAAAACTTCCTCCATGGAGAAGGAAAGCAGAATATTTGCTTTCTATGGGAAGCTACTTGCCCAAGAGAAAAGAGAGAGAAAGTGTCAATCTATGAAGGACCACTTCCTGTCCAACACAGCAAATCATATCCTTCATAGGGTGAGAGTAAGCAAAGAGGTAGAGAGAAGTAAAAAATGTTGAATGAAAGTCCTTCCTATATTCCTTTAGTTTCCATAAGATAAGGCTTTTTCCCGAGCCATTCACATAGCCCCTTTCCTCAGGACTTTTCTTCCCTGTTGAAAATGCCATCATTCAGACCTTAACTCCTGAAGTGAACTGAGGCAATTTTCTCACATTTAATCTCAAACTCCTCCCATCCATCCTGAACATAATATTATCCTATAAGATTCAACTTTGTGACACAGAAAATTTACCAACGAAACAAGGAGGAGGCCCTTGAAATCACTCAGAGAAAGTTAAAAACAGTAAATATTAAATCTATGAAAGCCGAAGGACTATACAATATAATTACTGAGGAGATGACAAAGAATCCCTGTGGCATCCACTGATGGCAGGGATCTAGAGATACATAAAAGGAGCAAAATTTCCAGTTTGAAATAGGAAGCACATAGTGTGATTGGGTACATTGGATCAAATTTATGCGTGACAAAGAGATGGGTTAAAAACAGGAAACATTTATATTTACTCTGATATTGTTGTGCATATATTGCCACCAAAATATACAGTTTGGCACAAGCTCAGTTTTAAAGTAAATTAAGTAGAGCATAAGTAAAAATTATATCTTGTTAGAGTTACTTTAAGTCTGCTGTAATTACACTTACTTCATAGCAAAACTCCTTATTAATTAAGTCACGAAGTTAAATATTCAGAAATTCTTGTCATGAAAATACTTTTCTCTTCATTATTTTCACCCATAGACAAAGCCTATTAAGGGAAAATATCATGGAAAAGCTATCCATAAATCAATAAACTGTACAATAGTAAAACTATAATTCATTTATTTGTTCATTGATATAAAAATATAATGCACAAGGCATAGTTCTAGCTGTTAAGGCCATAAGAGAGTAACTGACAGACAGTAAATACTCAATAAATATTTGTTGATTTACAGAATAAAATGACTAAGGCATAAATTCTACCTTAGAAATTATAATGTGTTAAAGGAGATAATATTATTGTTATTAACAGGGATGCTATAAAAATAATACACTGTATAAATATATATCTATATTTAATATGTCTTCTATATAATTATATAATATACTATTGAAATTTTAAATAAAAATAAAATAACACAATGGTTATATTGGCTTTATTATTAATACTACTGTTATAGAAGTTCAACAATTTTCAGTTCATATATATAAATAGTTATCATATAAGTCTGTTTGGATAGAGTTATGCAAAAGGTGAACTAGGAATGCAAGTACATGGTAAATAATGAAATGGTATATGAGATGATTAATCCACAGTAGTCAACTGATGGCAAGTCGGATATTTTTAATAAACATTGTATGCAAATATATACAACTATCTTTATGTACACACATAAAAGTATGCATATACAAGTATATATGTATATCTACACATGTATCACATTCATCAGTGGATAGATTGAAATGGAGGGTATAAGGAGGGTGTTACCTGCTTACAATGCTCTACCAGATAATCTCTAAATTAGTTTGGAATTACTGTTTGTAATGGTGATGAAGTACCTCACATTTTTGAAGGTCTGCTCTATACTAGATGTCATTGTACTTATTCTTTAAAAAGAATCATCTTGTTTAATTGTTAAAACAATTACAGAGGCAGAAGTTAAAGTTTTAAAATGTTGTTACTTACCCTGCATTCCACAAAAGTAAGTGATCATAAGCTAAGATTATAATTGAATTTGTTCCCTAATGGAAAACTCTTAACCATTGTGTTATACAGATGTCCATATTTATGGGGATTTTTCAGAAAAACAGCTACCTGCTAATTCTTATATGATATTTGTCTTTTGTACCCTCCCTTCTTCACTGAAGATAAATACTTCCCGCATCAGGAATAAGACTATATGGAGTCAAAAATAGAGAGCTCATCTGTTAAAGTTATGGTTTTGTTCACCTTCGAATTCTGGTTATTTTTATTTCCCTCTAAGTGAATATCAATTTTTACATGAAAATATTATTACCATCCTAATTATCAATTAACGTGTTTTAATTGTCCACTGGGTGTAGACCCTGTACTAAATTTCAAGGATGAAAAGTGAATCTAGAGCTGTTCTGATTCTTTTAATATGAAGGTTTGGTAGAGAATTTACATCCAAGACTTATGGAAATGCATTATGCCAAATGGGAAATAAAATTGTTGTTGATAGAATCCAACTATTCTTCGTGTTTACAAAATGTAAAGGTTATTTTTTTAAAAGTTGTGTATCCTTGTGTGTAGGATGCAAATAAGCTGACATCTCAGAAAAATATTTAACTTTACTTACCCTGGTAGATAGCTCCTAATAGTCTGATGTTAGGATCCTTACTGAAATAAGTCTTAGAAAATTCACAATATTTTTAAAAATTCAGAAAAAATTAATTTTTTGAAGTGAACTTGTCTAATAATGGAGTATCTAAGATAACAGAAAATACAATTTGATAAAAATTGACAAAAAGCAAAAATGTAGACACTGCTTTTTGACATTTACAATTAATTTCAAATAATTATTTGTTTAATCAGTCAAAGTAGTTAATCACCAAGGTGAAACTGAAAGTTGCCAACAGTGAATGCTGGTATAAAAGTTAATAAATTCAGTTCATAATCATTATGCACTTGCTAGTTATAATAATTTACTGTCCATACCAAATCTTTATAAGCATTGTAATTAAATATAAAATGCACATTAGAATTATAATGAGTAATTAGGGCAACATAACTAATATGCATGAAAGTCCCAAAGCTCATTAAAATGTTAAAAGACAAAACCTGTTCTACCTAGTGTTTTCACATATTTTCTGTAGCTAAAGGAATGCCAGTAGAATCTGCATTGTTTCACCATTTTTGTTTTTTAATGAATTATGCATTTATAATACCCTGGCCACATTTGGTTCAGTTACCAAATACAGGCTTATTTCTATTTGGGATGTAACAGCTAATACATACACACACACACACATACATCAAAACAGTTTATTTGATGCTATTACTAGTGCACCTCATAGGACCACTTCAATTAAAAAAAAAAAAAGCATAAAACCATAGTGGACCATTATTTCATAGAGCACACAATAGAACTCATTGGAAAGAACTTGCAGATAGTAGACCTAAGGGAGAACATCACCTTTACCAGACTTTGAACTTTTTATACCTAAGTTATATATTCATCCCCTATGATGAATTTCCAAACTCAAACTCAGGCAGAAAGGCCACCTTGAGCACTTAGACAAAATGATAACAAGTACAGGACATAATACCTCTAAAATTATTCTGGAGTTAATCACGCTGTGTCTTTTATGAACAAACACATAAACTGCTTCTATTATGCCCTGTAAACACAGATTAACTTTTTAGTTTATGTTAGTGTCTTAACAATTTACACATAAAGTGACTAAATTATTTGAACTCATAACTATGTTGAAGATTCCCCTAAAAACAAAAGTTTCTAGTCAAAATAATATGCTTATCTCCTTAACGAGTATACCCATTTGTTAGATCAAAATATAGCCCTATATGTCTGGAATGTATAGTTTTTCAGAGAAATGTTTAAATTTATATTAAATTATAGGTAAATATACCAAGAAATTCTTCTCTTTCCACATATTTACTCATTAAAATTTCTTGATTAAAAATTATTTGGGAAATATACATTATTAGGAAATATTGATGTCATATAACATATATGTACTTAAGTACCACTTATATATTACATAACACAGTAAGACTATTGACATTGAATCTAACTTACTGTATTTTAGCTGTACTGAGTTGAAAGCATGGAAGATAAATTATTGTAAAATCCTGAAATCATAAGTTTTTTAAATTGTGAGTTTACCCTAAAGACAATCTATTCATTCATTAAAATTCATTTGTTCAGCAAATTTTTTAAAAATTTTATTCGTTTATTTACCTAAAGATATTTAGATTATACAAATAGCACATAAAAAATATAGGAGGCTCCCAATGCCCTGCTCCCCACACCTCCCACATTTACCCACATTAACAACATCCTTCATTAGCAAGTATTTTTTAAGTGTCTACTATCTTCCATATACTAGGATAGGCCTTAGAGAACAAAGAAGACTATGGCACAGGATTGTCAAGCTCCCAATTCCATTAGTGCCTTGAGTTTCCCTAGAACAGGAATCCTTTTATTCTATCTTTGATTACTAACACCGAATAAATAGATGAATAAGAGAACTGACAGTAACTCAGAATGGATATTAAGTCAGTAGATGACATAGGAAAACTGAAAAATCTCCCCAGTTTCCAAATGCTTCTCGTATGTAGTAGCTGAAGAAATGGGAAGTCTTCTTAGGCTGGGTTTTCTCAGCCACCCTAAGGGCTCCCTGATACCACCTTCCTGACCACCAGCTTTCTCAATCCTTTGTTTGCACAACATTAGCTATTCTTTTGGTCTCTGTGAGCAGTTCTCTTCTCTCTGGCATATCTTCAACTGCATATCCCTCATATTGGATTACTCTAAAATCCATAACTCATTTTAGAAATCTCATGTCCTTAGCAGAAGATTATATAAACTTTTTTTGTTCAGGCAGTCACATAGAACTCTCATTTGTTTGGAATGGAAGAGATTTTAAGTCAAAGTGACTGTGAAATTCTACCACAAATAATATTGTTGGGCAAGTACTGATTCCAAATGTTGGTAGAGTAGTTTTTCCCTACTGCACTGATGACAGTCTTGACCAGGTGACTGTTTTGGTTAATGAAGTGTTTCAGGTATGACAGGGAGCAGATACATGGGTGAGAAATAGATGTCTATTATTGTATGTCACTGAAATTATGTGGTTGGTTGTTACACAGCATTATCATAGCAATAGAGGACCAAGAAACTGTATTAGACTAAAGGTTATCTGTAATTGCATGATAAGTCACAATATATTGGAGGAAGCCATAAACAAACATGGCTTGAATTTTCTTCTGGAACTCTGCTACTTGGTTGTATAGTATTTAATGCCCAGTTATGTAGTAAGACATGTGATAGCTATTTTATAACATATAAAAATGGAATGCTAAAATTAACCATTTAATTTAAGATGCTTTGTTCCCTATGATATCTAAGTGCTCTAAGGAATATATTAAATTTAATTATATTTTTATAAACATCTAGTAAATTATAAAGGCCTGAAAAGCCGCAAAGTTTAATTTTATAACAGACAGTACAAAAAAGATGAAGGTGATATGATTGCAGACATTACACTATCCATTTTACAAGCACACAACATTGGCAATTTAAATTATATAAATGGTTATGCTACAGAAATACTCTACCCAGAAAAGGGAATGCCACTACAACATCATTCTTGACCTACATCAAAATGTACAAAATTTCTGCAACAGAGGGTATTGAATGACTATTTTATTCTTTATTCATTCCACAACATGAACATGTGATATTATTATTTATTGAGTTCTTACTATGTTCTCACCACTGGTTTAAGGATTTAGCATATCACTGAACAAAAAACAAAACAAAAAACTGTTCCCAGGTGGATTTAACTTTCCAGGGAGAGAAGAGAGACAATAAAGAAGTAAATATAATCTATGTTAGATGGGGATCTTTGGTATGGAGAACAATTAGGAAGAATAAATAAGAAAGGAATTGCAAGGTGAGAGGGTGGGTTCTATTTATCTAGGGAGTCAGAGAAGTCCTCTTTAATAAGGTGGAATTGCAGCAGAGATAAGAAGGAAATGAAGATTCAAACAAGACATGCAGATATCTGAGAAATGTGTATCCCAGAGTGAGGAAGCAGCAAATACTAAGACGCTGAAGTAGAGACATTCTTGATGTGTTTCATGAATGTCAAGTAGTCCAGTGTAACCAGAGCAGACTAGGCAAGAGGGAAAGGGACAAGGATGTGGTCAGAAACAGCAGTAGCATCAGAACATTTAGAGCTTATGGACCACTGTGAAATTAATTTGTAAAGTGAATTTAACTTGTATGCTGAATGCAAAGGGGAAGCCGAGGCATGGTTAGGAATAATGGGGATGGAGGATCCGACTTGTTTTAACAGAAACACTATAGCTGCTGTGTTGAGGATGGCTGTAAAGGGAGAAAGGGCAGAAGCAGAGGGACCAGTTAGGAGACTACTGCAATATTCCAAGCAAGAGGTAAAGTTGGCTTGTACCAGCATGATAGTGTGGGGGTAGTGAGAGGCGAGATTCCAGATGCATTTTAAAGGCAGAACCAACAAGATTACAGAGTCTCTCAAGACTTGGAAATGTTTTGTGTATGACATTGATGAACTGGTAATAGTAACTGTTCATCAACTGCACAGATAAGCTTTCCAGTAGGAGAGCAGTAAATAGAGAGGAATGTAGTGCTTTTGACAGAGGGGGCACTAAATAAGATTTAGATTATAAGGAGGATATCAGCTGCATGCTATGTATATTTTTATTTCTGAGCAGAAGAGGAAAGAGCCCAAACATTTCCTCTAATAATTTATTCATGTGCTGTTCTTGCTGACATGGAGTTTCTTCTTTGTCAGTCAGACTTTTCCTTTCTTGACACACTCTTCAGTTGTCAAATTACTTTTGCTGTCAGGCAGAGTTTTCTCATCCTATGTTTTATTTAATCATTTTAGGAAACATGACAGTTTTTTCCTGTGTAAAGCATTCTTAGTTCCAAATAAACACATATTATTGTTTCTGAAAATTAATAGTTTCTTTCTACTCCTCCTCCCACATCTCTTAATGTTGTGAAGATACACCATTTGTAGGTAAAGTATCTTTCCTATTTTTTGTCTTGTCATTCTTATGTTTTCAGTCACTGCTCACTGTGCGTTTTTAGTTTCCTGGCTGCTAAAACAAATGCCATTCAGTGGGTTGGCTTAACAATAGGCATTTATTGACTCAGGGTTTCACAGGCTAGAAGGCTGGCTTCCTCCTGGGTCAGGCTTCTTTGACTGACCAGCAATTTGGGGGGGTTCTTCGGCTTTTCTGTCACCTGGTGATACACATGGCATCTTCCTCTGTCTCTTCTGAGTTCCTTTGACTTCCAGTTTCTGGCTTCTCCCTGTGGCTTCTCTCTCAGTCTGACTTTTGCTCTGTTTATAAATGACTCCAGTAATCTGGATTAAAATCCCAGCCTGATTCACTGGGTCCACATCCATCAGAATGCAGACTAAGACCAAGGGCATGTCCAACTGGAGTGCACAATTCAATCCACCACACTGTGTTTACTCTGATTTACTTTCTTTCTCCATAAATAGAAGTGTCCAAAACTGTGTTTTCGAAATGAGAAGAAAAATTACCTATCAATTCTACAGCTAGTATCACTTCCTGCTATGTTATTTTTCTCATTATTCATAAATTCGTGACAAATTCATAGAAAAAACATATCTCTTTCAGGACTACGACCACTGATGCTTTACTTTTGGAACCATACAGAAACTCTATAACAGTACAACCTCCAGGATGCAGGTCTGAGCACAGAGTTGACTGCCACCTCAAAATAAATGGAATGGTAGAAGTGATTCTAGTTTACTGTTCATTTTCTTATTAGGGAATATAGCATGTATTGTGCCTATAGTTTTGGAAAATGTCATTCACTTAACACATTTCCTGTAGTCTTTCTAGACTTTTAATATTTTCCCACATACATTTGAGTATAGAGAGCAGGGAGGAATAACTAATGTACAACTGTACTTCTGTATTATACCTCTTCTTTCCTCTTTAATTTCCCCAATACTTTCTAGCTACTCAGAGCTTTTTCTTCTCCTCTTCTAAGACAGTGTGTTTGGAAAGAAATTCTTTAGAATATATTAACAATATGAATTATTCATTTTTCAGAATTAAACTATTTTAATCACTGAATTTTAATCAACTTTTAAAATGTTCTATTTTAAGATTATTGAAGGCCACAGAAACAAGAAGAAATAATAAGCCACTCTGTCAACTAAGAAATCTAAACCAATGATTATTTTACAGAAGGCAGAAGATACACCAGACCAAGGCTCCCTGGTACCTTCAGATTTACCCTCAAATTCCTTGGGGAAGCTTACCCTGAGACCAGAAGGCCACAGAACCCAGTGTGAACTGGCCTAAGGAAAGATTGCTCCAATGATAGCCCCATCTCTTACTGAGTACAACTTTTTCAACTGAATGGCTGCAAGAATCTTGAATTTATATATAAATCCAGTCAATTCATATATTGAGAAATCAATATTACTGCTTCAAAGTGTACCATGTCTTCAATTATGACAATAAACATAATAGAAGCAACTAGAAATATGTTCCTCTTGACAAAAAATTCCCAGGAATATTTTATTATTCTATAGGTCATGTAAGGGAAGCACCTGATCTTTTTAATCCTTATTTTTTTAGGAGTCACTAAAACAATACCTGTTATCAGGAAATTTATAATAGCTTCAATATGAAAAGAATTAATATAGACGTTTAAAGATGTATAAAATCTACTGAAGGGGAACTTTTGTTACAAGACTGTATGTGCTGAGAATAGAGATTCCTTCGGAGAATCCCAACTTCACAATTCTTGTAAGCTTGTCCATTGTATCTAAATCAATCACATACAGCTATAATTCCAGCATGACTGACAACAGAGAGGATATCCAATTATTAATAAAGTCTAAAGATACAAAGTTTGATGAACAACTAAGAAAACAGTGAACCATTTAATTCCTATTGATACAGCTGGTGGCCTGATAAATCTCAGACATTTTACAGTGGCTGCATCACTGGAATAAGTATTGCTGATTACAAGGGGACAGCTACTTCAAGCTGTAATTTCACCAGTGCTGACTCTTGCCAAAAGCATGGCATGAATGAATTCTGCCCAAGTGCCAACAAAGTCCTCATTATGTAACTCTCTCTCCTTAATGCACTTTTTATCTACTTCTGCTTAAGTCACCAATAACCCATCCACCCATCCTCCAATTACTTCTGGAACACAGACACACTCATAATCAACACAATATCAAATCATCTCACCACAATATAAAGTGACTAATGATGGCTTCAAAAAGTTAGATATTGTAATAGCGCTAAACCATGAGCTGAGGAAAGGAATCTCCTATGTTGTAATTTCAAACAATGGGCAGACAGATATTTCTTTGGTGTGGGCAGTAGGTGTGCATGAGACTTCACTAATGCTGCTAAAATCAGATCTCATATTGCAGTCGTATATCATAGTTCTTAGATTTTCTGTGGAAAATATTTTGCTTTTCCTGTACCTCTGAAAACAAAGGAATCAATGATCACAGCTTAGTTCACTATAATATTAGATATTAGATGTGTAATAAAACCACTAAGGTCAAGTTTACATGTGAAATTCTACTTATTACCTTTCTTGCAAAAAAGAAAATGACTACGGCATATATGTAACTGAATCTAAACATTGATCGTTTCTATACCAAAACACATAATACGCCACCACAATTTCATATCTTTCTAGTAAAAACACCTTTGAGCTTCTCCACTTTTCATTTTCTATCACACTGTTGAACACAATCTTTTTACTTCTTGGTCAATGAAAAGTAAGTTATAAGGTGTACCACATCTGCCCTCCGTTAACTAAACTGAAAAAAGCAGAGTATAGATAGAATTCTTGGAGAGTAAAATGTGATATACTTGTCTGGCTTTTAATTAAATTAATCACACTCTTGCAGTATCAAGACAGTGAATTAAAAGAAGTTCCCATTTCTATCCGTATTTTATCATTATCTCATGCTCTTAAAGGAAGGATGGCTATAATATCCTATTCACTTGCAATAATTCCTGTTTAATAATGGCTAATGCTTTTATTGACTGCTAACTTAGGGCAAAGCTTTAAGCTAAGCACTTTTCATGAATTGTTTTATGTTGTCTACACAGCAATTCTGTAAAGTAAGTACTATTTATTTTACAAATGAGAAAACATGACTTTAGATGGGTTAAGTAACTCAGACGATGAATGTTAAAGCCACTTTTGTTTAACTGCAAAACAGAATTTTTTTACTATCCTACTTCACCACTGTGTAAATGTTTAAGATCTTAGGGAAGCTTGAGAAACATTATAAAATGAATCATCTCATTCCCCAGTAAAAGCTGAAAGGAAGTTTCATTCAATATGAAAGTCCTTTAAGTCATGGTCATGAAGATTATGATTCAACTATGTTTTGGTAGCTTGATTTTTAAAGAAATCTGACTAAATGATTTCTTTTAAAAAATTATCTTGGCAATAACATGGAACTCTTAGCTTCTTTAAGGTAAAATTAGTGCATGAGGCAAGGATATATGTGCTTCATAGACAGAGCTAATTGCCCTGGCCATCCATTTCTGTGAGATCTATCAGCTCTTCATCTTGAGTTCAAACCAATCTTCAGGAAAGAAAGTTTTCAGCTATCATCATCTTCATATGTAAAAATAGTATATCATGCATATGCTATATGATATGTTCTCCGGCATGTACTGGAAACCTTAAATTTTTTTTCAAAGGCTGCCCATTGGACCAGAGCTGCCTTAATGTAGGTCACAAATTCTAGAATTCAGACCAAGGTCAACACACTTATTTTTCACAGTGTTTTCCCACATAGTTTCTGTAGGACTAATGGCTCCACGATTTCCTTCTCTTTAACCCCCCCCCCCCCAATAAGCACTCCCTTTATTTTTGCAATAATTTTAACATATTACCTTCATTATCTCCCATCATTTGGAGGGGGGCAGGGCAGTGATCACATTCTTTTGCCATTGGAATTGTGAAAATTCATTTCAACTACCTAAACTTGGTAAAGTAATTATTGGATTCACTCATTACTTGATAATAAGATTTTGTCTATAACCAAAACTCCCATTGAAGTTGGCAAGAAAAGAAGAAAGTTGGTGGCTATTGTCATGCAATTTAGAAGACTTGAATCTTGACTGGGCTTATTTGGTGCCAACTGCAGAGGTTCTGTTGCTTGCACCTGCAAGGCCTGGAGTTCTGGATGAAGAACCTTTAATTACCTTCATCCTGAAATGACTGGATAAACAATAAAAGGAAATAATCCCACTGAGTAAATGAAAAGGGAAGACTCCTCATTTATGAGCATCTAATCACATAGGTATTAAATACCCCTCGCTGACCCTTTCAGTGCTGACTTTCCCCAACATCTGCCCTTTGCTCTTACCCACATTTGTCTAGTAACACTCCTCTGAAATTGATGATTTTGTCACTGTACAGTTGCTTCAGCTCACAGCCATATACAATTTGACACAAGGGCAATGTCTCTAAATTTCAGCAGAGCACATAAATCTATTGCAGAGGATGCCATTGCACTCATGAATTTGAGTGACATGAGAAGTCACCTTTCTTGCTGTTTTGATGATGTTGAAAGAAGTTACATGTGAAAACAACAAAAAAACTATCTCCAGCAAGAAAAAAGAATTTCAGAAACAAACACACATGCAAATGCATGCATTTATACTCCCACTCCCTATAAAAACAGTTTACACAGCTGGCCAGTGCTAAAATTCAAAAAGCAATACAGGGAATGTGATGGTAAAAAAAAATAAGCTCTGGGAGCATTCACTCTTTTTTTCCATTTAGTTGCCTTTCTCAAAAAGGATCCAATATGATTTCTTAAAACATGAACATTTTAACAGAAAATGATTTTGTACAACTTGGCCAAGTATATTTATAATTTTCTTGGTTTATAGCTACTGTTGGGGATTTAATTAGTCATAATTATTGTGAAGTATAGCTATTCCTGGCAAACAAGTGACTGTTCCCTTATGGTGTATGAAATTTGTGAACATATTGAATCAATGATGATTGTTCACCTTAAAAGTCATGTTTCACATGATACAACATGTGAAATAGACCTTAGAGATCTGCTAGTCCAACAATCCAACCTACCCAGAATGAGTCACGAGAAATATTACATCCATAAGAAACTCCAATATAAAACCTTCAGGAATTCTGTCATATAAATTTGGGAAATGTTCTGTACTTTAAGATTCATAAGACAAATGTGGACATCACAGTCTCTGAGAAATACTGTAATGTAGAAAATAAGCCTATGGGTATGACCAGACATTTCTGTGCCCTGGAACTATTTTATTTATACAAACAAAGTAAGTAGGGTTCAGAATGGTATAAACTTGGAATTTCACTAAAAATATCCAGTCATTGCCAGTAAACAAAAATGAGTTGATGCAAGTCCAATATGACCAATGATCTATTTAATTAAATTTGCTCTCAATTCCTGCCTTCTTTATAGATTGGCCAGGGACTTTCTCATAATCCCCAGGATTACTCCAGCTAGCTGGTCTGCTTCCTCTCCTTCCTGTCCATAGTCTGTGTTCCACACAGCAGCCAAAAGAATCTTAATAAAATGTTAATCAAATCATGGCACCCCTGCTCAAACTCTCCAATGCCACATCCTGATAGAATAAAATTCAAAGCCCTTGCCATGGGCTACTAGATTCTACAGAATCTGGGCCCCAGGTTCTTGCCCAACTTTCTCTTCTGGATTCTTCCTCTTTCTCATTCTGCTCAAATCACAATAACCACTTTGCTTCCTCAGATATTTCAAGCATGTTCTCAGATCAAGCATGCTCTCACCCCAGGGCCTTTGCTTTTTCTGTTTCCTCCTATTGGAATAATTTCCTACAGCAAGCCACATGACTCCTTTTCTCACATCATTCAATTCTCTGCTCAAATATTACCTTATCAGAGACAAGCTCTACGGATGTGCCATATAAAACAACACACCTTGCCCTCCCCTTTTCTTTTACCCTGCTCTATTTTCCATCTTAGCCCATACCACTCCCTGGCATAGTAATTATTTATTCACAGCCTTTCCCTACACTCCCAAAAGACTATTAATTCCATGGAACCCGGAATATAATTTTTTCTTTCCCCCAGTGACATCCCTGACATAAGTATTTGTTTAATTGATGAAGGAATAAGAATAAATAAGGGTTGAACCCTCTTCCTCTTGGATATTCATTTCCAAAAGAGGCAAATAAGCCTGTAATATGAATGTTTTCATTCTTGTGCACAGGAAAGGGCAATAGAACCTCCAGGCTCAAGTTTATAATTTTACACACACAATGAAATCTACATGAGAAGCCCCTCTCCACACTGCTTCCCTGATAGCCTACCTCCTTTTAATTCACAACTACACAAAATGCTCTTAGGACTCTTTCTTGCAAATAATGTTGATTTTTGTACATTATTTACCAAGGTCCACATTTGACTTTTTAGGCATCTTTCCATTTGTGATGTCCATCAGATAAGCATGTGAATCCAAGAAAAATAGGATCACATCCCTTTAACTTGTGTGCTAAGGTACCTAGTGTTGAGCCATATGCACACTGTACTGCATAAAAGCCTTTTAATGACGAATTAGATTTTTATTTAGGTTCATTATGCCTAGGTTTTCAGGCAATGTTCCGGATTTCATGGTTTTGTTTGTAATGAGTCATGGCCCTCTTGACAAATGAAAGTAATTAAACTAACCACGTTATCAATAGAAGCTTGTGATGGATCTCCTGTTGCATATAGTTATTTCATCTTCAATAATAGTTGGGTATCATAAAAGATTACAGCCTTTTAGTAGGACAGGGAAAAACAAAGATGAAAGCCTGTGAGAACAAGAGAGAAAATGCAATTTTACCTGTATCTCTCACAAGCAAAAGAGTATCACGAAAATGACAAATAAATAGGTTTTTATTTGCGGATGCCTTTTATATATTTTATTGCCTTTATGGGTCTCATGTATCTTTACTTTAAAGAGGTTTCAAAATTATTAAATAATTTCTAACATATTGTGTATACATACATGTATATTTACACATATTTTCTCTCATAGCATTTTCTCATTCATACTTTTTGGTAGACATTTTTTCATTATTTTTCACCAAGCTATTTAGAAGCACTTTAATAAAAATATTATTTGCAAAGTTTTGTTTCCTAAAACAATAAGTTAAACCTTTACTTTTAAGATTTGAAAAACCAAAAAGAAATAGAAGTTTTATAATTTCAAAGCAAAGTATCACCCTTAATAGAAAATGATGAATTTGCTAGGGCATTTTTAAAAGGAAAGACAATGTGCTGTTGTAAGAATGTTTACATTTTTCATATTCACTGCATATTGGAAAAAACATTAAATCCTGACTTTTTTATTGCCTCCCAAAGAAACCAAAAATACATCCAAAGTGCACAATTACTCAGGTCATTTGTCTGAAAGTACTAAAATTTGCATTTTCAAGGTTCTTGTATTGAATTCTTTCTTATAGTGTTATTTAAAATGTTACATTTTCAAAACTTGGTAAAAAGAATTTATGAAAAGGGATAGGCATACAGCTCCTAGTGTTTCCCTCCAAACCCTTCTACTTACTGTCATCCCCATCTCAGTCAATGGATATTCTAACCTTCCAGTTACCGAAGACAAACAAATTCACCTTGAGTCTTCTTTTTTAAACATTGTACTTCTGTCTTTCAAGAAATCCTATTGGCTTCATCTTCACAATAGACTCCCAACATAATCACGTTCCATCACTGCCACGGCTAACACCCTGTCAGGGTCCCTTGCCAGATTGTATGCAGTGGTGCCTTACTTAGTCCTACTTTCAACAAAGCAGCCAAAGTGATCCTTTTAAAGCAAAAGTGAATCATATCCCTCCTCTTCAGTGGCTCACTATTTCACATAGAGTAAAAGCCAAATCCTTGAAATGATCTTCAAGTTCCTACTTGATCTTCCCAAACTTTGCTTCTCTTTGGCTCCATCTCTGCACCTCTCTCCCTTTGCTCCAGCCATAGTCGTCTTACTTTTTCTCAGACAAAACAACTCGCTTCAACCTTAGAGCCTACTGCAAGGTCTTTCTTCTTCCTGAAAGGCTATTTCTCTAGATATCCACATGGCTAACTCATTCATCTACTTTTGGTCTTTGTTCAAATCTTACCTTCTCAAAGAGACCTACTCAGAGTACCCTATAGAAAAGTGTAATCTATTCCTTGCCTTAATTACCCTTACCCCAAAATTTGTTGTTGTTTTTACCATTATGTTACACAGCATTTTATTTAACTATTTATTATATTTACTGCTTATAATTTGTCACCCGATGCCCCACCCCTGCCTAGAATGCAAGCTTCAGCATGTCAGGAACTTTGACTGCTTTGTGTCTTTAAAAATGCCTGGCAGTTAGTAATGGCTCAATAACTATTTGACAAATAACTCTAATATGAAAATAAATAACTATTTGATTTTATACTATTATAAATAACTATTTATAAAATACTATTTATAAAATACTATTATAAATAAATATTTGATTTTATTTGATTTGAATAACTACAAATATTTTTTTTAAGATTTTTAAGCATTATTTAATGTCAGTCACTGCGCTTTGCTTTCTGAAAGTGCCAAATGCTGGCAAATATTTACCTGCCTTCAGGGAGCTGATCGGGAAGCTATAGCATGCCCATAAGCAATTAGAATATAAGAAAGTATATGGTATGAGAATCAGAAAAACTACTCAGAGAAGGGAAGTTATTTCCAGCTTAAGTCCCTTGAACCTGTGGAAATGGGAGGAAAAGCGTTTGACAAAGAGATGGGGATGCACAAGAAAAAGCACAGGATATTGAAAAAGCCCAGGCTTTGAGTCAGCATACAAGACTTCAAGTCCAAATTCTGAGATAAAATGCTGTGTGATCTTAGACAAATTACTTAAACTTTCTGAGCTTCAGTTTCCACATTTGCAAAACTGGGATAATACCATCTACCTTAAATTATTACTGCGAGGAAACCATGATCATAAAAGACCTAGCTCAGTGGCTGGCCCCCAGTAACCACTCAATAAATGAGAGCTATTCTTGGAGTATGGTTTGACTAGAGTATAGATAAAGCGTTCCCCTCACCAATGCCATTTTTCCAATAGGAAGCAAGGCCAACATGAATTACATTTACTCTGTGTTCCATGAGAACATTCATCTATTGTCCAACTTGAAAAATGAAGCTAAATATGCCTAGTCCTGCATTAGAAGCATAAAACACTGAAAACGTGATGTATAGGTCTATCTGGCATACGACTGCTTTGAATACAAAAGGCATAAAAATACATGTGCGTGATATTTCTGCTGAGGAGATTTTTTTTACTTATCACTTTTTTGTTGTTGTTTCTTTTTCAGTTGCTCCTACAATTCAGGAAATTAAATCTGGCACCGTGGCCCCTGGACGCAGTGGATTGATAAGATGCGAAGGTGCAGGTGTGCCGCCTCCAGCCTTTGAATGGTACAAAGGAGAGAAGAAGTAAGGACTTTGTGATTATTACTGTGTTTCAAACACTTCAAGCTAATGTGTTTGTGTTTCAGATACTTTAAGCAATTTCTTTAACTGGCTTGAATGATTCTCAGCCGCCTCCTCGCAGGCAGGCAAACCGAAGGGACCCACGTGGGAGGGATGAGAAGCTAATAGGATCCAGAAGAAATGTCCACTCTGGTATATATGATCTCGGAAATGCCTGCCAATCCCCAATCACTGGTGCATTTCATTGCCCGCCCTCCTTTCTGAACCAGCTCCCCATCGCTCTTCCTGGCAACCATGTTTCCTTGAGAAGTAAACCAGCTCTTCTTACAGGACTTGGGCACAGCTTCCGTGAGAGCACTTCAAAAGGAATAGGAGCTGCTTTCTCGGCCTGCGTTCCGACATAAGCCTCAGCCCTTTCCCCTGCCTTATTCGCCCCTAAGATGTTTAAAATTTTGTTTTATATGACACTGTTTTTAGATATTCTACCACTAAAGGGACTGTAGAAGAGATGAAATACATGGTTAAAGGACTAACCAAGAGGATTTTAGAGCTACTCTAACTTCAGCTCTGTTTGATGAGCACCCTTGAGAAGCAAGGGAAGGCAGGACCCACCTCCTTTCTCTTTACTTTGAACCAGTAGCGTCATTCAGACCTCTTCAGCTGCTCTTGTCAAGCCATCAGAGAAGTGTAAGGACCCTGGGGTTAACTGGAAGACACAATGCAGATTTCAAAGCTAGGAAGAGATATATTCAAGAAAATGTTAGATTGAACAATACCAAATTGCCATTTTTAAGTTAAAAAAAGCTGTATATTGGCAAATTAATACTGTTTAACATGTATGTATAAGGTTTACTTGCTTTTGTCATGGTTAATAACTAGTTACAGCTAAGTGCCTGTACAGAAAATGATGAACTCACCTAAGAACTTATTGCCACAATGGATGAGCATGGAGGTGATACACTGTCTCAGAGAGTGGAATCAAAGGATGATTTGTAGAAGATGTTCTTCCTCTTCACCATCAGCCTGAACAATAAAGGCTAGTCCCATAACTATCTTAGCTGTTTTGAATAACTGGCTTTAGTTTTACCTAAACCTTTTTTCTTTTGTCCCAGATATTTCATGTGCAACCTCTTCTACAACTTGGGGTGTTCAGTTTTCAATTGTTTACTAATTTTAAATCTGCCTCTTTGTGCTTTCATGGCAGTCCCCAAGGATTTTATACATTGAGAATTCAAGAAACCATTCCTTCCTCACCTTAATCCCACCCTACCAGACAGTATATCTACCAATATAACCTTTCTCAGAGTCTGACAGCCAACCCAGGCTACAGAGTTTGTAGTTTATGGTTGTCTATATGGACAAGCATCCAGAAGAGTGGATTGCAATCCTTTGTAAGTTGTGGCCCTCTTTTTTAAAAACAAAAGAATCTTTATTTGGAATCCCAAGATACTATATTTATGAAAGTAACACTTCTCTGGTAGCTGTACAGTGAAAACAGACTCGATTCCACCTGCCCATTAGGACACTCTTTCAGTGGATCCCCAGATCCGATGGTTATCCAGAAAGTATAGTTTAAATAGGCTGTCTTAGACCATTTTACATATCTTTTATAGTTCCTTTTTAATCTGTGTCATTCTTTTCTTGAAGGCTAACAAGCAGAATTATTCCTAGTAGCCCATGTGAGAGAATCTTTGTTAAAGGCCGTTTTCTTTCCAATATTTTGTGATGGGATGCCTCATATTTTCTTTTTTGCTCTCTCTCTCATTCCCTCTTCTAAATTCAGCAACCACTGTCAAAAAGGCTACAATAATAATCTTCAGACGACTTTCCCAGCCCGTAGTACACATAGCAAAGCACTAACTTGTGCCCATAATCATACTTTCAGTGATGTTTTCCAACTGGGAAGATGGACTGTATCTGATATTAGATTTTCAAAGGAGTTTAGAGCCACTGCTCAAAAGGAAAACGTAGATTGATTCTCCCTAACCAATGACTCCTGCCCTCAACACACTCACACATCTAAGAAAAAGCTAAGAGCTATGATAATCAAATTTACTTGTCAAAGGCAAACATTTTGTTTCCGAGTGAAGAATACATTTTTCATTTGGGGGAATTATATTTGAGGAAATATCCAAATTCTGATACCACTGGAATATATAATTTCCTCTCAAAACTATAGTAAAGTGGAGCAGATGTGGCTCAGGCAGCCGGACATCCACCTTCCACATGGGAGGTACCAGATCTAGTTCCCAGTGCCTCCTAAAGAGGACAAACAAAAAATAAGCAGCAACAAGCAAAAACAAAACAAACAGACATCAAGCAAAAAAAAAAAAAAAAGAGCAGATAATGAGAAAAAACAATGAGCAATACAATGAGCAAACAATGAGCAGACAGTGAGCAAAAAACAAACAAAAAAAAACAAGCAGGGACTGGATGTGGCTCTAGCAGTTGGATGCCTGCCTCTCACATGGGAGGTCCTAGGTTCAGTTCCTGGTGCCTTCTAAAGAAGAAGATGAGCAGACAATGAGCAAAAATAATGAGCAGTCAACAAGGAAAGTAATGAGCAAACAGATGAGGGAGCCATCGGGGGGGGGGGGACCTACAGTAAAGTAAAATGGAGTATATGGAGGAAGTAGAGTCAAGAGGATTCTGGTTGTTAAAGGATTTGTCGTACACTCTCCAAGTGAGTGGATGTACCATGCTGGTGTCAGTGCTGAGACCATCCAAATATTTGCCTCATCAAAATGAAAAAGTTATGAGCACCTGCTATTCAACAGACAGAGTTCTAATTCTTAATAAATATGAACACATTTTGTTCTCAAAACAAACTATCAGATAGATACTGTTAATATTCTTTCCTCATCCTTAGGGAATCCAAGGCACAGAATTAAGTAACTTTCCCACTTCACACAGTTAGAGGCAGAGTTGGAATATGATGTCAGGAAGTCTTGCAGATCTTCATTTAGAATCCATGGTTTAAGTCCTATATTATGGCATTAGAAGAGGTGATAGACCTTCAGAGTCTATCAAAAACAATTTTAAATATCAGTGTTAAATGCTAAAGATTAAAAAAAGTATTTATAGGTCAGTTATGGATTGGATCTAAAGACACTGCACATATAAACACTCACTTAAAATTTCCCAATTCTTTTTTAGACAAGGACACAAAAATAATGGAATCAAGGTAGACACATAGAAGAAAGAGATGCAATACGATTCTGAGTTGTTTTCGTTTTTGTTTTTTTTTTAATTTATTTATTTATTTAATTTCCCCCCCTCCCCTGGTTGTCTGTTCTTGGTGTCTGTTTGCTGCGTCTTGTTTCTTTGTCCGCTTCTGTTGTCCTCAGCGGCACGGGAAGTGTGGGCGGCGCCATTCCTGGGCAGGCTGCTCTTTCTTTTCACGCTGGGCGGCTTTCCTCACGGGCGCACTCCTTGCGCGTGGGGCTTCCCCACGCGGGGGACACCCTTGCGTGGCACGGCACTCCTTGCGCGCATCAGCACTGCGCATGGCCAGCTCCACACGGGCCGAGGAGGCCCGGGGTTTGAACCGCGGACCTCCCATATGGTAGACGGACGCCCTAACCACTGGGCCAAAGGAGTTGTTTTCTTGACTTCCAAAGTACCTAATGGGACACATGAAGCTGTCAGAAACCTTATCCATGTAGCGTAGAATTTTTGCAATATCTGGCAAGTTTATTTCCTGGAGAACTTTGTACTTGGAGTTTACAAAAAATATTCAGAAAAAAACTTTACACAATCTGTTCACTTCTGATTCAGGGAATATTAATAAAAATCCAGTTCTCTTAAACCAAGATTGTCAAAGCCAGATCTTTAAGCAGAAGCTAAAACTAACAAATGGAAACCACCACCACCACCACCCACCCCCCCACACACACACACACACAAAGTACCCGGATATCCCTAGCCCTCTCTCTGCTTCCAGTTCTTCAGCATCCTCAAATTCCACTTCCATATACTGGCAGTAATCAACTTTGAATACCTTTAAAAGATCACCTTCAAGGATACCCTTTAACATTAAGCACAATTTTAAAAAGGAACAAACAAACATTCACTGAATATAAACCACTTTCTAGATGCTTTAAATTCTCTCATTTATTCATTTGAAGTCTGTGAGGTTAGCCTTATTATCCTCAATTTATAGATGACAAAACCAAGAAACACCAAGATTTAATAATCCATCCAAGAACACTGTATTAGCTTGCCTGAGGTACTACTATAAACATCACTCAATAGATTGGCTTAAGTAACAGGAATTTTTGGGGGGCACAGGTTTAAGGTGGAAGGAGTCCAAAACTAAGATATGGACAAGGTCTGTCCATGCCAGTGCTGACTGCCAGATATCTTTGGAATTACTTGATTTGTGTATTTGCCTGCCATCCCATGATGGAGACATCCTCTCCTTTCTCAGTTATGTGACTTCCAGGTTCTCTCTATAAATTCTCCAGTAATCTGGATTAAGGCCCATATTTTAACTAAAAATAGCACCTTCCAGAGGTCCTGTTTATAATGGGTCTATACCCACAAGAGTGCAAATTAAAATTGAGAACATGTCTATGTTGGGGTACATAATTTAATTTACCACAATCACTCAGCTTTAGTTGCCACCAGGATACATTTTAGATTTGTCAGCTCATGTTCTTTCCCATGCATGCATTGCTATTATTAGTGTCCCATTGTCAGGTAAAAAAAATTAACCCTAAATTTAGCAGTTTGTATTTCAAAAAACACTTATTATCTCAAGTAGTTTCTATGGGTCAGGAATCTAGAAGCAGCTTAGCTGAATGATTCTGGCTCATGCATTCTCATAATATTATAATCAAGATGCTGCCTGGTATTTGCCTGGAGCTGAGGATTTACTTCCAAGATAGCTTATTTATACCCAGCAAGGTAGTTCTAGCTCTTGGCAGAAGGCCTCAGTTAGCCATGTGGACCTCTCCATAGGGCTGCTTGAATGTCCTCATGATAAGCCAGCATATATTTTATGACCTAGTCTCAAACGTCATGCTCTGTCATTTCTTCAATATCTTATTGGCTACAGAGGGCACCTCTATAAAATGTGGAAAGGGAAAACACTGGAGTTAGGATACCAAGAGAGAATAATCAGTTGCGATCTCTGAAGCTGGCTACTACATTGCCCCCCTTGTAGATATTCCAACTTTTTTACTAGAAATATTAGCCATTTGCCTTTAATTTATTGCATTGCTTAAATAAGCCTGAAGGGAGTGACTAAAGTTATACAATTTATTAAAATATTAACACTTTTATAAACTGATCATATCATATTATAACACTATATTTTCTTCCATTGCATCTGGCAGGGGCAGTCCTGATAGACTTAATTTTACTTCATAGACATTTAAGTATTTGAAAAATCAGAGGTGGAGGTTCAATTTTATAGAGAGCCAAAAATTTTAACTTTTTTTTGATAGTAGAGAAGGTTATAAAAATAAAGGTACTCCTTTTATGAAGTGAAAGGACAATTTCAAAACATCCAAAGTACTATTGGGCAAATAGTACTTTCATAGCAGTAAATTAATCTATGCTTGAGAATAGTACATTCACTTAGGATTGAGGCTAAAATCATAAATTAAGCTGTAATAGACTGACATTTAAATAGGTGTTACAAAACCATGTTTTGTATCATTTTGTTAAAACAACATGACCATCTTGTCTTAGATCAGAAGTGTGTTGCTTGCTTGTCTGGTTAAAGTCCCTACTCTTTTTCTAGATTTCCTCAAATCCAAGCCTGAGGCCCAAAAAGGCATGCCCTCTGATTTCTCATGGCAAGTTTTACCGCCCGAGGCTTTTAAAATATTACTTTACTTGCTTTACTTGTTTTCAAGTAAAACAGCCAGTTGTAGCAGGGTTTTTTCAGAATTCTTTAGTCACAAGAGTAATTCTTTCTCAGTCCTCCATCATAATGTAACATAGGGAAGCAAAAGTCACAAATGAAGTAAATTCAAATTGCCCCCATAAAAGAAAAACAAATATATAATAAAACATTAAAAATTATCAATGCCAGCAGCTTGAAAACAATGTGTACCTAAGAAATGGATTGTTTTATGGGATGTTGAGTACCTATAAAATCTTCTCTTTTTTTTGAAACAAACTTTTCTTTTAAAGAATTATTTTATTTCTCCCCACCCCCTCATTGTTTGCACTTGCTGTGTCTGTTCATTGTGTGTCTCTTCTTATTTTCTTCTTTTTAGGAGGTACTGGGGTTCTGTGGGAGGAAAATGCCTAATTGCTTAAGCCACCTGCGCTACATCCTTTGTTGTGTCTCTCATTGTGTTTGCTCTTTGTGTCTCTTGTTGCATCATCTTGTTGCATTAGCTTCCTGTGCCAGCCCATTGTGTCAGCTCACTGCCTTGCTTGACTCCTTTACAAGGCACTGGGAACCAAAATTGGGACCTCCCATTTGGTAGGTGGGAGCTCAATCTTGAGCCACATCTGCTTCCCACGGGCCTATAATATCTTGATTTGTTAACAATCTATTTCAAATTTAGCCTATGCATTTTTATACTGTCATTCTTTGTAACAAATACCATAGCAGCACATCTCTCATTTCAGGATCCTCTTCATTGTTCAATTACACCTACTGCTTCAGAAAGTATTTGATAACCATATTCATTTTGCCATGCTGTGAAGGATTAATAATCTATGTGCACACAACATGCATGCACAGATGCACAGAAATGTGTATGCAGGAACCATTGAGTGGATAGCAAGTTGCCTAGTATGAGCCAAGTAGAATCTGCCATGTTCACATTACACAGA
This sequence comes from Dasypus novemcinctus, assembly GCF_030445035.2. NCBI lineage: Eukaryota > Metazoa > Chordata > Mammalia > Cingulata > Dasypodidae > Dasypus > Dasypus novemcinctus. Next base: position 57,747,754 of record NC_080681.1, read on the forward strand.
GGCATGCTGACATTTTTGGTCAGGATAATATTAAGTTTTCAGTTTAGAGAATGATTTTTTATTCTTGACTTTACATAGTTGAGATGAACTTGAGAAATCATAATGAAGTGGAGTGACCTTTCCCCTCCTTCTTCCTATTCTACTAGATATTTACTACCCGATCTTCTAGGCAGACCATAAATTTCACCTGAGCATTTGCTTTGCTGAAGGAATATGGGAGGGAGGGTTCTTCCCACTTCTATTTTCAAGGGAACCAGCAAAATGAATTAAAATATTTTTCTATATCTTCAATGATCCTCTTTCTTTGCTCTTTTTCTAGCAATGTATTTGTGTCAAAGTTATGAATACATTATATTTATATATCATATTTGATTTTGAGAGCATTTTGTAAGGGGGTCTTACAAAATGTGCACAGTTTACATTTCACTCATTTGGATTTAACTCTTCAAATGTGGAATGTTGAATGAGAGAGGGAAAAAAGAGAAAAGGGAGAGATAAACATCATTATACTCACAATTTAAATGTTAGGTCTTGCTAACTCTATTCATTGTGTGAAAGCTTTGAAGAGATATGCAGTGATAGAAATGAACTTGCTGCTCCTTTAATTGGCCTTCATTCCCATTAAATGGCATCATTTCAAGTGCTGGGAACTAGAGGGTTCATGCCCTTCCAAAGACACAAATGCATATTATTATATTTAAAACCTTGGGCCAAACAAAGCTGAAAGTTAGCCTGCTGCCAGTTTGTATCCCCTGACTCAGAGTTTAGGCTGTATAATAAAAAATGAGATAAATAATAAGAAAATACTAAGGGAATACTGAGTTGGGTCCTGTGAAAGTGCATGGCAAGAGTCCCTTCAACACAAATTAGAGGGTAAAAGAGTGCTTGAAGGATAAGGAAGTTTTGGAACTGATAAGCAGCATTTCCAAACATTGCAAGGAAAAATTCTTTATCATGAGCAAGGAAGGACATGGCAATGATATTTGAACACTGCATAACAAATATTGTAGGCCCTGGCATACAAGATGTGAAAACTGTTGTAATAGGATGTAGAGCTGAAAAGGCACCTTATTGCAAGATCTTGGAGGGTCTTAAATGCCATGATAAGACATTTGAACTTGATTGCATGGACACTGGGAAGCCATTAAAGGAGTTTTCAAGAGTAGTAAAATGATCCAATCCCTGTCTTAGCCAAGTGTTTCTGGGAGCAATTGGGAAGAGTAGGTGGGAAAGATGAGAAATATGTCTTAAAAATAGAGAATTTACTGTGCAGTTAGGAAGCAAGAAATAGAAAATAGAGTATAGTTTTAGTGACTGATTGAATGCAAGAAAAGGACAAGTTGAAAATTATTTCAAGTTTTCTGTCTAGATAACCAGGTTAATGTGAAACTATTAGCTGAGGCTTGGAACCCAGAAAAAGAGGTTTAGGAGTGTGGTTTGGGACATACTGGTACTGAGGCACTAATATTGCCTACAGAGTCCACTGGTAAACAGCTGGAATTTGGCTGTGTTCTTGAAGTTCATAGTGATACTTCCAAAACGAAAATCTGGTCTTATCACTTTATGCTTAAGCTCTTCAGTGGTTCTTCTTGACCTTGAAATCAAATCCCAACACCACCATGGGAGGCCTCCCCTTTCCGACCCTATTTACCTCTCCATTCTCACACAGTCAAGGCTATAGCCATCTTGAGCTATTTTACTTCCCACACTGTTACCTAATCTCTGCCTTTCAGGCCTCATCCTGGTCTCTTTCAGGCCACATGTTGGTCTCTTGGCCTCTCTTGCCTGGCTGCCTTCCACTAGTACTTTAGTCTCAGCTCCTATGGCCCCTTCTCCAGGAAATCTTCCCTGGGCTTTTTTTGCTCAGAAGCAGCTGTCCAAATGAACTTACATGTGTTCACCCTATCAAAGCACTTATTGAACGTTACTCAACTTTTTTAATTGTCCATCTCACCACTAAACTATAATCAACCTGGGAGTGAGGATTCCACCTTATTCACTATTGCGTCCCCAGCATCTAACATGATGTTTGGCACAAATAACACACTCTGTTGAAAGAATGAGTTATATCTATTTAGTAATTATAAAGTAGAGCCATTCTTATTTTAATATACTTCCGAAATTACAGGAGAATATTAGCATGAATTGATTCTGTTACTTTAGATGGTGGGACTAGTGTACAGCAGTAAGCAGTATGATTAGAGAGAGAAAGCTGTTCAATTCTGGTTTACCAGGTTTTCTTTGCTGCAAATGTGGTCTCTGAAAAATGGTTTTATTAGTATATTGCAGGATGAAATTTGACATTAAATGTGTGGGCACATTGATATTAGAAAAGCAGTTCAAGCAGAGAGGGGATATCCTGTCATAGGCCAGGTTGTCAGGGATACAAGACTCACTGCAGTCAGGGGAGGTTTGACACCTGCACTGTAGCCTCTGTTTATTTGGTTTAGGATTAAAAGGGAATATCTTCCTCATGTGAATCAAACTGTCACAAATAAGGCAGCCCAAAGGTCTCTAATCTAAAATTATTAATTTCATTAATATTGATAAAGTAAACAAGACATACATTTTAAATAGCTTAATAAAGTCTAAAATCATTAAAGTGTTCTAATATATTATAATAACATTAATTTATTCAAATGCGCAACTAAAGATAGATGCCCCTTGGGGCTAAGACAGTGATGCATGATATTCTTCAGTCTGTTCCTAGGAATAAATGATATCATATCATTTTGAGAATTAAGTACCAAGCAACACAGTAAACTAATAGGTTGCTATAGCAGCATGTTCACATAAATTTTCATTTCTGTCTGGTTTCTAGCGTTCTTACTGATCCTCTTTTTCCTTTTTTTTTTTTTTAATCTACCCTGCACATCTGTGAAAAGCCTAGATGAAGTAGATAATGCACAAGTAATTGATACTGAGTTTGGCACATCTTGAAATCATGATGCCATGATCTTTTCAGTCACTCTCCTAGATCTTTTCTTTAAAAAATAATTTCCTGTCTGCTCAATATTTAATATTTTGCTGCCATCTGAGAGGAAATGTATCTGTTCTAAGAAACAGACCCTATCATTGAACAATAATAACATCTATCATATATCTAGTGCCTCCTGCATTTAATACATATGTGCATAGATATTGCATTTTATGTATTTAAAAAGCATTCTTACATCAGCATTTTGAGATTGTCTTCAGATGAAAAGACTAAGACTTCCAAAAATGAAAAAAGACATAATTCATTCAGACAATCATGTAACAATTACTTACAGTGTACCTATTAAGTACCTGGCACATTGAGTTTGAATACAAAAAAAAACTAAACAAGCCAACAACCCTGCTCTAATGGAGTTTTCACTCTAATGAGGAAGAGTGATATAAATCAAAAAAACACAAATGCATATAAACTTATAACTGCCACAGTTTTCCAAAGGAGAACATGATATTATGATGATGATTTGCCCTAGTCAGGAAGAACACAGTAACTACATATCTCACTAGATCTTTAACTTTAGATACAATTGTGGACTTAATGTAAAATGTTCCGTGCTTGCCACTCTGCTAGGTTTTATTTCTCTGGCATTCTTGGCTATATTCTGCATATGCAATAGGGGGAGACATATGATACTATCTGAATATGTAGTAGACCCAGGGAAGAAAAACAAACAGTAATTGATGCTGAAGTTGTGAGAGTGGAGTTTGAGGAAGGAGCAAGGAGAGAACCTAGTCCATGCTTTGTGTCTTGGGACTATGAGCCATCTGTGAGGCTCACTCCATTGAAGCCTGAAGAGAGCTGCTATAAGAGGCTTCCTTGCTGGGCATAACTAAACTCAAACAGATTTTCAAAAGGCGTCTGGTCCAGGGAACTCTCCAGATAGCTAGTTGAACTGAACATTACTTTTTAGTTTGGCTTTCTTCCCTAGTAAATTCACCCCTTAGGTTGAACCTGGCTTTCCTAGCATGGCCATCACATACCACGTGGCTTTTTTTACTTCATTGACTTTATTCAATCGACATGACTCAATTTCCTGGAACTACCTGTGATTTCTGACTTGCTTCTGCAAATTCAAATATAATGTCCTGGTTTCTACCTATTAATTGAATATCAATTACTTTGTAGGGAGGTAAATACCAATAGTCAGAGGACCTGGATTTGAATCTTGGTTTTGCCACTTATCAGATGGAGGAAGACAAATTAATCTTTCTGAACTTCTGTTTTCTCACCTGCAAAATTTGAAACTTACCTACCTCCTAGGGTTGCTATAAATTTTAGTTGATATTACATGTGAAAATGCTTAAATGTTTTCTGAATGTCAATTGCCCACACTCTTAACGCTGAATTTTTTATAGTTTTGAGATTTTTAGTGTTAGAAGACCAGTCAAAAACGTGTTGAGAACAACTAACATTTCCACATAAGTAAGTAGAGTATTCCTGCCCACATTGAAAAAACTAAAAAGATGATTCAGAGCCAAGATATATACAAGCCATAATTCTATCACTGAGAAAAGGGGCACTTTAGGAGATGATGTGGAAAGGTCTAGATACCAGCCCAATGTAATATTCAGATCTTCAGATGTAGCTAAGTTCCTCGAGATAGTACCTGTGATGTATTTGGCTTTTTTCCTTAGTTCTTAATGCAGTGCCTGAAGCATAGGGGAGCATTTAATCATTATTTGATAGCTAAATAATACCACATTTACATTAAAGCTATACTGAAGTTTTATCGGCACCTATGGCTTCTTCTAAATCCCCCTTTTTGGAGTTATCTATACCTTTAGCTTATACCATCTCTTGGAATTCCAGCAGCCTGCAATCTACTATTAAAAGTAACATTCTTTTTCTTTGTACACATAACTCTTATGATTCAAGGATTACCTTCCCCTTCCCTCTTTCCCGCTTTGCTATACTAGCACCCAAAGATTGATTAACAAAAACATATTAATCTTATCCAGTCATACAACTTGATATATGGTGATTTTATTCCCTTGTAATTCCAGTCTGATTTTTAAAAATCTGTCATCATATTCCCCAACTTCTACTACAAGTCATTTTAATATTTTAGGAAAATATTCACTTCCTACTTTAGCAATGAAATTTTTCTATAGCTATTTTTACCTGAAAATTTGTTTCTTTAGAAATGTTTATTGTTATTCCTAATCTGGAAAATCAGATATTGAACAAGAATTCAAAGTGTGGAGTGAGGATGGAATTATATATACAATGAATAAGATCTGGTGCAGACTCTCCATTTATTTTAACAAAATTAACAGTCGGTGCTCCTGGCTATGTGATCACTTTGCTGTGGTGTTATTACTACGGACTCTTCAGACCATTCTGGATAACTACTTCCTGAAGGAGGTTATGGCTGAAGTTTGTGAACATTTCATGAGTCTGAAATGTAAATATCCCTATTTATTAGCATGCTTTTCTCGTGCCACCTCTGACTGACAGTTGAAAATATAGGGAACTATTCCAATTCAGAGCTAGTTAGTGGGTCAGTTTGTGTCACTTAAGAGTTGGCAGCATCTGCTGGCAAAGCAAATAGCTGGCAGCTCACAGGTTTATGAAGCATCAGCAAAAGCAGAAAGGAAGAAGATTGAGGGTAATGTTACTAGGTCTGGAAGAAATTTCTACTGGTGGAAGACAGTAGAGAACTGCAGCATCCACAGGAATAGAGAGATCTTATAGCTGAATGGTAAAAATGCAACAGTGAGAAATGACCAGGCATTTCCAAGCAAGGGCCATATACTTCTGATCCACTGCTGATGGATACCACATTTAATTCCTTGCTCAGGAGGATTTGTTTCTCTCTCTTTGAGTGTGGTAGGGCTGGGGTTTTTCTATAAGAAAGCATCTTTCATTCTATAATCTAAGTCAATACGAGAATGATAATTTTTACAAAAATATAATGATAGCCAATCATATTGGAATAAATCTGTTTTATAAAGAAAGAAGTGCCATCAATTGAAGAGCTCATTAATTATTTGTTTTTTAGTCAGGGAGTGAAATTGTATTAGGGCCATACATGCTGGGGCTTCTAGGCATGGCTTAAATTTCTATATCCAGTGACTGAGGGGAGCTGTGTTCATCTTAACAGGATCATCATTATTTCTAACATACTCTTCTGTTGCAAATATCTGTTTACAGGCATGATTCCTCCCTTCAGCTTTTGATCTTTTGAAGGGCAGAGATCATGAGATGCCCAGCCTCATCACTAACTGCCTAACATAAAACTAATCTTTTACCAATTTAATAAAGATTTACAGAATTGAGCTGAATAGTTGAAAACTTCTCCCCTCCCATCCCCCATCCCTGCAGGAGAATCACAAAAGTGTATCCCCCAGAGTTATGCATCATTCTGGAACTCACCTTCCTGCAAAATCAGCCAGTGCCAAGAGAAGATAGGCCCTAAGACAGTGTTTGAGGTTGTAAAACTCACCACTCTAGAAGAAAGTAATCTTTGGTCTTCACCAGTAATCTCAGAAAGATAGCTGCCTCTAGAGGGAAGAAAATCCTCCCCAAAGGATACTTCTCCTTTGTATTGACCATAAACACCAACCTGGATGATCCAAGCTACAGGACCTGGAGAACTAATGTGCCACTTCCCTAAGCATTCGCACAGCACTGTTGACCAGAGACCAAAACTGGGCCTACATGTACAGAGCACAGATACTCCTGCATCATTTAACAATATCTGTGGCTTGCCATCAGATGCATTAAGCCAACTCACTCAGAAAGATAACCATAAGGAACATTAGCAAACAGAGGCATGGAGTGACTGAATACATAAACACTCCCTTGAGACTTACTCCACGGAGTGAAGACCCTGGCTACTTTCTTCTTGATTCTTTATCAGCAAACTGAATATTGGTTTTGGCAGATGGGGCACAATAGGTATTTAGTAGTCTAAGGAGTTGCTGAGTCCTTTGGAGAATGTCTATAACATTGCAGGGACAAATTGATTTGAGCCATAATGCTGAAGAGTGCAGGACAACGGAAGTGTGAATTTTATACCCAACACATATTGATTAGTGGGAAATAAAGTTATTAATGTTTTCTGGAAAAATATTCCATAATTGCTATGGAAATTTAGCAAAAATATTGTAGATTTGAAATATGATACAGGGGAATAAAAGATTGCTTCCTCCTTGATATTTTATGCCCTATTTTCTTACATCAGATTTGTAGATCATTATGTTTATTGCTCAAGTTAAAGTTTGTTCAATATGTATTCAACTAAAGTGTTATTAATCAGATTAAAGTTTGAGTTTCAGATGTACCAAATTCAGCTTTGATATGAACTGTAATTCCCAGAGTAATAAAGCATGGTTGTTATTTTAATCTCCCTTTAACTACAGCTTATTTTGTCTGAATTCAAATGTAAGCTACATAATGTAATATGAAGGAGTTTACCTTAAACTCTCTGGGGAATGCCATTTATTAGCATTTTCATGATTAAAGAAATACTTAGTACTAAAAAACACATTAAAGATGAAAATCTTATATGGCATTTGAGCTATGAGTTTACAGAGTCCGTATTGTAATCGGCATATCGCTTTCACTGTGAACTCTGCAGTTATTTAGAGAGAATTTAGTATCTGGCCGGCATCTTCATTGTGGCAGAATTCATATTTAGAGATTTTTTCAAAGGATCTACTGAAAAGGGCTTACTATTGCCCATGGTGGGGAGCATTGCGCAGACTCCAATGACCTATTGTACTAATTACTAAGTACCTAGAATCTCACTAGTAAGCACAGTGTAATCTTTGTCTTTGGAAATAGCTGGAAAAAATAATGTGAAAGTGTGGTTTTGGTTTTATAAATCCCACAACAATTTTGAGAGAGACATGGAGAAAGAGGATAATAATTTGAGGACCATTAGAGAATGAGAGCTAGAACTTAGCCTGGGCCTAAATGAGGAGGGAAAGATCAGGCTGGCAGAGATGAAAGGGGGTTGAAGACCATCAGGTGCAAATTCAAAGCAAGGGTACAACAGGAATGTGTTGAGAATGGTAAAGCCATGCCAGCCCAACTGAGAAAGCGTAAGTCTGGAGGAAGATTGTTGAGCAATCAGGGTGAAATTCATTGAAAATTAAAATCCATATTGATGTTTAAGGACTTTCCCAGGTACACTGCCAAAATGTGGCAGAACTGTGACTCAACTCCAAATGCTATCCTCAATACCACTGCCTTTTCTAGATTTAATGGCAGGTCCGCTGCCTGGGTTGCACATAGCAACAGTAAAGGCAGTACCAAATTCTCTCTAAATAACTGCAGCGTTCACAGTGAAAGAGATCTACTGATTACAATATGGACTCTGTAAACTCATAGCTCAAATGCCATACAAGATTTTCATCTTTAATGTGTTTTTTAGCCTCAAGACCATCCTGTCATTTAGTAGGGTTAACTTTCCTGAGAATAATCAGATAATGCCAACTGAAATGGTCCAGGCATACTCTAGCCAGTTTATTGCAAACAATCAGTTTGTGCTTCCAATGCTTTCATTTTATTCTCATTCTTTCTTATTAAGAATGAATAATTCTCAAAAAATGGAACCTCTATATTTAATTCCCTTTTATTCTTTATAGAGTTTAACAGAAGAGATGTCATTGCTGTGGTTGTTTAATTTTCTAAAACACAAAAATATATGTGAATAAGGCATATGGATATGTAAAATTAGTCTGTTTTAGATCAGAAATAATCCCATAAGAACAGTCTATAGCTATCATATAATCTCTCCTCCTTAAAATCAGCTAACATAAGGAAAGTAAATATAATTGTGACATGCTATAAAGCTAACATCAGTGTGGTCAAACTGTCATGTGTTGCCATAACAACCCCACCTAACATAAAAATGAAAATGGTATTCACAATGCATATTTATCTAGAGTTTATTTTGTCTTCTAGGCTCTTCAATGGCCAACAAGGAATTATTATTCAAAATTTTAGCACAAGATCCATTCTCACTGTCACCAATGTGACACAGGAGCACTTCGGCAATTATACCTGTGTGGCTGCCAACAAGCTAGGCACAACCAATGCAAGCCTGCCTCTTAACCGTAAGTAACAAGTGTTGAAAATTCTCCCAGCAGCCTCTTGTACCATGTAGCAGCAGAGATAAAACCAAGAATGGATTATGTTTATTTTAGGAATTCAGACTGATGTGCCATAGTTCCTATGCAGAGCAATATTTTTCCAAAATAAGTATGGGCATTTGAGAATTTTGTATTCCCTATTGAATTTATGTGTGTTTAGAGAAATGACTTACAGCTGAGAAAAGGAAAAATATATATAATTAATAAAGCTAAATGAAACATGTCTTCCTACTGATGATAGTTGTTTAGGTGGGTTTTTTAGTTTTTAATTGTTTGCTTCATGGTTTTTATTTTTTTTAATGTGTTATGTTATCTTGCAGCATAAATTAATATGGCTTGAATTTACTCTTGGTTGGTTTTCTTTAATTATTCACCTTGGAATAGCCAGAATATCATGTGCCATAAATAAAATGACATAGTAAGTAAATGATCATGGACAAAATAGTTTTCTATGTCAATAATTCTGTTACTCAAAATTGTATTTGAATTTCAGAGTAGGGTTTTACTAAAAATATGACATGTCTAATGTACCTTAGCTCCTAAGGACTAGAAATTAACAAAGAGTTGATACAAGAAGAAAGAGAGAGATCTAGGCTAATGTTTTCTCTTGTAATTAGTTTTAGTGCTTTTTAGAAGAATGAGTAGCCAACAAATTATCATAGCCATAAAATTTTCCTGAATTTGAAGTGGAATATTTTATAAATTTATTCTAAAAAGTCTACAGATAGGTTGCCTTTTCAGTTCCATTAAGTTATTTGAATCATCCTTGTCTTTAGTAATTTAATAATTAATATTTTATAATAATCTGCCATATGTATATTTATGTTATCATTCTGTGATAGGCTATCTGAAAAATTCAAAGATTTCATAGTTCATCAAAGACATGTTCATTTCCACTTTGTAGAAAATGATGGAGATAGGTTATATGACATTCTTGTTACTTAAAAATATGCTCTAATAGGAAGTTTCATGATTTATGAACTTTGAATTACCATGATTTAAGAACTTTATGTTAAATAAAATATCAGTTTTTTCTTAAAAGAAATTTATTTTAAAAGATTTTGTCTATGTAAGCTCTTAAAACATCACATATTTTATTATTTCAGTTTAATATTCCTTAATATTTCTTAGTGCCCCAGTCTGAAAGAAAACCATTACTTGCAGGCAATAGCCATGGTATAATATATTTGTTTAAATTTCTTCCATGGAGATGATTTATTTAGTGTAATTATGAATAATATAAATGAATGAAAACATTTTAGAGCAGTGTGAATTTCAATTTAATGCAAATTTTGATACATCTTTGTTACATTATTAATATTTTTAATTGTTTAAATATTTAAGAGTCTAAAAGAATAAATGAATTAAAAGAGGCAAAGTGAAAAAATAGGGTCTAATAATACATTAACTTTTTGCTATTTAAATTTCTAAATCACATTCTGATTTTCAAATGTGGAACAATAACAAACATGGCAAATAAGGAAGAAATGTCACTTATTTAAGTGTTGGTTTGATTCTGGCAACCTTATCAGTCATCAGAAAATAATGCACTACTGAAAAGGCCTCTAAATGTGGAGTCTTCCCTTTGCCATTATCTCTCTTTCTGTTAAGGTGCCTCCAAATACGAGCACAATTTGATTAATTTGTTAATTAAAGACAAAAATGTACAAATTTTGTCAGTAATATTATCTTAGTCCTGGAAGTTAAAAGAAATGTCTGTATATCCAGAACTCTCATATGATTCTCATCTGAAAATCTCATTGCACTAAGAACCTTCTATTTTGTACTATAAATATTTCTCTATTTTTTCATCTCTCCACCAGTTATAAACTCTTTAAAGGTAGGATAAATGTCTTATTATTTATTTTATCTCTCATATAACTAAGCTCAAAACCTGGTATCTAATAGGCAATCAGTAAATCATTTAGTGACTAAATGAATTAGTTAAAAATTGAATGAATGAATGAATGAATGAACTGTTTTAGGTTAAAATGTGTCCTTTAACTTCTAGATATACAAGGCCATAGTAAAGTAATTATAAATAACACTTCTTGTTGTATTCTATGGACAACATCCTGTTCTAATTTCTTTATATGAATTTGCTCATTTAATTCTAACACAACCCAAAGAGGTAAAATATAATCCCCCTTTTACAGATGAGGAAACTAAGATAGAGACAAAGTTAAAACATGACCAAAGTTAAATATTTGGTAAGTGACAAAGCAAATACTTGAAATCCAACAGCCTGACTTCAGACACCAAGTTTCCAAATTCTACATTTCACAGTCACTACAAGTATAAAATTATCAGTAGAATAAGATAAAAATGGTATCATTCGCACCATACTCTTTTTGTAAGATAAGCCTCTCTATGAAGAAGAAGGACAACTTGTGGTTTTGTCAACTTTTCTTTAATTATTAGGATGTTATTTTCTAATATATAAGAACTCTTCAAAATAACCATTTAGGTATAAAGAGCAAACCTCATTTATGTATGAAAGGTGAATGAGGTCAATGTTTTACTGAAAATTTATTTTTTAAAAATAAGGTATGGGGGCATGTTAACACACATTTTTACTGGATTTTTACATCTTCTTTGACTGACAGTTTGTGGAATGACTAGTTGTACAGCTATCCAAACTAGTCATTCCACAAACTTTCTTAGTTTATATGGTGCTAGCTGTTGCAGTGTATCCCTATTGAAGATTTCTTATCCCATCTTCACAAGTTCTGTGAATGGTAAGAATCATATAAAATAATCTAAAACTAGAAATCAGTCTTAAGCTGATCTAATATTGACCTATGACCTGATGATTTTTTTTTTTTTTTAAGTAAAACCTGCTGCTGAAGATCAGCATCTCCTATCTGTTAGGAAATGGTGCAACTAACTTGGCCATCACATTACACAGTAGAAAAGAGGTAGAACAAAGGGTCCACCAACTGTGTACAATATGATATTTAGCTTTTATCATGAATATGAACTTTTCCATGCTTTCATGATTTATATCCCTGAATAGATAATAAACTCAAAGTTAGATTGATTGGAAATATGGGTTACCTAGCACAGTGCTTATGCACATTAAACACTCAAAGTAGTTGTTTGATAATAGCATTCCAGAAGGGCATTAGTCACTGAGAATCAGATCTTCATCCATGACTATTTAGCACAATTCTTGAGATCACTGTATATTACTTCCCAGTTTGTATTAACCCATATTTTCCAGGTCACCAAGACAAAAGGCAAGAAGCTATAGTTTGGAGCTAAGAACATCAAAAAGGGAGTATAGCACTTTGTGTATGTATGTGTGTGGTAACATGTCTGCATTTCACACATAGACAATTTAGCAGGCCTTAATTTGAGTCTTAGTTTTAGCACATATAAGTTGTATGTGATTTGGGGTGAGTTGCTGAATTCCAAAGTCCCAGTTAGAGACTTAATTTCATTCAATAAGAATTAAATAAGATGATTAAATTGTTAATTAAAACACTACTCAGCCTAGAACAAAGTAATACTTAATAAATGTTAGCCATTGTTACTGTATCTATCATTATATCCCCAAGATCACTCACTTCAATTCCTTTCAAAAGCCAGTATATAGATGACTGAACTTTTTTGATGACTGACTACCCAATGCTTTACTGATGATTCAGATGGTAAACAGCCATGAAAATGACATTCAAATTTGAAATAATGTCCCAACTCTAACTCATAACGTATTCTCATTCTTTGTGCAGTGCATGAACCAGACCTTGTGGCACCTTTCTAGAGAGCCATGCAAAGCCTTTCATCTAGAGTAGCTAATATCACTCTGAATTATAACTAAAACATAACTCAAAATACCACCATAGCCATTCTCTGTCTCATTTTCAGAGGCAGATATTTCTAAGAGTTTATTCAACAGTAATCACAAGCACAAATACAGTGAACCAAATGAGAGATAAATCAACTTGATCTCAGTGACTGAGGACAAGCTATAGAGAAGATGACCCTTGAACAGCATAACTGAGTTAAGCTTGAATGTGCAAATGGTGATGAAAGAAGAGGAACACTCTAGGAGGATGTAGCATTAGGAAACAGTGTGAAACATTTGAAGATGTGCTAGTACTTTAATATGGCTAGTGTAGAAAATGGAAGAAAGACTTGGGAGATGAGGCTAATAAATTGGCAAGATTAGGACATGAAGGACTGCAGAGGAGTTTGGACTTCACCCTTCAGGTTTTGGAGAGCCACTGAAGGATTTTAACAAGGGAATGATAAAAACAGATTTGACTGCTCAAAGAATTTTCTTAGACAGTATGGAGGGCAGAATTCGGGTACTAGACTTTCAATAATTAAGGCAAAAGAAGATAATTACACAAAAGGAATAGCGGAGATAACCAAATTGAGAAATAATAGGAAGATAAAATAGACAGGAGTTAGTGATCAAATCTGGAGAGAACAGGAAGGGAATTGCAGGATTTTAGTTATCTCTTAATATTTATCTTGGGTGACATTATGGGAATTAAGGTTTTTAGATTTGGAATAGGAGGTAAAGCTTGAAGGAAGAGAAATGAGTTCAATTTTAGACATGTTGAATTTGAAGCAATGTCTAGTAGGAAGCTGAATATGAAGTCCACATTGGAGATATTGAATTGGAAACTATCAAAATAAAAGTGGCAGTTTAGCTGTAAGAGTATTTAAAATTTCTCATAAAGACCATGTAGAGTGAAAAGATGACCAAGGGCATAAATCTGAGTAAAATTAGAGTCAAGGAGTGGACCGAGGAAGAGAAGCATCCAGCTGAGACACTCAGGTTAAGTGTGGATAGAGATGACAGAGCAGGCAAGTTCATGGAAGAAGGGAGGCTCAGCAGTGTCCAATGCTAACATTACCCCTACGTCAGGTCAGAGAAAGTCCAAAAATTGTCTTCAACAACTGGAAAGTTATTGGAGACCTCTGCCAAGGCAATTGGGATTAGAAGCCAAGTTGCTGTGGTGTAATGGAAGCAGGAGCCAGGTTACTGTGAATTATGGTTATATAAGGTGATAAGGAAATACAGACATCAGTAGTAAACTTCTCTTTCTAAAGGCTAGGCTATGAAAGGAAGAGGACAGGGTGATGTTATGCCTTTGAGGACCTAGCATCTGGTCTGGTAAGACTTCTTCTCTTTTTAATAAGTCCCAAACCTGCAAAAATGCAGTATCAGACTTTGACTGCACTTTCCAAGCTTCTTTCCTTTCTGCAAGCCTCCCTCATTCTCAGCTTATTTGCATCTGTTCTCATGTCTTTCTTAAGTCCTGCAGGAAGTTAACAAAGCCTTTGATTTTATATGAAGGCACTTTAAATCCCTTTGCCTTCTTGTGGCCTGTGGACTTCAGACTGTAACTGTAAGTGTAGCTATAATTTTAAGTACAGATGTTGGTAATTTTATCAATAGAATTACTTCAGGCAAAGAGTATATACTTTCTTAAGTAGAAGAAAGTAAAATCAATGATAAAAAAATACAGAAAAGCTAGTAGATCCCTTGTTCTCTATCTAGATCATTTGTCCCAAAATTTTTGGAAGACATCTACATTTAAGAAGTAGGGAAATGACCATTTCCAAAGTTGGGAGAGAAGAGCAAGAGTGAGAGCAAGAGAGAGAAAGAAAATATTTTGCAGATCAACTATAGAGATCAAATTAATAATTGATGACAGTGTGCTAGCTATTCATATAGCTATTCATAGCATTCTTCCTTATTAGGTAAAAAATTGGGGGTTCAGAACTATTTGTGGTTGTATTGTTATTTTTCAAATGTATTTTTTGCTTCCTGAATATGAGCAACTAAAATAATTGATTCTTCTAAGTCTTCTTATAGAATGTGAACTGAATGGTCCCATCCTGCCATCTATGGGTCCTATTCATCAAATATATACCATCATTTGAGCACTATTCAGTAACCAATAAAATATAGACATTTTGATAAGTTAAGCATGTTGTATATGTTTTGTTTCCTGCTTTCTCGAAAGAACAGATATTCATTAAAGTACAGATATGAAAAGATTCACCATCTATAGGGAAATTAGGAAAGAGAACTAATTAAAAAGAAGAAATCTTAGCTACATAAGGAAGGTGTTTAAAATTCACATAGTTTGGTTTAATACAACCTTCTCCTGAGATCTAATATATTAAAATATTTGGGCCTAATATTGGAAAAGAGTCTTGCTTAGAGCCCTAAAATAGTAACAGTAATAGTGCTGCAATGCATGAAAGTTAAATCCCATTTTAATGTGTCCCCAAAAGTATAATGTCACATCTTTTCCTAGAATACGGGTTGCAATATGACAGTGACTTCTCTCCTTTTCTTGTGAGTGTGTGTACACATGCATGCATGCGTGTATGTGCATTTATCAAAAGTAGCAAAGCATTTGCCTCAGAAATATTAAACATAGAACCTTCAAAGGACCCACCAAACCTCTTTTCACTACCTTAGCAACCTTGAGGAGACAATAATGAAGTTCCAATTTTTAACACTCACACAATAAGTGCTATTTAACTTTCTAGAATACTTCAGCTCATGTTAAAGGATATTTCTTTCCATCTTTTTCATTTGATGGACACCCCATTGTTAGATATTAAAAAAAAAAAAAAAAGCCAGTAGCTGGTAGCCAAAAGGAAAAAAGGAATAGGCTTCTAGAGAGTAAGAATGTAGGTAATATGACAGTTTTATCCTGTTTACATTCAATAAGCAAGTGAACAGTTCTTTCGGTTGATTTGCTGAATATGGAACCAGCTGTGACCTTACAAGCAGTATTTTAGCTCTCTGCTTGCTTCAAATAGCCCTAGATGCCAGTAAGCAACTGCATGGGTTCTCTGTTACGTTTGCCTATTATAATGAAACTTGATTCCATATGAATGCCAATATCACGAATTTGAATGAGGCATATTTTAGATTGAAATTGACCTACCCTCTCGCAACTTAAAAGAAATAGGATTTTCATATTGGTTGAAAGAGGCACAAATAAATTTAGAGTTGGTGATTACTAAAGGCAGAGTTCTGTGTGAACCAATTCACTTTATCTTCACAGCTTTAAGATGTTAATGAGAAGCCTTGCCTGGATATTGTCATTATAAATATTTGACAAAAATTAGGTTTGCAGTTTTAGGAAGGTTTTGAGATAGCTAAATCAATCTATTGAGTGGCACTCTGCCAAACAGAAATACACACACGCACACACATAAATCATCATGTAAATGATGTATGTATACAAAGTTTCTGAGGTAGAATATGAGTGAAGAAAGATTTTTTCTCCCTAACCTTATGCTTAGAACCTATATTCTCAAGAAGTTAGATACAAAATGGTCATTCAGTTCCGAAAGTGACAGATGTTACCTAGTAGATTGGAACAGTCAGAATAACTGTGGGAACGTGTGGTGCTCCAGCTCACCAAATTGCCACTCGTGAGAACCAGATAGAAGTGCTAGCAGGACTTTAGTTACCCATGTCAATTGACAGGATTTTACAGCAAGAGGAGGTCTCATATGTTAACTACTCATTTTTTTTTTTCAAACTTTGTAAAGCAGTGGAATCCTTTCATCCCCCAAGTGAAACCTTAGGCAGAACCTTAAGTTATAACAAGGGTAAAATGGGAGTTAATTTGGTTAATTTGGAGGAAAATCTGGAAATCCTCTTTCTTCCTACCCTTCACATTGCACAGTGAACAAAGGGGGCCTAATCAAAAAGTTGCAGAGTTCCTTGGAATGTGGTTTGAAAACTTCTGGTCTAGGATCCTTTCACTTTCTAGGGAGGGAACTGAGACCCAAGGAAGGTAAGCCAGAGGCAAAAGACTCTGTCACAGCCAAACTAGAGGCAGGACTTGCTTGTTTTCTCCTACTCTTGCCAGTGCTCTTTCCACTACACAGGCCAAGGGCCATATGCCTTGGAATTAGACAGATCTGAGTAGAAACCACAATCCTAGAAGCATGATTTTGAACTGTTCTCTTCATTTCAATCTTTGAAGTTCAGTCATCTCATCTATAAAATAGGGAAAAGGATTTATTTTTTAATGTTTTTCTGAGGATTAAATAATGTAGGACATATAAAATGGCCAGTAAAGTGCTTAGTCTAAAGCAAGTACTCATTAAATGTTCATTCCTTTTCCTTTTCTCTCCTCTCTCTGTTATGTATAATCCAAATGTTGAAGGATAAACCAAAGATCTACTGGAACAAGAATATGTCTTTATCTCATGGGATATCCAAATTCACAGCACTTGTCCTTTGATTCCTTTATTTAATGTACCTATGTGTATTATTATTATATTGTCTTTTTATGAGAAATATTAATTAAATCAACCTTGAAATAAATATCCACTTGTAAAGAGTGGGAAAAATAAAGTAGGCAGGTTGATAGGTGTTGTACAAGATTAATTACTCTACTGATATGTTTTTCTCAGGTTAAGCAGCAATTTGACAGCTGCATCTTCCAGCTCCTAGGACAGCACATACATCCCAATAGCTGACAAAGGATCTAAATGCCAAAGGGAGAAGGGAGCATTGGTATTTGCTGCTGTCATTGATCAGCCTTGAAATGTAGCAGACTTGTGGGAATTAGGTACCAAAAAAGATATGGAAAAATCAAAAAGAAGTTTAACTTAACCATAAAACTTTATTAGGAACACTAGACTAGGAATCAGAGAATTTAGATTCTGGTCTTAACTTGGAGAGGCCATGGGAAAAGCACTTAACTCTCTGACCTCAGTTTCTACACCTGTAAAATAAAAAGAGTAGAATAATCTCTAAATTTTCTTTCGGCTCCAGTGCTTAAAGATTCCAAGAAATCTATGTTAAAAAAAAAAAAGAGTAGTTATATATGGATTGTTATTAAAAACATTTATACTTACTGCTTAAAAAGTAGAACCGCTTCCAATATTTTCCAATCTGTGCATTTTTGTCATTGAACTCTAAAATTATTTTTCACTGACCTAAAAAAATCGTATTTTAATGTGTTTGGCTCTGTGGTGATCTCCCATAAAGTTTAGCTGAATAGCACTGCTGGCCTAATCATTTTGTCATCTCTACAAAGAATTGTACTCTCCAGGGAAATTTCCTTTATGTTCACAGTTTCAATTCTGTTAGCCAATAACCTATGAAAACGCACTAGAGTAGATCTTCTTGCTTGCTATTTTATTTAACAAAGCTCTAACCCTATAACAAATTAGGCTAAAATGTGACCCTGTGTATATGAGAGTTGTGACTACTAGCGCTTTGTAAAAAATGAAAACTTGTCAACGTTTCCAGCCTGATAAAAAAGTATTACCAGCCATCTACCTTCAATAGAGCGTTTCCTAGCTATTTCTTTGACGGAGCATGTTGGAGGTCCTGTGAGAGAATTCCCTCCCATTATTTCTGAGAAGTGTCTTAAAGAATACTTACCCAGAATGCACTGCACAGTTTCCCTGTAGCTGTGACTAGATTTGAAGCATGATCTAATGGTTTGAGGCATATGATGAGGTGTCAAAGTGTGAAGTACTCACCCACCCCCACTTCTGTGCTACGATTTCTTCCTCTGAAAAACAGAAATGTGGCCACTAATATAAAACCCAAGGATATGTGAGAATAAAAAGGTTATTATGAATTGCTGAGTACCATTATTATTAAACTTCCCATTTCTCCTCAGTCAATGTGGAGCATAAATTAATAGAATATGCCACCAAAAGAAAAAAAAAGTGAAATTGCTCTTTTTTTTGTAACCATTTTGATGTTCCAGATAAAGGGAAGAAGAGGAAGAATTAACTGTGAAAGCAACGATATTTCATTGGGCCCCACTTTCTCTAAAGTACTGTCAATTCAGTTTTAGAATCCATAAAACAGCTAGGGAAGGGACTGAAATTGGCATGTCTTCATTGAATGCATCAGTTCAGAGTGGACTGGGTTTCCTAACTTATAAATGTAATTCAATTGGGATTTCTCTCCAGAGACACAAATTAGATATCTGCCCAGTTTATGCTTTGGTAACAGTTGAATAAATCAAGCAAGACTTGCTTGCATAGAAATTTTATTTCACCTTTGGCATGGCTAGACATTTATGAAAGGTTGGATTTTCCAAATTTATCCTTTTTTTCCCCAAGCTTTCTCTTTCAATAGTTTTCAGGCATATAACCAGATTGAGATACCTAGTCTAAAATATGGTATTAGATAGATACATAATATTCATTTTCCTTTCTTTGATTTTTTAAATCAGTCAATTAGTGCATATATGTAGCTGCCTAATTAGTGAGACAGATCGTAATGCTTGTCAAAGAACCATTAGAGTTGCCATTCAGTCCACACTGACTGAATCACAAAGTTTTCTAAAATACTTCATAAGACAAGATACAGCAATGTATTTTTCTAAAACTTGCAAGATAATAATAGCTTATGTTTTAAGAAATAGTAGGCAGACCTGTAGGGAAATTTGTATTTCCTCAAAAGATCATAACTTCTTGGGAGAACCATAGTTTGTGATATAATAATATGCTTACCACAATATAGAAAATATCTATAATCAAACTATTTAACTGAGTAAACACATTTTAAGAAGACTAACATAGCCATGGATGCAGTTTAACTCCACAGGTTTGACTGCAGGAAAAAAGACAAATTGAAAGAGCTTAAATTTCTCAAGCTAGCATAGTGCCTGTCGGAGTCCATATCTGACATTCTTTCTTAACAGCCATTTTGCTTCATAACTCAGAACCACCTATATTTCACCAACACCCCTCCTGAGAGCAGCACCTGAAAGAATATGTCTCCTATGCCAAACTCTTCTTAGATTACTACATATCATCTCATAATCATCTTCCACCTACTATTTATTTTCTTTTCATTGTTGCCTTACTCCAATTCTTCTTTTATCACTCTTATTCTTATCACTGTAATTTTAAAAAAATAGAAAAAAATATTATTGACACAAGTAACTAGAGGTAGGCACTCATTTGTTATTTATGTTTGCTTACTGGATTATTGTCCCTTGTTTTCTCTTTCTCTCATTTCTCCTCAATTCCGACTTAATTATCATCAAAAAGATAGATAGATGCTTCTCTATCCAGAAGTACACAATCGGGAGGGAACCAAACAGCCTTTGAATAGGCAAGCTTAAAATTGCTTTTGAAAGCTTCATCACTGAAAATGTAATCAAACTTAGCTTACCCGAAATTGATTTAAGTTGCAGCCTAAGGGCCAACCTTTGACCAGGGCGGCATTCACACTTGCATCGATTTTGCCTGCAATTGAATTACTCAGGCAATTCTGTGTGCTTTTAGCTTTTTAGCCTGTAGTGCAAATGGCCAATTTGGGAAGCAACTTAGTTGTGCTTGAAATTTGCAGAAAGATTTTCTCACAAGTTCTGGGGAAAAGCAGGCTTACTTTTTATAAATATTCTTTTAGTCACAGGATTTGTTGCCCAAAGGACATTTTGTTTGTTTTTTGTGTGTGTTTGTTTTAACCTGAGAAAACTTTATTTCCCCTGAACAATCTATTTTTTCTTTGAAAAGATGAGTTCTAATCTTTCATAAGTGTTCTAAAATTTAGGGGAAATGAAAATTAATGAGGAAAAATAGGACAATATAAGATGCCGCTATTAAATAGAGGAAAAGTAAAGGAAAAAAAACACAACAACATGTATTTTATAGCTATAGAAGCAGTGGATGCTAGTAAATACTTAACTGAAATAAAGGATGTGTATCACAAAATTTGAATATAATAATAAAATATCCCAAGCGTTTCTCATGGAATGTTTACATTCATTTTTTGCTGAACTCATGTATCTGTAGCCAAAGTATGATTGCAAGTTTACCATGATTTAACAAATGGAATTGCATTTCAACGATGAGTATTATTCTGAGTTGACATGAATGTGGGTTGATATTTTTATTTATGATAATGAATAAGATAAGAGTATCTTCTTTACTTAATCAGATGATAGTTTTGGAATACTAGAAAAATATTCCCTTGATTTTTTTCTGTTAGTCACAATGTAATGTTTAATCTCCATTACCCTTTTCTTCATCATTTTCTTAATTCTAGATAATCAACAAAGTAATAAACCAACCTCTGATTTGAGCATTTGCCAATTTCTATGGCCACCATGGCCATTTCAAGATACTAATTTAATGTCACTGAATACAGAGTTGGAAAGAGATATGCATTATCCCATAATCTATATATTTATATATTATATATAAAATATTACATAATATTTCAATATCATATAATTATATAGTTTTGTATATAATTACATATTATAGTACATTTATTTTCTCAATACAGGTATAATATATGTAAATAGTGTTAAGATAATATAGTAAAATGCACTAAAATAATTTGACAGTAATAACGTGTGAGCAGCTTTTACACTTGTTTTTAACAGAATTTATTTAATTTTATATTTATAAAATTTATTGTTTAATAATGGTAGTGTTTAATAAGAACCTCACAAAAATTCCTGAAAATTTAGCAATGACTCTCATAAGCTGGTATAAGCCAGCTCCAGAATTCTACTATTTGAGTGAATATAAAGGAAAACATGATTCCTCCACAAACATACTGCATGACCCTAGACAAATTACATAGTCTCGCTGATCTTCAATTTGCTCATCTGTAAAATAGAGTTAGTAATACTTAGCTAACCTGAATGTAGAAGAATTAAATAATATATGTAAAGCTTGGCACATGGCACATGGCAAGTAGTCATACATTAACTGCTTTCCCTTTCTTTCTAATACAGCGTCTGTATCTCTCATTATTTCTATAATTCCATTAACTTTATTTTGAGGTAGGAACGGTTTGATTCAGTCTCACCAAATCTGTGATAATGATCTCTGATCCAATTGGGATTTTATTCTGACTCTATGATAATATTATGCATGCATAAATATCATCACTTTCATGCCACATTTTTTAATTAAATTTGCTGCAAAACAGAACATTTGCCTTGTACAATTGACTTTCATTATGCCTATTCCTCCCATTCTGCACTAGGGTTAAGCATCATTATTTCTTCAGACTTAAATTGGGGGCCTCAAGAGGACGCTTACCTTATAATGTTTTAATCCTGTGAAGCCAGAGAGAAAAACATTACTTGGTCATCTAAAAATTTCAAGGTTTCATATTAACATCACAATAGGTTCCAGATCTATTGTTATCTCTCCTCCAGTTTGGTAGGAGTCAGGGAGTATGAATACGTTTTCTAAGCTGCATTGAAGTAGATAGAATCAGCCCCCTTTCACATGATGACCCCCGCAAAAATATTTAAAACAGTGCTATTAAATATTTCACACTAATGCAAGGTGGTAACAATGGGTGGTCTATGAGAACTCTATTTTATATATTTTATGCATGTTATTTCTGTAAACCTACCATGTCTCTAACAAAAAACTTATTAATAATATAAAGCTTTCTCGGAGCTTGAGAGAGGAGGATCGCAATAGATCAAGTTACAGTGCCACAAACCCTGATGTTCTTACCATGGTTCAGCAATTTTCCTTGAATAAATGTTTCTCACATTTTTGCAAGCCATCGGTTAATTTCTATAGTTCTGAAAAAGATGATTTTGACAATTTTTGTCAGTGCTTTCATGGATTTTATAAAAGGGCTGATTTTCAAGTTCTTCTCTCTGCTATTTCTGAAGTCCCAAATCACTTTTACTTGACTAACAAGCATTTAATGCAGTTATATAGCATGCATTTCCATGCATATGGCTTGTGCCCCTGGGCCAGATATTCTCCTCGAAACTTTGCCTCCATGCTACTTCCCTTCCCCCAACTTAACACACGGATTTATATGATACTATTCACTGACTTAGTGTTCATAGTCATTACCTTCTGGAATATGTTATTTTATATTTTATCATATTGCTTGAAACTATGAAAAAAAATGTTCATTAAACTTTAATTACTTGATTTACATATTTACTCATCATATAAACATTAATTGAAGCATTATTTTTTATAAATTGACTTTATTAATGTTATTCATGGTTAGAATAAAAGTTTTATTGTTTTTCTCCTAATTTTTACTTGTTTAAAGCAAGAAACCCAGTTTGCAGCCTGCATGCCTTGGAACAGAAGAGTAACCAGTAATGCCATGATTTTAAAGCTTCAGTATATATTCACTTAATTTATTGACTCTCTAAATACCTAGCACTATGCTGCATTGGGACTATAAAGATGACCTAAAAGGACTTGATTCCTTTCTTTTGAAGGCTGCTATTTTTGAAGGGAAGGCTGGTGAGGCAAGCAGTTACCACAAAATGTAAGTGATTCCTAACGATGAAAGAATGACAAACACGAGTATGTAAAAGAAATTCCATATAGCTGGAGTCAGAGAACTAAAGGTGAAGTGGTCAAGAGGGTGAAAAGAAGACAGATGCTGGCTCATGAAAGGCATTGTAAGAAGGCAATATCTGCTTTAATATGTTTATAGAAATGTTATTGGCCAACATCGTTTCTATCATATACTTATAACTTTTAAAATGTGGGTGACAAAATGGCCAAATAATTATTATAGAATTTTATAATAATTCAATAATATTCAATAATATTCAATAAATATTATAGAATATTATAATACTTGGTTCTTAAAGTATGTATGAATCTAGTGAATCAACCCTAGTCCCTATTATGAATACTAAATTTCAGTCCGCACCTTAATTTCTCTATCACTTTTGGTACTTCTTAGACCAATAAACTTATTTATCAACTCTTCATATATTTTTAGAAAACCATGTATTCTTATGCCCTTTTATAATTAAAGGAAAAGTAATCCCTTTTTTCCATTGATTTATTATGCTGATCAAACAGTAAAATAACTATTATCGAATTTTTCCAGTACTTCCTTCCCTAACTTTGTTCTGGTACACTATCAATATAGTTAGTAACTCATACTCTAATTGTTTGATCTAAATTTTTGTTCTTTTAAGTGATACAATATGTAGGTAGTATGAAGTCCTCTGAGGACACTTAGGAGAAAAATCTCTCCTTTCAAAGTACTGCAATTGGTACATATATGCAAATACTCTTGCTGCTGCATGAGAACTTGCTTATATAGATTTCTGACACTTTGCCCTCTGATCAGAGAATCAACTGATTAATTATAGCATGATAACACTGGACTGCTAAATTTTAAAGTTGTTTCCATGTCTTGTAAAATATCCCATTAATTTAGTTTTATTGATTTAGTTAATTTATCTATCTAAATAGTATGTACTGTCCTTAGTCCCAGACCAAGAAAGAGTTAAGTTTTCCCAGGAGTACTTGCTTTCCTGACTTGTTGCATTTTTTGCTTTGTTTTGATCTGCTTTTATTTTTGATGACCTGTATCTCTAGTCCCAGCACAACATCCTGCAATTGGTTAAGGCAAGAACCAGATGAGAGAGCTGAAATAGTTTACCACTATTAATCATCAAGTATTTTACATATCCCTATGAATATCACCCTCTACTAACTGTTAGAGGGTAAGTGTGTGAGGAATGAGAGCGGTATAGAAAGGACATAGGGCAGCCTCTATTCAGTATGGTTGGTATGAGATTAAACTTAGTATCCAGGCTCAATTAGAGAATGAGAATAGACAAAATGTAATGCAGTGCTATATCTAGATACAGATAATCATGGCTTCAGGAATTCAGAGACAGTAAGTATCTGTACTGGAAAAAATAGCTCCAAGCATGTATTCTGCTGATGGTGATTCAGAATCATTATCTCCAAATATAAAGCACAACACTATTATCCATTGTGATTTAACAATAGTTGAATTCAACGTGAGATAGGACCAGCTTTCAACAGTTTTGAAAAATATTATTCCGTGTTTTCATTGGTATTGTCATTGTTTATGGAGAAGAGTGTAACAAAGAGACGAGCTTAGATAGAAGACAATTTTGTACTGGAATGGGGCTGATTACCACCTGGATGGATAACAGAACAAATTGGAAAACTGCTATAATGTTTGGACACGAATCTTTTAACTGTGTGTGTATGTGCATGTGTGTAAAAAGATTAGAAGTCACCCAATATTGATTTCATTTCTTCATGACCATCTTTATGCTTATTATTTGCAACCTGTCTGTTCTACAAGGCCATCAGATGCAGTCACCAACAACTTGTTTATGTTTCTCATTTCATTGACCTCTCTAAGCTCAGGGAGCTTGGTAGCTCCTCTAACATTGTTGATAACTTTCTGATGGTTGAAACAATATCACAGGCTTCTTAGGTTATCATTTCAAACTATAAAATTCTAATATTCACCTTATTTAAAATGTCTTTTGAAAACAAAATGGCTAAAACAAAGGTCTAGAAACAAAAGCAAAGTATTTTATCTACGTTCTATTTTACCATTAAAATTTTATAGAACCAAAAATGTTGAGATACCCTCTACCAGAAGGGCAGCATTATTCTAAGAACTTTTATCATTTTCCACTCATTAAGTGCTAAAATACTGTGAGATTTGTAAAGCTCTGTCACTTACATTTTGTGGATAACGTAGGAGATAATTTTTTTCCCCAAAGCATGTGCATTAAGATTAGGATAAGTTGCAAGTAACAAAACACAAGTTAATAGTGACTTAAACAAGAAAGACAGGAAGTTCTCACCCTTACTTCAAAAGTACCTTTCAAAGTCTGTACTACCGCTTATAGCTCACTGTTCTGTATTCACATGGCCACACTTACCATCATGGGGGGGCTAAGAAATGTGTTCCCTGTAAGTGACAACTTGTGTTATGCAAAATATTGTGTTTCTATTATTATAGGAAAAGGAGACAGTGGATATTGAGGGGCAAATAGTAATCTTTAAGACAATATACCATTTTGTGACCCAAATATCAAGCTATACTTTCTTCCCTCAAACAGAAGACACTTCCTATAAAAGGTAGAAAGCCATTTGTATAAAAGGTGTTTTCCTCAAGATGCTGGATCTACTTCAGATCCAGATCTCTGGGTGATGCCCTTTTCTCTATCAAACTGAATGTGATATATTGTGCTCTGGTGATATAGGGATTAAAAAAAAAAGTTTTCTGTCACACACAGGTCCAGTATTCTATAGTAGAATATGAACCACAAATGAGGTGCACGCTAGCTTCAAATTGCCTTGGGGAGGGGATCAGGATGGCTCTCCAAAGCTGAGATTTCATGGCCTCCTTAGCAAATGCAGTCCTTCAGCTAAGTGTCCCTTGCATCCCTGAGGAAGGACTTCTAAGAGATTCCCAAGTCCTTTAGGCTAAAATAGAGCATATGCTTATTGATATCTCCAATATTCAAGGAAATGTGCTAAATCTTGTAGGGGAGGACAGTAAGAAAGCACCCTTAAGATATGATTCGTGAGGGCTTCTGGGGAAGATGGTGGTGTAAGGTATTCCAGGATTCAGTCCTTCCACCAAAATAGCCATTAAACAGTCAGAAACTATCTGAAATGACTATTTTGAAACTCCAGAAGAGGAAGAGAAAGAGGCTGGTAAATTATCATAAAGAACTGTAAATTGCTCTCTCCATGTGGCAGCTACTGGCACCCATCCCCCATTCTCACAGGAGGCCACCACAAGGCCCAGCCCTTTGCTAGCTGATGGTGCTAGAAAGGGACATAAATTTTCTTCCTGAAGAAAAAGGGTGGGCAAGGACAATCACTGATCATGGCTTTTGACTAATGAATTCAGATTACTCGGTTCCAGTTCAGAGGGCAGCTATTGCCTCATCCCTCCCTGGATAGGGCAGAGGCAGTGGAAATTTAAAGACACAGGTTTCCTCATTTGTGGGTCCCAAATCCTGTTTTGGCTGGGAAAGACTGACCAGAGAATGTCCTCTCTAGGGTGAAGTGCCTCCCTGAATTTGTCCTCCAGGCAAAAGCAGGTTAAGTTAGCAAAAGAAGCATTAAAAAACCAATAGAGGTAGACATTCTGGGACAAAGCCCTGCTGGCTTCACATACCCTAGAGAGGAAGGTATTGCCTGGGAAACAGAGGGCACAACCTAACTCCTGTAAATAGGGGAACTCTAAAACAACTAATAAGCAAAAGCCCAGGATGAGACAGAGGTCCAGGAAGACAGGGAAAGCCCAAGGTCTGCCTTGGGCAGACCTTCCTGATAGAAGAGTTGAAGCTCAAGAAAATCTTTGTCTTATTACCAGTTGACTACGAAACCAAGAAACAGACATCCCAAGAAAAAATTGTAGAGATAAAATTTAAAATATTAACATGTACAAGACAAAGTAACAGGAAATGATGGTCATCCAAAGGAAGAGGATAAAAATACACAAAATAGCAAAGAAGACAGAAATGTGGACATACTGAACAAAGCCTTTTAAAAATGATCTTAAAAATGCTCAAGGAAATAAAGTATGTAGAAAGAACTAAAATATAACAGAAAAACAATGAATGAGCAATAGAGAAATAATAACAGAGAATTACTAAACTTAGCAAAAGATGTGAATATGCACATCCATGAAGCTTAAAGAACAGAAAACAGAATAAAATGAAGAAAACCACATTCCATCATATACTGGTGACATTATTGAATGCAAATGGCAAGGAGAGCATTCTGAGAGCTGGAAGAGAAAAGCAATATGTTATATACAAGGGAATCCTAATTAGATTGACTGCCTATTTCTCATCAGAAACCACAAAGACAAGTGAGTTGAAGTAAAGTGCTGGAAGAAAACAATTGCCAGTTAAGATATTGATATCCAGGGAAATTCTCTTTCAAAGATGAGGGAGAAGGAGGAGATATAGCTCAAGTGGTTGAGCACCTGCTTCCCATGTACGAGATCCTGGATTCAACCCCTGCTACCTTCTGAAAAAATAAAATAAAGAAAAAGAAAGATTAATACATGCTCAGATCAACAAAAGCTGAAGGAGTTTATCACCACTGGACCTGCCCTACGAACAATACTAAAGGGAGTTCTTCAGACAGAAAGGAAAGGACACTGGGCAGTGGTTCAAGGCAGCATAAAGAAATAAAGACTTGCTCTAAAGGTAACCATTTGGGTGATTATAAATGCCAGTATTATTGTATCATATTGTTTGGTATGTGATTCTACTTCTTACTTCCTTAAATTGCTAAAATGCAAATGCATAAAAAATAATGATAAATCTAGGTTTTTAGACATACAGAGTACAAAAATGTAAATAGTAGCAAGTACAAAATTAAATAGTGGGAGAGAGAAGGGTATAGGAAAAGTACATGTGCATGCTATTAAAATTAAGTTTGTTTTAAACCAGATATGATTATTATATATTGAGGATTTATTATATATTTATTATATATTAAAATTCTCTCGATGGTAAACACAAAGAAAATAGGTGAAAAATATAGCCATATTGAAATGAGAAGGCCCTCAGTATGGTACAACACAAAAATAAAATAAATACAAAAGTAGGCTTTAGCAGGAATGAGGAACAAAAAATGGTAGACTTACAAATGCCAAATAGGGAAATGGCAGATGAAAGTCCTGAATTAACAGTAGTGACTTTAAGTGTAAATGGATTAAACTCTTCAGTTAAATGGCAGACATTGGCAGAATGGATAAAAAAGGATGACCCAATTATATTCCGTCTGCCATAGACTCACATTAAAGTCAAAGAACAAGTAGATTGTCGGTGAAAGGTTCTAAAAATTATACTATGCAAGTAGTAACCAAAACAGAACTGAGGTGGCTATACTAATATCAGATAAAATTGACTTCAAGTCAAAAACAGTTAGGAGGGAAAATAAGGTCATTATATACTGAAAAAGGAGACAATTCAACAGTAAGATGTAATAATTACAAATATATATGCACCTAACAGCCAAAATATATGAAGCAAATATTGACAGATTTGAAGGGAGAAATTGAGGGTTCTGCATTAATATTAGGAGATTTTAACATGTTATTCTTAATAATGGATAGAATCTCTAGTCAGAAGATCAGTAAGTAAGTATAGGAGTTGAATGATACACTAAACAACTTAGATGTAATAGATATATCTAGAACACTACACCCCCCCAAAAAAAAACACATTCTTCCTGAGTACACATGGATCATTCTCTAGGATTGGCCATAAGTTGTCACAAAACAAGTCACAAAACAAAACAATAAATATAAAACCACTGAAATCATAAAATGTGTAGTCTCTGACCATAGTGAAATGAAGCTAGACATTAATAACAGAGAGAGAAATTGAAAAGTCATAAATACATGGAAATGGAACAGCATAATTTTAAACAACCAATGGATTAAAGAGGAAATCAGAAGCAAAATTAGGAAATATGGTAAGGTGAGTGAAAATGAAAATACAACATACCAAAACTTATGAGATGCAGGGAAGGCTTGCTGAGAAAGAAACTTAAAACTCTAAATGCTTACATTAAAAAAAAGAAAAACTTCAAATCAGAGACTTAAAACTGGAAGTACTAGAAAAAGAAGAGCACACTGAAACCAAATTAAGCAGAAGGAAGGAAATAATGAAGATTAGACTGGAGATAAATGAAACAGAAAAAAAATAGAGTAAATCAACAAAACCAAAAGTTGGTTCTTCGAAAAGATCAATAAAACCAACAAACTCTTAGCTAGACTGAGAAAGAAAAAAGAGAGAGGATAGAAATAATGAAAATCATAAATGATAAGGGGGACATTACTACCGGCCCCACTGTAATAAAAAGGACTATAAGAAATACTATGAAAAACTGTATGCCAATAAATTAGATATCCAAGATGAAATGGACAAATTCATATAAACACACAAACTACCTACACTGACTCAAGAAGATATAAAAGGTCTCAACAAACCAATTACTAGTAAATTACTAGCAAAGAGATTGAATCCGTAATCGAAACATCCAAACAAAGAAAACCTAGGACCAAATGGCTTCACAGGGGAATTATACCAAACAAGTCCAAGAGTCTTAAATCTAATTCTCCTCAAACTCTTCCCAATAAATTGAAGAGGAGGGAACAATCCCTAACTCATTCTATGAGGTCATTATCACCCTCATACCAATGCCAGATAAAGGTACCACAAGAAAGGAAGATTACAGACCAATATCTCTTATGCATATAGATGCAAAAATCCTCAAAAAAAATACTGGAAAACTGAATCCAACAGCCATATTAAAAGATTATCCACTAAGGTCAAGTGAGGTTTATCTTTTGTATGCAAGGTTGGTTTAACGTAAGAAAATCAATTAATGTAATATATCTCATTCATAGGATGAAGAAAAAACACATGATCATCTCAATTGTTGCAGAAGAGGCATTTGACAAAATACAACACACTTTCTTGATAAAAAATTTTAAAACATACAAAAAAAACTTAGAACACTAGGACTAAAAGGAAACTTCCTCAATATGTTAAAGTGCATATATGAAAAGCCCACAACTAACATCCTTCTTAATGGCTAAAGACTGAAAGCTTTCCCTCTGAGATCAAAACAAGGCATGGATGCCCACTGTCATCACTGTTATTCAACATTGTAATGTAAGTTCTTGCAAGAGCAATTAGGCAAGAAAAGGAAATAAAAAGCATCCAAATCAGAATGAAAGAAGTAGAATATTCCCTATTTGAAGATGATATGTTCCTATATTCAGAAAATACCATAAAAGCCATAGCAAATCTTCTAGAGCTAATAAATGAATGCAGCAAAGTGACAGGGCACAAGCTCAACAACCAAAAATCAGTAGTGTTTCTGTACAAAAGCAATGAACCATCAGAAGAAGAAATTTTTAAAAAATTCCATTTACACTAGAATATAAGAGAATAAAATCTCTAGGAATAAATCTAATCAAGTTTGTAAAGGATTTTACACAGAAAATTATAAAAGATTGCTAACCCAAATATCCATCAACCAATGAATACTTAAATAAAATTGAGTATATACTTGCAATGGAATATTATTCAGCTATAAAAAGGAATAAAGTCCTGATGCATGCAACAACATGGATGAACTTTGCAATGTTGAGTTAAATAAGCCAGATACAAAAGGACAAATATGGACACAAAGGACAAATGATCTCACTGTTTTGAAACAATTAGACTAAGTAAAGTCACTGAGTCAGAATCTAGAATAACAGTTTACAAGGGGATGGGGCAGGGATAAGGAATGGGAAATTAAGGCTTGAAATATACATGGTTCTTATTTGGAATGATAGATATGTTTGATAAGGGATGGTGGTGATAGTAGCAAAACATTGTGAATGCTGTTAACAGCACTAGAATTTATATCTGAATATGAGTAAAAGAAGAAATTATAAATTGTATATATGGTAACAGAACTTAAAAACAAAACAAAACATAGAACTACACTACACTAACAGTGAGCCCTCAGTTAAAACTTGGGTTTTAATTAATTGTACTATTATAAAAATGTGCTATCATCAATTGTAACATATGTTACATATAAATGCAAGGAGGTTGTGATGGGATTGTGTAGCAATTTGATGTTATTGATGAATTCCAAAAAGAAATATTGGATTATGTTTGTAAACTGATCTTTTCCCCTGGGCATATTAGATTATATTGGATTCAGAAGTTTACTTGATTAAGTAATCAGGTAAACCCCTTATGCCAGTAGAGTGTTGAGTCCCCATCCCTTGGTGGGTGGGGACTCACTGATA
Source organism: Dasypus novemcinctus (assembly GCF_030445035.2). NCBI lineage: Eukaryota > Metazoa > Chordata > Mammalia > Cingulata > Dasypodidae > Dasypus > Dasypus novemcinctus. The sequence goes on from NC_080681.1 coordinate 57,779,417, forward strand.
AAAGACATGGCAAAGGACAGAGTAAGAAGGGTTTTTGATGTTGGCGTCCTGATGTTGGAGTTTACTGTTAAAGCCTTAAGCTGGGGCCCCAGGAAGAGAGGAACCTGGGAAGCCTGAGCCCTCACAGACTTTGGCAGCCATCTTGTTGCAATACGTGAAAAAAGACTTTGGTGGGGGAAGTAACTTATGCTTTATGGCCTGGTTTCTGTAAGCTCCTATCCCAAATAAATACCCTTTATAAAAACCAACCAATTTCTGGTATTTTCCATCAGCATCACTTTGGCTGACTAATACAGCAGGTATACGGGAATCCTGTATTTTATGCATGACTGTTCTGTAAACACACAACTTCTCTAATAAAGAAAAAAAAATGACATGGTTCCTGGCCTCCTCAAGAAGTTAAAATTCTATGAACTCCTAAAACATTCTTCATCCCTCCTTTTTTATCCCTTCATTTTATATGTGAAGAAATTCCATAGAAGAAAGGACATAATTATCATTGGCATAACTAGTTAATGGCAGATCCTAAAAAAGAACTCAGTTTTCCTGACACTGTGCTTTTTGCAAGTATTCTTAAAAAGACTACAGATATCTGTACCAACAACGTGAAGTGTGTGAGATTTTACTGATAAACTAATAAGGAATTATGCCACAGATGCATGGATACTTCAGAAGTCCAAGCCTCCTGGATCAGAGATGTAAGGCTATACAGCTCACAACAAAAGCAGTAGTCAAAGAGCCAGCAGGTTTGCATCAGTTCTCTGCACCTCACTTTCCACAGGGTCAACAGATATGGCTTAGATAGATGTCTGTACATGTAATGGAATCCGTTATAGGACAAAAACATTGAGCTTGCAGAACCCTACTCTTTGCCTCAGGGGAAGCCATTACCTCATCCCACAAGAAATGGCCTCAGTAAAGAACATTTACTCTTTATTCTTTACTTGAACCTTGTATTCTTAGTACTCTCAACAAAACTTGCAGCAGCACAAGGGACCTATGAAGGAGTGTCTCCTGACAATCTGTAGACATAGAGAGGTAGAAATGGTGGATGTATCTTCTAAGACAGTACTTCTCAAATTTTATTATGTACACAGATATACTGAGGATCCTCTTAAAGGCAGACTTTCATCTGGTGATTCTGGTGTGGAGACTGAGATTCTGAACTTCTTCAAGTTTCCAGGGATGCTGATGCTGTAGATCTAAGCCCCACACTTCCCTGAGCAGCAAGAATCTGAGGGCAGTCTAGCCTAGTCCTCTAGCTAGGTCTGGGAAGGGCTTATTTAGGTTACCATATTCTAGATTCTGGACCTCTCATTTAAAGGTCCACTACCTAGGATTTAGCAGAATATGAGACTGACGTAGACTAAAAAATTGCGACACCACAGCATATATTCTGGGTAGACCCCAGAATATAAATTTATTAATTTGCAGTAAGAGATTGACTTGAATTGTAATATTCCTGCTGGAATGATCAGCTCATTCTGTCTCTAAAATGAAGCTATGTGGGAAGCCACATCATAATCAGAAGCCATTTTATTAAAACATCATGAGAAATTGCTGTCTGAGGACAGAAAATATTTGAAATCTCTAAGATCAGCCATTTTCTCCCTGTGGGAAGACTTATATAGGACACCAGGTCACCATCAGAAGGTTGCTTGGTGAGCATGGAATCAGTAAAAAGGGAGATAAATAAATCAAACATCTAATGGCATTTGTCTAAGATTGGCATTGCTTCATTCATCTCACTAAAATGACAATTTTACAGTGGAGCCATAAATGCATAATTTCCAATTCCCTTTTCTCTGACCAGTTCATTTGTCATCTCCATCACTGAATTCACACCTCTGATTTCCCTCTCTGAGTTTGTCTTTGCATGTGGCTGAGCAGCTCCTATATCTCTGCTTCCTTTTCCATAGGAATAAAATATTCTTTGTTTAGATATGTTAACAAAGTCAATAAAATCTCTGTCAAGTTCTGTTTGCTAAACAATATTTTTTTTACCCTTAGGAGGTTATTTTGCATATATCTTCTCTGATCTGTTACTTTCATAATTTAATTCTCAGAGTACAAGCTAATTTCCCTTATTTTTAGTTCTACAGGTGGGGTGAGGGAATTTAAAAGGCGATTCTATCAAAGATAAGCCTATTATGTTATTATTTATTTCTTCAACTGATTATCTAGGTTCCGTCTAAAAAGAAAAAATATTTTCAAAAAACTAAAAGTATATATTTTTCTTTTCCCTGAAATACTTTTAGTGAAAGTATCATTGAAGTTTTCATATATCAATATGGATTATTCCAGGACTGTTTAAACCACATCAAATAAAATACAATATTTCCATGAATTTCTGTGACTAATCTAGTCAGAGCCCTTATACACTTAGTAAATTTATCTGAAACCTAATATTATGAAAAGTTTTCAAGCTTAAAAAATAAATAAGTAAAAACTATAGCCAAAATACCTCCACACACAAATAAATAAGCCACGTTCCATTTGCAATTATTGGTTCATTAGCCCACTGTTTAAAATTGGAATATCCTATCTTTATGGAAACAAGTTTTCACTCATTCATTCATTCATTCCTTCATTTCCAAATGTGGACTTTGCCAGGCACCACATTAGTTGCTGGGTATAGAATGGTAATATGATAGACATAGCCCTTATTCTTAGGAATTGTATAATTTGTAGGAGATATAAACTTGTTACCAGGCAAACAAAATGCAGTGTTTTAACATTTGTGTAAAAGGTAGCAAAGAAGATGTGGCAGCAGAGATGAACAATATCCAACCCACCCAGACTCAAAAATCAGACTTGCCTTTCTAGAGAAATTGGTAGTTACTCTGAGACCTGAAGGATGAGTAGGTGTTAGCTAGGCAAAAAGAGGGAAGGTAGACTGTGTCAGGCAGATGAGACAGATTGAATAGATTCCAAAAACAAGAAACACTATACAAAATTTTGCAAATGGTTTCACAACGTCTCTTTAACCCATAATATATATACTTCAAGTTGAATTGTAGATTGAGATAAAAAATTAGAAGACTTATCTGTTAAGACTTAGGTCTAAAGGGTATGAGAGCCCTAAAAAGGTGTTCTTATCTAAACCCTAGTATTTTGTTTAGAGAAACTGAGGCCTGGTAATTAGTCCAGCAAATCCCTGAGAGTTAGCAAGAAGAGCCTACATGGTAAGGCAAGATATATGGCTCTCCCTACAAACATTGCCTCAAGGATAGAACTAATTATACAGCAGAATATGTTTACTTTCTTAGGAATAATTTGTAGAGTACAATTGTATTCAGAGTTCCAATTTAGGATAACTTGTGTACATAGCTTTATGCCTTAGACTCAGAGGCTTTAATTACTATGTTCTTATGTAGGTACATGTTTATTTATGTGTCTTTATGTATACCAGTCCAATTGCAAGTAAATAAATCTGAAAAACAGTGTCTTAATCAAATATGTGGTTTTTTGTTTCTTGTGTACCTATACGTCTGGTAGGTAAACTGGTTTGTGATTACGATGCCACCATAATAACAGGACCAAACCATCTCTCCAATCAAGCCCCACCAATGACTTCTACTTATACTTCGTACTTGGAATATATCACATAGTCACTCTATTTGAAAGGGAGTTTAGAAAATACTGTTTGATTTCATACTTGGACCCATCACTGCCCCCAAATAGAATCAACTCCTAAAGATTAATTCAGAAAGAGCTGGCCTGGGACTTAGAAGAGGTTGATTCTTTTCCTGTTTTAGCCATTTACTTGATATGTGACTTTGAGTAAATCACTCCATGTCAGTGAAATTCATTCCCCTCATTCATAAAATGGAGTTGAATTAACAAATACATTTAATTTTGAAACGTTCAATGAACTAAATTGATTGTTTTGATCTTTTATTATTTGTAGCTTATTTTACCCAGTGATTGGTCAAGAAGAAAAAAAAGAAAAAAGGTGCATAAGCCCCTAAGTACAGTTTTTGCTCTCCCCTGTGACACATCTTTATGTAGGAATGATGTTGAGGCAGAGGGCAGGGATACAGAGACAGATGAAAACATTGGTCTAGCAAGCTTGTCGGTTTGCAGAATACATCTCACAGTTGTGGGTGGCACTGACCAGTGAACAGAAAGCTGCAGAGATCTTAAGTAAATCTCCTAACTCTTCAAATTGATATCAGGAAGATGTGGAGCGTCAATATCCTGATGCCCCAGATCTTGTCCTTACCACTGGGCAAGAACCTATTTGTTCATATAACCATGGTCTCTTTGTGTATCACTTTAATAGAAGACAACTGTTTATTTCTTGCTATAGCTCTCTTTACAGTGCTCTTAGGTGTTGTATAAAGATAAGCTTATATGTTATTCCCTATACATCTAGTTCAAGAATTTTCTAATTTCAACCTTAGATTATTTATGTTTTAACACACAATAATCCAACCCATGTAAAACATATCACAATGCTCCTAAACTAGAGGCACTGTCATCACATAACCTCATATGTGGAAAGAGGAGACTTCCAACTCAGGGGGATTCTCTGCACAGCCATTATCAGTATCAAGAACTCTGCCTCTGGAGCTTCTCCAGAGCTCTGAGCTTCTCCAGAGGAGCCTTCTTTGTCAGTCTTCTTAGGAACTGAAAATTGTTTTTAAAATTATATTAGCAAATGGATCTCAATGGTCACCCTCTTTCAAGTGCTCACTGATTACTCCTCTAGAGGTCCCTTTGAGGATATAGCAAACCAGAAGGCAAAGTGCCATGTCTATTCATTTATTCGTGTCTAGCACTATGATATGTGTAATCAGTCATTTATTAACTCGGGTTGTTTCCATAGCAATGACTCTAACCTGGAGTAGGTTAATACACTTATAAATTTGCAAAATAAACTTGAAAACATAGAGATGTATTTAAATGAACATATACTCATAAGCTTGCTTTAAGCCTCTGGACCTAAAGCAGACACATCTGGTCCCTATTTTGGAAATCAATACTGAAGAGCTTGCAGTGGTATAAGATGCCTTGGCCATTGGCAGGACTAGATGTTTCTCTTTTCTCAACAGTGAGAACAGAGTTAATGTGCAAACTATTGATGTTGAATGTATTATCTCCTGTTCCAGATACTGAAAATAAGTATGAGTTAAAGGCTTGTGCTCACCTCAGACAGAATTGAAACAGCCATAATGATGAAGTGGTCTTGGTCTTGTATTTCAGTTTTTTACTTGCCTCTTCCCTAGGTGTAATTAGAATTTCCCAGAATCTCAGCAGCCTGCTTTCTGCCTTTGTTTAGACATGCTATATGGTGCAATCCTAATGGACGCTTTCCGTAGTTGTGATTCAGAATAAGGAATGGAGATCAGAGGTCACAAATGCCTAGATTGCTTATGAGAGTTTTAAATTCTAATGAACAACTGGCAGCAAAGCTAAATAAAGCTTATTTAAACCCAGAACTCCCTTGTATTCTAATAGGAGACAAAGACTGATACCCAAAGTAATTTGAAAAATTGAAGCTCCAAAATATGGAGCAAACATGGTATGCATTTACAGTAAGCGCTACACGTCATGCCTGCCCTACTGCAGTCTTATACTTGGTATTATATGAAAATGAGCAATGACATAGGCAAGACATAGAAGTTTGCCCCATTTCTTGCATCCCTACCCCCCAACTTTTGAGAAATGAATGCTGCAAAACATGTGCTTTGAAGACAAATATTTTGGGCATAACAATCTCACTATTTAGATAATTTTTAAGTCTTTTATTTGTTACTACTTTATATGTTTGGGTGGTTTATTTTGTTTAACATGGATCTTGGCAAAAGTGATTTGATCAATCATACATAAAGCTGCTATTGAACATTTATGTATATATGGTAAATCCATGATGTCAGATCAGGCTATGATTAACTATAGAAGTATTTGTGCTTCAGGGAATTATGATAGTCTTATATTAATTGAATTATGTAATGGCATCTCCCACAAATTTGATTTGTGGAGCAATTAAACACATATGGCACCCTCATTTTGGCTTTTAGAAAAGAAAACTTTAGATAAGTCTGTCCCAAAATATATTTATGAATAAGAAGAAAGAGTTGATAAAATACTATTCGCAGCTATAATGTGTCCCACATTCTAACAAGAATTTTCAGGTTATATGGACCTAACAGACTTCATCCCATTACTGTCTTAATTTGTTTAATCTAAGGCTCAAAGTGAAAACATCCTTTCATTTCTTGATTTACCGTCAGTTTAATTTGACAATTAGCTAACACACCTAGGATCAAAGATAGATGCCAGTAAGTATTGTCTTTCTCCTTTGTCAATATAAAACAAACAAAATTACACAAACACAACAATAAGAACAACAAAATATCCCAAAAGCCATCATATACAAGCTAAATAGATTTGGTTAACTCTCCATCCTTTCAATTTGATTAAAACCTATGCTAGTTTTCTTCAGTAGGCTATAATGATTATTATGTCTTTATGTATTAAACAGAAAGAAGTGGCTAGAGCCATAAAATAGTATTTCAGGAAAAAATTCTTTAAAATTAATAATGATAAAAAACATACCCTATAAACAAAGTTTATAAGTACTATAAAAGAAAAATTTTACTGTGTAGTATAAAATAATTTAACCACTGGAAAATGCATTTATAAATAAGAAAAGTGTTTATAAGTGTTTATAAAAGTGTTTATAAGTGATTTCTTATTGTACATTATATCTGAATGGTATGTTTAGCTACTGGTTAGTAGCCATATGTCACTTTCCAACTTATAAATGCAGGTAATGCTGTTACTTTTAAAGTCACACAGAACTGGTATATTAACAGGTTAATATACAAGAGCAAGGAGTAAAAAAGTTATATTGAGACCTTCCAATGAGCTGTAGTCTTTGAGAGGGAGGACAAATTTAAAGTTCTGTGAGAATGTCTGGGACATTAGTGTTCAAGAATAACTATCTGCCACTTGTCAAAGAAAAGATTATGTGTAAAAAATGCCAACCTGTAATAATAACAAACTAGACATAGCTTAGTTTTTTCCCCTCCATTTTGGTTTAACTTTCCTTTTGCCCTTGACTGAGGGTCTGGGCTTCTAGAGTTCCAAAGTCTCATTTTTTTTTTAATATAAAATTTTTTGAAATCTATTATTTATACCTGAATTTATATAAACAATGAATGTATAGCAAAAATTGTGAACTTATAAAACCAACATGCATGCTATCATACAGGGCTCCCATACTTCTCCCCACCTCCAACACCTTGTATTGTTGTGGATCACTTGTTACAAACTATGAAAAAGCGTCATTAAAATACAATTACTCCCTATAGTCCTTATCTTACATTTGGTATATTTTTCCCAACCTACCCAATTCATAAGACCCTGTATTTAATATTACATATTTGTTATTGGTCATGAGATATTCTGTTATCCATAGTCCCTCTTCCACCTCTGGATTCCCTGTGTTATACAGTCCCATGCTTTGTACAATCCATTTAAAGTGTACCCTCAATGGCTCTCATCACCTCAGTCAATTTTAGAATACTTTCATTATTCCAAATGGAAAAATCCCCATACCCCCTTGTACCCAACCCATTATTATTGTTCCTTAGAATTGATATGTTTTCCTTGCCATTGCTGCAAACACATTACAATATTACTGTTAACTATCATCCATAAGTTACATTAAAGTCACAAAATGATCCCTCGCAGAATTCCTTTAAATCTTGGTATTCTCTTGGAAAAATCTGGTGTGTGTCAATAGATTATGAAATAAAAAGAGATAACATTTTCAAAATTATACTAAATGCTTAAAATACTCTATGTTGTCATCAAGGTTATCTTGTATGGGTTTTGTTTTTGTTTTTATTTTTTTGGTATTTTAAGAAAATGAAGCATTAAGACTTTAAGTAGTTCAATGTCACAGAATTAGTGACAGACATGAAGCTAGCTCCTTATTTTGTAAAACTCAGTGCTTGTTACACTTTAACCACTAACGCTGGAAAGAAATAGGCAGTGCTTAAGGAAGATAGGGGTCTCTTGAAACATGGCTCAAGGCCCCAGTTTACAGCTAATCTCGACAGAGAATCCCTCAAGGGCTTAACATATCATGAAGCTTTCAGGCTCTTTTGCCAAGGAGAAACACTGCAGCTCTCTCTTGAAGGAATCCAAATAAAATCCAAGTGCCAGATATTTATTATCCCAGCTCTACACTTAGTGAGGGCAAGAACCATCTGTAACCTCAAGAAAACTGGTTTGTCTTGTTTTTAACTTAAAAAGAGAGAGAGAGAGAGATGTACTCCTCTTAAAAACCTAGATCATTCTTGAAGGTTTTCTTAGGAATGCATGAGACACACAAATGTATTCCACAACAATACTAATAAATCTCATCTCCTACTCCTTGAAGTGCCCTAAATCTCATGGTAGTTGTAAAAATATGATTTTTTTCTCTGTTTAACCCTTCCTTCTACCACCAGTTTCTTACTATTTCTTTTTAGTTATTTCTCTTTCTTATTTGAAGTGATTCATCCATGTGTGTGAGATTCTAAAATTCATACATTACCCCTAACAGATAGTTTTTTAAAGGCTAGAAAAGGATCCTTGCTCCTGAAAAGAGAAGGAAAACATATACAAAAAATATAACTGTATATCTATATGTGTGTATGTATGTGTATGCATATATATATGTGTGTATGAACCAAATTCTTATATATTTATTTTGGGTATTTATTAACAATCCCACTTAAATAATTTTTACCACTGGAAATTCAATGCTCAGCATAGGACTAGTCATCTAGTAACCTCAATAACTCTTTGATTAGTAATAAAAAGATAACTCATTTTTGTTTGCTCATCTGTAGCATGTAAATAACCGCTAAAGTCCCCTGTCTTCTGGAAACCTAGCCCAGTTCTTGCTTTCCCCAGGTTTTCTCCTGGTTCTTTAGACAAGTCTAAAAATAAATATATATATATATATTTTTTAAAAATAGAGCCAATTATATGTGGACTCTACATTTAGCAGAAATAATTTTTCACTGTAGTTCATCTTACCCTGTGGTCTTAAAAATATTTCTCAGATTTGGAATGCATATTCTCCACCTAGGAAGCATGAAGAGACCTCAAATCTGCTCATTTCATTGACGTGCTAATAAAATGGCTTCCCTAAAACAGCTGAAGGATGTCAATAATCCAATTGATAATGAAAAACATGCCTTTTCCCTTGATATGCTATGTAATTTCCTGGATAGAATATGGGAACACTATCATTTCATGACTCTTTGAACTTGTACATTGTACAAGTATATGCTACTATACCTTATTGGGAGTTGAAAAATGACAGAAATTGATTACAATATGAAATCTAGAACAAATAACACAATGAAACTGGAATGAATTTCACTATGTGGAAACCAAGCAATAGCAGAGCATTTGCAGTTTGTCTGGATTTTCTTCTAACAGTGAAGAAAGCAGAAAAGCAGCTACATGTAAACAATCATCATTAGAAAATGCAAGTAACTGTTCAAAATCACAGACAGTTTGATTAAAGCGTAGGTAATAGAAAATGCTTATCCACTCCTACAACCTTTCTGTCTTTTGCTGGAAATATTATTTCTAGAACAATCTTCCCTAAAGTTGTTTTTCTAATAGTCAGCTGCTGCATTCATAGCAGTATCAATATGAAAAAATGCATTTTTAAACTAAATCAAACTCTGCAATACCTCATCAATTTTATCTCAAGCAACTCCAATTTTGGAATATGATGGAAATGGAGATGAAAGGAAAAAAAACACAACAAAAAGCACAAAAATAATAATGTCAGTGGGTCTGCATTACTCTAAATAAAGTGTAGGCGTACCCTTTCTTTTCTCAGTCTCTTTTCTCAGTCTCAGTCTTTTTTCCTCAGATTGTCCTCAAGGAATCAGAAAACTTTTTCTAAACTCCTAAAGTTTAATCCTTTGACAGAGTTCTTTAGTATATTTTTTACCTGTGTATCAGTGTCAATTAAAAAGGGGTTTAAGCAATAGTAGATGGAGTTATCTTACATATAATATTCAAAATGTGATTTTAAAAAGAGTGAAAAAAGGAAAGATATGAGGGCTAAGCCATAGCTTTAGAATATTAATCAGATGACATCACAAAATCTTTCCCCAGCTCAGGGTGTCACATCAGTACCTTCAGCCTTCCATGACATCAAATGGAGGAAGCTGGCATCCACCTGCGATCTTACCAGGTGACCTGTCAAGATGCAGGTGTGGTACTTACATGGGGTGAAAGGAGTTAGGTAGGGACCTAGACGTCTCTCACCCACCCTAGATTCAGTCGTGCTGTGCAATCAACTGATAAGTCATAGAAAGGAAAATGTCATGTTCCCTCTTGGAGGAAGAACTGGGGATCAACTTTCTCATGCCCTGGGTGCAGGTATTTTCAAGTCGGGGCTTTCCCTTAACAAGAAGGCAGATCCGGTATAACTCCTGGTCCTTTTAACACTGCCCTTTATGATTGTCTTCCCAGGGTCTACTCTCCTGACATTTCCTAAACCACCTGCTCTCCAACCTCCACGGCCTTCTAGACTAGGGCCCAGGAAACACAAGCCGATGTAGAACTCTCCCTTGCTTCTCCCCTTTGTAAGCAAATCATCCGCATTCTGGCCTCCTCCAGCACTCCCTTTATCCTTCTACACAAAAGACTCATTGCTTTTCATTCACAAAAGACCTTAATAACAAGTTAAAACTGACTTTATTGTTAGTGAAGAGAAGAGGGTGCTAAAAGGGTGATGTCTACATCCCTAAAATTTTTGCACTTTTCAAAATTAGCAAAGAAAGAAAATTTTTTAAAAAATAGTTGTTTCCAAATTAAAATAAGTGTGATCTTTGTATGCTGCTAGAGTATTATGTTTTAGTTTTATTTTCCAGGGCCAATCCCTTCCATCTTGTTAAAGCAGAGGTCAGCAAATTACTGCCCGTGGACCAAATCCAACCACTGTTTTTGTGTGGCCTAGGAGTTAAGAAAGATTTTTATGTTTTTTGAACAGTTGAAAAAGTCAAAAGAAGAATAATATTTCATGACACATAAAAGTTATATGAGGGAAACGGACTTTGGCCCAGTGGTTAGGGCGTCCGTCTACCACATGGGAGGCCCCCGGTTCAAGCCCCGGGCCTCCTTGACCCGTGTGGAGCTGGCCCATGCGCAGTGCTGATGCGCGCAAGGAGTGCTGCACCACGCAGGGTGTGCCCCGCATAGGGGAGCCCCACGCAGGGGAGCCCCACGCGCAAGGAGTGCACCCATAAGGAGAGCCGCCCAGCGCGAAGGAGGGAGCAGCCTGCCGAGGAATGGCGCCGCCCACACTTCCCATGCCGCTGACGACAACAGAAGCGGACAAAGAAACAAGAAACAAGACGCAGCAAAAAGACACAGAAAACAGACAACCGGGGGAGGGGAGGGGAATTAAATAAATAAATAAATAAATCTTTAAAAAAAAAAAAAAGTTATATGAAATGAACATTTCAGTGTCAATAAGTAAGCTCTTTAAAGCACATTTATGCCCATTTGCTTATTTTTTGCTGCTTACAACAAGAGATGAGAAGTTGGTGTGAAAACCGCTATCTCCTGCAAAGTTGAAAACATTTACTCTCTGGCCCACTATAGAATAAGTTTGTCAGCCCTTGCTAAAAAGCATGGACTTTTGAATTCAATTCCAACCCTGGTATTTAACAGCAGCATGGTCTTGAGCAAGTTACTGAACCTGGAGGATCTAATACCCACCTCACAGAGAATGTTGTTCTTAAGAATAAATGAGAGGATGTACAGAGAGTGCAGCAATTACCTGGTGGAGAACAATATTAAATAAATGTTTTGTTGTTAAAAATTGAGTAAAAATTATATTACCCATTACTACCTCCTCTGTGCCTCCATTTTCTTACTTAAAAATTTCAAAAAAAGTCCTGTATTTTTGCTTTGCCTTGCCGATTACATTTTTCTAATGACAAAATAACTTATTAAAAATCCAAACACGTTCAAAAGTTAAAGGTGCTAGAAATTCATTCACCTAAATAAATGAGTGCAGATAAAGTTCCAGACTTTGGGTTAATCATGGAATATATTTTTATGATTTAACTTATGGATGGACAAAGATCAGCAGAGAGATATTATCAAGTTATGCAGAATAAAATAAAAAGAAATTGAGGAAACTTTAAAGAGTTATGCAAATCTGTTTAAAGAAGACACTCCTACCCAAAGTGTTCCTAAGAATATCTTAATCTTTAGCCTAATCTCACTCCCTCCAATGTTAGTCTCTCCTTGTCACTATCTTCTACTTCCATTCCATCTGACATCTTAATTTCATGTTCCTTTCCTTCCCCCAAGCTCTATGTGCTCTCTGTTTCTTTTTCTGTTTTGCCATGTACCCGGAGAAGAAACTGAACAGTCAGCAGGCATTATACATGTTCCTGTCTGCATGCCAATACTTGTTGTGCTGCCCTATTTGGAGGGCCTGAGCTTTTGATGAGGAAATCTGCTCTGCACAGAGACCAGCATAATGTTGGCAATCATCGAGAAAGTCTATTTTCCCAGCTAAGAAAATAGCTTATTACCGAAAACCACTAAGAATTGAGATGAAGTCTGTATACAAGAAATGATATGAATCATAAAAGTCTCAGTCAGGCTTAAACCATTGTGTATACACATATAGAAGCAAGCACAAGAACATTAATTCCAGCTGTTTATTTATTTTTTTCTCTTTCTTTCCTTTTGAATGTGTCTTAATTCTCCAGTAACCCCAAGTCAAGGATTAAATCAAGTAGGATGTCACTGGGAATCTGATCAACCCTGTTTTGAGATAGAATGCACAGAAAGGTTCCAAGCAATGAGAACATGGCTTCCTACCAGGAGTCATCAGGTAGTATTTGCTCTGTTACTACTTTATTCTACCTGGTTATCCCTGGATAAATGGGCCTTTGGCTGGTATGGGAAGAGGATTTCAGTTCTGGTTCTTAACCTGAAAACACACTGTGAAAAAAGTGTGTGATATCTCATTGACAGTTGTTTTTAGCTTCTGCTTAGAAGTAATGTGATGCAGTTGGGTAGTAGAGATAGTTGGATGAACCCGAACTGGGAATCAGAAGACTTAGGTTTAACCATGCTACTGCCAACAAGTGAGCATGGAAAATTATCTGAAGGCTCAGCATAATGGATGAGACTATCTCTAAATCCCTTTCTAGTCAATAGTTATATGATCTTGCAGATCCAGTTTTATCCCTGTGGCACATAGCATAAACATGTCCTATTTGTTGCTTTGGTAATTATGTGAAAACTGTTGGTTCCCAGAATTCATAACACTAGTTGTCCATAAAAATTTTCCTTATTTCTTTGAACTATAAAAGAGAATTGTGATCAATTTTTTGAGGTTTTTTTAAGTGCCTAGATTATATCTCTGTATAGTGAGCAGTAAGGGAAAAGAGAGAGACAAATATGAGTAAGAGGCTAGAAGGGCTGAAGGTTTTGAGTGGAGAAAATGGAGGTAATAGAGAAACAGAGTTCTTATTTTTCTGTTTTCTGGGCAAAAACAAAAAACAAAAAAATCAGTAAGAGATGATCGCAAAGTAGGGGAAGTAAATAACGATTTTAGGGTCACAGAACTAGGTCCAAATCCTGGATTCACTATCATGTGTATGATCTTGCCCAAGTTATAAGATCTAAGACAAATCTCCCTGATTCATAAATTTTGGAATCAAAAACTGTGAATTTGGTGTGATGATTATGTAGGATAATATTACATACATTCTCCAGCAAGAGACCAGTAGTCCTAGAGCAGTGCTTCTCAAAATATAACATGTGCACAGATTACCTGGGGATCTTGTTAAATTGCAGATTCTGAATCAGTTTGTCTTCACTGGGGCCTATGAGTCAGCATTTCTAACAAGATCCCAGGTGGATCCCAAAGCTTAGAGTAGCAAGGATAGAGGCATTTAGTAAACAGAGAATGCCTTTGTCCTTCATCCTTCCCTTCCAAACATGTATTTTCTTAGAAATGATAGATTGGAAAGTTTAGGGTTGTTTTTTTGTTTTTAGGTTGTTTTGCTTTTTTATTTTTTAACAGATCAATATGCCTGTTCTGTACAAAAGTCATCTGTCACCTAAAGTCAGGACAAAGGACACCAACAGTGTATCATTTTCAAGTCATCATGTGTCAGCCTGCTCGGAAAGTCCCCGAACTTTTACTCAGCACTATGATCCTTTATTTTTTTTTCAGTCACTAACATCAGTTCTCAAATGCTAAAAATTACTGATTAAATTCTTCACCCTCCTTTACCGTAGAAAGGCAGTGATCTCAGAAAAATGCATTTCTCTTACTTATTTTCAAACTTCCCTCTGTTATGAAAATTTGATGAAAAAGAAAGAAATTTCATTCCTACTTATCCCCAGATTCATCATTTTACCCTTTTCTTATGCTCTTTTATTTTTCTAAACGCTAGCAAAAGGTCTAGCAACCATTTACTTGCCTTTCTAGTTCTGTCAGTCAATAATAGAAGATAATTTACTCTCCCTCTGTATGATTGGAGCATATTTTAAATTATTCATTTAAGCTTGGTCTGTAATTAAAATTATGTGGGCATTTAGGACATTATTCTGCAAAAATGCTCTGTGGGCATTCTCTGATCTAGCTCATAGAATCCAGGTGCAAAGCAGCATTAAAAGCATTGGGGAAAAAATCAACCATATTGTGAATTTATGCATGGTCATTTATCTACCAACTCCTAGGCAAAAACCATCCATAGCTCTTACCAGGAGATTAAGTTTCTCCTAGGATCAGCAGAAAACCTTAAGTGTTCTATTTCTGCACTTAAATGGGTGGTACTCCTATATGTGCCTGTGGGAGATTCTATTATTATCCCCAAATACTCACTTGCCTCCCTGCAAGAGGATTATGCATCTCTACCCATTTCTAAATGACGTGGATGGCTCCTCTTCTATGGATATCAGTGGCCATGTGACTTGCTTTATATAATGAAATAGCAAAAGTGATGTGTGTCACATCTAAGCAGAAGCTCCAAGAGTCATTAATGATTTTTGCCTCCAACCTCCTCTCTGCCATGAAAAGGACATGAGCTAGGCATAAATTGTGCCTTCAATCTGATCCTTTAATGACGAGCCTTTGCACTTAGATAAATTATTTACAGGAAAGAGAACAAAGCCCTTTAGGTTTAAAAATAATGATCCAGGTAATTTTCTACCACAGTGTTTAAAGATAAGTGAGAACTCAAAGGTCATACTCTGGCCTTGTGCCTTAGTTAATCTATACACGAGAAGGCATCTAGATTTCATCTAGATGCCAGTTCTACTTGACTGGAAGTGCCTTGAATTCTGGTGTTGAGGATTGAATCATGCCCCCCACAAAAGGTATGTTTAAATCTTAATCTGTGTTCCTCTGGGTATGAAACATTTGTAAATGAGACCTTTGAAGACGTTAATAGTTAAGATATGGACTCATTTGTATACAGGATCTTTGAAATCTCACTTATATGAGGCCAAACTGAATCAGTGTAGGTCTTAATTTATATGACTCTAGTCCTTATAAAGCAGAGGAAATCTGGGTGCAGTCAGGCAGAAGCCAGAAGTCAGTAGAATCCAGAAGCTAGCGTGACAAGGGGCAGAGATGCAGGCCAAAGAGCCCCAATGACTGTGGCAAGCCAGCCCCAGAAAGCTACAGACTCTGAAAGAAGGAATGGCCTGTAGAGACCTTGATTTTGGCCTTCTAGCCTCCAAAACTGTACGACAATAAAGCCTGTTGCTTAAGCCAACCAGTGTGTGGTATTTGTCATAGCAGTCCTTGAAAACTAAAACAGTTGGGATGAAAATAACAGACCTGTGGAAAAAGTATAACACAGATCATTACTTTCTTTCATGTTTTTAATAACAGCCACTGTAATATATTTTTTTTTCTTTTTTTTTTCCCCAGAACCAGAAAAATACCAAGGTAAACCAAAAGATTTATGCGCATTATTTTAAAGAAAGGAATAAAAGCTGTCTAGATCCTGGGATAAATACATGCTCTGAAATTTGACTTTTGAGATGATCCCAAGCAAATGCAGGTTCTATTTTCCTGATGTGCCTTTAAAGCCAATTCCTGAGAAATGGGTTTTTCAAAGAGAGAGCTTATTTGGTTGTGCAAGCACAGGAGTCTAGTGGCTTAATGGCCCAAATTGCCTTCCAGATCTGCAGAAATTCTAATATTTTATAACACTGAGGTGCTAATGAATAATTGGGGTGGAGCTGGACACAGGTTTCTTCATTAAAAAACATCACAGAGTTGAAGGTGGGTAGGGTACCAAACCAGAGTCTAAGGACCTGGGATAGGGGTATACAGAACAAAGGTCAGTTACAAATTCTTTCATATGAATATTGAACAGAGGTGACTGGAGTGGCTACCATCCTAATAGCAAGCATACACAAGGGTGAGTCTAATCTATAAACAAAGGTAAAGTCAATCTAGAATTACCATCACAAAGGTAAGCATGCACAAGGGTGAGGTTAAGTCTAGAGTAACTGTAAACAGGGATGAGACCACTCCAGCTAGCTTCAGTAATTTCAGGTATTAACTTCTGGCTATTTTATAATATAAAGGCATCAATATAATGATTTAATGATCATAATTATTTGTTAATTCTTAACCCTTGGTTACAGAGATAGTAACAGAGAAGGTAAAAGAGCAGAGTAAATTCTTCTGGGAAGATTTAATATTTCCTTTTACTTTCTATTATTATTATTATCACTATCATTATCACTATTATTTTATCAAATAATACATGTGATTTGTTAATGATAATCTGAATCAAATCCTCGGCACCTACTTTATCAGTAGGAAGCTTTTTAGCCACAGAGGAATGAAAAGCTTTAATAATTCATCATTAGGGTGTCGTTATGTTTCCATTTCACTTCAGCCTATAAGTCAGCAGTGGAACAGATTCAAAAATGACCTCTAAAGAAGGAAGTGTAATTGCTCAGAGTCAAAAGCATGGTTAATCATATGGTTTTTTATACTCTTGCAAAAATGCAGTTTAACAGTCTCCTACATCTCAGTGATTCATGAATGCTATATTTATGCATATTCATGAAAGCAAGCCCTAAAAAGTAATACTTTGTCACGTTTTTTTCTCTTTTTGATGTAGGCAGAACAAATACTGAAATGACACCTAAACCATCTGTTTAACTCTGAAAATTCTAGAATTCAATATGATTGGCCACACAGGACTCTGAGCATCTGTGCTTTAGGGATTCATGGTTGCTTTTAGCTATTTGAACACCAAAGTATATAAAGAATGATATGGAAAACTTGGGACCCTAAACATTTCTACTCCAATTTACTATTCATTTTCATAGCTGTTTACCTTCATTATACAAAAGGTTTAGGATCTTTCATTCAAATTTTGCTTGAGATTGGCATTTTATAAATTCAAGGTAGCACATAATTTTTATCCAGTTTAGTAAGTCCCTTCTTTTTATTTTGCGAGGAGTTAAAAGACAATGGATGGGAGGCAGATGTGGCTCAAGCAGTTGGGCTCCTGTCTACCGTATGTAAGGTTCAGGGTTCAATACCCAGGGCCTCCTGAAGGCAGCCTGGCCTGTGTGGTGAGCTGGCCCTCATGGTGTGCAGGCTTTCTTAATATATGACAAAGAACTTTCAAATAAACAGAGGCAGGATGCTAGAATGAACCTCATGGTGCCTGATTGGAGTTGGAGAGATCAACCTTAACACATGTTGATATGTATACAGATATATAGAGATATATATACAGTTAGATATATATGGAAAAAATATCGATATGTCTGCATGGGTTCATATCTATATTAACCCACTAATGTATGGGTTAATATAGATACTTGTATTCTTTAGCACATTCTTCTAAGAAGTCTAGAGGCAGTTACACCCAATAGCTAGGAGAACTTCTAGCACCTGGATCTTGGTATTTAAATACCATTCTCCAATAAAGGTGGCCAGAGCTTCTTGAAGAAATGGTTGATTCTAGGACTTGGGAAGTGTCATGGTGAATTTCATGTGTCAGCTTAACTAGGTTATGGTGTTCAGTTGTTTGGTCAAACCAGTCCTGGCCTGATTGTTACTGTGAGGGTATTTCATTAATTTACATTATTAGTCAGTTGATTACATCTACAATCAAGGAAGGAGATTGCCTCTGGCAATGAGAAGAGTCTCCTCACCCAACCACTTGGAGGCTTGAAAGTAAGAACTCAGGATGTCAGCAGTCAGAAAGAAGATTTCTGTCTCTACCTCAAGTAGCCCACTTCTCAGGGGAAATTCAATGTCACCTTCATCAGAGTTTCCAACTTTTGTTGTATGGTGGTTTAGAGCTGTAGGTACCTCAGAAAAACACATGTTCTTAAACTTAATCTAATTCCTATGGGTATGAGCCCATTGTAAGAGGACCTTATGATGAGGTTACTTCAGTTAAGGTGTGGCCCATCTTAATCAGGATGCTTCTTTATCCTATTACTGAAGTCCTTCATAGGGGGAATGAAATTTTGAGAGACAGAGAGAAAGCCACAGAGGGAGCAGCCAGAAGCTGAAAATCAAAGGAAACTGAAAAGAAAGGAGAGACCAGAAAATGCCACTTTGTGCCTTGCCATGTGACAAACTAAGGACCAAGGATCACAAGCAGCCAGCCTCAGAAAGCCAGTCTTTGGGCAGAAAGCATTGTCTTGATAACACCTTGATTTGGACTTTTACTCAGCCTCAAATCCTGAGCTAATAATTCCCCACAGTTTAATCCAACCCATTTCATAACATTTGCTTAAGCAGCTTAGGTAAATAAAATGCAGTTTCTCCTGGGGAAATCTAACTTCATTTCCCTTGAGTTTCTAACTTGCAGCCTGCCCTACAGAAATTATAATAACTCTCTTTATATATAAATTATAATAAATATATGTATATGTGTATGTCAGTTCTGTGAAGAATCCTAATAGAAGTGGAATAACACAGGGATAATACAAGATGATCCTGAAGCATCTTGTAATGCCATGATGGACTGAAGTACTGAAAAAATAAGAGGGAAAGAGGGATGAGATCGTACCAAAAGGACACAGGAATCAACATGAGAGAAAACTGTAATCATTTCAGCTACAAAAAACAAATAATGATCATATTGATTGTAACTCAAAGAATAAAGTACATATTGATGTTTAATACTAATTCATACTAATATAAATAAATGATTGAATAAATATGTAAATGGTGCCAAAGGAGCCACCCTTCCTTACAGAAGAATTTATAAATGTAAAAGGAAAGAGGAAAATAAAAATCACCATCAGACCACAATAATAATAATTGCCGCATTTATGGCCCACTGATGAATATTAAAATTAATGGTCAAAACTTTAAAGCGATTCAGATATTTGTATATCGTCAAAGTCTCTCCCCCAAAATATTTATTAACTACTCTTGTGATTTTTTAATATATATACACAAGTCCTTCGATACTTCTTGCAAAGGTGGGGTTTAATTTCTTTCCTCTTGAGTGTGAATTAGATTCAATGACTCACTGAAAATGAACAGAGAACCATTACAGACAGCATATTACCAAGGGTTCAAGGTTAACATCATCAGTAAGGAATAAGATATATTGATATCATGTACACCCTGATATGATGTGATGAGAAGGGTATATAATCTCTGTGGTATTCTTTCCCCAAATACATAACCTCGTCTACTCTTGATTAAACATCAGACAAATTTAAGGGCATTTTATAAAATATCCAAAAGTGTCATGGTCACAAAAGACAAAGACTGAGGAACTATGACAAACTGGAGGATACTCGAGAGAATGACAATTAAATGCAACATGGAGTTCTGGAATAGAAAAGGACATTAGTGGAAAAGGGGAAATCTGAATCAGTCTGTAGTTTAGCTAATGATATTGTACCAGTTTTAATTTCTTGATATTGGTAATCAAGTTCATTCTTGATAATTGATATTTGATAATTGTCCTGTGTTTATGTTAGATGCTAAACTGAGAGGAAGTTGGATGAAGGATGTCCAGAGAGTCTCTGTTCTATCATTGCAACTTTTCTCACAATCTAAAATTATGTCAAAATAAAAAGTTAAAGGCACAACTATGTCAAAATAAACTTTGCCTTCTTAAAGTGATAGGCAACTTAATTTAGCCCAACGCTAAAACAATTTAGTACTAACAATTAGTAGTACTAAAATATTTTATCAATATTTTTTCTCCCTCATTTTCATTTATTTCCTCCAAGTGTTTGATTTTCAGTGTAACTTTCAAAACATTTTGAACCTCTCCACTCTCCTATACTGTCCCCATTACAAAGCTAACATTTGCCTGAAACAGAGCCAAATGTCCCTGACTTCATTATATTCAAATACTACCTGTTCCAAACCCTCACATGCCAATGAAGGACTTGGGACTCTGCTACTCTCCTATTTCTCCACTAATCTCCCCAAGTTATTTTGTGCAGTCCTCGGGGTGGTTCTTTCTCACATGTACCTTCCCAGAGGCATTTGTATTCCAAAATTAATGTGGAAGAGGAACTATACCTACCTGAGAGAAAGGATTCTTTATGTGCAGACTATAAACTTTCGTAAGTATCTGGGTGGAAGAAATATATTTTGACGTCTGCAATGGGAAGGCCTTTCCTGGATTCTTCAAATAAATCCATAGAATGTTTCTAAAATCATTCCTGCTCACAGCCTTCCTATTTTAAGGACTTTTTTGTGCTTTGCAAAATAAGCTTTCCACATTTCTATTCATTTCATGTAAAATCAAAATTATGCATATTTTGAGGTGTTATCATGTGGCTATTTTATGCATCTGTTGTTCTGTGACCCTTTTTATTAGGAAGAATTGTCACCATATGGAGCCATAAAAAAGATATGAGAAATAGATTAATTAAACATATATCATGTCTGTCTACTTTCAAAAGGCAATACATTCCTCCCCTCCCCCATGCTTGCACTTTTGTAGTATAATTCTTTCTTTGGGTTTCATTTTCTCTAAATGTGATTTTGACAGTGAGTCTGTGTATATGTGTGAATGAACCCAGTATATACTTAAGTCATTTTGTGAGTAATTATGAAATTGATTTTAAAAACATTGCTACTGACAGGATAAAATGATAAATGGTCACATATTGATGAGTTTTCCCTAACATTTTTGTATATTCAAAAGGTAATATATACTCCAAGTTACCTACATTATCACAGTAATTCCTTCTAGAATTGCTAAATAAACCATAACATGCAATTTGACATAATGGCTACATTTTATTAATTTTCCAGATTTTCAAGAAATTTTCTACCATCAATTAACTGAACTGCATGCACCTCTCTTCAGCAAGTATTTCTCATTTTCTGTCTGGCTTATCTCTTGATAAGCAAATTGTCTCAGACATGTAAGGCAGGTAGTGTTGCATATATATTACATGAATGCGTGAGTTCTATGCCACAAATGCTAAAACCCAGCAGGGAACCCTCAGGTTTCACTGCAATATAGAAACTGCTATGCTGCATTAAATTTTGGTGAATCTGGGCTCACAAAATTCTCTAAAAACTCTATTTCTATTTATAAAGGTCTAGTAAATGACATCTTATAGTATATTAAATAATATTCTCTAACTAGAAATCAAAGTCAGAAACCTGTGCCTTTTTAATGATCTAGGCATACCAAGTTTAAAATTATGTATCTTTATGTTTTCTCGGAGTACATAACATCATAAAAAATACCTGTTACTAAAATTACTGGGTAGCATATAAGAACACTATCAGAGAGAAAACCCAAGAAAAATCTGAAAGAAATTCTTAGAGAAATCTTTCTGAAACCTACATATTACTAATATCTCTGTGAGATTGAAGTAGATTTAAAAGTAGTCTCAACACCCAGGGTTACAAAGAGCAAGAAAGGAGCATGAGATGTCATTTCCATCCATGCAAAGGTGGCAAGAAAAGAGTCTAATTAGAGAATGTTTATTTTCCTTTAATGGATCTTTGCTGACTTCATCTTCTTAAATTACCTAAGAAAGAAATAGAATTTAGCAGAATATTGCACTTTGAACGTTAAGACTAACACTATGCTCTCCGCACTCAGCTGTCCACTTACCATACCCCCACTCCAGGTCACTGTTTAGAATAGTAAGTTACCTTTCATCTTGCTTGTGAGAAGAGACCACATATATGTCATCCTTACCTATATATCCTTTGCAGATAGTAAATGTTCTAAAAATGTCCTTTTATGGCGGCAGACTTGGCCCAGTGGTTAGGGCGTCCGTCTACCACATGGGAGGCCCGCGGTTCAAACCCCGGGCCTCCTTGACCCGTGTGGAGCTGGCCCATGCTCAGTGCTGATGCGCGCAAGGAGTGCCCTGCCACGCAGGGGTGTCCCCCCGCGTCGGGGGAGCCCCACACGCAAGGAGTGTGCCCCGTAAGGAGAGCCGCCCAGCGCGAAAGAAAGTGCAGCCTGCCCAGGAAGGGCGCCACACACACGGAGACCTGACACAACCAGATGACGCAACCAAAAGAAACACAGATTCCCATGCCGCTGACAACAACAGAAGCGATCAAAGAAGACACAGCAAATAGACACAGAGAACAAACAACCGGGGTGGGGGGGGGGGGGGGAAGGGGAGAGAAATAAACAAACAAATCTTTTTAAAAAATGTCTTTTTATGTAGCGAGAATATCATAAACCAGAAATCAGAAAGGAAGTTATGACTGCTCTAAGGCACAATGCAGTTTGATTCTCCCAATACCTCTGCGCATGCAGGCATTGTTAATCAACTTTGGTACTCTGCCACTTGGCCCAGTTGCTGCCTCCAACATCCACTACCAGTCCATCAGAGCTGGCATGCAAGGAATACTTATCTACTCAGAGTTTTGAAAATGGCTATCTGTTTAAACTGGGTTGTAATGTAGGACCTGTGTAACCTGTGAGAAGGGAGAGGGGCCAGGGCAGCAATACCTAACTTGAACTTCTTCATCCTTTATTCAAAAGGATAGTAACTCTTTGTCTCAAATTGAATTCCCAGGGGCTGCTCCTTAGGGAGTTGTGTATGCCAACTCCCCAGCTACTGTGGAAAAAACTGAACCTTCGAGAAAAGCAAATCTGCTGAACACTTTTGAGATGATTTCTTGGTGTTTTTTACCAGCGATGCAGACTAGATCTTAAGTTTAAAGTTCTTGGTCTCTTTCTAAATCTGCTCCTTTAATTGCTTAAACTGGTCTCATTCTGACTTTCAAGCTGGATCTACATAACCCCTTTGGTTCTAGAAACCTAACAGGTGAAATCAAGAGGAAATGTCCATGATCTTGCTGCTCAGGATGTATTCTTTGATTAAGATAAAGAATAAGTTAAGCCTGTTTTCCTTCTATATTGTCCATACCCTTTTATGGGAAAAAGAAAGAGAGATCTGTGAAGAAATTCTACCCTGGAATAAAAAGTTAATATCCTATCTTGTATTCCTTGGAACTTGAGGACAATAACAGGATGCAATAAAGAATCCCAGTATAACACATGACATTCTGGCTACAAATGCCTCACCCTTTGAACAGCTAAGTGATTCATTCTTCCAGAACACAGACTAAAGTATATTCCTAGGTCGAACCAGTTATTACCTTATCACATCAATAATTAAGCAGGCTTTGCTAACTGAAGTAATAAGAGAATAATACTATTGTTTTGTATCATATTCCAGTCTAAAAAATATTGTCTCCAATTAGCAATATAATATTGTCTAATTATTGTCTAATTAGCAAAGCAATATTATCAGAATTAGCACTTGATTGACATCTTTCTCTTTTACACTTAATTCATGCCCAGTTTTTCAGTACCAGAAAAAATCCAACGCTCTTAAAATCAACTAACATTTTTCAGACTAAAAAGCTAAGTAAAGTCATTTATATAATGATACACCATTTTTATTTGCCTACCCCAGCATCTAATATATCTGAAAAGCATAAAGATGAAAGCCAAACAACAAAAATATTTTTATTAATTCTCAAAAGTATTAATTAAAGTAATGAATCTTCATTTAGGATGTTCATTTAGTCATTGCAATAAAAAGTCCTTCTTTGCAAGCCTAATTTACTACTAAATCTTAGTTTTAACATGTTCAATGATGAAGATATTCAATATTAACAAAAGGAAATATGTTAAATAAAGAAAGGAATTATGTACCTAATTAAATGTAATTTTTAGTCATATGCTAATAACTTAAAGACACTTAGGCTGTATCCACACACTCAGATCAATTTGAATTGAGTCAAATAAATTATTTTGAAAGCTATCAGTTACATTAGGCAAAATAAAATAAAAATAAAAACTATGTACAAACAGATGTGGATCCTCATCTGTGTTTAATTCTAAGAAAAGGATAGAACCTGTTATAGCAATATATTTTACATGACATATCTCATCTATGAATTTAAAATATCTCCATTGTACCATTATTTTTAAACTTTTCATCTGAAAGATTTATGTTTGAGTCAAATTTCTCCACTTATGACACATTCTGATAGCGTCTGGCCTACTTCTAGGGCTTAAGGAGTGTTCATTAAAATGAAATGAATTAACATATAAGCCACAGATGGGGAAGATGAAATTGCCTTAAATAACTACCAAGGAAGTAGGTGTAAATGAAAACAGTTATAAGTTGAAAATTAATTCAGGCATTAATACTTTGATACTAGGAGGATTCCAGACTAAGCTATTAATTACTCATTCTGAAATGCTTGAAATGGCCTTATTATTTAAAGACGTAGAAAAACTTAAGAGATGAGACTGATCACTCAAAGAGAGTGTAAATATAAAATATGTTAAAACACTGTGGTACCTGCTGTTAATAAGCATATCCTATGGAGAGGAATGTAGTTCAAAATGTAAGCTTATTTCTAGAAAGTGCATACACAGAAGAATTTTTAATAATAGTAAAATAAGAAAGAAGCAGGAAATTGCATCATAAATATATGTAATTTTAAAAGCTGACTCAATTCTTTTGTGGAAGGATATGGAATATAAATAAATTTTTCATGCAAAAATCTAAGAATAGAAAAGTGGGTATATGCCCCTATATTTAGGTCAAATACAAAGAAACATCTTTTTGTGACAGTGCCAAAATAGTCTCTTTAAGAAAAGACAGTAGGGGAGTGGATGCGGCTAAGTGGTTGAGTGCCTGCTTTCCACGTATAAGGTCCTATGCCTTCATTCCCTTGTACCTCTTAAAAAAAAAAAGTAAAGAAAATAGAAAATAGGTGATTAAAGATATAGAAGTTTTTATACTTTTAGCATTTGTTTTGTTTTATGTACATGAAGGTGAATGGGTCATTTTCTGGCTCCAGATCCTTTCAGTATGAAAGAAGGTGTATACTTTTAACTCAGCTTACTGAAGAAACATTCAAGGTCCAAGGCCGTATGCTCTGGATGCCAAACAGTCTTTATATCAGGTGCAAAATGAAATCAACTGGAGGGGTTGCCAGGACCCTAGTGTTAAAAGCATTTCCAGACTGCCACCTGGGCCAGCAGGAATGAGTGCCCTGATCAATTAGCAATGTCTACCAGGTATGTGACAGGGAACACTAACAAAAATGTTCTTGTACCTAATTTAAATATTTATTCCTAATGATGGCTATAAAAATTTAAGAAATTTGCCTAAGATCTGGAACCTAAATAATGTAAGTGCAGAAAAAGAAAAGACCTGATTTACAGTCTCGACTTTATCACACTGAATCACCAGAATATAGCCTTTGTATATACGTTCAAATGCTGGGAACATATATAAACATACAGATAAAATATGTGTCTGTGTGTATGTGTATGGCTGTCTGAATAAACCTTTTAAATATTCAACTATATGAAGAGTTCATCTGGTAATGTATTTCTCAATTTCTTTGTCTCATTATTTATTTGAAAATAGGAGAATATATGATTGAAATTGTGCCAAAGTTAAAGTATGATTAATTTTTCTCTCATGGTTTGTAATGGAACCTGATCTCTTTTTCAGAAACTTTCGGTGTTCACATTTTTAGGTAGTTAAAATGGCTGCAAAAGAGTAATGTTTACTTTTTTGTGTTAAGGTAAGAGAAATTCCATTGGCAAACCTGATGGAGTATGTAATGTTATTTAATTAAGTACTTAAAAACAATATCTATAAAAATTCTTCTCAAGGGCATAAAATGTAGAATGCCTCACTTTGGTGTAGTAAATTCCTTTTATAATGCTGGAGTCTGAGACAACATAATGTCCATGATGTAGGTGTTATACCCAAAGAGATGTATTATATACTTAAAACAGTGAATGCATAGGTAGGGCTGATCTTACAGCTTTACTAGCTAATATATTTCATGATCCTAGAAAGGGACTAAAATTCCCTACACCCTTCCCACAAGCTGATTCTTGGCTCAAATACTACAAGTAGATTTTCCTACACCAGAAAAAGTGTGATCCAAATCCTCCTACCATGTGATTTGGATAAAAAGCAGAGAGTAGGTGGTAGGGACATGACTTGGGAACTATCTGGGCTGTGGGCCCAGAAGCTAGAACAGAGTATGACCATGGCTGCTAGGGATTACACAAAAGGGAATAAGAATTTACAAGTCAAGTGTTAAAGGACTGGACAAGTTACTTGAAGGGCTGTATTCAGGAAAAGTCAAGTCCACAGCAGTAGACAGAGAAAAATCAGATCAGCAATCAAAAAGTCAGCTTCTGGGAATTGATTGGAGTGAATTTGAGTTAGACCCTGGAAAGTTCCCTGATGGGACCATGATGCTTGTATGAAATGGCATCTCTAGGACCTGGGAGGGGAGGTGCTCTTAAAGATACAAGGCAACAAGGTTCAGAAAATTACAACTTTATAATGTTATGTCACTTATAGTTTAATCTGAGTGAGGGGAGAAATCTGTTAAATGACTGAGAAGGTAATATGATCATAGATAAAGAAATAAATATATGCAGAACTTGGGAACAGAACTTGAGATATCATATATGGGGGACAAAGGATAGAGAGGCCAAAAAAACCCAAAGACTGCCTGCTCACTATTTGGTCTTGGGCAGTAGAAATGATGGTCCCACAATGCTGTCACATTAACAGAAGAGACGGCTGTTTATAATATGGCTTTATTTACCATTTTGCTCATTATCCTAAAGCAGCACCAAGTGCCCAGTGAGGGTACTAGAGCTACAGTACTACTGTAATTCCCAGAACAAATTAGATGTCCATTCAATAGGTTTCAACTAAGGTTTATAGAACGTTTGCTATGTGCACGGCACTATGCTAAGAAATGGAGTTTTCAGTGGTGATCAAGTGTTAACATGGTACCCACCCTTATTTGCATAGAGGATATTGAATAAATATTTGAAAAAATCCATGAAAGAAAGTTATGCAGCCCTAGTGGAGACTGTATAACTCCTACCTCCCTCCAATCAGTCCTACAATGGGACAGGAATTCTTACCTCCCCATGTAGTGCTTAAGAGTGTGGACTTGGGTTTCAACAGACATGGGGTTAAATTCACCCAGTTCCACCACTTACCAAATTAATGGACTGAAACACAACTTTACCACTCTGAGTTGTAGTTTCTGTACCAATGAAATAGGTCTGTTTTAAAGAAAACAATTACAAAGACTTCTAGTGCTTACCTAGATCTCCTCCCTTTTTAGGCATATGAGAAGATTTTAGGTAGGAAGATGTGATTTTTTTTCTGGCCATTGAGAGTTGAATAATCATAATACATGAGATTTCAAGACTAAAACATAGAAGAAAAGTGTGTAACACTGTATTTACCCTCCGAGGTGACCAAAGAAAACTTTTGTTCATTCGGAATGGCACAAAACAAGATGGTTAAACTGGTCTCTGAAGGATATATATGTATATGCAGGTAGCATGGCAATAATTAAGTCTTTGTTATGTGAATTCATAACAAAATTTTGTTTGCTTATTACTGCATCATTACATAGTTCATAGTAAATTATAGAGACCAGAAATAGAATAAGGATTTAAAGTGCTTAGCACTTACTGGAATATAGTAAACTCAATAAATGGTAGCCTGTGCTCTAGACACAGATGGTTCTCTTAAAGGGGTCAGACTATTTCTCTGGTGTCCAGGAGGAAGGAGTTTTAGGCACTTCTCTTAGTATCAGAACTCTGCTATACTCAGTGCAGGAAAGCTATCAACCGCCATCCACACTGATTCATATGAAATGACTAGCTCCTTCTTTTATTTAAATCACTGTACATTGACAATATTTGCTCTACCAAAGGGGCTCATGTTATTCAGCTCTACAAAGTCGCAAATAATATATATTTGAAAACAAATGGTAGCTGATGTAAGCACCAGATGGCTCAAACATAAAATCAAGGAAGCTGCTTTTAGCTCTACCCCAGGGCTCTTAAAGCCGCCTTCTCAGGGCTCCTTTATATGTTGTAGTTTATTTCTGAAGTGACAATAAAATTGGGAACAGCAGAATGGAAAGGAGCACCACAGCTTCAGCATGTTTTAACAGTCTGCTATGCATATGAGATGAAACGTTGCCATCACTAGAATCAACAACATCTTGACACATGATTCAAACGTCAAGAATATCCAAAAATGTAAGATGTCTTTGAATCAGAGACAAGATGCTTAAGTCAAAACCAGATTGGCGCCCAGACCCGGAAAGGATCCTGTCTTCTCTTCTGAAAAGAAGAGACATTTGTAAAGCAGTTTTGGCCTTGAGGGCTCCACCCCTAAGAAATCCCTCATTACAATCCCTTGCGTTTGGTGCTAAGTGTGGGATGTGCCGAGCTTGGTGTCAGGGTATCACAGAAAGACATTATGCCTTAAAAGCCACAGGAATAGTGCTGCTCAGAAAAGCTACCAGCTATATGGAAAAGCTTGCTAGGCCTGCAGAACCAGCCCCATCTCAAGTAGAGAGTTGCCGGGCCTGTGTTGGTTATGTTTTGCTGCATAATAAATTAGCCCAAGCTTAGCAATTTAAAACAGCAAACATTTCTCACCTCACAGTTTCTGTAGGTCAGGGATCTGGAAGTGGTTTAACTGGGTGGCTCTGGGTCAGGGTCTCTCACAAAGATGCAATTAAGACGCTAGTGCAAAGGTGCCCAAAGATGTACTTACCAAATCCAATGGATGTGTCATGATGATGGGAACGAGTGTTGTTGGGGGGGGGAGAGGGGGGGTGGGGGGGTGGGGTTGAATGGGACCTCACATATATATTTTTAATGTAATATTATTACAAAGTCAATAAAAAAAAATAAAAAATAAAAGACGCTAACTGGGGCTGCAGTCATCTGAGATTTGGCTGGTCTTAAGGATTTGCTTCCAAGATCACTCAGGGTGTGTGGTAGGAGGGGGCCTCAGTCTCTTGCCCTGTGTGCGTCTCCATAGAGCGGTTCACCACTTGCCTTCTCCCAGTAACTGATCATAAGTTGGGGCCTGAGGGAAGTGCTCAAAACCAACCTTGGTACAAGTGAGAGAGCACTAGACAAGGATGTGAACATCAGGAGTCCAGGATCAATGCAGGCCCTCTAGGAGGCTGCCTACCACAGGGAACATGGCTGTAGCAGAACTGGCTAAGCCATACTCTTCCCTGCTTGTCTCTTTCCTTCTGCTGTATCTATCTCCTAAGACAAGCATACAATCCTAACTTCTATCTGGGACCACACTGACATGGAAGAATATTCTTGTAAATATTTTGCATGACTTTTTTTTTTATTTTAGAAATTATGGACATCTTTAAGTATCTTTCACATTATATTCTCTTTCTGTGGCGAACCATACTTGTTTTGATTATTCTCCCAGGCATACCAAAGCTGCAGAGCTATAAGTCCAGTTTTTAGAAGTGCACCCTCCCAAATAGAAAGTCACAAGAATAGAGTCTGAGTGACAGAAGCAGCCTATCCCCTTTCCACTCTGGTAACTTTGCTAAATTACAAAATACACATGCTTTCATTTCCAATTAATTATCCCCAAACAAATACTTCCCAGTCTATTGTCTCTGTCTCTTGACAAATGAACAAATTAGATGGACAGTATCAGACAACAAGGGAAGGTGCTTTTGCTTTGAATCAGCAATGAAAATGAGGATTTAAACAATGAAATGTAGATGAGAAGAATAGGAGAGCTATTTATAAAGGTATTCCCACCTCCTGCTTTAGCTATATGAAAATATCAAAAACATCAAAACATTCTGAACGAAAAGGAAATTGGCAGATACAGTCATTGGCCATAATAAATACTCAGAAAATTTTTGTAAAAATAAAATAAACAGTGAATAGAGTGTCAAACCAACTTGCCAATCTCTTTCAAGTTTTCACCTCATACTGGCCCACCTATATCTGTAGTCTGATCAGTTAGTAGCTAGAAATGATTTGTAGAGATGGCAGCCAATAGATAATTCTTATGTTGAAAACCAATACTGAATAATGCAGGTTCCTAACCTATAGGATTCTTGTACCTTAATTCTTATAGGCTGTCTTTTCCACCCAATTATAGTGAAGACTGTCTTTCACACTTAAGGAACACAGGCTTAAGTGTTAAGTGCAAGTTCTAGAGTCCAGACACCCTGGACTTGAATTCTGGCTATGTTACTTACTTTCTGTGTCATTTTGGACAGATGACTTCATTTCTCTATTCTTACTTTTCTCCTCTTTCATAATGGGTATAATAATTGTACCCACTTCTCCGTGTTGTTGTCAAGATTAAAAGGGTTAATATTTTTAACACATTTAGAGCATTGCCTAGCATGTATCCAATGCAGCCATGCTTCTATCATCATTACTGTTTTGGTTTGCTAAGCTGTGAGAATGCAATATACCAGAAATGGGTTGGCCTTTACAATGGAGATTTATTAGGTTCAAGGCTGAGGGAAATGTCTAAATCAAGGCTCATCAGTGATACCTTCTTCCCAGCTGCTGGGATTCCTGGACTCCTTTCTCACATGGCCAGGCACATGAGTCTACAGGGTCCTCCCTCTACCTCTTGGCTTCCTTGCCTTCTGCTTCCTGCTTTGTGGCTTTCTCTCTGTTTTTGTGACCTTGTCTTTGTCTCTCTCCACATATTCATCCCATTTATAAAGGACTCCAGTAAGAGGAATAAGACCCACCCTTGGTCACACCTTACTGAAGTAAACTAACCAAAAGACCCTTAACTAAAGTAACCTAATCAAAAAGTCCCATCCACAAAAGACTCACACCCACAGGAATGGGTTAGCTCTAAGAACATGATTTTATAGCCAGTTTATATAAAAATAAAATAAAGTGATGTAGCAGTTTGACCTAGTTATGAATTCCAAAAATAGATATTGGATTATGTTTGTAAACTGTTCTGAATCTGGACATGATTAAGTTATAGTTAGGGCTTTGATTGGGTCACTTCATTAGGACATTGATTCCCCACTCCTTGGTAGGTGGACTAACAGATAAAAGGCATGGCAAAGGACAGAGTCGAGGGTTTTTGATGTTGGAGTTTGATGCTGAAGTGTTAAGCTGGAGCCCTGGGAAGTAAGCTCACAGAGGAAAGAGAAGGAAGCCCCAGGAAGAGAGGAACACTGAGCCCAGGAAGAAGCAATTCCAAGAAGAGAGGAACCATGAACCCAGAGAGAAGCAAGGCCCTGGAAGGGTGAAACCCAGGAAGCCTGAACCCTCACAGATGTCGGCAGCCATCTTGCTCCAACATGTGAAAACAGACTTTGGTGAGGGAAGTAATTGATGCTTTATGGCCTAGAATCTGTAAGCTCCTACCCCAAATAAATATCCTTTATAAAAACCAACTGATTTCTGGTATTTTGCATCAGTACTCCTTTGGCTGACTAATACAGGTGATTATCAAATTTTCATTTTAACCTTTAATGAATGAATGAATATTTTGGGAAATTGTTTTGCCATAGACATTCCTTATTTATTGGATTAACTAAAGGTTTGGTCACTTCACCTTTATACTAACTACAACAAATCCTAATTAAATGGCTTGGCAATTAGAGACACTATGGACTGAAGAACTATTGTGTCAATTTTTTAAAATCTTAAAATATTACTTTTACTTTTGGTGTATTACCTCTTATACTTATCAGAACCAGATTACTTTCCACAGATATAGTCATTTGATCAATAGATTCATATTTTCAAAGTTATTACATCATGAGTAAATAAAATCATTTAACATATTAGTATTCAATAATGGAAATATATCTATGAGAGAGGTTGTAGGAGAATCAGTCCTTCTTAATCCTAAAGTTATGCTTCAGTTGGTCACTTCTGTTCACATAACCTGAATTTCCCTCCACAAGTCTGGGTTCTTCCTGTAGAGGGAGCCCCCAGAGCTCCTCTACTCCATGTAACTCATCAAATCGCTGGGAAATGTGATATTGGGAGATTTGTCATAAAATCTATCATTTCTGCAAAAGCTCCACCATCCACATAAAGTTAAAATGGCAAAGGGAAAAAGTTAAAGCTTTACTATGACTTGAGAGGAGGCCAACAGAGATAGGGAAAGGGAGAGAGAAAGAGAGAGAACAGGGAAGGGGGGAGAGGGAGAGAGTGAGAGAGAGAGGATGTAGAAGGCAGCAGACTAGCCACAAAACTGGATCATGAAAGGAATATATGACACACTGAAATAAGCAAAGGGTATTGGCATCGAATCATATCCAATCTAGGGCAGTTCGGGACAGAATTTCATTTCCACAAAATCTGTTGGGAGTTGCCAAGGAAGTCAGCAAAACTCAAACCAAAACTCCTAAAAAGTGAGAGGCATATATTGTTTGCTTCTATCTGACAAGCATAAAGCAAGCCTTCTTCATTCTATGTACAGGTCAAAAGCATACAAGCAGACCCTGATCTGTGGCATTTGAGCTTAGCCAAAGTGCTCTTAAATTCAATATGGGACAACACCACAACCACCACCACTCCATACTGTTAGACTCCTTGACTGTGGGCTTTGTCAGGGCAGTGGCACTGTCTATGTCTGCTCACTGTTACATCTCTGGCATCTACCATAGCACTTGGCATATCATAATTAATCATCTTTTGGCATGAACTAATGAAAGAAGTGCTTCAGATGGAGTCCCACTGCTAAAGAAAGGGACCTGAACTAGCAGTCCAGAAACATGACTTCTGATCTTGGTTGTGACCGTAACTAGCATTGTGACAAGTAACATGTTAGCTCAATGCTTCACTTTTCAGATGAGGAAACTGACCTAGAGAGGTTAGATAACTTGCTTAAGCCTGAAAAGTTAACAAGCACAGAGCCAGGATAGTTTCCCAAGTGCACATTCTCTCCACTACCCTGTGCTGTGTTCCTATAAAGCAAACTGAATCTCCTTCAAGTTATAAACTACCCTGTTACTTCACTGACATCATCCCAACCATAGCTATACAAACTGTCTCCCACCCACCTCCCTAACCATCTACCATCTTGGGCTGTCATTATATAGAAGCTAATAATAATTTAAATGTGTAATATATAACATGTATATATTATAATTGTTACAATAAGAACTACTAACAATTTTTAATATTTACTATGTATTAGGCACTATGATAAAATTTTTACAGAAGTTATTTTATTTAATTTTCACAATAAACTTTTGAGGCAATTTATTATTTTCCTCATTTTACAGTCGAAGAAACTGAAGCTCAGAGAGGGTACATAATTCACCTAATACCATCACTTTGAGATAAGATGGGTAGGTATTACTTTCTCCATTTCTCTAGGTGACAAAATGGGATTCAAAGAGTTTGTGCTATCCAAAATTACTAAGCTAGTTAATGGCAGCACCTATTCCAAAATGCAAGTGTTTTACTTCCTAAGATGGATTTTTTTTTCTCTGTCAACTATTGCCTCTAGGCACTTTAGACGCAAAAGGAATATTAATGTGGCAAAAAATACACTATTTAAATTATTTACACAAATGAACATTAAACAAATATGTTGCTTAAAATTCATACTATTGCAGCAAACAGCAGGAACGTTTAGTAAACAGGAAGGAAAAAGGAAAGCCTACAAGTTCACAGAAGTTTGAGAAGTTATCTAACAAGTTGGCTTCTGACACTTCCTCAATGAGTGTAGCCTCTTAAAATACAGTTCTGGGGGTTGGGGTGGCAAAAGAGGATCAAAAAGCCAAATAATGTTAAAACAACTCCTTTGTTTTCGTATAAGGCCTAAAACTCATATAATTTTAATGGCTAAACATTCTATCCAACATAATCAATGGGTAATATATCTTGGATTCTTTTCCCAAGAATTCTGTTTTTGTATGTATAAGAGTAACTTGCTTCACTGAAATATGCAATTTGGGGTAACAATCAGTCATATCTGAAATTCTGCTTAACTTTATAAACTTTATTGTTTGTGAATCTATTAAAGGTCTTTGTATTAACACCTACTAGAATATTCAGACTTGGCAAAATCTTGATCCATTGAGCTTGATAGCAGTTTGTTCTCTAAAAACAAGTTTTACTAAAATTATATGTATTTCTTTTATGCATGTACAGTAGATTGTGCAATCAGGACACATTTATATCCAACTCATTATGCCCTCCTGAATTATCTATCTTTTCTTCCTTTGTGATAATGAGGCATTTTATAATTAAATAGCAGGGGAATAAAACAGAATATTATGATATGGTCAGGTCAGCAAGTATCTTGGTCTAGCTCTAATATTTCAATTTGCATAATAAAAACTACTTTAATGCTGCCTTAATTTTTTAAAAGCCTTTAAATTAAAGCTTTTTTATACAGGTCAAGTGAACTTCTTTTTGAACTTAGTAATAGAACCCTCTTATATTGGGATCAGATTTAAACTACTGTCTTAAGATGTTTGGTTAAAGTCTGAGAGTCACTACTCTCCAGGAATCATCTTGTTTCCACAGATTCTGTGGTGTCATCACATGTGCATGACATATAGATGCCCACAAAAGCACATGCACACATGAGCAGATGTAACCACATGCATATATACAGCGGTACATGTGTTATTTCACTCACCTAGTAAATGTTTACTGGGTACCTACTGTATGCCCAGCATTGTTTGTGCCACTGAGACTACAATAGCAAAGCAGGCAATGTTGCTGCTTTTGTGAAGCTTACATTCTCGTGAGACAAACAGGTAAATAAACAAAAATTTTCATCGTGCCAGGTTGTGATAAGTGATTTGAAGAAATATGTATATACCTTTATGTGTATGACAACTGTTGTAGTTTGGCAAGTATAACAAATACCACACATTAGATTGACTGAAACAACAGAAATGCATTGACTCATGGTTTTCAGGCTAGAAGAACATCCAAAATCAAGTTATCAGCAACGCTTATTTTCTCCTGTTAGTCTGTGGTGACCTGGTGCTGCCAGCTGGCAATCCTTGAGGTTCTTTGGTTTTCCCCTTACATAGCAAGGTCCTCTCCTTTTTTCTTCTGGGTTTCTGCTGGCTTCCAGCTTTTCCCCGTGGCCTTCTTGGACCCTAGCTTCCAGATTCTTCTCTTATTAAAACCTCCAATAATCTGGATCAATGCCCATCCTCATTTAGTTGGATCATACCTTAATTAAAAATAACATCTTTAAGAGGTTCTATTTACAATAGGTTTATAACCACAGGAATATAAAGTATGATTAAGAACATGTCTAAATTAAGATACATGATTCAGTCTACCACAACAGCATATATATATAATATATAATAAAAATACGTATTTATCATAAAACACACACACGTATGTATGTGTATATACTCACCGTATACCCCAGTATATATGTACATACACATTTGCACTTGTTCAGATAAAATTAAAACAGAGTGGCAAAATTTCCAAAGTTAAACATGCTCCAAAATTGGTTGGGTTTTACTTTGGCTCCAAATAAAATTGCTTATGGAGCCCTTCATCTTCAGTCACATGCTCTCCTTGCCTCCAGGGGTTGTGAGGATTAGATAATATGATAGGAAAGAAATTGAGATGCCACCCATCTTGGCACATTACTAAGGAGATTTGGCTCTCTTTGATCTGGCATACTTAAGGTAACATTATTTGGTAGAATATCGCGAAGTCTTTCTTTATCTTCATTGTTGCTAATTGGGTGTGAAAAAACCTGGTTTCTAATTCCATTCCTGCTATTTATTGGCTATGTGACTTGGACATGTCACTATACCCATCTAGGCCTCATTTTCTCATTTTCTCATATGAACTGGTGGGATCACAATAGTCTCTAAGACTTCTTTGAGTCGTAACATCCTCTGATTCTAATTCAAATAATTTACTTTGATACCATGCTCTTCAGAGATCACATTATGCCATTTCAATATTTCATATTCTCAAGTGCATTGCCCAGGGCAGAATTTGCTGTAGCCAAATTTATTGTCAGCAGGTTTACACCGGTAATGAACCCATCTGACATCCCATTCTGTTGTCTGTCACCAGCTTGGACAAAGCATATGAACCAAATGTTGAAACTAAGATTTAGTATGTCAGTTCCCAGAGAAGTTTACCAACAAACTTCTGACCAAGATAAATTTCCTGCTACATGCTCCTGAAGTACACTGTATTTCTTTTTCATTGCACTTAACCACAGTGTAAACTATGTAATTATATTTTTTTATTCATTGTCCATCTCCCTTACAATGAGTTTTATAGAGAAGGGAACTTGTCTGTCTTATTCATTACTGTATCAATAGCACTTAGCATTGTGTCATGGAAATAGAACACACTCAAAAGATGCATTGAAAAAGGAATGAATAATTTCCAATAATCTGTTTTGTCAGTGTGGCAATGATAAGGAAGATCTTCAAGGAAGCATCTGTGGTCACCATTTGTGGCTTTGCCCTTGGTCCTTGCTATTTTTTCTTAACTGAGCCAACAGTTCAACATGGACTGCCACTTGGCAATCCCTCCTTTCTGCTAACATCCGTTCTCATGAATGCTGCATTGTTACCCCACTGCTTCAAAAGAACATTCAGAAGGCTGCAATAATACTGTTGTGCCAGCCTATTCTGTTCTTGATATTCTGTATTGAGACTGCCCTTACTTACTGGGCCCAGAGAAGCTGCACTTGAGTGTAGCTGGTTTCATGCTTGTGAGTGGTGTCGTCTAGCATCTTCTTTGTCACAAGAATTTGCCATTGAAGGCCATTTCACACTGGACAACGGGGTGAACTCACTTTGCAAACCTTTAGAGGAGCCAATATACCAGGGATATTTGTTACCATCCTCAAATCATCTTTTTATTATGAATTTTCTATTTCTTTATTAGTGAGTTGTTTATAAACATACTGCACAAGTAGAGCCTGCATGTGCCTACAGATCAAAAGGTTTTACCATGACATCAGAAAAGTTGGACATGGATTGGAAAGGAAAGGTACAAAAATTGGTATCTTCCTACTATATGCCAGTTGCTATGATATGTGTCTCATCTTGATTATTCATCTTTTTAAAAAAAATTCTACCAATGATCAATAACTTTTAAAAGATCTCACAGCTTGGACATGGCAGAGATTTAATTTCAGGTTTGTCTAACTCCAACCATACACTAAATGCATTAATATCTCACATGGCTAAGTCTTATTGACAATGTTGATTTGAATTTGCCTCACTCCCTTTCAGATCCAACGTGTCAAACTGATGAGCAATGTGCTAATTCAAGAAAGTGGATACCTCATAAAATCTGATCATTTGCCAATTCATGGGAGATCCCTGTACCAACAAAAATCCAGAGGCAGTAACTAAAATTCATTCTTCTGCACAGTCATATGTAGAGAAGAATTGGAAAGAGCTAAGAGCTAACCGGTTGCGCTTAAGTCCTTGGAAGTAATTAAAGTTTTGTAGGTTCAAAACAATAAACAATCTAAGTATAAATTACCAGGCATCCAGGCCCTGCATTCCTTGCATGGCATCAATACAATGGACTTTCACAAATATATCAGTGACAACTTAATACTCCTTTTTTGGATCCTTAAACACATTCCCTTTGCATTGATTTTCATTCTAATTTGCATGAGAGAGTAAATCAAGTGTGTTTCCTGAAG
This sequence comes from Dasypus novemcinctus, assembly GCF_030445035.2. Taxonomy (NCBI): domain Eukaryota; kingdom Metazoa; phylum Chordata; class Mammalia; order Cingulata; family Dasypodidae; genus Dasypus; species Dasypus novemcinctus. The sequence continues at coordinate 57,817,421 of NC_080681.1, forward strand.
ACTGAGATAATTATTCTTCTGTATATAGGGAAGCATGTTTCAAAAATAATACCATACTCTCATCAGCCCCTTTCCAGAGATTATCCATACAATAATGAAAGTCATACAATCATAGGCAATAGAATGCTAAATGAAATTTTCACTGAAACTCAGAAATCCTCAATGGCCTTCTAACTCAATGTTATAATCTATTTACTGAAAACTGGTAATTTACCTAGAAGAAGTCTAGGGGCAAATGTTCAGTCTCTTGTAATTCATAGCATAAACCAAAATTATCCCCAAATTCTTTTCTCAAAATGTCATCCAAGAGGGAAATTTAACAACCAAGTTTGTTCATAAGCCTGGAAAGATATTTAATTAATATTATGAAGTATATGAAAGCGTAATTTGTTATGAATGTTCCTTCTTTACTACAAATAATATTTTCCTCTCTCACACAGAACTCTCTGTTGATTAACTGAGAGAGTATTTCATATTCAAAGAAGTATTTTTGACCAAGGTTAAGTATAACACCATTCTTGTCACCTCAAGATATTAACAAGATGATAATGTTGTTAATATTTTTTTTAGTTTTGACATACCACTTTGTCTTCAAACAGATACCAGCCATACACACAAAACATAGAAGATACTGCAGCTCTGTAATTCTTATGCCTTGGTAAATTCTCCTTTTCTGCATCATCTATGCATATATACTCAAACATCTGCCAACAATAGCTGCAGGTATCATATTCCTTCCACTAGGTACAAAACTTTCTTCTACAAAATATACAAGAATAATCTTGTATATTTGAAAAGCTACAGTGAAGCTTTGGTGGTTAAATGCAGCATGTCTTAACATGGATACATTCCCTTGTAAACATTTGGACATATTTTCACAAATTTTTTTCATAAATAGAAATGACTTTCTTGAGGAAAAATATTTACTTTTAGAGTTGAATTATATGATAGTCATAATAACACAAAGTATTGGTAAGGCTGTTAAAGTTTCAATGCCATTTATCTTAACTTCAATTAAAAACAGGCTAGCATTTACAGAGATACGCCTATATGCCAGGCAGGTACTGTGCTATGTGATTTGTGTGCATTATCTCATTTACTCTCACTACAATGCTGAGTGGTAGATATTATTGCTATCTCTGTTATATACACATGCAAACAGGGAGAGGATAACTCCTAACTATTGAACCCAGAATTTGATCTTAGATCAGTTTAGTTTAGAACCCCTATTTACAAACACTGAGCTAAACATCTTTTAAACAACAACCATGTGATGGGAAACAAAAATCCAACGAAGCATGTGAGCAAACTATTAATAATCTTGTATTTATATATCAGATGAGTGAAATCCAGAGCTTGATTTAGAGTCCCATGCCTAATAGTACCAGATAAAATGGAATCTGAGTCACCTTATTTCCAGTACAGTGCTTACTGTGTTACAGTAATAACTTATGATCCCTGATGTCATCTATAACCACATGAATGTTCAGAATTCATGTGTTTCTTCTCTGAAGGCAAAAGTATGGTTCCTAAATTGTAACTTGAACTCTGTAACGAAAAGTCTCTGCTATTCCAGAGCATAGAGAAGACTAAAATACACACTCTCTGTAAGGGTGAAAAGGAAGGATAACCTTTTTTGCCATCTCTGTCCAACTTCAGTCATTGTCTTCTGTGTCTTCCATTAGCACTAACTTCGTTCATTCCAAGGTTAGGTCCTCGTCATTCTTATGTGAGAACAACACTGTTTCCTCTCCACAATGATTGGGAATCAGAGCTTTCATATTAAACCATGGCAACCAGCAGAATTAATATCTAAGGGGTCCTAGTAACATAATCATATTGCCTCTCAACAGTCTAAAAGGTAACATACACATTACTGTTATATGATAACATAATGATGAAATAAACAACCTAGAGACCAAATATGACTTTAAGTGCATGCAAATGAAGATCATTGATACTGGGCAATTCTACTAGTACATCGTATGGGTATGTTATAAAACAATAATTAATGCAGTCTCTTCAAAGGGCTCTTACAGATTGCTCCTTCTTATAACACATTCTGTTTCCTCGACATCTTGTTTTAATAGAATTCCCTATTGGCCAAAATCACATTTCCTAAAGAAGTAAAATCTTGTTTCACATGACACCTCATTTTTCTATAAAACTGTTGAAAATGTCTGTCTTGGTGAACTTCTCCTCACCTCTATTTTATGTACAATTAAAACCATCCCTTTGCTAAGTCCGTTCTCCCCCCACAATAATGCAATAGCCTGCAATGATATATTCTGCCGTTAACCCTGAGTGCTTGCTCTGTTTCTACGTAATGAGGCACAGAGGAATTGTTACTGAAGACCTTTGCTGTTGCTCTTCAGAAAAGCCTGCTTGGCACCTCGTGAAGGCTATTTCGCTGCTTGTGAGTTGATAAATAAGACCACAGAACAGCAACTCAAATGAGATCCATTTAAAAATAACCGGAGTTCTTGAAAGCTAAGCAATCTTTGTTCAAACTACGGTGCTAACAGAGTGGGGTTTACAAGTTCAAAATTCTCATTTGATTATTTAATCTGGTTATGATAGTCCTCAGAACTTCGGAGAATTGCCCCTCTATTGCATCGGGACTTGTGCAGAAATAAACGGTACTTGGTTTGGCAGGAAATGTTAAAACAAGTTTAGAATAACATGCTATAAACCCTTTCTCCATGCGAAGTCCGCTATTATAGAAGCACCCAGGAATTAGCATTGAATTTGCTTTGCTTCCATTTTTAGCCACAGAAACCACCCACTTACTTCTAGAAAGATCCTATTATTCAGGCGGCTACTAATAGTGAAAAGTTGTATAATTCCTTACATAGGAACATCCATTTAAAGAATTTTAGAAATAAAGTGACTAGGAAGTATGAGAAAATGAAATGCTAAGATAGCCTAGCACAGCGTCTATTCCATCTCTAATTCTTTATGAGCAATATATTTAACCCTTCTGTTATCTCATCTATAAAAGGAGAATGATATCTACTTCATAGAGTTGTTTTGAAGATGAAATGAGACAATATGTATAAAATGTTTAGATCTGTGCCTGGCCCATAGTCAGAGTTCAATAAATGTCAGCAATTGTAATTAATATAATAATAATAATAATTGCTGGTGTTATAATACCTATTCCACAAATAGTTTCTGAAATATTGAAGCAATGGTCTCTGAAGAGTATAAGGAAACTACAGCAGATTTGTTATATCTAATCAGTAACAACTACTACCCATGCTATATTTTCTAAGTAATAAAATATTATTTTAAAGAAAAGGAGGTTGGCTATATAGAGTTAGTGGGATGATTCTGATTTGCTTGCAGACATAAAGGGAAAATTTGAAATATTTTAAATGCCTCTTTTATGTACTATCTCTTACAGTTGGGCACAGAGGTCCTATTTTAATATTAAAATATATATGTCTTTCACAAAAATTTTAAGATCTTGATCCATAAATTACTACTCCAAACTTCTGCCTAAATCAGAACTAATGAAAATACCATTGATTCTATAGTTAACTTTCAAGAACCAATATGACTCACAAATAATTACTTTAAGGCATAATATAGTGACCATTTTTTAAACAGGAAAAAAAATCAATGTCCCATTCTGGGTGGAATATTGCTCTTTATATAGTTTCCACTACTCATCATGTTCTCTATCTTTACTTCCACTTGGTAGGGCTCAACTTTCCCCAGAGCCTAACACTCTACTTTCTCTTCATTGATTCAAATACAAACTTTTCATTCATTTCTGTAAGTAATAACAGCAACTATTGCTATGACTCACTCTCACTGGTTCTTTATACAAGATATCTTTAATCTTTCCAACAACCCTACAAAGTAGGAGCTAGTATCCAAATTTGGTAAATGAAGACACTGGGGGTTTAAGAGGTTAATCGACTTACCATCATGCAACTGTGTAATGGCAGGGTCAGGATTTCTCCCCAGTTTTGTATGCGTCCTTTTTAACTCACCAAACTGCCTCAATCAAGGAATCTTGCTGACTCTCATCTCACCATAACCCTCAGCTCCAGCTTTGCCCAGTTTCAGTGTTTTGACCGTGCTTCAGGCCCAACCAGCCCTCTATTTACCCTGCATTTTTGTAATATGAAACTCCTACTCAACCAATTTCTCTGTTCCCAATTCCTGTTTTTCATAAAATTGTCTCACTAGGAATTAAAATCTATTTTAGCCTATGTGGGGGAAAAAAACCTTATATTTTATTGACTGTGAAACAAAATATGGAGTGGATCCTGTGTGCAACACAATTTTTCTTGCACTAAATTCCTGTATTCTTATAAAAGCCCTTTCTATGAGACAATGTGGCTTTGCATAAGCAATTTAGCTCTACATAAGCAAGCACAATAAAGAGCTTGGTTGAACGGAATAGGTTTTTGTTTCTACCACCCTTGCATTGAGATGAAGTTGTAGTTGTATGCTGCCAATAAGCTTTCAAATCAACCTAGAATTTCAAAACAATGGAAGCCAAACAGTTGAGGAAACTGAAGTTCAAATGTCCAAATTGCTGAACATAGAAAACTCTGTTCACTGTCCCATTGAATTTAGTTTTCCAAGAATAAATATTCTGATTAATCTTATACCTTTCGAGCCATTTTATGTTTTCATTTAACTTTTGAATTATAAAATCCTTTCATTTGAGTGTACATACTATGTGCCTGGTAATAAAATTTAATATATAGCATTAAACTAAGTTTAACATACATTTTCATTATTTTTGAAGGAGTTTATTTTTTATTTAAAAGTATAATAGTGATTAAAAATAGTTGCACCCACCAAAAGAACAGTGTCTACATTAGAGTAACCTCTCTCATATATTTTATTTCAAATGTTGTTAATTTTCTATCAATAACAAATTTTGAGCCAAAAATTCAATGCTCTGACCTTTTAAAGCCCTACATTATACAATCTATAAGCTCCATGCAGGCAGGCATTTTTGACTATTTTATTAACTGATAAAATCCAAGCATCTAGAATATTGCTTGATACATAGAAGGAATTTGAATATGCAATTATAGTATATATGGCACACAAACAAATATATGTATGTATTTATGAATATGCGTGTGTGTGTATATTTATATATACACAAACTCTTAATATAGACAAACAGATTCTATCTTTGGAAATGGAAAATAGAAAATTTTCCACATTTTTAAGCAATCTAATGCAGATTTGTCTTAGTAAGTTTCTATTTCTCAACCACATCGAATCACACTGCTAGATGGATAACTAGACTTTTGAATTTTTAATTGTAGTGTGCTGACTAATTATTTTGATCTTTGAGAAAGTTTTTCTTTAAAAGTACATTCCTTCATTCCAGATCCATTTTAACCTAGGCCATGATCCTTGTCAGCTGTCTGAGCATCTTGCATGATCCATTGGTCCAAAACACAGGCTGAGACACATTCAGAGTTTCGTTCATAAATGGCTGGCAATCAAAAATGCTTTTTGGAAGGCCCATAATACACCTCCTGCTAAACTAAGTGCTTAAAATTCAAACCACAGTGAATTAGACTAATGGGGAAGGGGTGTGAGTTCACTATTGAAAGGAAGTGATGATTGCCATAGCCATTATTGGAAGAATCAAAAACTGCAAAACCCTCAAAGAGGTTGGAAAATGAAAAATAAAGCAAAAACTGTTCTTTGTTGGTGCCACAAGAGCACTCATAGATCATGGTATCAGAGCTGGCAGAGAACATTCCCAGAGGCAAGATTTAGCATAAGAGTCTTTGCTTTCATACTTCATAGCCACTCTCACACTATATTTGGTTCTAGGAATCTAAATTGATTTTCTTACTATCATTGGTTTTGTTTATTAATTAGATTAAAGCACATTGGTTTGCCTATGTGGAATAAGTTCTGAAATAAGCCTCCCATGCCACCATATTGCTAGAATTCCTCGAAAATGATAGTTTTGCCATTTCAATGATGGGGTTTTCTCATATTTGCATTCTTCTTTGTTAAAAGTTGTTCTTATCCTTTGAGATTGCTAATGTTGGTATTTAATCTGTTTATTAGTGTTATTTTTATCATTACCATTATTTAGCATTTGCAAGAAACAATCACATTAAAAATTAAGTTAAAAATTGAAATCTTAAATAAAAGTATGTGCATAATTTCAATTGCCATAGAGTTTATTACTTGTTAGACATTGGGTGGAAACTTATATGGATACATCAAAGAGATAGCTATCCTTCAGTTGTGTCTGAGCTATAGCCAGCACTCCCTTGTAGACATAAAAATATATTTCAAGTCACTTAAAATGGGAGCAAGATTGTGTATGTGGGGTGTATGAGGATGCACATGTGTATGTGTTTACTTTTTACACAAAGACATAAAAGCAGACAAAAATGGGTCCTCTTATTGGCCAAGTTTTGTCGATATGCTCATAAAATATGAGCTTCATCTTTAAAAAGACATTTTGGGATAATTTGAATTGTACCCAGTATCTTTATCCTTAGGACATGTTAAAAAGCAAGAGCTGTTTAAATGACTTTGTAGGAATGGCACCATCTCTCTCAGAATAAGGCATTCTATATCCAAGTGTTAGCATTTTGCTAAAAGAAAGCCTTGTAAACTGTTGCTTGAGAATTTAACCTTAGACCAGCAAAAATTGTTCCTACAGAATGGAATGTGGAAATGACTCCATCCTTGCTCAGGATGAAAGATGTCTTAATGTCAAAGGCAGTGACTGGGTATTGTGCACACCTCAACAGCCGGATTTTCATCAGTGGTTTCCATGGCCAGGGAAATCTTCAGATACAATACCACCTGTGTATATGTTGCATGACTGTTGATTGTCTCATGTGTGTTTGTCTTTTATGTATGATTAATACACAAAATGTTTTTCTTTTCTTTCCTTTTCCCTTTTTGTAGAAATTATTGAGCCTACTACCTCTAGTCCTGTCACAAGTCCAGGTCAGTATCCACATACATTCACAAAGTATGTCTGGGTACTTTTTCCATTAAATAAGACATTTTCATCATTATAGAAATAAACCGATTTGACTATGTGCTGCAGGCTTGCCCCACTGCTCTAATGTTTGCTACTTGTCCTCGTCTATCTGTGATTTGTCCGCCCTTTCGATTTTGTGATCTGACCCCGATTTGAAGTTAACATCTTTCACTCCATTCTTTAGGGCTTATGCAGTAAATCTGTGCTACATTGTGAATTCGTTGCAAGATGACTAGTTTTTGCAATATCTTTACAAACAGAACAGTAGAGAATAAACAGTGTTTTCTGAGTAGCTATTTAAAAACGATTTGCTTTGCCTTGGTGTTACATTATTTAAAAATCATTATGAAACAGAAAGTCATTTAGTGCTTCTAAAAGGAACAATAGCTGGGGGAAAACCTATACTTCTACCTTTGGGCTATTATGTGGGAGACTGGTCTCTTGAAACTGTCAAGTCAAAGGACTTATTTCATTTGTTGGGCTTTATTTTCAGATTGTTCCTAATTCAACCACAAATAGTCTGAAAAGATGGCCATGCCTATCAGTACGTTTTTAACTGTTGTTTTCAACTGTGAACATTTCTGGGTGACATGAAATCAAGATAAAAACTATTGATATTAGAAACAGCCTTTATCTTGTTATATAGGAAATTAGCAGTTCATTTTGAAAGTTGGCTGCTAGCTATTTAAAGAAGAAAGTTGAACTGCTAAAGTTATTTAGTTTTGAAAAGTTCATAGGGATTTCTAGTAACTGCTGAGTTAAAAGATTTGTTGATGTTGCCTGCCCATAAAGAGGTGTAAGTTAGTTAAAGAGTTGTTTCTCCTCTCATTCCAGAAATGGCACTAATTTTAGTCTAAAACAGGATTTGCTGATCTGAAAAACTGAGTATTTTAGAAATGAAAAAAATCTCTATCTCAAATTGTAATCAATCAAAAATGCTTAAAATTGCTTTAGATGATTATGAATTACCCCCACCCCCAAATGAAGCAAGTTTGAACAAGTCTATGATTATATATTTAAAGAACCTCATAATATAACACTTTCTGTTCAGATTATAGAATATGTTTTCATAATCTCTCATACCAAAGCATTTTTGAGTAGTTTATTTTAACTTATTTTTTAGTTGAGCTTACAAGTTTTAAGTTTTATGACTAATAACAGCTTTACCATTTCACAGATGGGGTTAATTGCCTCTCAAGATTGAGTGCCACTTAATGTAACTAGAACAACTGGGTATTTGAAACTGATTTTTTTCTTAATATATAAAAACTCATTGGGTCTGATTCATATATTACCTATGGCCTCCATAAAGTAATGTAATCTCAGGATCATATGAGATCGTAGAGCTAATCTTGTTACTAAACTTTTTTATCTCTTTTTCTCAAACATTTTAAAGAAAATATTAATTAATTCCTTACAGCTATGTCATCTAGTGAGTTGAAGTAAAGATTAGATATGCACTTATTTTCCTTCTTAGGCTATTGCCATAATTATTGGATTATACCCCATAAATTTAAAGAATAGTGTATCTTCCTTATTTACTCAAATAAAGAAGAATAGAATCCAAAAGATTTTAAGAAGTGGTGTCTGGTGGCAATCAGTAATGTCATATTTACTACAAGGTTTTTGGAGAAACAGTTTTATTGAGGATACATTTTATTTAAGATCAGTCGGCCACCTGTAGCAAAAGCTCTTTCAGTGGTTGGAACTCTTAGAATGAAATTTGTATGTCAAAAAGCAAATGAAGAAATTACTCTTACCTCTTCAAAAATGTATGGCACAAGGGTTAAGAGTATGGATGTTAGATCCAAATTGTCTTGGTTTAATTTGTGCTCTACTACCTTTTAGCTGTGTAACCTTCATCAATTACTTAATCTCTCTCTGCCTCAGTTTCCTCTTTGTAAAATAGTGTGTGTGTGTGTAATAGTGCCTATTACATAGAGTTATGAAAATTAAGTCAATATTGATAAAGCACCTATATGAGTGCTTAGTATATAGTAAGCATGATAAAAATGTGGGTTAAATTTTTGGGGGAAAAAAGTATAAATATTTCCATCCTTAAGTTGTCCAGATATAGAAAAAGTCTAATAACTTGCTTAAGGTACTAAATTAGACCATGTAATCTCTCGAGTACTCCTAAGCCTTATTATTGTTGCCACTGTCAATAGAATGCCTAAGTGACAGTCATTATATCCCCAATATGTACAATTCATTGTGAGGGTTCAATGTCTTAAAACTGTGAACATGTGCAAAATAATTTAAAATTGAATTCCTTATCACTGAAACCTTTGAAAAGGATAATGCAAACTTTAAAAGTATAATGTGTATTTGAGGAAGGGTTAATAAATATGTATTCAACTGAATTGAATTGAAGGATGGAAAAACAAAAGCAGCTATCAATGAAACTCATCCTTCATTAATTGTGAATTTGTTAAAGGCCTCCAGAGACAGTTTGGTTAGTCAGGGATTTGAAGAGTATGTGATTAAAGCAGGATTTAAAGAGTGGTACAAATGATAAATAAAAGCTTTTAAAAGTATGTGCAGTCTGCTAAGCATGATACAAAAAAAGAAGGATAGGGCAACACATAACTCTAAGCAAAAGATCATTAAAAGCAGACTGGAAAATAATTTACCTTATGAATAAAGTGAAATTGTTAAAAGTTCCAGTCAATTAAAACAAGGCCCTAAAAATACATTATCCAAATAACAACAATAAACTAAAGCCCTCACAAAAGTATTCAGGGGATAAAAAATATTGGATTTGCAAACTAGTCCATTTACTGCTTCTATATAAGTAGAAAAAGAGAATGTAAAATAACTCAAGACAGATCTCATATTTCCTAATATTATTGCCAGAGAGATAAAGCAGAGATAAAGTGGATATGGTTATGAAAATATTGGACACCCTGAAAATAGATTGAAGAAAGTGGATTTATATCATTAATGCCCATACGTTCTAAAGAAATGAAGGTCCTGAAGTCATAACTTATATTTTTATATATTCTTGACAAGTCAGAATCTGTTTCAATTGATGAGAATGAAAATTGAATTATTAACATCGTTATTCAAGAAAAGGCCATGAAATATAGTAAGTAATAAGAACAAAAGAAAACTGTTCTTTGATCAGTCTCAGTCCCAAAGTTTGAAAGGTAAGGGGCATTTTTCACAATGATGAGATATGCAATGAATGACATTTTAGACTACATTTACTGTAATTGCCATGCTGGACCATACATTCTCCTGAGTAATTTTCATCAGGCTTTAAAATGCCTACCATTAGGCCAATAACACTAGCATTCTATCAAAACAATAAAAATCATTTCCATTTATGTTTAACAAGCAAATATACACATTTTTGTGATCACTTTTGAAGTATATTTTAATATTAATGATTGACTTTTTTTTTAAAGGATGGAAAGGAGATTAAGTCTCTATATTTTGAAAAAGACAAACTAGTATTCCTAAAACTATTTGGTTTGCTATTGTAGCCCAGCTGCCTGAGTGTATTACACAAGTACTCTCTACTTTGACCTTGATCACAAGGCAGGTTTGAGTCTCCCAGACTAGAATCAAATTCATAATAATTTCCTAATTTTTATTTTATATTCTAACAACCAACACAGTATCAAAGTGATCATCAAAAAAGTGAAAAGTATATAAGCATTAATTCAGTTAATCTTTTTAAGCCTATAGGCACAGAATTAAAATTGGGGATTTCTTGAATGTACCACAGTTGCCCCATCTAGCATTTGTTCTTAGCAATCATCATATTAAAATTGCTATTCTGCAAATAATTTAATTTTTAACTCTATGTTATTGTTATTTGTGGTAAAAATTTGCTTTACTTATACTTCAGACAAACTGAGAAAAATAGTTAAAAATCTGTGTTTTCCATATATGTAAACAAATGAAAAAAGTCATTGCAGATCCTTCTGTAAAATTCACTGTTTAAAAATGACTATCGTTAAGCACATTGGACTTATAGGTTACTTAAGATCATTTTTAAGTCTATGCAACAGATCTAGTTCTATTTTAGAGCTGAGAAAAAAGACAAAACAATTGCTTTTTACCAAATGTCAGTCAGCAAGTATATGGCAAAATCAAAATTAAAATGCCCAGAACATTATCATCAAGCATAAGTGTTCCTCACTTTAAAGTATAGAAAGCCTATTTGAATAAACAGAATGTAATGTTTGTAAACTAAATCATATAAATTCACCAGAAGATACCATTATGTAAAGAAATCCCACTTTAAACTGTATAATTTCTATCTGATTCATCTACTTTACAAATAATTTTTCAATTCACTGCCTTACTTGGTTTCCTTTAGAAGGCACAGGCCTTTTTTTTGGCTTACCCCAGGAAGTCCCATTTCCTATCTTCCTCTGAAGGATATTGTTCATCATTTAGCAAACATTTATTGAGTAACAATGGTATCAAACACTGAGTGCTGGGAGCATATGGTTATTAGCTTAAAGGAGTTTATAATCTATTAAAGAGACAGACATTTGCATAACTAACCATTATTCAATATAATATATTCTATAATTGCAATCTAGAGAGGAAACATAAAATTTTGCCTGGAGGAAATCTTCACATATCTTAACAGGTTCCTCGAAAATTGGGCACAGTTGGCAAGGAGCAGGGGGGTACCATAGCAAGCAAAAGCAAAGCTTAAAAAGTCCAAGAGACAGAGAGAATGGAAAATTGAAGATAAAAACTGATTTGATTTCTGTATCTTTATTATCTACTACAGTGCCTGATACTTAGCAGGTCCTACTTATATGCCAGATGTTTTCAACAAAAATACTGAAGTACTTAAAACATTTGAGCTATAAATTCAAAGAAAATGTCCGGAGGTTTCCTGACAACTAGTTACATAATGTCTTTGTATTTATGTCAGGTGGTATCTAACATTCATCATTTTTAAACTCCTCTAAAAAGCAGGAAAATATTTTTTTAAAAAGAGAATGAATTTGCTATCAATTGAGCCATCACTCCATGTCTTGCAGTTATCAATTTATAGATAATAGAAGTTCTTAATACTTTTTGTGCTAGCATTTGTTATGGAAATTGAAACAATGTATTAAACCAGGTTTTTTTAAAAATTGCTTCATCAGATTCTATTCTGAAAGAAAAAAAATCCACTTGTCAGAAGTTATTTTTTCTGAATAAATGAATGAATGAATGGTTTAGAAACCTATGTGCAGCCCAAAGGGCTAGAGCATAAAAGAATCTCATAGGTAGCAGTTGTTCCTATAAAACTCATTTAGAGATTAAGAAGGAGTAAAAGTAATCAAAAATAGCATCATTACATGATAGCAAGAAAGTTTGGGTGATTTATTCATTGTTTACTAGACAGAAAATTCAAATTTTTCAATGCCTAGATCAAATTCATAAACTATCAATGGATGGGTGGATGGATGGATGGATGGATGGATGGATGGATGGATGGATGGATGGATGGAAGGACTGGATAAATGACAAAGTTAAATGTAGTTCATAGGACTAGAGTATGGGAAAAGAAGTGAAACTAGCAGAAGTTGGAAAGGTGAGTCAGTTTGATAAGTTTCTGGGAGTTCCCAAGATATTATTGAACGCCTGAAAGTGTCAGATACTACATTAGACACTAGGGATCCAATAGCAATTGGCCCACGGCATGTCTTAGGAGAATCCCACATTCTAACGGAGGTGAAAGACATGAAAACAGACGAGATTAATATAATACAATAGCTGCCACAATAGAGAAATGTGGAATGAGCTTTGGGAACATATTTAAGTGCCATCTGTTCCAGTCTGGGAAATGTCAGGAAATTATTTTTGGAGGAAGTGATTCCTGACTTTGGTAGTATAAGCATGGAAGAAAAATGGGAAGAGCCATTATAGACAGAGTATTCAGTGTGGGCAAAGGAACGGAGGCATATAACAGCACAGTGTGTTTGAGAAAAATGAAGTAATTTCAAGAAACTACAAATAGTTGTGCAGAGAATGCAGTGGAGTTATGGAACTGAGTTGGCATAGATCAGAAATGATCTTGTGTCTTTGATCTATTTAACCTTAGACATAGACTGCTTATCAGACCTTCTAGGTAATTGTGGAGACCAAGGCAAAGGATGAATTGACGGGAGCAAGACTGGCATTAGGGAGGATTGTTGCACTTAAGAGGAAAAAGATGGTGAAAGCCAACCTAGGACTTCGGTAGTAAGGAGAAAACAGCACCCATTCAAAAATTATTTAGAAGGCAAAATTTTCAGGGCTTGATTATTGATAGATTTGAAGAACAGGGAAAGGGTGAAACAAAGATAAATCCCACCTCTGTAGATGGCAGGAAACTTAGTGAGATAGGGTAAATATCTCAAATGTATGCCAAATCATATGCACTTTATCTTTTGGGAGGGGGAAAATTCAATGTTTTATTTTAAGCAGGAAAATAATTTGACTGTGTGTGTTCTGAAAATATAATTCTGGGGTCAGAATGAGGGCTCAAAGGAAAGGAAATAACAGTGGGGATGAAGAGTCAACAAGGAAAGTCTGTGGAAGCACAGCCCCTAGTTACAAGTTCAATGCCATCGTTAGGAAATTTCTACCTGAGTACAAGCTTTCTCTAAAAGCCAGGTGACAAGTTACTGTGAAATAGTTATCAAACTTCTGGTGTTATTTCAAAATTTATTTTAAGGCTTGTGGGTTTTTTTTCCTAATTTGAAACAATCAAGCTTCCATTATTCCCTGATTGTTAGCGTATAAGGAATTTAAGACACATCAGAATATATTTCAAATCCTAATTAATATGCCTGAATATAATGAATTCAGATATTAATTATAATTATCCATAATTAGTTGATTAATTTCCAGATAAAAGTATACCAGAAAATGTGATACAATTTAGAATATGATGCTTTTTTAAAAAGAAGGAAAAAGCAGAATATTCTCTAATCTCTGCTTCTCGGTGTTTATTCAATCCTTTCTTCTTTAGCATATCTTCAGCTCTTTCTCAGGAAATCATTTGAAACTATTGATCTTTTGATTGTGATTATCTGGGTTCTGAATATAGCACCACAAAGGAAATGAATCAATGCTTCAAAGTCAAACCCTGCATATATTATCATAAACCTTAAAATATTAAATCTAATTATTAATATATAACAGAAGTATTAAGATTACTAATAATTATACCACTTTGCTAAGTATACATAAAATAACATAAACTTAAGAATATAAGTTCCTAGTAAGTATTTTCCAGGTACATACTTGTACATTGTACTTTATAAGAAATTATAGAATTATATCATAAAACATCACAGCACAAAATGTCCTGCATTATATTTGGAGGTATGTGTTTGCCACAGTCCTAGATTACAAGATTCTTAAGGGAAGGAGGCAACTAAAAAAAAAAAAAAGCTTTCTTTTTTCCAGTGCTGAAATAGTGCCTGAGACATGGTAAGAACTAAACTTGTTACATGAATACATCAATGAATGAGCAAGTTAATGTGAGGGGAATTTCAGCTTGATGAAAAATTAGAAGAATTCAAATGCATATTTTCATATCTTTCATTTTAAATGAAATAAAAATCATTATTCTAAGTCCAACGTACTTTGGGAGAGAGTTCCTATAATGTGAAAGTTTCTTATAATGTGAAAGTTTCCTATAATGAAAAAGGTAGGGAACCAAAGACTGATGAAAAGTTGAATTTCCTCCCAAGATCCCTATGAGGAAGGAAAACCTTCTTCATCTAATCATTAGGAGGTTCTAGGAGAGAATTCAATTCTTTGCCTCTTTTAGCTTCTAGAGTTATCCATATCTCCTGGCATAAGGCCACATTCCATTATCAAAGTCAGCAAATGGCTGCATCAGTCGACACTGATTCTGCCTCCCTTCTCCACCTTTAAGGACTCTAAATTGTAATGGACCCACCTGGATAATCCAGAAGAATCTCCCTATTTTAAGATCTGATAATTTGCAACCTCAGTTCCATCTGCTACCTTAATTCCCCCTTAGTGTGCACGTGTGTGTGTGTGTGTGTGTGTGTGTGTGTGTAAAGAGAGAGAGGGAGAGAAGAATAAATTATTTTAATGTTAAAGATAAATCTCAGCAGTCCACTGGTCAATTAGAGTGGGAATCTATACAGGAAAGAGTCAGAAATGCAAGTAAATTTGGAAATGATTGGGGTTAATGACATTCAGTCTAATTAATGATGATTCTTTTAATTACATATGTAGGTTTTGAAACCGTCTCTTTTGTTCTTGGGTACAGGATTCTGTAAAATTCTATAAGCTATTATTTGTGTGTAGTCATTCTCAGTGGGAATACATGTATTTTAAACTGGCTTTAATACTGTAATATTTTAAAAACAGAAAATGGAAAAATGGGCTTTAATGGAGATTTTTGCATTTAGGACAACTGAGTAAAATTGATTTTGCTTTTCTCTATCATACTGGAGGAGCACAGTTTTCCCTTTACTGCCCCCTTGCCTTCCCTAGAACACCTGGTCCGTCTTCCCAGCCCAGTCTTCACTGTAGTGGGAATCTCGGACAATGCCTATAATCTTAAATTAGCAAATTTCAATCATTCCTTATTAGTAGGTGTGATGGTTTGAAGCTGTATGTACCCCAGGTAAACATGCTCTTAATCTTAACCCATTCCTGTGGGTATGAACTCATTGTAAATAAGACTCTTTTGATAAAGTTACTTCAGTTAAGGTGAATGGGTCTTAATCCTTTACTGGAGTCCTTTACAAGCAGAAAGAAATTCAAACAGACAGAGTGAAAGAAAGCCACAGAGGGGGTAGCCAGAAGCTAAATATTAATGGAACCCAGAAAAGAAGCCACCCGTGTGCATTGTCCTGTGGAAGAGGGGCCCAGGACCAAGGACGACCAGCAACCAGCCCCAGAATGCCACTGTCTTCAGGGAGAGAGCATTGCCCTGCTGATGCCTTGATTTGGACTTCTTTCCTAACCTCAAAGCTGTGAGCCATTAAATTCCTATTTTTTTAAGCCAAACCTTTGCATGATATTTGCTTGAGCAGCCAAGGAAACTACAACAGTAAGGCAGTTGTTAAACTAATGTATCCTTGTGTGAGAGTCTTAATGACTAAAAACCTCAAATATGTACCTTCCTAGACACCTGCATTTTAAAAGAACTTGTTTATTAACCCCAAATAATTCATTTCTAATGATGAAAATTTCACCCACTGGAACAGCACCGGTGAAGGGATGTTATTAGACAGGAGAGCCTTTCTGTTGCCTCATAAATTATTACATCCAGGCATCCAGATCTTCAGCCTCTGCCTGTTATCTAGGCAGCTGTAGTAGCTGATTTTGCAGCTTTCTCCCAATGTTTACCTTAAATAGACTTAACAGAGACTGTGAGAATGCCTTTGTATTTTATTTGAAGATGCTGATATTAATAACTCATGTTTGGAAGTGAGTTATGATTTACAAAGTATTTTTCAATAAACATCTACTTCTCAAACTAATCTTATAATACATGAATTGTTTGTATCAACATTTTACAGGTAATGAATTTGAAGTCCAGAAAGTTAAACAAGTTACTTGAGGACACACAAATTCAACAGATACTTTCTACATTAGGAGGTTTGTTGCATTACATTAGAAGTTTCGCTTATATTCTTAACCCATCCTCATAACAGTCCAGCAAAAGAAACTCTCTGATAAACTCCTAGCTAAAGCTCACAAATAGAGTCAGCATATGTTGGGAAGCACCTGTTTGGATATTTTTATCCTAATAATATGTCAACTAGCTTTTTTCTTGAAGTGAACCAACTATCTTTTGTTCATCTAAATGAAATAGCATCCTCCGTCACACACATTTAGAAGCTTTGAAGAGAGAGAATGTTAATGGTTTTGAAGAAACCATTGATTGCTTCATAGGTATATAGATTTCCTGCCCCTTATGATGCAATCAGGCAATCAAAGCCTTTCCAATTCATGAACCACCCATAATATTTACTTATTGTTTTTCATTTTATTGGGGTAGTATCCATCAACTTAGCAGTGCAATACAGGTGGTAGACAATCACACATATACATATATGAGACTTAGTGTTATGCTTGATTTTAAGAAGAGGTATGTGAGTGTATATGAGAGAGACTGAGAAAGAGGGAGAGAGAGTAGGGAGATCTCATATACCCAATTTACTACTGTAATGGCTGGATTAGTTTGACACCACGAATAAACATATTCCACTGGATATACTTTATGCTGTCAAGTGGAGATGGTGATACATCTCACCAATCTATTCATATTTCCTTTGTAGCAGTGTTTAAAGTCCTTTTATGACTTTACCTCTTCCTCTACTATTTGACTCCACTTGAACAACCACTGTTCCTTGTTTCCAGGATTTTGTTCATATTCCAAAATGATCTGATTATACCAAGATATCCAGACTGTTGTCTTACTATTGGTCATTTCAGAAGTGAGGACAAATTGGGCCTGTCTACTTCCTAAAATGATATAATCTCTCTTGAAATTCTTGAAATTCTAGTACTCAGGTTGTATCCATTCATTAATGCATTCACTCATTCAGTATCCTTTATCAAGCATCTATTATGTGCTACACACTGTGCCAAATGCTGGAAATAAAATTATAATCTTAAGAGATAAACTTAAAATATCATAGAGGAAGCAGAAATTAGTTCCATTCTTTTCTCACATCTTATGTTACAAATTTTGTTAACTGTGCTTATTTATATGTGTACCCATAAGGAATAAAATGCTCTGATAAACATCTTACAGTTTTGGCCTTTGTGGCTTTAAAGGGTCAAAGTACTGTCCTCAGTTAAGTTTCTGAATTTGACAGAGTAGATTATATTATGAATAGATATTTTGTTTTGTAATGTATTTAAAGATTACCCAAAATATATATAAATTTTATTCTCCATGCTCACAAATCTGTGTTTTCACTGCCAGAAGAATGCAGTCACTAGGTGGCACCTCTGTGCTGTATTCTCTCCTGAAGACTCAGATGTCATTTCCGCTTGCTGTTGTGCATTGGAATTTTCTAACATATTCTCCCTTTCCTGCAGCAACATTTGTCAGGCTGTGTGTTGAACTGAACCCTTGAACAAAGGTTACTCCTATTATAACCATTTATTTTAATAATAAAATATTGAAATTGTTCTTACCCAATGCCAATTGAAATATGAAAAATCCAGTCACATCGACCCTGGTTGTTGAAGCTCACTAAGCCAAACCATTAATTTTCATTTCATATTTCATTTGTTTGTGGCTGACAGGAATGGGATGATTTACATTGGCAATATAGTGTAGTGATTAAAGCATTCTTCGTTATCCAAAAGTCCTGAAATCAAATCAGTTATTATGTTAGGGTTCCAGGCATATCTCTTCACTCATTCAAGACCATCAATGAACAAAATGTAGCCCATGTCCTTAAGGAACTCTCATTCCAGTGGGACCATAGATCCTATAAAATGAAGTTATTAGGCTAGATGATCTTAAAGTTAGCTCTAAATTCTATGGCTTTCCTATAAACTGTGTATAAAAGGTCTGTGGGTCTAAATCAGCTGTGAAATTGCTTTGGTGTTCCTTATGAGCTTAGTTAAATTGACTGTTTCCCAGTCAGATGGGTAAATAGCATTTTGTGAATACAGTTTGCTCTGAAATATCTGAGTTGAACTCAAAATTTTAGGATGAGAGATTCAACACAGACATTTATTTCTGACCTCAGATGAGATGAACTAGAACTAAGCTCAAATGAAACAAAAAAATTTCAGAAATTCTCTATTGTTAAGCTACCAATTAAAAGTTCTCATGACAAGTCACAGAATAACTTGTCTTTCACTCTGGAAAATTGCAAAAACCATAGGTCTCATACAAATACAGGAATTTGCAATGGGCATATCTACCTATGGATTCATGAGCCCTTTAAAACTTGCTGGATTTCACCCTAATTGCAGAAGAAACTGAAGGTGAGAGAGTGAATAAGTGGTAAAGCCATTATGATCAGATTTTATCTGACTCCAAATCCTGTGACCTAAAAAATAAGCCAGTTTCTCAGCTGAAATTCTTACCCATTGTCTTTTCATTTTTATGATAATCCTTAAAGGATCATTTTATCAGTTATAAGGAAGATACAACTTCACAGTGAATAATGAGTAAGTTTTTAAAATCCCATGTCCATGCACATAGTCTTAGGCTAGACTTATTTTCTCTTTAAAAGGAATTCATACATATCTCAGTTTTGGAAATACTACAAAAAATAAGCTAAGACCTCAGTTTAAATCTGACTTTGGTTTACTCACTGTATTATCTTAAGCAGGCTACTTAACTTTCCTGAGCCTCAGTTTCATCTGTAAAATGGGAATATTATATACATATTAGGGCTTTGAGATACTTCAAGAAAATATCTACGAACTTGAAAACACTTAATACAAGTAGATACCAATGCTAATATTGGCTTGTGATCCAGGAAAAACATACTGATCAAAAAAATGTTTATTATACATTTAGGAAATGGTATATAGTCTCTAGCCTCTTCTGAATTTATGCAATAAAATTCCTTCACCCAAATTTTATCTGCTGAAGAACATAGAAAAAATAGATTTCTGGACCCACGAAACTGAGATCCAGACTGTAAATGATGACAGATTTGCCAAGATAAAAACCACTCTATGTGCTTATCTTCATAGCACACTTTTTTTTTCAGGGTGGGGGATATTTCTGTTTCAGACAGAAGATAGATAAGGTAATGTATCCAGGTAACTATTGAACTAAATATGCCTAGTTAACACAAATAATGTCCCAGACTTTATTTAGTTACTATATATATCCTACTTATAAGATAATAAAATTGATTTCTATAAGATTCATCTGAATTCAGCCTTTGTACATTATAGATACAACTGTCTAGAGAAATTATTTAATCTGTCATATTTATTAGCATACTATACATACGTGGTATTCCTTGTCATGCTATAATATAGCAAAGCTATTAGATACTTAAAAATCAAAGTAAACTTTATTTTAGCATCTATATTCCTATAGCTGCTTAACTTACACAATTTTAAAAAATATTGGTAGTATTTGTGCTTCTGTTTCCTTCTAAGTACTGCTTATTTTAGGAATATCATACATAGATTTTTGAGAAAACAGATGTACAAATTTTGTCTGCTGTCACTGATGCTTAATGCTTGCTTAGACTGTACTCAAACAAAATACCACAACATTTAAAAAGCTGGAAAAATAGCACATTAAAGAGTACAGTTTCTTTTTCCTTAAATACAATCCGGTTATCACAAGATAATCTGTTCTCGTTTTCCCCTTTGTTTGATAAAGCATTATCTTAAATACTTTTCTGTTGATATACTTCAAAAATATATTGTGGGGAAAATAATTTTTCATTTAATATTCCTAGAAGAAATGGTTTCATAATCAGAAAAGAGTCATTTTGAAGTAATTGACAGTCACTTTAAAAATATAAGGCTTGATTCTATAAAAAGGAAGAAATATTTTTATCTTCAGAGGAAACTGCTGGTTTTGGTTTGAGAAATGAAACAATAGAGGTACTTTAATTGAGCAAACTATGATAGAATTCTTCATGTATCATACCATATCATTTACTTGCATCTAAAATATCAATAATTGTAATATTTTATATATATTCCATATTTTCCACCTGTTTGCAGAATATAATTATACTGTAGGTGGCATAATATGAACCCAAAACTGGTTGCTTTGAAGGTTTTCTTTTTCTTTAATTTCTAAAATCCTGATGTAGTTTTGGCCAACTTAAGTTTGTAAGTTTAAAAAGACTTTGTTCCTTATATTTTCTCACTACGTGGTTACTTACATCAATTATATGTAATTTTGACTTGGCATGTCTGACTAATCATCTCAATGCAAATACAGATGCCAATATATTGAGACCACAAAAATATTAACAAGATGACATATCTGTCTTTGATTCAGCTTATCTCAACACAACCTGAAAAGATTTACCAATCAGATGATTTATTTTATAACATCATGGTATTGAAATATATTAAAATCAATAAGCAAAAATAATGCTTCAGCTCGATGGAATTTCTACAGACGTCTCTGGGCTCTTGGAAACCAAACTTTCCACTTTGGCTAGTTGAGCCTCTGATACACAATTATGTGTAATACATATAATGCGTAATAATGAAACAAAGGCTTTTGGAGACACAGGGGGATTTGTACACTTCACTGCAAGTACTACTTCTGTGACATATTTTGAGAGAATATGGTTCTGTTGGTCACAAAGATTTTGGAACCTAGCATGTTATTTCATTCTCCTGGAGATTCAAATTAAATATCAAACACATTAGAGATTCTGGGAAATCTAGCAATAAATAAACATGATGACTTTTGTCTAGTTCAGGATTTCCTAAACTTACTTAAGTATGAAATACTGTCCATTCCCTTTTAATTAACCAAGAATTAGCTTTGCGGAACTTATTATGGTGAACGCTGACATTGATTGAAGTTAAAATGGTGAAAAGCAATCACAGTGCCCTGCCTTCATTTTGCCATCTCTTCTTCAGGTCACACTCCAAAGGGTCTTTGTAACCCAGATCTGCAAAGTGTTGGAGACATGAGGAGCATTTTAACATTGTTTCCATCCACAAGAGTTATATTTGACCCTATTATGGCATTTCAGAGCCTGAGACTCAAAGTACCTGGTCTCGGTGTATTTTTCTTTACTAAAAACCTTGGCTTCTGATCAAATAACCATTGGCCATATCTAATTATATATTCAAATTTAAAATAAACCTAAAGGTTAAATAGAATAACTTTTATTTCATTTATTATTTCAATGCATTTTTCCTACAGAAAGTGGAACAAAGGAATCAATAGAACTCCAGTACCCATGACAAGATACCAATCAATGTTTAACTTTTGAATATATAAACACACAATTAATTTGCTTTATTTTAACAAAGTTTTGGGGATTTATAATAGCTGCAATAAACTCCATCTAGGGTATATTTATAAATGACCCCTTTTTTTATCCTTTTTCTATAGTTCTGCTGAATGAAATTTCTTACTAATTTTTTAATGAACATTGTCTTTTCACTCTTAAGTTGTATATTTTGAGATTCTTTGAGATGTTACCAATGAATGGACATATTTGTAGAAACAGAATTACTGATTTTTTTTGTTTGTTTGTTTGAAAAGAGCCCTGAACCCTTAGAAGAGACCTGGTCTTTATTTTATTGATAAATAAACCAAGATTTGTAAAAGCCTAATGATTTTTTTTAGAATCTCACAGCTTTTAGTAGCAGTCAGGTGATTGCCAGGTTTAATATTTCCCAATTCAGGGCAAATCCATTTTACAACAATCCAAAAAACTGATAAGAGGGTCTTTTTGCAGCATTTTTGATTGTAGGATAATTTACATCCCAAAATACAATAAAAATCATGTTGGAGTATTTGCTTCATATAAGGTTAAAGTTAAATTTTTTTTCATTACATCACCATTTATGCATCACAAATGTTGTTAATTTTAAAAGAAATGTACCATCATTATTTTAGAAATATAAATCAAATATGTATATATACCAAGTTATTAAAAGAAAGTTATGCCTTTATCTGGTATCAGGTTATTATTAGGGTAGCAGACTTGGCCCAGTGGTTAGGGCGTCCGTCTACCACATGGGAGGTCTGCGGTTCAAACCCTGGGCCTCCTTGACCCGTGTGGAGCTGGCGCATGCGCAGTGCTGATGCGGCAAGGAGTGCCCTGCCACGCAGGGATGTCCCCGCGTAGGGAAGCCCCACGTGCAAGGAGTGCACCCCGTAAGCTCCGTAAGGAGAGTCGCCCAGCGAAAAAGAAAGTACAGCCTGCCCAGGAAGGGTGCTGTACACATGGAGAGCTGACACAACAAGATGATGCAACAAAGAGAAGCACAGATTCCCATGCTGCTGACAACAACAGAAGCGGACAAAGAAGATGCAGCAAATAGACACAGAGAACAGACAACGGGGGCGAGATAAATAAATAAATAAATAAATAAAATCTTTAACAAAAAAAAAAGAAAAGGTTATTATTAGTCCCAAATAGAAATATGAGTGTGTGTGTATGTTTGCAGATGCCCACACATAAGTATAGAATGATTAATAAATACATGGGAGAATAATAAATATATGGAATATCTGATATTGAATAGTTAAGACGAAAGCTGTGACAATTTTAAATGACCACATAAGAAAGTTACAATATAATGTTCCAAATCATATTTAATCATACTATTGTTGTTACAAACATTAAATGCCAATGGATCTCATAAAAGAGTCTGAATACAGTGGGCTATAATGATGAGGAAGAGCTTTGAGGATAAGGTGGGGCTTCACCTGATCTTTGGAAGTTCAAAACAGTTTACACAGGCAAAGGGGAACTTCTTTTTGTAACAGATATGAAGAACTTAGCCAATTCCAAAATCAAAACATTACCCTTGTCAAAAATTAAGAAATTTTCACGTTAGAAATCTGATTTAAAAAATAAAAACTAGGGTGTTTTGGACAGTTCAGAATAAGATAAAATGAAGAAAGTGATTACTGTCATTTCTTCATTTACATTAATCCTATAGGTCATAAATTTGGCCAGAGATGACTTGATTCATTCCCGGTCTTACCTGACTCTGATAATTTTGGCTAGAACTCACTAATAGGAACCAATAGCTATCTATGGCATGGTAAGTTAAAAACTTTTCACCAGAAATAAATTTTTGAGACATATTTCTATATACAGAAGAACCATGAACATTCATTGTATAAATGACTCTTGGTATTATGTGTGATTGTTTTGTTCATAAAATTTACTCTGTTAATCTGTTAACAAGTAAGCCTTAGACATATTTCTAAAATTGAAATTGAAGTCAATAAGCAATATTACATTGTTTATGAATGCTACAATTGGCAATTCAATATGATTCAGTGTTGAGAAATAGTGTGGGTTAAATAGTTATTTAGTAATACACTGATCTGATATTTAGTGTGGCTTAAATATTTTGACTCAGGACTTTTGACTTAACATAATGCATATGTTGTTTTATGGGTGAACCCTTTATCTATTACTGATAGGCTATGCTAGATAGGGAATGACAAATAGGTCTCATTCTCCATGTTTGTACTTATTGATTGGTGGTGGTTCTCTGAAACAAAGGTTGAGAAGGATGTGGCAGCTGTGTCAGGGCCCAGAAAGAAGTGATGCTGTGAAAAAAGTTACTAATGTTCCCATCCCTACTAGAATGAAAGTAAAACGAGGGCAGGAACTTTGTCTTCTATCTTGCACCTTGAGTGTCTATAACAGTGCCTAGCAGATAGAAGAAATTAAATGAATAAATGATAAGTAAATAAGTAAGTAAATAAAAAATAGATAAATATTTGCTTGTGAAGAAGCAAGGAAAGAGAATGGTAGCACACTTGGTTTGTCTTTGCTGCTCTGTGCTAGGTGGTTAGAATCTTCCAAGGTCTGTAAGTCACAATCACTGTATATGTATTGGAATATGATGATCTAGTCCAATTTCAAAAAAAAATTCTTGAAAATAAAAAATGCAAACAATGGCTTATATATGTGGAAAGTTATCATAAGCCTGATCAGGGAAACGGACTTTGGCCCAGTGGTTAGGGCGTCCGTCTACCATATGGGAGGTCCGCGGTTCAAACCCCGGACCTCCTTGACCCGTGTGGAGCTGGCCATGCGCAGTGCTGATGTGCGCAGGGAGTGCCCTGCCACGCAGGGTGTCCCCCGCGTGGGGGAGCCCCACGCGCAAGGAGTGCGCCCGTGAGGAAAGCCGCCCAGCGTGAAAAGAAAGTGCAGCCTGCCCAGGAATGGCGCCGCCCACACTTCCCGTGCCGCTGACGACAACAGAAGCAGACAAAGAAACAAGACGTAGCAAATAGACACCAAGAACAGACAACCAGGGGAGGGGGGGAATTAAATAAATAAATAAATCTTTTAAAAAAAAAAAAAGCCTGATCAATCCCAATGCAGGACTGATTTTTGGAAGAACATTCTATGAGGCACATAAGCAAAGTTTATTTCACTACATAGAAGAGAATAAACTCTTGCTGAAAACTAGCATCACTAAGTAAAAGAAAGAAAACAAAGCAAGTCTGAATCCTGCAGTGACCTCCAGGTCTTTATATTTATATTTTGGTACCATAAGTCAGTAGACAGCAGAGGGCTTTCACCGACAGGAAATGGATTTGTCTTTGAAGTGACTTTGGATAGAACTGGCTGCATCCAAGAGCTGAAAATGGTGGAAGCCAAGAGACCTGGCAAGCAACAGGGTAGTGGGCATTTCTACAACTATCTCCACTGAATATGTTCCCTATGGTGGAGTAATGACCCAGAGGTCTCCTATGATTAAGGTAAATGATCTTATGAGTAATCATGAGTGTGCACATTGATTGGGCTTGGCAGATTGCATAATCAATTGCAAATTAGCTTTTGGAAATAACTGGCTATACTCAGTGGGCAGAAGAACTGGAAGCAAGGGAATCTGGCAGACAGGAGGTACCCATAGCAGCTGTATGAGTTACATTCCCATAATTTACTGATGAAGAGTGCCAAGCCTGGACCTTTCATAGCTGTGCTTTTCATTTCTGATATTTGAAGGGACTACAAGAGGGAGCTGCACATGTGAGTCATTTACCTTCAGGGTAGCAGTAAGGCAGAGTGAAAATGTCCTCCTTATATTGGTACATCTCTTGAAGCATGATATGTGCATCCCTTTTCTTTATATCCAGCAGAAAAGCACAACATCTGTTCTGCTGATAATTGGATACCAGCCTAGTCTGATAAAAGGATATTAATTTTCACTTCATAGATTAATAGACCTTGGGAAGTCAACTAGTCCATCACACTATCTTACCGCAGGATAATTCCTCACCCAGAAGGAAATGTTTGAGAGAGATAAAGGCACGTTTTACAATGTTATGATTTTGAGCACTATAAACGTCATCTGAATACTAAACAGTGAGGTACATGTACAGAAGAATTGCTAAATGAACCCCAGGAAAAGGGTTACTAGTTAACTATTACCTCTCAGCTATTAGAGAAATCAATGTCATTCTGTTTATATATTTTATTGGTCCCAGGCCCAGACTTTCAACAGGAAAGAACTCATGTTGAGTTTTTAGTATTGTACTAGGGGCCATGGGTGGCAGATGGGGATGTATGGGGGCTGGGCTGGCTATTATCTCATAAGCCTTAATTCAGCATACATTTGTTTCTGTCATGAGAAAGGATACAAGATGATTTCTTATCATTTAGAATCTTAGCCTGGCTGAAACAGATTTTAAGAAATGCAAAAGGAAGTTCTAATCATGGAAAACATTAGTGTTAGATTTTATTTTAGCAGAGATATTTTCTTTGATCGATCTATATATCTTCATCATCCCCTTTGCTGCATGTGTTTACATCTGTATATTTTGCTATTGTATATTTCCTTTCATCCTTTCAATTTCACTTCTTAAACTATAGATTACGTATTGAAACAAAACAACATGAGTTTTTAAGCCACCACAATTTAGAGAAACAACAAACCTATTCTACACTGGGGAATCGGCTACTTTGAAAGTAATTTATTCATCTCATCTCATAAGAGAGATTCAAAACCCTCAGCTTCAAAAGGTTTTCAAATTGTCTTAGGAGAAGCGTATTTGAAAAAAATTTTTTAAATGTAATGATGGTAAATATTTTTGTTTAAAAGAGCAATGCATATTTCAAGCAACTCAGTTAGTGAACTCTGATGTTTCTATATATATTTTAAATACAAATATAGATATGGTATCATTTTAGAAGACTATATGAACACAGGGAATCATAAGGATATTATACTTTGCTGGATAAATGCATCTTTTTCTGTTGGAAAGGGTAGTTTCTCTTTACTTAAAAACAGTAATAGAAACATCTGTCCATTGATATGTACTTACCAACCCAGGGTATAGTGGATATCACATTAACTAGAGATACATTTCTTATTGGAAATTTCAATACTAATGAACTCTTTCTCCAATCTTTTCTAATATATTGAAATCAGGT
Source organism: Dasypus novemcinctus (assembly GCF_030445035.2). Classification (NCBI taxonomy): domain Eukaryota; kingdom Metazoa; phylum Chordata; class Mammalia; order Cingulata; family Dasypodidae; genus Dasypus; species Dasypus novemcinctus. Next base: position 57,844,469 of record NC_080681.1, read on the forward strand.
TATATGGAAACTAGACACACTACACTATGCTTATCTGATTCATAAAAGCTAATATTCCACAGGAAAGCAGATTAAGCACTTTAAAACCTAATGCATTATTTCGATTAATTTTCTAGTATTGAGAGTGGATGTTAGCAAAGTTGCAGGTGGTTTAACTATTTATGAAAGGGCCTAATGGAAGTGGAGACTGCTTATAAAGTAGGGATTTATACATTTATTATTCTGATAGGTTATCGTAAAACTCTAGCAGGTAGATAATGAATTCTTGCCTTGTTACTGATCTACTATACATCTCCCTAGCTCAGTCAGAATGTGTAAAGTTATTTCAACAGAACAAGCAGATAATCAAACATTCTGTTTTTATAGAATTGTCCCAATTTAGGGTCTTTCAGGGCCTTCCAGGCTGCCTATATGATATGATTTTCTTTCTGAAAAGCCATATCTTGAGTCAAGAAAAAAAAAAAAGAATGCAGTTTGCCATAATCCCAGAAGTAAAATATAAGCAGGCAACCAAGATGACATACAAAGAAAGGATACCAAATCCCTGGCCAATGAGCACCTTCATTCTTTCCATCTCTCTGTCTACCATCTGCTGCTGAATGCAAGCCAAGAATCAGCACATCACCATTTCTGATTTCAAGACTTTTCCAAGTTTCCTTGAATAACACCCCCAAACTAGTTGCAGAAACCAAAGCAAGCCCACTTCTGGACCTTTATTCATTTGCTTCTTTTGGTCTCTTCTGCCTGTTACCATATCACCTTGCTTAAGTTCCTATTTTTGCCCATGACTACTCTTTCTGTTTTCTCAGTTTTGGGGGGTATCTCACATTACTTAAATTACCCCTTTCTGTTAAACTGGGGAGGAGTTCCACACTGACAACTGGTTTCTTTCATAAAGAAAAGGAAATAGGAAAAATTATAAAGTGTTAAACTACCAGTCACAGTGAACATGTGAACAGTCACGTAGCTGAGATTGTAAGATATAGGAAAGGCAAAGAGATCTATTCCAAAATCCTAAAGTCTCTGGAATAATTCTTTCCCTGGACACTTGGTGGCACATTTTCATTGCCTTGCAATTGCTCAATAACTGCTGACAGAACTACTGAACTATTTCCTTAATGCTTCAGTTCCATAGAAAAATTCCTAATGTCTCCTTACCAGAATCACTACCATCTTCTCTTCCTTCTGCTTGTTCACAGCATTTTATAAATATTCTCCTCTCTGTTCTTTCTATTCTCCTGTTCTCAGAAGTTACTAAATTTCTAAATTCCATGGTTACCAAAATCCAAACCTTTGCTGGTACTTTTCCCAAAGTTCACTTAATAATCTATGTCCAATTATCTGTGTTAGCAAAAATTTTGTGATACTTAATATAAACACTTTACATATTCAAAGGAAGGGGACATCAGTGAAGGATATAGCACACAGAGGATGCTTCAAGAAGGAAGTGGTTGGGTGGGTTGGGAGAAAATACACCAAATATAAGATATGGGCTCTAGTTAGCAATAATATTTTGACAATGCTCTTTCAACATTTGTGGGCTCGCTGGTAGTGATTAGCGGCCCACGAGGTCCGGGCAGCCTTCCACGGCTCGGCGGGAAGCCCCTAGGCCAGCGCGTAGGCCTAGGTTCTCCAGGCGTGGGGGACGCGCGGTAAAAACCACGGAGACAGCCTGAGCGCAGGAACAAGTCTGCTTTATTGCGGAAATACACTTGGTTATATAGGGTTGGGTAGAAGGAGGGGCAGGAGCTGGGGCGGATTAACTACGGGGCGGTAGTGGATAGGCGGAGTTGTGCAGGCGGCTATGAGGTAGGCAGTAGCTAGGGAAGAAGGCAGATTATATATTGGCAACGTAGGCGGGACTGGCGGGAAGGACAGCAACGGCTGGAGGAAGGAGATGACAAAGGCTGGGGGAAGGGATGCAGCAACAAACATTGGTAACAAATGTTTCACAACAATGAAAGGTGTTGGTGGTGGGAAGATACACAGGTGCTTTGTATGATGATACGCATGTTCGTTTTGTAAATTCACAAATTTTACTATACACTTATTCTTTATGTATGTTCATATATGAAAGATATATTTCAATAAAATTTTATTTTAAAAAAAAGAAGGAAGCAGGTCTAGAATTTATTTCCAAAAGAAATAGGAGATAAGTAGGTAAAAAGGAGGTAAGTCATTTCAGGCAAAAGAGTGAACCTAAGGAAAGGCTTGAAAGTGTGAGTAAATGAATGGAAGAAAGTACTAGTTAGAAAATGGTTTAAGAAGCTGAGATATATAAATTGGACTTGAGCAGGAGATATAAATTCTGAAGTTCCTTAGAAGTCAGATAGAGCTCAAGCAGAAGAGTATTTGTCTTATAGTAATAAAAATTGGAATTAATTAATATTCTTGAATCTTGGGGTTAGTAAAATGTTGAAGGTAATATAGAGAGAAATTCTGAAACATTCTCTTTATTTATGGATAATACATTTTAAATAATGCTAACAATTGTAAAGTTGATCAAGATGGTGGGTGATCAAGACAGTGAGGCCTAATCATTACATAGAGCACAATGAAGGAAGCAGTGCATGTTTAGGCAGCTCTATTAAAAAAAATAGGGCCTAATGAGACAAAATAGTGCTCCTCAAATGCTTGATGGAATTTCATATTTCACGGAGTAAAACTAAGATTCAAGGGAGAAAGTAGAGGAAGAAAAGTATAGACATCAATATAAAGGAAATATTTTTATCAATTCAAATCATCTAGAAATTAAATGTGGTACTTTTTGATAAACTGGGCTTTTCAACAATAAGTATTCTTCAGGTAGTAGATGATTATTCCCCTACATCTTAGGATGGTTAGAGATTTTTGTGTATTGGAGGGCAATGTCTCTTCCTATTTTAGAATTCTGTGGTTCTTTGAAGTACACAGAATGATTTAGGTGTGAGAGAGGACCTGAATTCATAAATATCTGCTGGGAAGTTGTGGAAATATAGGTATAAAGTGATAAAATATCAAACTAAGTTGGTGGTAATAACCATAGAACAGAGAGATAAAAGAGACATTACGAAAGAAAACTGAACAAAACTTAGTGAATGGCTAGATGGGGAATATGAGTCTGAAGAAAATGCAAAAAGTCTTTCAAGCACAAGTGACTAGGCTCACTCTGAAATTGCTAGTAGAAACAGTCATCACAATGGAGAACAATTTTTAAAGGAAAGATGAGGAATTCTCTCTTAAACGTAGTGAGTTTGAAATGAAGGGAGAGGCCCAATAGGCAAGTTACTTCCATTATCATTGTATAGAGGTATTTGTTAGGGTATTTTTCACGGAATGTTTTACATTAGAACTATTCTTAGTATCTGTCTCCCAGACTTGATTCTGAGAATTCTTGAGAATAGGGTCAAAGTTTATGAAATACCTTTTATTTTTGCCAGTCAATTTTCTAGTGAGTTTATATCTGGCAAGTATTTGGCATTAAATTATTTAGAGATAAAAATCTGAAAGAAATGCCCAAATATAGTACTTTAAGAACCAAAAAAATAACAGGGAACTGCTGACTTCTTAGAAAAGGGAGGGAAAAGAGCAGGAATAGGAGCCATGGAAGTTGGAGAAATGTGAAAAGGAACATGGTCCAATTGTATTATGAAAACTTGAAGGTGGGAGCTTTAAAATCCGGAGCCTGGCTTACAGAGAATCCTCTGTAATAAGGATGAAGAAATAGTCAAAAAAAGGTTTAATAGATGACTTTAAGAAGTACTGACACTATTGTAAATGGTTTAGAACTTTACTTTATAAAGAAAATCTATCCCATGCCCAAGGGATAGTTATGGAGGTAGACGGGCTCCCTCTCTGTGAGTGATTTCCTCTTTAGTGTGTCTCTATCTCTCTCCCTCGTCTGAAACTCTTTCCTGCATTTTAGTTTGCACTTTCTTCTTGTACCATTAAGTGAGCCTTCAAAAGACAAGTTTCTCTGTCCTAGGATGCTGATAGAAGGAAAATCTAATAAGCACATTCTTCTGCTTTGTTTTAAATTTTTCACATTTGACAGGTGTCCTATTTTGAAAATATAGAATCTTTGGGAATGAGAGTTTTGCCAGTGTATTCCCTATGGGCTAGAAATGTGGAGGGATACAGCCTTTGCTATGGCAGGGTTGACTGACATTAACACTAGCATGAAGGGTGAGAAAAAGCAATGCTGTGAGCTCATGTTTTCACTTCAAGAAGAAAGGTCAATCCCTGAGGTGGTCACTGTAGGTCTCAAAATGTGACTTTTTCCTGCCTTCTCCCCCATCACACTATTTATATTATGGCCATTATTTATTATTGTTTATCTTTAACCCAAATAAATATGGGCCCTTTAATGTTTCCTCAAAGATTTTAAGACCCAGATATGGACTCCATGTTTGCAGTCATTATATTATTTGAACCCTCACTATATGCCAGTCATTATACTAAGATCTGTGAATTACTTATATATATCAGTTAAGACGTTTGGAGCTGCACATAACAGAACGCCCCCAGGTTAAAGATGCTAAAACAATAAGGAAATGTTATGATGTCACATAACAAGAAATCGGCTCCACTTAGTTACCTCAGTGATACAAGGAATGAGTTCTTTCCACTTTTCCAGCTCTGTGTTCTGCTAACAATCCCTAGGATTCCCAGTTAATTGCTGTTGTTCCAGTCTTTACATGTAGACACATTACTGTCCAGAAGAAAAAAAGGTACCATTTCATCTTTGGTGTTTCATCAGTGAGGAAACATTTCCCAGAATCTCGCACTGGGCTTCCCTGCACCTCTTATTGCCAGGATGTGAATAATGATGGCCAAGATTAAGTCACACACATACCCTGCCCAAGCCAATCATAGGCAAGGGCAATGGCGTACCAAGACTGGTTGAGACTAATGCAGACTTACCCCCTGAGTCACCAGACTCTGCCAGGAAGGAAAAATATGTCTGCTACATTAGGTATCTATAAATGTGATAGAAGAGGAAACAAATCAATGAAAAGTTTGAGGAACAATATTCCTTTAGGTAACAATGTAGGTCCTACAATGTTAGCTTTTTTTAAAGAATGTCATTTTCCGTGTATAGCCTATCCTATTGTCATAAGCACTTTTTAGATCAGAATAATGAAATTTCATATTCATTTAATTGTGTTAAATATGTATTTCAAATTTCAAGCAAATATATTATAGTTATTGTTACATTTGACTAGATTTCATATGATCTTGATATAAACAAGAATACAGTCCTAAAAGAATAATTTGGATATTACCTCATTTTTTTTAAGAACAGGAAATTAATAAGTGTCTGCTATGGACAATGCATTAACAGTCCCAAGATTATTTTATAATGCAAAGTAAAGAACAATACTTAGTATGCATCTATTCAAACTATGACTCATATGATTAAATTTTAAGTGGGTTATATAGATTAGTATCTCTAAGTGATAATGCAATTCAATTTAATTCATGGATTAACAAAAGGTTATAGCTTTATTTGAGGGGGGAGGTGTTACTTTTAGCTCTTCAGCGAACACAGTTCTTTCAGTTTTATCCTGTTTGTTGCCAAGATATGATGAATTGAGAGCAATGTAGCAAATCTTCTGCCTTTAAAACTACAGGCTTTTGTTTTCTGCCCTTCCCATTTTAAAGTAACTCAAATTGGCTTGAATAGAAGCTTCCTGGATATACTCCAGGGGAATGGGGCCAGTTACACAAATTTGGACTTGGTGAGACAGTTCTAGTTTAAGCAGAATAACAGCTTGCAGTGGAGTTAGACAGAAAGGAAGCCCTGACTTTAAATCATAGCTCTACTATTTACTAGCTAAGTGACCTTTGATTAGTCACACAACCTTTCTGTGGCTCAGTTTCCTCTTTTATAGGGTAGAAAATAAAAAGAATAATTTATCAATCAGTGCTCCTTGTCGGAAACAACAGAAATCAACTTTGAATAACTAAAACAAAAGGAGATTTATTGGAAAGATGTGTTGGGAACTAACACCAACAGGGGGCTGCTGAACCATGCCTGAGAATGGATAAGGAACAAGGGAACACTTGAGAGCCAAGAATTGGAAAACTAGAAGCAGCTTGGAACTGTTAGGCAGGACTCCATTGTTACAGCCTTGGTCTCTTTGATGAAAAACCTACAAATCTCCCCAGAGGATTTAGCCTTAGGAAAAGGCTCACAATTCATTGAACTTGTGTCATTGTTGCTGTACCCTGTGTGGCCTGAGACAATAAAAGGGAGTACTTGTCTCCTTTGACTTATAATAGAACATGTTTATCTTTGATACTCTTCCTAAGGCTGCATCCAGTTGGGAGATCTGTTTCTCCAATAGCAGGAGAAATATGTGCTAAGTTTATGCAAATATCACCTCATTTAGTCTTCAAAAGAAACCTGCAAGTTATTTGAATCCCAGGAAACAGAATCAAAAAGATTAAATAATTTTTCCAAACTCATACCAATTATAAGTAAAATAGTGGAACCATCAAATTAAAAGCCATCAAATAGAATAGCCGTCAAATCTAGATCCACTTGTTTCCAAATTTTATATAGCTTTTTCATTATACTACATCATCTTTGTGGGAAAGATAACTTCTAATTTTATTGAGTTTTGAGTAACAGAATATTTATAGTTGAATAAATGGTTGCAAGCAACAGACACTCAAAGATAGGTATATGGGATAGGTGGGCTGAATGGTTTGAGTTAGGGAGGATCTGTTTGTAATAGAAGACAGAATACAAGTATTTTATGGGTCTTGGTGGCAAAAGTAACATAAAGTATCATATATTGCTACTACTAAAGACATGGCTTTGGCTGACTGAATGGAGCTACCACTGAGTATAGTTGGCAGTGAGTGGTCAGAAGGAATACAAGGAAAGTGAACTGGGTTGGCTTTTCATGACTGCACTGGAGATCTACAAGAAAGAAAGAACCTGCTCAATGCTTCAAGTTCTGAGCTCAAGGCATTGCCAGTGAATCTTTTAAAAAATGTGATGTTGTGAGTTACCAAATGACAATGTATATGGAAAGTTATAGCACATTTTGGGAAAGAATGGACTCAGGATGAAACAGCAACTTTGGAGGAAATTCAAAAAATTTCATTAACTCAAACCCAAATTTCAGTATTTCAGACGTCTTCTAGTATTAAACACTGTATCAGTGAGAGCTCACAAAGAAAACTAATATTCTGGCCAATATCAGGAAGCTGGGGAATTCAGGAAATCCATCTCAATCACTACTGCTTCTAGATAAAACCTGCCTTGATTGGAATATTGAGATCAGCAAGCAGTAGCCAGCACTGTGAGCTCCAGAGCCACACTATTCCTATACAATTCCCTTGAGCAAAAGGGACCCACACACTACTACCTCCCACTCCATTAAACTGAGTTCTGAATTCAAGTCTAGAGCTTATACATCTGACTTGTGGAATGTAAAGCATGCCTAGAAACATAAATCTAATGGAGCCCAAGGATGTCATTTTTAACTTTCCAGCCTCTGTGGTACAAGAAAACACATCTGAAGGAGGCTGAAAGAATATCAAGCAAACAAACTTTTTCCATGTAGCACATCATTAACATGTTCTTATAAAATGTTTATTACAAAGAGAAAGAATATAAGATTGGTTGCTGCAAATGTATTCACTGTAAAGGAAATTAATGGGCAAATATGACCTTATAAATTTCAAGGAAAAGTACATTTTGCTTAAAAAGACTAAACTGTTGCTAATTTTTAAAAAATATATTTTTAATGCATGCTATAATATGTATGCATTATAACTACATATACTGTAAGCAAAGTTTCTAAGCAAAACTTTATCATTCTTAAATCAGAATTATTTACTCACCAACTAACTCATTATTTTCATTTCAAAATCCATCCTGGGAAGTTTTCATATTAATCAATTGAGATAATGCTACAAAAATGAATTAAAATTGTGTCGAACAGATGGTGCCAACACAACAGGCTTTAAAGACCTGGATTATGAGTGAATAAGTGACTCATGGAATTCTGAATAACAATGTATAAAAGGTATGAAGCCCTGGGACCAAAATGATTATAGGGGCTACAACTTAAAAGGATTCACAGAACAAAGTGCACATCAGGAGAGAGCTCTTGAGTAATTACAGATATTATACTAAAATCATCTGACTGAGAGATAGCAGTGAGGAAAAGAAGAACGACCGTAGGTCCTCAGTAGACAGAATGGAATATGCATCTTCAGATGTTATTGTGGCATTAGACAAAGCATTAGGAGGTAGGACTATTTCAACAAGAACACTCTTGATTCTGCTCTGCTGGGCTCTCACAGTGACTACTAAGAATTACTTCCTGAAAATGTGGTGTGGTCTTATAAAGGAAAGACAGAATGTTTTTAGGATAAACCTTCTTTCATTTTCAAACAACTAAGAAGTACAAGAAACTTCTGTGTTTGTTCCTTTTAGATTTTCTGTATCTATATGGAGTAGAACTGGCCAAGAGCCTTCAAACTATTGTATCATCTTGTTGTTTTCAACAATCAAATAAATACAGCCCTCTGCCTAACCATCTCAAGACAGTTACATGGGAAACTAAGGGGGCTGGGGGAGGGAGTAACTGAAGATTTTAGAAGCTATTAATTTATTTAGTGATAGCATCATTAATTATTACTTAAAATATTGTTAATAATATTTTATTACCATTTGTTGACCTCATACTATTGCCAGGCACTGTGCTACATACTTTGCATAAATTAACAGACATGTTTATATCTCTATAGTCTTTATTTGGTTTACATTCAAAATTTTTAAAAAAGGATGCAGAATGCTAGTATATGAGTCATATAGCAGATGCTAAAAAAAAAATCTTCAATTAAGAACCAACTTTCCAACAGTAGAAACTGAATTAGCAATAGAAGATTTCCAGAGACTAAAAGGGCAAGAACTTCTGCCTTGTGTCTAGTAGGCTTTGTTTGGGTCTGACCATCATCCACTGACTAAACAAAGACTTACATTGCCAGGGTTAGAATCCTGTCAATTTTGTGTCTGCTGTTATAAAAGCCTGTGCAGAATATTTCCACTAGCCAAAAAAAATTATAGCCAAGTTTTCACTTCTAAATATTAAATTTTTTGTGTGTACTATTCAATTTCTCATGGAAGTTGGAGATAAAGTTTCATATACAGAAAATTTAGGTGAAAAGAGTGTAGTATTGTGAAAAGAATTCTTACTAGAAAGATAGGAGGATAGGTTCTTATCTTTATTTTAAACCGCTGTGTGACTTTGAGACTGTCTCTCATCGTCAATGGGCCCCAGTTTCCCATATGTATAAAGAAGGAGTTATACTAGAACACTTACATTTATATGAGCCTATGCCAATTCTCTCTGCTACAAAAGGGTGGAAGATTATTAATTCTATTCAACAGAGGCTGATAACTTATTTTTAAAAGAAAAACCTACTTAGAGAATTCAGCAATAAATTGTCTTAGAACATTTCAGTTGCACACACTTTCTGGTAATATCCAATATATTAAAGGGCATTTGTAAGGTTTCCATATCTTGACTTTTTTCTAGTCTGAGATTGCTTTCTGAAGGGATAATCTCATTTAGAATATTGCCTTTTTAAGATGTAGCAGCATTATACAGAAAGATAAATTTGCACTGCCTGCTAAATGCAAATGATCACTGTTTTGGAGAAATAATTTCAGGCTTTATTTTATATATATAATATATGGAGATTCTTATATATTTAAAGGTTACAGGCAGTAGCAATAAATAAAATTGATTGACCCTGAAGATAAAAAATATAACCATGTGTGAGAGAGAATAGAATCCCAATAGTTCCAAAGGATAACATTCATCTGGTGTTTTTCCCATGTGCCCAAATGGAGTCACTTTAAGATTGTTCAGATCACCATGAAAACTGATATGCACAAAGCCTCTTTGAGAAACTGATATAGATTGGAAAAGCTGTTATCACCAAAGCTATTCCTCAAACAAGGCTCAAAGTCCCAAGTCATACTAAAGAGAATATGGTCATAGTTTATCAATATACCTTAAAAAATTCAGAATGTTTTCAAGTTTATACTCCCCAAGGCACACTAGTTGTTTTCCAGAGGGCGTTGAAAATAACCTATATACCTTTTGTTTTTTACTCCTAAGGAATAAAAATCTAGGTGAAGGAAATGCTTAGTGAAAGTGCTATTTTTTAAAACCTTTTTAGGTGCTGCTATTGTGGAAATTACTGTTAAACATTTGGCATTTTCATTTATTTTATGTGTTTTAAGCCAAAAGAAAGAACGTCTTAGCTATTTAAAATTCATTACTGATGGTTGCCTTTGCACAGAGATGGAAAATACCTGAGATCATGCTGCTACACCTCCTTTCACAATTATGGGGCTCTTTTCCTCAGAGCCTGAACATGGCATTTAGACTCTTTTTTAAAAAAACACAGAAATGACCGATGGAAGGGAGCAGCACTGAAGATAAAACCTATGAACCATGCGGTGAAAGATTGAATCATGCCCCTCAGAAAAGATGTTTTCTTAACCTCTTACCCTAAATCCATGTTCCTGTGGGTGTGAACCCATTGTAAACAGGATCGTTGAATATGTAAAGGCATGTCACAGTTTAGACTCATTTGTGAATAGAATTTTAAAGGTCCTATTCAGGTGTGGAACTGAGTCAGGATTGGCCTTCATCCCTATTACTGGAGGTCTTATAAAGAAAACCTGTAAGTCACAGAAGCCAGAATGGAAAGGACATGGCCATGTGATGAAAGGAAGAGGTACAAGCCAAGGAGCTCCAGGTATTGCTGGCAGCCAGCCCTAGAACACTACAGATCCTGGGAGAGAGCAAGCCTAGCTGGTATCTTTTTGGACCACTTCTAGTTTTAAAGCCATGAGCTAATAAATTCCTATTGTTACGCAAAAGCCAGTTTGAGGTATTTGTGTCAGTAGATTTGATATGTTTGGTTATATATGTGTGTATGCGTATTTCTCTCTTCTTTGTTCTCTGCTTCAATGAGACTGGCCTCTGTTCTATTCCTAGAACATGCCAGATGGGCTCCATGCTATGTCCTTTATATTTGCTGTCTCCCACCTGGAATGTGCTTCCTCCAGACACCCACATAGCCTCTCACTAAATTTCAAGTCGTTGCTCAGATGCCTCCTTCTGGTGCATCCTTCCCTGATCACCCTCATTCCAAATTGCACCCGACCCCCTACCACTCTCTATGCCCCTTCCCTGATTAATTTGTTTCTTTATCTCACTTACATGAAATACTTTTTACATTTATTTTTTGTTGATTGTCTTTCCTACTAAACTAGAATGTAAATTTCATTAGGGCAATACTTTATTGACTACTTTATCTCCAACCCCTATTACAGGTGGCTTAGAGTTAGACTGTCAATTATTTGTTAAATTAATGCATACATGAACCAATAATTAATAACAGTTATGCCACAGGGTACATGGTAGTACAGATGTGAAGTAGTCATTGAGATAATCCTGATAAATGCAACTTCTGTCAGACACATCCAGTTGGAGGCTTGCTATTTGCAACTTAAAAATGTTAGATGATTGTATCAGAATATACAACTTCAGACTCTTCTAATGGCATACATTCTTATGAAAAACTAAAGAAATTGAAATTAAAACTGGAAAGGCAGAATATAAAATGTCTTAGTCATATCACTTGATCCTGGAGTTTGTTTAAAATAATGATTGCTGTCTTGGCAAGTATACTTAGACCCACTCGTTCATCAGAGATTTTGCAAATTAGGTAAACATCTTTCTTCACTGTTTCCAACCACCTAACAGTTGGTTCTATTTTGTTTAGAAAAATGAGCTGTGGCAGGTGTTTTTATCCTCTCCTGTTCAAAAAACATTCTATATATGCATGATGTCTCCCAGAGACTCAGCCCAAAATACCTTTTTTCCTACTGTTTCCAAGACTTGTTCTTTAATATTAAAGTGGTTCTGCTTCAGCAACAACGATGATGAAGAGCTATTTGTGGTGTGGGTTCTGTTTCCCAATCTTTTGGCCATTTAGTGCAGAAAGGTATCAGTATGAAACATTAACAGTACCTTAAAAAATAAACAGGGGTTTTATCTTCATTGCTCCTGCTTCAGTGTTTCATCAATAGCAAAAGACCTAATGCTGTAAATAAAGTACATTAGTGCTGAAGCTCAAAAGATTTGTGATTTGCTACAGAATGTGGGTTTTTGGTCTTCAAGATTAGGCTAATGACCACAAAATATATAAAGAGTGAGAAAAATAAAAGAAAGCTGAGAGACTAAAGAGGAGAGGAACAAAAGGGAAATTAATAAATTTTAAGTCAAAAGCCTGAATGTAACTTCTATCTACAAAATGAGTATAAAGCATTTTATCACCAAGCAAATAACTTAAGTAAAGGAAGCAAACAAAAGTTCATACTTTTAAAAACAGCCTCTCAAATCAATGGTATAAAAATAAAGTAAAAGAAAGGTGGGGCAGGAGGCAAAGACTAAGAAAATCAGTGCCTATGATTCTATTTTATATTTCACAAACAAAGTAAACTTTATTTTGAAGGAACTTACAGGGAATAATTCCAATAGTTACTAAAGTCTTCATTGGTATAAAGAGCTAATGTCTATCCATATAAAACTATGCTCCAAGGAAAGCCAATCCATTCAAAAGTTTTATTTCATTTGAATGTTCAATAGATACAGCTCGTTTTCATCATTTTACCATTTGCGAGGGGAAGCACAATGAGGCAAAGTGAATCACTTACATATAATCAAAGTATGTGGAGAAAACCAAGAGAGGGGTTTCAGTGGTCCAAATAATACATGTTCCAAACAATAGTCATGGGAAGAGGAAGGATTACAGTTACAAGTTTTGTCTATAGAAGCTAAATATGTCATAGTGTTTTCTGACTGCTCCCATCCATCTGAGCAGTAGGTGCTTGAGCCCCACAGTGCTGGGCCATGGCAAGGCCAGAGGGCTTCTGAAGGGACTTCTGGAGAAGGCAGGACAGGCTAGCATGAGAAGGTCTGGGCTCTCATTTTCTGAGTCTTTCCCACTTACTAGTTATGTGGCCTAGGGCACATAAGTAACTTAACCTCTCTGAGACCCTGTTTCATTATTTGTAAAATGGGAATAATGACTCCTACCTTCAGGGGTTCTTTGTGAGAATTAGAGATTAAGTACATAAGGTGCTAATTATAGTGCCTACTGTGGCCAGGATTCATAAATTATTGCTTTAAAGATACCTTCACTTTTTTCCAATGAGCATACTTCCACATGTCTCCCAGTGGCTTCCAATGAGCATACTTCCACATGTCTTCCAGTGTGGTGGTATGTTTAAAAACAAAGACTCTGACTCCAGAGAGCCTGTGTTTTAATGCTGTGCTACAGCTTCATTCATTCAACGACTAGGCATTGCCTACCTACCATGTGCCATCACCGTTCCAGGCCTGGCATACAGCAATAAACAAAACATACAAGGTTGCATGCTCTCATGGAGTTCTCCTTCTAGCAAGGGACAACAAACAAAAAGCACAACAAATAAGAAAAATGTATGTTTTTGAAAGATGATAAATTCTATCCAAAAAAGAAAGAGTAATAGAAAAAGAAAAGGAAGAATGGTGGGTGAATATAGAACAATGTAAGTAGAAAGAGAGTTTGCAATTTTACTACTAGTTACTTATCCTAAAATGTTAGGCAAGTTACCTCTCTGGCCTCAGTTTCTTCATTTGTAAAATAAGGAAACTAAGATTACCAACTTCATAGGATTGTTTTTAGGCTTAAATAAACTACTCCATCTAAAGTACTTAGAATAATACCTTGTATATAGTAAATAATCAGTAGTTATTCATTATTAGTAGTAGTGGTAGTAGTATGAGTCAGGGAAACATGGCCACTATAATTGTATGGTTTGGCTGAAATGTAGCTATCAACTTCATTGCTTTCAAGCTGCTTATTATCCAATTTCCACTATATTGAAAGACTAAAGATGTTTATAATTTTACAAATTTCATAAATAAGTATAATTTACATTAACTATACAAGTACAGGGTCTTAAAAACTATTCAGAAACATACTAAACACTTGCATAGTTATAATTTATAAACAAGCAAACGATCACAGAACAAATAAGAAACCTTAGTAAGCAACACTACCACCATAGATAAAATCCATGACAAACTGATTGTATAGTGGTAGGGGAAAGAACTCTCTACCAACCAGAGTCTCTGATTCTGTCACGAATAAGAGAATGCAAATAGTTTAAAGTGTACCTACTACCTATAAATAAAGATTTTACACAAAGGATATCTAACTCAATTGGACCAAGATGAGTGTGAAAACAGTTTCCCAGAAGCAAAGTTTACTCCCTTAAGTGTATATTTACCTTAATTGCCCATCACAATGTAGGATTGGGTGTCAGAAGGACCTAATAAATATGAATAAATAACACCTGGTTTCCTATTAAATATTTAGTCTGTCTAGAAAACAGGCAAGTGAGGTGTATTTATAATGACTTCTTCTACTGATTGATTCTACTGGATAGTGAATTTGTCTGGATTACATCCAACCAGCTAAAATGAGATGCTGGTTTTCTGATTGGTTTTTCAATCCCAAGTCAGGGAATTGCTACAGTGCATAAGTGAGTGAGTGAGATGCATCAGATGAAGAGAGGAGCAGGCTAGAAGAAAACAGTAGGAAACTAACCCAGGCTAACTAAAGAAGCAAAATGAAAATCATTAGAGCAGGTCCAATACATTGGAACAGCTAATCAACCCCTAGGAGAAGTAGAGGTAAGATTTGGAACTTCATAAAGCCATGTTCCTTGATCGATGTTATTTTTATAATAGTAAAGTGAAATGATCATTTCTGCAGAATTCATGTGGAAGAATATTACTATAATAGCTTTTATACTTATATCATACATTTCAAATGGTTTAAGCAGTGTTTGTAGGACTGTATTTGTTACATTTTTAGTGTCCAAGAAAAACTTAAAATGGCTTAATTAAAAGGAACATATTGATCCATGAAACTGAAAAGACAAAAGGTTCTGGCTTCGGGTGAAGTTTTATCTAACTGCTAATAGAGTATCGCTGAGAGATTATTTTCTTCTCCGTCTCTAGTTTGTTACCTTCCACGGTATCAGCTTCATCCTCAGATACCACATGATGCCCTCCAACACCACCCAATTCTTTATGGTACCCTTCACTAACACTCTAATTCTTCCTCTGTAGTAGCAAACTGATACTCCAGTTACAGATTTCCCAGTGCAATATCATCCAGGGGAAGAATAAGTAATTTTTTCCGATAGTTCCCATGAATATTCTGGGATTTGCTTTCATTCTGTGGCCCAAATTTGTTCAATAATTACAATGTCCAAAGAATATGATACGCTGATATTTTGAGTCCCAAATTGAGAACAAAGGAAGAGTGAAATTTCCAAATAAATCTCAAGTTATTCTGGACAAAAAAAGAAGGAGATTTCACTGGGAAGATACCACCAACAACAAATTCCCTTCAGGAGATAAACCTATAAACCATTAAGAATATTTTATATGGCAGTGGGGCGTGCCAGTGTTTCATGAATGGGCTTCCTAAATGTGAATTATTATTCATAAGGCTGAGTAAGGGCGATCATGAGTCAGGTCATGAAAGGCTTTGATGCTGTGCCAGAGTTTGAGGTTTTGCCCTTGTATTTGGTTTTTGATAGATTTAATCAGGGGAAAACATGTTCAATTTTTACGCTGTTTAGAATAGTCATAGTAAATTTATACTATTTTATACCATGCACATGTGTGCATACATGTACACACATACATTTTGGCTCTGACACAGAAATTGTGTCTTTTAATAGCACAATAAGTTAATAGTATGAGAGGGAGTCATTCCTGAGAGAAAAGTGGAATGAGAAAGGGTAAGGCTTGAACTCATTGAACTTGGGAGGAACCTATGAAAAAAAACATCCCAATTCAGCAGAGACAATCGTTGGCTTACTTGGAAAGAGAAATAAATGGAAAGAACTGATACAATTACACAAGAAAAGTAAAGATCATTGCCATTTTTTTTTATTCCTCATGCCTCTGGGCTTCCTACAGGTTTTGATCTTGAACTTTGTGTATTAAAAATATATTTCCCAGCGAGAAATATCTTTCTCTAACTCTTGGGATATCTCCTCAGTTTCTGCAAGACATCTGAAATTAAATGCTAAAACTCTATACTGAAAATAAATATAGTGAAGCACCAATGATCTACCAGGAGAACAAAACGCCTCAAGCAGAAGGGCCCATGGAATTAAAGCAAGGGCTTCACCTTCCACTAATCCTGCTCCGCCTTCAAACCACCCCCTGCCCATCTAGCATCAGCTGCAGCTAACTAAAGTCACCAGACACCTTCACCCATCAATTCAGTAGACAGGCCGAAGAAAAGGTGAAAGAAGTCCCAGCAAAGCAGGGAGGGTGGCAAACAGCCATGCCGCAGGCATAAACAGTACTATTACAAGGCCAGAAGCCTGGACTAGGGAGGCGGTGAGAGTCAGGAAACGCTAACTTGCTTTCAGTGCTTAGGCAGCCTCAAGAGGGACAATTAACAGTGATGTCGCCAAAAGAAACCTCAGCCTTTGACCAATTGCTGTGAAAGGTGAAAAATAGATTTTCATATACAGTTGTCAAGAAACCTGCTGAACAAAAGCATCTGCCAAATTTCCTGCCCTATAGATGGGTTTTCAGTGAACACCAACAAAATCTGCAGTTAATAAAACATACAAAAGCAGACGTTGAAATATCTGCCAATCACCTCATATTATCATTATTATGCAAGGTTTCTTTTTTTTCTTTTTGCCACATTAAAACTAACTGCCCAGGTTAAGCATGTTTTTAAAATATGGAAAGTTTGCCCATAGACTTAGTTAGAATTAAAATTGTTTCATAGATAATATTCTTCTCCATGTACATATTTAGCCTATTATGGAGAAGTCATGTTGAGGGACATAAGTTTATAATTGAATGCATGAGTACATAGTCTATATTTTATTTTTATTTTGTCAGGTAAAATATGAGAATCATATTCTGTTTTTATTTTTCCCTAATTCACAAAAAATGACCATTGTGTGGTAGAAAAGAAAAATGTGATTCAAGAATTGACTCTATAAACTGCTAAAGTGCCAGTACATTCGTTCCATTTTTTTCTTTATGCCACTCAACTGTGATCCAGTCAAGTAACTCTTATTTTCTCTTGATAAACCAGGTTGATATAAAGAAAAATTCATAAGAGTCTGCTTCTCTGTAAAACATGACACATATCAAAGTGTTTAAATATTCTTTAAAGAGAAGTTTATGTTAAAAAGCTTTGAAAATCAAAGAAAATCCTCTTACTACCAACTAAATTCTAGGAGGAATTCTCAAAGGAGAGGAGTTTATAAACACCAAAAGCATATTACTATGAGATGATTCTAAGTGAAGTCTTAGAAATTAAAGCCCAAATACTTAAACAGGAGAACATGGATGAAATAGTAATTGAAGATATTGCAGTTAGTCTCTAGAGAAAAACAGCATGGGAATAAAATTAATACTAAATTATTATATACATTCTGAATAAATTAGATAGCATACAATTTTTAATAGGGAAGGAAGATTGGATATAAATTGCTAATTGAGCTCTATGATAACACCTTGCACTTTAAATTTTAGACCAGAGTTTTTTCTCTTATTCAGTAAAGAATTTAAAAAAATAAAAAGGTGTTGAGAATATTTTATTATTGCTTAAGCCAAGTAAGTGTGAAATCTCCTATGCCACTTCTAAATTTTTTAAAGGTACATTGTATTCAAACATGATAGAGTGAGGCTAAATTTTTTTTCATTATTTTAAAATTCTCTAATTTTCAGGAATAATGTACATGGAAAAATATTTTTAAGAACATTTTTTTCATATCCAAAATTTGGTCAGATTGATATAACTAGTTCTCCATATTCCTTTTTATTTGAAAGAGGTTTAATAACACTAACTTGTAATTTTTTTCTAACTTCCTTTTAAGTCTTTTGAGGAAGAGCCTATCACTCAATAGGTGTGAAATCACATTTATTAAATACTTAATGGCCATCTATAGAAAATAGACTTTCATTTTTTAAATAATGAATTATTTGATCATCCAGAAAAATACAAAAACAATATAATATCCATATTTCCAACAATCAGGTTTAACAACATTTAATGATTACTATCAGATCTTTTTTTTTTCAAGGTACCAGGAACCAGCGGTCAACCACTGAGCCACACCAGCTTCTTTGAGTTTGTTTTTGCATTTGTTTTGCTTGTTGTTCATTTTTGTTTTTTTTCAGGAGGAACTGGGATCCAAACGCAGGACCTCCCTTGTGGAAGGCGGGAGCTCAACTGCTTGAGCCACATCCATTCCCCCCAGAATTCTTTCTGTGGTAGAGTTGAAGTCCCCATTGTCCTATTCCTCCACCCTCCCTCCATCTGGAATTTAGGATTTATGTTTCCCAACCATGTTTATGTGGGATTTTGTTTTACATCTCTCACATATTTTACATATTCTTTTCCTTTCTCATTACCTGATCTCTGGTGAATTGCTGTTTCTTTTATCAATTTTTCTCTCTGTTCATTTGGAAGCTATAAGTTATATTTTATATTTCCATTCTTTTAGTGGTTCCTCTTACATTTTTAACATGCATAGATAATTACAAATTTTTCTAACAAAGTTTAAATATATTCAGTAGCCTCTTCCCAAAAAGAAACATGGTGTGTTTTGCTTATTCACTGAAATAACCCCCCTGTCCATCCCCCACATACACACACACAGTCTTCCATGTAATGTCTCACATTTTTATTTTGTTCCTTAATCACACACAATACACACACATTTTATTACGTGTTCTTTCTTTTTTCGGCAGTTAATTAACTTTACCAAAATCTATGATTTTCTGGGTTCACCATTATTACATTCATGTCTTCCTTCCCTCTGTGTTAATTTCTTTTGTTGTTTTAATTTTTTCAGCGATAACTCTGTGTGTGGCAAACTTTCTTACTGTAGGTACATATGAAAATTTGGTCAGGATTTCTAAATGACAGTTGTGTTAACCCAAATGTTTTAATCGTCCAAGAACATTCCTGCATATCCTCGATCTTACCCAGCAAAATTTCACTAACACTTCAAAGGATATAAGCAACCCCAGAATCATTTTCTACAGGAGCTCAAAACCTACAGACAAAATTACTTTCCCTGCTTTAGGATGTGTTTTATTTCAAATAAACAGACTAATGTTGAGCGATATATGCAGAAACATTCTTCACAGAGGAAGTCATAAGGGATTTGGAGTTCTTTCATTTTATACTCTGATAATGACAGAGATAGGAAAATGCTTAGATGACGACCCCACTCTCCAGCAAACTATGTTCCATAAATCCGTAAGATCCAGTTATATTTAAAATAAAGTCTAGGGAAGCGGATTTGGCTCACCTGATAGAGCGTCCGCCTATCACATGGGAGGTCCAGGGTTCAAACTCAGGGCCTCCTGACCCATGTGGAGCTGGCCCATGTGCAGGGCTGACGCGCAAGGAGTGCCGTGCACATAGAGGAGCCCCATGCACAAGGAGTGCGCCCCGAAAGGAGAGCCATCCAGCGGGCAAAAAGTACAGCCTGCCCAGGAATGGTGCCGCATACATGGAGAGTTGACACAGCAAGATGACGCAACAAAAAAGAGACGCAGTTTCCCAGTGCTGCTGACAAGAATACAAGTGGACACAGAAGAACACACAGCGATTGAACACAGAGAGCCGACAACTGGTGGGGGTGGGGGGAAGAGGAGAGAAATGAATAAAATAAAGTCTAGTTACACTAAATATATCCTACTAAAAACATTTTCTAGATAAGGACTCCCTATCTGTAATAAATAACATTAATGTACTGGAAAGAAGTCTGTTCAAGGAAGTATGCTAGGAAGTATGCTGAAGGTAATTTATTTCCCTCAAGTATCCTATGTAGAGAATGAGTGAGTTACAGGTCTGGCATTACCCTTTTTCCTTCTAATTGTTTTATAGGAAATAGAGTTCTGGGTTGAAAGATTGTTTTTTCTTCAGCACTTTGAAGCTGTCATTTTCTTATCTAATGACATCCACTAGTTGCTAATGAGAAGTTTGCTGTCAGTCTAATTACTGTTCTTTTGTACATAATATATCCTCTACTTCTGTTAGCTTTTAAGATAGTCTCATTATTGTCCTTTGCACGTTTGTTATAATGTTATAATGTGTCTGAGTATGCATTTAATTTCATTCATCCTGACCTGTATTCAGCATGCACTTTCAATCTTAGTACTCTAATGTTTATTTAATTCTGGAAAAGTCACATCTGTTTTCTTATCAAATACAGCTTTCCTATAATTGCCTATTTTCTTCTGTTGAAATTATTTTCATCCAGTTGGTGGAGCCTTTCAATCTACCTTCTGTTTTTGTTAACTACACACACGTCCATGTCCACACATTTTTAAAATCACTTCATCATTGTGGCTGATGAATTTCTCTCATTATTCACTTATTTTCTGTTCTACTTTCCCAAGGTAAAGTTTTCTACATCTTAAGTTTTTAATTTATTTTTTTTCATATTTATACTTTTTATTTCATTCCTGCCTGTTTTCGTTTTGTAATATCTCCTTTTTAATGAATGTCTAAATAATGCACAGGTCTGAGTTCTCACTAAGAGAATAAAAGTGTACTCTTTTATAATGCATCAGAATGAAGCAAAAACAACCATTATTCTCTACCAAATCCTGTGCAGTCTAAGGAAAGGCTTATAGTGTGCAGCCCTTTCTAAACAGAGACCAAGGTAACTTCTACAGATCAGTCAGCTTGATACTAGTGTCCTGGAAGATAATGGAGGTGCAGATAAATCAAGTTGCTTCCAATTTTCAAGTGCCTATAAGATCCTGGAGTATTAAAAGAATCAATATGTCTTTATGAGACACAAATCCCACCAGACCAATTGAATTTCATCTTTCACACCAGAATCCTGATCTCGGAGGGTGAAGAATCAAAAAGATCATATGTTGAGATTTCAGTAAGGCTGTGTTTGGACAGACTTAACAAACAGTGTGGGAAAGCTTAAGTTTATAAAGATCTCCAGATTAGAAAAAAATAATACCTGGTCAGGTGATTTTTATAGTAGACATATTTAGATCATTAATAAATATCTGTCCCTTCTTCTAGCCAATACCTTTTCCATCTCTTATTCCTTATATCACTGCTCTTACTAGACCCAAAGACAGATCTTAAAGTAAAAACATCAAAAAGTTCATCTAAATCCAATCAATTAATTCTATTATGTTTCCCACAAATATTGATTCTAATAAAACCAAACTGAAGGGACATTTAGGTATGAGGAAATAATATATGATAAGGGTTATTCTATCTACAGATAGTAGACATTTGCCCATAAGGTCCAGAACATAAGGTAGGTAAAAGAGAACAGTTAGCAATAGGTAAGAAAATAGGTTGGGTTCATCATCTGGGATGTCTAGAATGCCAGGTTGAGAAGGAATGCTTGGACAGTGTTCCTGTTGGGTTGGGGAACTATTGAATGCTAGCTGCCCAAATGTCTTCAACACAACATGTTGGTAAGACAGATCTGAGTTTGTTGCTTATCTAGATAACTGGGCACACCACCTGCATAAAACTTTGGTAGTATGTCAGAGGGGGAAGGCAAGCTCAGATTTTACTGAGAATATGAAATTTAGTTTAAGGCAGGACTTTCATTTGGGGTCTTGGTTAGGACTGGGTGAGGATCATAATTGTTTAGGATATGTGGACACACCAAGGACAGGATTTTGAGGATTTTAAAAGGACAGGTTCAAAGAGTTTTAAGGCTTAAACTGTCTATGGATCCTTTCCATTGAAGAGTTGAAGAGTCTTTCAGAAAGTTCCTATAATGAACAATCAAGTAATTTGCCTGGGTAAGATTCTCCTGAAACAGCAAAATTATGCTAGTAAAGGCAATCAAATAATAATTTCACATTAATATTGATAGTAAGCTATCTAGGAGTAGGTGGTTTGGGTTCTCAGAGCCATTGAAGGTTCTTGAGCAGGGACTTAATTTGAAGAGTGGAATTTTACAAAGAATTTTCTAGCATTTGCAAATAGATTAGAAAGATACATGAAAAAAAGAAAACAGCATTATTTGGCTAATCTTTTTGTAAAACAATTAGTAATTTCCAGTACCTAGATATAAGAAATAAAACCTAAAGAGATAAAAGGGAAATCAAACAGTAAATGATAGGGTTTGTTAGCAGTGGTTGGGGTGGAAGAAGGTTAAGGGATGTCAGGAGGAGATAGAAGTTCTAGATTTTAACACTGAATGACTATGTAGTTGCCAATTCTACTAAAAGAAACAGGCTTTTCTCATATCCTTTTTGAGGATTGCCTGATTCATGACATATTATCTGAGCACTGGCTATACTAGCTGGTTGCTTCTTAACCTTGACTGCAAACTAGAATGTAAAGATGCTAATGTCTGGTCCTTACTCCAGAACAATTGAACCTGCATCTATAAAGATAAAGAATTTTTTAAAACTCCCCAGGTGATTTTGATTCACATGAAGATACAGACCCTGAAGGGGGATATTAGGATCTGATGCTTAGTCTTGTACTTCTAAGGTGTTGATCTTCATCTTAGAAAAAAGATGCAACAGAGAGGGCAACATTCCCTTCGTTTCACAAAAACTTTTGACATTGGTAATACTTTCAGGGCCTCCTGAGAGTAATAAGGACTAAAAATAAATTCTTAATTTCCCATTTTCAAATTAAGTTTACAAATGAACATAGTTTGTAATTTTGTCTATTATTTGTTGTGTTCTTTGTTGGGTAATAGCAAAGTGTAGTCGCAACTATTGACGAGAAAAAGAACCAACTGCATGGTAATGCACAATGATGATTGAATTTGGCCTGCTTTGCTTGAGCACTTACACACACACACACACACACACACTAACCTTTTAACAATTTTGGATGCTAAAAATTATAATGACTTCCTTTCGACAAGATGTACCTTTCTTTAAAGAAAGGTTTTATGATCTCTGCTATTTCATCAATAATTCATCTGTTGTCCCTTCCACTCTGTCCCAGGCTATCTCTTATTGTGTTAACCTGGCTTCAGACAAGGTCTCAATGAGGTCTACAGTGATGTAAGTGCTTCTGAGGAAAGGTTTATTTTTCCCCCTTGATAATTCCAACGCAGCTTATTAGTTTTCACTTGCCACCCCGTTTTCCTCTAGATACTAAATTCAACTGGAGGATTTTCTTTTCTCAGAAAGTTAAACATCTGTGAATGAAAAATGATCAGAAGTAAAGTACTTATTAGAATTTAATTATGGAGCAAATTATGGTTTTTTAGTAGTTTACAATGTGATCCTGCTTACTAAAAGTGGTGCACTCTGTTTTACAAATCTTCAACTTTATCCCCATGCAACAACCAAATTATCTTAATGGGTGTCCAAATGACAAATTAGATGAATGCCTTCCCCCTGAGTCATTTTCTGATAAAGACACATCACTTAGTTGCAAGATGACAAACTATGTGTTCAAAGTGACAAATCATTTAATTAAAATTTACAAGCGGTTAAATACTGTTTGACCCAAATGGAGGCTGTTATCATGAATCAATTTCAGAGGAGGAACAGGCTCTTCAGAAAATCAATCCCAAATAACTATAGCCATTTGGAAATATTGTACAATTTCTTTAAGGTGTTTTTGAACACCTCTTTAGGTTAGTAGCAGTTTTTACCTGGTTCAAAAAGATTTTCAAGCCAGTTGAAAAGAATTTAAGAGTTTTACTTAGTACTTAAACTCTATTCAGTTTCATGAATATTTAATATCACGTTCAATGTTCAAGCAAAATGCTCTTCTATCTTAAGAGAAAATAGCTAAAATTTTGATGAGTTATGGTTTTTTATTGCATATACAGGCCAATGGAAATTGCAATCATCTTTCATGAAAAGCCTGGGTAGTTTTTATTGTTTGAGAATAAGGGTGGCCATTGCATTTACTTACTAATACAGTAAATGTAAAATTGCCTGAGTAACATGCTTTATTATTTATGCTGCCAACCACATAATGTGAGAGTTGTTTCATAAAAAATATAAATTAGAGAAATTTCACATGCCAGCAGGCTGTAGATCTGTTTTATGACTCTGACTTAGCAGGTGCCCTTCTATTTTAGTTGTGCCCTGTAATGAAGTACATATTTAAGCAATACTGAAATGAAGATAAAAATATGATGCATATAAGGCAAGTCAGTTCCTTTCTCTGGTGACACTGTACTTTACAAGTTCCATCATTAGCTGTTAATGACTTGAGGTTCTTTTCATCAGTTCACCTCAGGTCTCTATTCATCTGTTCCATGCCAAGGTTGATAAGGTCTAAAGAAAAGTATTTCCTCGATTTTAGTAGTTAGGTTTTTAACATTGATGGATTCATCAGATGTGGAAGACTCACATATGAATAAGAAAATTCATTAATAGTCAGGGTTAGACATAGCCTATAGCACTACTGTCTATGATAACATAATAAATAGAAATGATCAATGAAACATCGAAGAAATCATCTAAAATATATATGTACCATTTATTTCTTGCAAATCATTAAATCTGATTATAAGGAAAAGGGAAATGTGCTATATGACTCCATTTAAAATATACAAAACCAAAACCATTTACTTGATTTATGAGGATAATTAGCAATAGTTACCAAAAAATACTTAGATTTAATGTGGTATATGTAAGTCAAGAGCTTGTTTGCAATGCCAGGTATAATTGGAAAGATAGCTATGAATATGACAAGCAATTTTATTTAAATAGAAGAATATTTTATAAAAGGTCAAAAGTATAAAGTATAAAATGTTTCATCCTCTGTGGAAATTAATGGTTCAGCTAATGCATATAAAGCTGTTTACAGTATTCTGAAAAACACACAACCCCTAATTATCTATGAGTCATAAATAGTACTAGTAGTCATAAATTATTGTCAAAAATGCAAATGAGATAAATTCTATCAAATTAAAATAATTAGTTCTCTAGTTGAAATTTCCTCTCATATTAAAAACCTCTTACTTGGTAAACTATGACACTGGAAAATGAAAGAATCCTTTAGCATACTGTTATTGAAAGTATCAAAATTTGACTCTGAAATACAAATATAAATGCCAGATAAAATGGCTTATGCAGATTATATAATTTCCTGGCCACTTATTTATTACTTTGTTTTTCATTCTTACACCATGTTACTTTGGCAAACTGACAGACCTCAGGCATATTTCTCTCAGACCTTAAACACTTCCAACACAGCCTTATGAATCATTCGCATAACTCCAGTTCTAAATTTAACTTACTGACTAAACTAATGGAATAATCCAGCCTCCTACTTTGTGCCAAAATGAAAGTCTTCTGAGAAGATGTAGGCTAATTTTGTCTTGTTTTCCTTTCCCTTATTAATTTTATAAAGTATACTTTATGAATATATATATTTTTAGCATCACTGCATACATGTTGTCAGTAGACAGGGACTAAACCTTCTGACTATGACATGCAAGGCAAAAATCTGTTAAAGTTATGAAAAAGAGCTTTTCAGATTGGTTTAAGAGCCAACTTAAGGACAACCCACATTTTACATTGCAGGGTTGACAATTTTGTGTAAAAAGCTGTCTGGATCTGTAGACCACTCTGTAGAGACAGATTTAGACTCTCTTTTCTCCAGCATTATTAAACTAGATCAGCAGCTCTCAAAGTGTGGGCCATGGGCCCCTGTGGTTCCACCCATTTTATTATCTCCCTGACTTCATCTCCACCACTTTTCCCCTTGCTCACTCTATTTCCACCATACTGGCCTCCTTGCTAACCCTGAATACATGGCCAGCATGCTCCCACCTCAAAGCTTTTACACTCCCTCTGCTTGCAGAAATTTCTACCCAGATATCATGTGACTCTCACTCTTTTCATCCAAATCTTTGTTAAAATATTACCTTCTCAATGAGGACTACTTTGACCACACATGCATATAAACTACACTACACTCCCTAACATTCTCCATCTCCCTTACCCTGCTCTTATTTGTATAATATAAATTAACTCCTCATATGCCATATAATTTACCTATTCATTATGCTTATTGTTTATAATCTGTTTCCTCCCACTAGAATAGAAGTTCCAAAGGGACAAGATTCAGGTGTTTTGTTACCTAAATGCATCTCCAGAGCATAGACCAGTGAGGGACTAGTAGAAAGTAAGTGGTCAGTAAATATTTGTTGAATGAACGAATTTAAAATAATAAATGTATGCATCACCTTGAACATTGATTATACATAGAGTTATAGCATTTTAGTAGCACATTTTAGTACTACAGCATTTTAATACCACAACTACTGCTATTATTTCTTTCACTAATGTCTATCATTTGGTGCCATGAATTGTTACACATAAATCATCATATTTCTGTTTAATTCCCCTACTACTTGCATATTATTATTGCCATTTTACATGTACAAAAACTGGTATTTAAAGAAATTAATTGGTCCCACAGCTAGGAAATAGAAAAGTCAGAAGTAGAACATGGGTCTGTCAATCTCAAAATTTTACTCTTAACTATTATAAAACATATAAAACGCTCATCTCAACTATAAACTGGGTAAGGTCTAGACATACTAATAATTCTTTTTCTTTCTCTCCTTTATAGACTCTAATTCAGGTCCTTATTATTTGTCTCATGAACAAAGATCCTCTCTTTTCCTAATCCAATGTACTAGCTTAATCTTGTTAAAATATGGTTATAATCACCACTAATCTATCAGAGGCTTCTAATATGTCCCCATAAAGTATACATTCCCTTTATAGTATGACTCCAGTTTATATACCCTCTAGTGCAGCATTCTCTCCCCAATCTCCATCCAGTAAGAAAGCTAGATGTGAATAAACTGCTAATGAATAAGATAGGTCTATGAAGTTGAGTCCTGTAACTTAATGAGTTCATGATTACCCAGTTTTTAAGAAAGTTGTATGTCTAGTATAACATTGTCTTCAAAAAGATTGTTCCTCTTTTTCTCCAGAGAGGTATGTGTGCTTGTCATTGTTGAAATGAGTTGTAGCAGATTAGGGGGCAGCACCTAGTACTAGAACATAACTACCTCAATAATGACCACAAAGATGGGGACCAGTAGTCAGCAGGCTGTAGCATCACTAAGCTCCTGAAATAATTAAGTAAATAACTTAGAGATTGTGGTGGCAGCTACTCCATGAGGGCAGAGACTGTCTTATTCATTGCTATGTCCTCAGCATCTAATGCAGCAGCTGGTACACAGTAAAATTCAATAAATCCTGGTTTCTGTTGTTTTTATTGCTATTGTTCTCATTGAGACTAATTCTTAATACTTGGTTTCCATCCCATGTACTATACCTGATACATGTGGAAGATTCATTTGTGACATTTATAAAAGTCAGCTGGAAAGATTAGATGTAAGCAAACAGTGTATCCCTGCAGGAAGTACTGGGATTTGAGATCTTTTGATGAACTAAATGGTGTGCCTTCTAAGGTCTAAAAGGCTAGTCAAGCACACTCAAATGGTACTCTACAAATGAAGGACCTAAAATACTTGCTCTTTCTTGAATATCTAAAACTCTTCTGAAGATAACTGGCTTGGATTTTCTTAAGAGGGAATGAATGTCCGAGCTCCCTTCTCTCCTGCATAACTGTGTGTGGTTGCCTTTGTTGGTGCTTTGCCTACTTAGAATAGAGTTTCAATTTTCTATTCTATTAGACTCCATGGCGTTATATACCAACACCAAGACACCTACAGGTCAGGGTGTAAATTGCTCGATCCAGTCAACAATATTCACATGATTGAGGCACCATGTTTTATTCAGACATTTAAAAAACAATATTGGTTTATTTAATGTTAAACCAAAATGATATGATACTAATGTAGATAAAGATAGAATATGATTAGACAACATTTGCTTTTTCTTTATCCTTTCCTTTTGTGCATTATCTCTGGTTATCTTTATTTTCAGTTCATTTTGCTTTCCCTTTTAAACTTGTCATATTTCCAATGATGAATAAAAGCCATCTCAATCTTTCCCAATCAATCATATTTTCCATATTCTTATAATCATTGTAACAAATCAGGGTTTCCTCATGCCTAATAACATATAGCAGTTTTGCACTTCTGACCTGATGATACGCCATTGGTTCAACTTTGACCTTAGATTCAGTTTACTTGTTTGGATTTCTTTTAATGAAGAGACAAGATAAGCAAACTATTGACAGAGGATTAAAACTTGACTCTAATCCACTTTTATTAACTGTATGAAGTCTTTGCAGGTATCTTCAAATCTAACTGGGATTTAAGAGCAGCAGCAGAACCTAGGAAATGGAGGAGTTGAACTCTGACTTTCTCCAGGAAGATGTGCCCCAGTTCTGAATAATAGATTCCACCTTAGATTTTTGGCTATATAACTTATCTAGCATAAGCTCCCATCTATTTATTTTTAGGATTATTTTGGGCCTGTTCTCCCTAACTAAACTCTAAATTCCTTGAGAGTTAAGACAAGGATCTAGCATGGAACCTTGTACAAAACATGCAGCTGCATGATTTTGTCCCCATGTAGACTTACTTTTATTGAACTATGTATTTATGTTTAATGTGCCACAATAATCTCCATAATAACTAACAATATCCGTAAACATCAGTGTATTTTTTTTTTAATTTTACATCCCTCTCCCAGCATTACCCATCTTCTGTATATCTCTTAATTTTTCTGCATTTTTGTTTCCTTTTAACATACAGTATATATAATTTACTTATTATTATGTTCAATTTCCCCCCACCCCCATCCAACCTAATTTATAAGAAGGTAAAGAGTTTTACTGCAGATGCCCTACTGCCTAGAGAAGTGACAGGGACATAGGAGACACCCAACAAATCTTTGCTGAGTGAATGAATGATCCAGTGAAGGAAAGAATAAATTATGCAGGTCCATATGCCTGGCTTCATCTTAATTTTTTTCCCATTACTTTTACCTTTGATTTCATCATATACATACATAGTATTGAATGTTACTCTAAACACTCACACACACACACCTTTGTAAGTCTTCTCAATTTTGCCATGAATTTATTATGAAATGTAAATTGATACCAAAACCTGTTTATCAACTGATTGATTGTTTTAAAATAAGCTATACTCAAAAGATGAAGACAAAAACGTGTTCTTTATGTTCTCTTCTGAAAGAACTGTTGCCATCATTTTCACCATGGCTGAATACCTCCTCTGACTGCACTTCTAGTGTAATCTTTGGTTTTTAGTACAAAAGCTTTGCTCCCTAAACTCCTACTGCAAAATCATTTGAAGCAACTTTTCCTCTGATTGGCCTGGTGCTCACAGTCACCAGACAGGTAGGGGGTTGTCCTGCTGGGTGAGGCCCTGCTTCTATAAGGGCTGCTTTACACTACAAAAGGGAACTACAGTGAGAGTACCTATTAGTGCTTGATTTTCCTCTTTGCATCCGCATTACTCTCTAGCAGGCAGGCTATCATGAAAGGGCTCTTCATCTAAAAGGGTCTGTTGAATTTCCCAAATACCAGCTATTAAAGAGTTATAAATGAGTTATAAATGATCTTAAATGAGTTGTCCTATCCTTAGAGAAGGGGAAAAGTCATCCCTAACAAACTTATGCTGTTCCTACTTAAGGAACAATTATAGATTTCTGGCTAATGCTGCTGTGTTTTTCCCCTGATACGTTAGATTACATCATTGATTTTATTTCTAAGTGGATTTTATGTAAATGTTTTATATGTAATTATCTGCTATCCTAAAATAATGTATCCTACAATACCTAGTTTGAAGATGATGTGATTTGATTTAGTCAAACACAGGTGTAACATGGTGGTTAGGATGATCAACTGAGGCAGCAGCTGACAGGCCAGGGTTCGAACTTCAGTCTGCCATTTGTTCTGCCACTGTGCAAACTTGGGCTGTTACTTGACCACTCTAAGATCCCATTTCCTTATATTAGAGAATTTATGGAAAGTCTTTATCACAATGCCTAGCATATTACATTAAGAGAGAAACTGGCATTGGCTCTGCTTTCTCAATGTCTTCGGTGTTTCTGTATGCATATTGTCCTTCAAAGATCTTTCCATACCTTTAGGCCACTCTTCCCCCAATAATTAGTTTCTTTCAAGCTATAAAGTCATCTTCTCTATCAATCCTAAATGTAAGTTGCTCTTCTCAGGGCCATCTTATGGATATTTGACATTGAATACATGTCTGAGTTTCATTTGTGACATTTATATAAGTCAGCTGGAAAGATTAGACAAAAGCAAACAGTGCGTCTCTCTATCAACATTTGTTCAGCTTCTGTGGGAAATACCAAGAGAACTTATTAGAGTAATTTGCAAAATTTTGTGGGCCAGTTTGCTTATTCAAATTAGAAACTGATTATGCACTCAAACTCTAAAAGGGAATAAATTAGATAAACTTTTTTAACAAAAATGGAAGACCTTCAAATTTGGAAATCATGACCAAGTTCAGGATGCTAATTTAGTTTAGCTAATTATGCAAATCTAAAATACAATCATTTAGAAGTAATCTGTCTTCTTTAAAAATATGCATTAGGAAAACATATATTTTTTGCAAAAGAAAATCCCTTGTGGCATACTAGTTTGGCTCAAATTTTTATGTTTTTGTTAATGTAGTCAAAGACTTGGAACAGCTGTCCTTTCTTGAGAATAGCAGCAGATACTTATGTTTATTATAAATTAAGTTTTACACTTGATATTATAATCAGGTAATGTAGGATGAGCCCTCCCTTGTTGAAAAAAAGCAGCAGTTTCACAATCACAAAGAAAAGTAATCCCTGAATGAAAACTCACCATCCTTGAAGTAGTCAAGCTAGGTTTACTTGAAATTCAGATACTAGCTAGCCTCAAAAAGTTTTATTTGGCTATGATGTGTCATAAATTTTTTTAAAAATCTGTATGGCTGGAATTAAGCCAATAATAATAATAATAAATGTTGTTGTTACTGTTATCAGTGATGGTTCAGACATAAAAAAATTATAAAGCAAGCAGAGGAACTTGTTTCTGGGAATTTTCTTGCCCTCTTTTCCTTATACCTGATGTCTGTATGTATTTCCTATCTAGGTGCACCCTGACTTCTTTGTCGAGATAACTTCAAAATTCTCCCTGCTTTGTCACAGCACCTAAACTTACTCATGACCCATTTCCTCAAAACCGTATTCTTAGCTTGGTGACAGTGGATAATAAAGTTAACTGTGAATATCTACTTAGCACATACTGTGTACTAGTTGCTCTGCTAAGTATATTATTTTTTTACAATCGAGAAAACTGGGTCTGACAGAGATTAATTAAATTGCTTATAGCAGTGTAAGAAAAGTCATGTTTTTAGTGCAAAAAATTTGAGTTAGTTCTCACACTCATTACAGTGAGTAGGGTGTTCCTTAAATTTTTTGCCCTAGTCTAGGTTGCCTCATCTTAGTCCAAGCCCTGTCTCCCCTGATCACACAAATAAAATTTTGAAGCAATCCAGTACAGAGCATATGCTTGGCTCTATTTCAACGGCACTGTCCTATCACAGAAATACTGGTGGATATTGATCAGTTGGCAAATCACTTTGTCGTTCTTCCTAGGAAACATCATCCCCAATCTAAAATAAAATGTATGTATCATTCATTCATTTATTCTAATACACTGGTTAGGTATATGTACATTAATGGAATAAGAATAAAAGAAGCAAAAATTGTACTTGCTTTTATGAAGCTAATGTCTAACGGGAGAAGCAGACCTTAATGAAATAATCATACAAATGAGATTAAATTGCAATTGTAACAAGTTCCATGAATAACAAATATAGGGTGCTAGGAAAGTCCATAATATTGATATTTCACATGCTCGGGTTATTTCTGGAAACGTTCTGAGAAAGTAATGACTGAGTCGATATCCAAGAGATGGGGAAATTACTACACGAAGAGGAAAATAAGAGCATTCCAACCATGGATGGCAGGGAAGGAGACATGCATAAATAATTCATATGCATAGCAGAAAATAGTAACTTGTGAAAAGAAATCATTGTGAGTACTCAAGCTGCAGATCCTGGATGGAGAAGAAGCTCTATGGGGAGTGGAGGGAGAATTCTGTGGAGGTTCCATTAGGGGAAGCTTTATGGAAGCTTTGGCATTTTCCTTGAGTGGTGATGAGTGTGCAGGATTTGGATATGCAGACATGGGGCAAGGGGAGAATTCAAGGCAGAAGAATTAGTAATAGCAAAGAAATAGAAATAAGAAAGCTTAGCCTGGGTACCAAGAAAAGCTTGCCTGGGTAATGGCAGCATAGGCAAAGTGTAAAGAAGAAGGTGGAAAAAAAGAGGAAGGTGGGGCTAGATCACCAGCCCAATATGATGGGCAACAGGAAGGCTTTGAAGGCTATTGAGTGGTCTAGTAACATAGATACAGCTACAAAATTGTAATCTGGAAGTCTCATATTAGAAATAGAGAAAAGAAAGGAAACAGAGGCATGAAGTCACTCTAAACGCATATCAGTAAACCATTTGAAAGATGAACTTGGTATCTATAGAGAGATCTTTTGGTTTGTTTGTTTTTTTGCTTTTTTTGTTTTTTTTCTTAGAGTAGGGTCAGGGAAGACTTCGTGGATGAGAAACTCTTAGAGTTAAGAAGATTGTATCCTCGAGTTTGAATAGTATTTTCCAACATCGACTTGAAGATGGAAAAGGAGAGTTTAATTTATACTTAAAGAAGGAAAGATGTTAAAGGAATGGAAAGAGATCAATGAGCCAAAAGAAAAAGCCAAGGCTGATAAAGAACTTGAAGTTGGCAGTCTATAACTTGGTTTGATTTTAAGTGTCAGGGGATGGTTTAGAGGAATGGGTTGACAGGCTCAAAGAGGCAGAGGGGAGATAACTTTGTCAGAGACATATGGGATTGATGAAAACTAGGAGATACTGAGGCATGAGAGCCACTAAAGAAAAAATTAAAGGCATCTAGGTAATAAATGACCAAGGTCTGAATCCAATATAATTCCATGTCAAAAGACTTATTTGATTAACATGGAGAAGGGCCTAGAAAATGTGTCCCTTGTTCCTGAAGGAAGTCAGAATTTATAATTCAGTCATTCATCCATTTAATGAACATGTGTTTTGTGCCCTGTGCGTCAGACCCTGTGATAGGAGCTGAGCTGACAAAATTAATACAAACATAGTCCCTTTCTTTCAAGAAATACATGATTTCTGAAAGAAATCATACTGGTATGATGAAAGCCATACCAAAATTGGGCAAAGAAGAGACAATCAGGGTGAAATTATGTAGACTTGGGAAATGTGCTTTGACAATCAAAATATTATTTAATGAGAACTTTCTAC
Organism: Dasypus novemcinctus; assembly: GCF_030445035.2. Taxonomy (NCBI): domain Eukaryota; kingdom Metazoa; phylum Chordata; class Mammalia; order Cingulata; family Dasypodidae; genus Dasypus; species Dasypus novemcinctus. The sequence goes on from NC_080681.1 coordinate 57,877,884, forward strand.
ACATAAAAAACTAATATGGTAAGCTTTATAGAGGTTATTGCAAAATGTACATCATAATCCTTATCATTAAAGAGCCCACAATCTATCCTAATTTGCAAGCAAATATATAATAGGTTAAAGCATTAAAAATATATAATTATATAAAACATTAAAGCAAGACAATGTTTAATGGCAAAGGAATGATAGTGATAATAAGAGTTCATGAAAGTTTAGAGCATTTAGGGAATATGACCACAAAATAAGGGAAGACTTTAGGGAGAAATTGGGTCTCAGGGTATCCCTTGGTTGGATTTGCATCCAACCTAACCAAGAGACACATGATCTTGGAATGAATGAATGATCTCCTCTGGGGAGCAGTGTGCTGCATGGAAAGGACAAAAGCTTTGCAGTCAAATATATCCAGGATAAAACTCTTGAGTATCTGTGTGATTTTTGGTAGTGATATAGATTCTCTGAACCCTGATATAGCAGTTTGATATGGTTATGAATTCCAAAAATAGATATTGGATTGTGTTTGTGATCTGATCTGTACCTGGGTGTGCTTGAGTTAAGATTGGGGCTTTGATTGGGCCATGTCATTAGGGTGTTGAGTCCCTGCCCCTTGATGGGTGGGGACTCACAGATAAAAGGCATGGCAAAGGACAGTGTTGATGGGTTTTTGATGTTAGAGTTTTAATGTTGGAATTTGATGCTGGAGCCTTAAGCTGAAGCCCTGGGAAAGTAAGCTCACAGAAGAAACAGAAGCAAGTCCCAGAAAGAGAGGAACCCTGAGCCCAGGAAAAAGAAGCCTGTGAAAGGGAGAAACCCAGGAAGCCTGAACCCTCCCAGACATCAGCAGCCATCTTGCTCCAACATGTGGAAATAGACTTCAGTAAGGGAAATAACTTATGCTTTATGGTCTGATATCTGTAAGCTCCTACCCCAAATAAATACCCTTTATAAAAACCAACTGATTTCTGGTATTTTACATCAGCACCCCTTTGGCTAACTAATACATCTGTTTACCAGTTACCTTTTTGTATAAGATAATAGGTCTTATTTTCACATATAAGGATTAAAAGAAGTAAGTTGTATAAATTCCAGACCCAAATATGCATGCATAAAATGTTAGCTTCCTCAGTGTATCCGCAATATGAGCAACATGCTGTTATCATAAATAAACCAGTCTATGTGGCAGAGTTCACATAGGAAAGAACTGAAAGAAAATGGTGGGAATCAAGTATGATCCTGATCCTGTTCTCTAGATATAGAGATAGAGATATATCTTTTAGGCAGTGAAGCACCACTGAAAGCTCTTCAGCAGGAGAGTGGTATGATAAGGTGGTACATTATGAATATTATTCTGGAAGTTGCATAACCATGATAGTTAAGGGAAAGAAAGGGGAAGACATAAGAATATTATTCTGGAAGTTGCATAACCATGATAGTTAAGGGAAAGAAAGGGGAAGACATAAGAGAACTTATGAAAGAAGAATTACAGGACCTGGTGACCAATTGAAGAAAGAAAAAAGGAAGGAAGGAAGGAAGGAAGGAAAGGAGGAAGGGAGGAAGGGAGGAAAGGAAGAAGGGAGGAAAGGAGGAAGGGAGGAAAGGAGGAAGGGAGGAAGGGAGGAAGGGAGGAAGGGAGAGATGTGAGGACTCCCAGAAGCCAGAGGGAATAACAGTGTTTCCACCAGAGACCAATCAGGAAAGCAAGATAGAGTGACCAGCTGTCCCAGTTTGCCTAGGCCTGAGTGGTTTCCTGAGATAGAAGACTTTCAGTGCTGAAGCCAGAAATGTCCAGGCTCTTTCCATTTCACACTGGTGGACTCAAATTATTGGCATACCAAAGTAAAAATACATTTAAAAATTGGAAAAGTAGGAGTAGAACAAGCAAAAAATGTAGGAAAGAAAGAAAAGAATGGTACTTATCTGTACAGAGGTATATGGTAATCTTGTATTAACATGTCCACTGGTGCTGGTTGTAATTATTTATCTCCTAAGTTAGAATATAAGTTTATAATTTCACAGTAATAAACCACAAATTGGTACTTGAACTTGGAGACATAAAAATGTGTCAAAGAAAGTTCAGATAAAAGCACAGATTAATAGTCAGGAGATCTTAATTCCAGCCCCACATTTGCTACAAGCTAACTGGATAAATTTGAACAAGCTCCTTAATGATGCTAGGCTTCCATCTGCTCATCTACACTCATTCATTCATTCTTTCATTCATTTTGTCTGTCATTTGATTAATACTTGAGGGAGTTAGGAGTAAGGGATTGAATATATGATATCCCAACCACTAAGCTAGGCTCTAGGGCAGGGTTTCTCAACCTTAGCACTACTCATATTTTGGCCTAGAAAATTCTTTGGTGTGTGTGGGTGGGGAGGGAACTGTCCTGTTCATTTGGAGGATGTTTAACAATATCGCACTAGCCTCTACCCATCAGATACCATTAGCACACACACTCCCAAGGTGTGACAACCAGAAATGTCTCTTTACACATTACCAAATGTCCCCTGGTGGACAAAATCACCTCTGGTTGAGAATCATTGCTCTAGGGATAGAATGATAAACATCCACAATAAAATTCCATTTCATCCAACTTTGGACAATTTCTTGCCTCAGTTTACTCAGTCGCAAAATGTGGAAAATAAGAGTGTCTTGCTGGTAGAATTGTTGTGAGATTTAAATAAATCAATATACCAAAATCCCTCCGAGTAGCGCCTTTATTAAGCTAAGATTTCCATGGAGGGCATGAAGCGAAGGGAAGGCAGCATTGTAGACAGAGTGGAATGTATTGATACCCAGAGAAGGGAGGGGTAATGACACTTTAAGGACCAGAGTGAAGGCTAGTGTGGCTGAATCAGCAAATGCAAAAGAGGAATGGTAGAGGATGAAACTGAAGAGATGATCAAAATCTAGATCAGGCTGATGCAGCAGGATGACGCAACAAAGGGAAACACAGATTCCCATGCCGCTGACAACAACAGAAGCGGACAAAGAAGAAGAACACACAGCGAATGGACACAGAGAACAGACAGCTGGGGTGGGGGATAGGGGAGAGAAATTTTTTAAAAATCTAGATCAGGTACAAATGTCTGTAGATAGCTTTAAGTGTTTTGGCTTTTATTCCAAGAGCAATAGAAAGTCACTGAAGAATTTGAGCAAGGGATTTTATATAACTACCGTTGTTTTTGGAAAAGGTAAATCTGGTTGTGGCGTTGTGGTTTAAGAAAATGGCTTAGAGAAAGACAGAAGCAAAAGTAGGAGAAAGAGACCAGTTAAGAGGCCATTCCAGGAATCCATGAACTAGGATTCCTGGATGAGGAGCAGAGTAGTAGAAGTAAAGAAAAATTAATAGAAATAACTTATCAAATACCCACCATATAAAAATTGTTCAATAAAGTATTTTTGCTATTATAATTATTAATCTTATTATTAAAGTTAAGGTGCCCAGTGGTTAAAAAAAAATCTCATGAGTTTATCATTGACAAAGAAGTAACATTCAGTAGTTTTATATATCAGGGTATTTTTAGTGCAAGTGACAGAAACTTAAATAGCTTAAGCCAAACAGGCAACTTGCTCTATGTAGTGAGAAAGCTCAGGTAAAAGTTGGGCTTCAGGAATGGATCAAGGTGTGCAACAAATGCCATCAAGATTTGTCTTTTTCTCTGTCTCTCATCTCTCTTCTTCTCTGATGATTTCATTCCCAGGAGTCTTCTTTCTGAGGGGTTGCAAAGATGCCCATTGCAAATTATACCTTCACATTTTCACTCATTTTCTGAGTGAAAATGGAGCATCTCCTAGTAGTTGAAGTAAAAGTCACCAGGTTGATTTTACTTGCACTGGATTTGTTCACATGTCCATCCTTAATAAATCATATGAACTCTGACCACATTGATCGCTTGCACGTTTTTGACTTTCAGTGCTGGAGAGAGGGAGTTAGGGTAAAACCCCATATGAAAGATGTTGATTGGAATAGGTAGATGAATGTCTTCCAAAAAGTACTTAGGAATCCACAAAGGAACACATTTACTCTACCTCCCCTGCTAAATATTACCACACAGCATAATGTAATCAGCCTCTCCTCAAAGGGAGAGGAATGAGTGCCTTGTCCAGGAACTGCATCTACCTCCAAGCTATGGATATTAAATTATGTACATACTTCTCAGTCACATGTCTAGATGTTATTCTTAATGTCTAGAAACCTATGGCTAAAGTATAAATTTAACTCTTCTCTCCACACTCCCCAAATACCCATTATAAGAAAGAGAATGAAATGATGAGGGAATGAAGAAAAGGCCACCCTAAAAAAAAAAAAAAAATTACCAGGAAAAGGAATGTAGAAATAACCCTAACACACAAAGTCCATGGAATGTAATCCCTCCTCCTCCTCTCCTGTACTGCCTAGTCTACTGTAAAGAGAGTTCTTTTTGTCAGTCAATTTGGCGACCCGTTGTTCTGCTTGAGAAGATGCTCTTTGTCTGCTGATCTTCCTGCTCACATGTAAAACGCGATCCCAAAATACATTAGGCAATGGTTTAACCATCTTCTTTGTAATGTTTAATGAGATCTTCCAATGTCCTAGACAGAAATGAGGGGAATGTTCACTGTCCCACTCCCAATCTTAACTCAGTTATGTCATAATTTAGGGTCCAAAACCATAGGCCACTCTGTTCAACCTCACACATTGTATACCACACAACTAACTCAAATCCCCAATCCTGACTTAGACTATTTTATGAATGGATGGCCTCTTCTGGAGGTGTGCAGTGCGATGTGATCCTGCGGACTCTTTACACTTTGCTTTCAAATACTACTAAACCTAGTGGATAAAAGCATACTCTGAGGACAGATGACTAAGGTCCAAATCCAAGCTCTGGCAATGATCTTCATAAAATGTTAGACAAGTGCCTCAGTTTCCTCATCTTTAAATATAATGACAACGATGCTACTACTAATAATAATACCTACCTCATAGTATCATGTCAGAATTAAGTGTTTGAATACAGAGACACTTGGAGCAGTGCCTGGTATGTAGCGGATACCAAATGCATATTAGTTGTTTATTTTTTGTAACTAGAGTCTTTGATTGCAAGAAAAGAAAACAGCTCTGTTGAACAACAACAACAAAAAGAAGGAGCAGTACGTAGAAATTATTTAAAGAAGGCTAAGTTTCTCCTAGAATTGTAGGAAACATCAAAAGAGTTGGCATTGCAAAAGGACAAGAACTGGTTCCTAGGATCTAAGTAGTAAAAAATCATGGATTCTGAAGAGGCATTTTATTTAATATTTAAATGAGTCTTATTGCCTTACTTGCATTTGTGGCCATCCCTAAAACAACTGTTGCAGCTCTGATTGGCCAAGTTTGGATAGCGCGCCTATACCCAAGCTGGAACTAGAGGAGGATAAAGCCATCCCCGCACAAACCAAATGTTGAAATTGTGAATGGAAGCTTCCTAAGGAAGGAAGCTGTGTGAGATAAAACAAGTAATGTCCACTACAGTAATTTGCAAAGCCTCTTTGGGTTTGTTTTCACATTTGGTCCCCCAATCCTCTCTTTGGTATAGGTATGGAAGATCTTTTAAGTGTCTTCATTTATTAGACATGGCAAGAGAATGGAGTGAAGTGTTCAAGCTTAGATGGTTAGTAAGTGACAGAGCCAAAAACCAAACCTGGATCTTCTGGTCACAAATGTTCTGCTCTTCACATCTTCCTATGCTTCCCTTGAGTATTTTTTACCCAACTCTGGGTCCAGGGATCTATTGGTAAAAGGGGAAAATAAGTAAAAAACAAACAAACGACAAGAACAAAAACTCCACAAGGAAAGCTAGATATGGAATAAATCATAAAGGTTCATGTACAAGAACAAAAAGTGTTTCAAAAACTTTATCTGATTGGATATGAAAATATGAGAAAATTGCGGAAAATAGAGATAGTGGCTACAAAAAGTGTCTATGTGGATGATAGCGTTTAAGTTAAAGACTCAGGTAATGAGATAGATCATCAGGTAATGGGACAAATTCTATTCTATCAAATAGAACAAAGTTGGACTCAAAATTAATGACAATAATCACAGTCATAACATAGCGCTTAAGAAAAGGAAAGCAGGTAAATCACTCTAGTGAGAATTTTTTTTTAATGAAAATGCCCAAGAAATGCTTAAAATTGATGAATAAACAAGCATAACTTAAATTCTCATTTGATGTTGATGGATATAATGTTGCTATTAAGGGAGTTGGAGGATAAATTAAGACTACGAATAGGAGAAATTGAGAAAGCAAGTTTTTAAAGTAAGGTTTCAGTACAAAACTAGGAAGTGAACACATGAATTGAGGCTGAAGAGTAGAAAAACCATGAAAACAGTAAAGGAGTCAGCAACCAGTGTTTACAAGTAAATGAGTCTAACATTTGCGGCATAATTGTGACCCAGTTTAGAGTAAAGGGTAAGAACAAAGGTTACATCCTTTGTGTACATCCTAATTTCTAACCTTTCTACTACTGCACGTGGGGCTTTCTCCATTTAGTATACTGTTTCCCATCAGTGAACAATCTGCTCAGAACCATTCTAGATTTCATGCTGATCCTTATTAGCTTTGCATTTCCCTTGGAGTTTCTCTCTGACATGAACAATACTTTCCAGTTACAAACAGTTCTGCAGCATAAAATATCATGAAGGGAAATGGCAATTGTTTGTGCTTCTTTTCCTCACATTGTATAGAAAAAGTTGCTGGTGTTATTTCAGATCTTTCTCCAGCCTGGTAAAAGTTGTAATTCCACATGATAAGCTGATTTGTCTCCACTGTTTCCATTTATTTCCTATTTTAGCATAAAAACTTGGCCCAGTCACTGTTGTCCTTCCATGAAACTAAATGCAAGTTTATTTATATCTTGAACATTAAATGGCATTTTACACTATATATGCTATGCTGAGTATGATGGCTCACTCAACACAGAGCCAGATATTTGAGAATTTCAAATTCTCTAACCAAAGCTCAACTAATATTACAACCCTTTCCCTGCAACCCAAGGACAGGTTACTATATGATTAAAGAAGCTATTGCAATTAGTCCCCACAGCATGTCCTTGGTTGTACCTCACGAAGAACATTAAGATGACACAAAACTCATAAAGGATGAGTCAGAGAATATCCTATTCCCTGAATCCATAAAGCACATCTCTGAAGCCAAGCCTATATCATCTACCCTTAAATGTGTAATGGCTTCTTCACTTTCCACTTGTCACTGCATTTCTGTACTTTCAAAAAGCCATTGGAACACTTGGAGTATGAAAGATGCCATATAAAACCAAAATTAATTCCATACCATTCCAGTAAGTTGCCTCATAAATACTTCTTGAAATGGTAAAATACTTTCAGTTATAGAAATAATACTTATATATTCATAACCTAAGTATTATTTCATCTCCTTGGAAGTCAAAAGACTCTTTCAGTGTTTATGCTACTGAAATAAATCTGCCATATGTATTGTTAAAAAGGTTGTTAGTACAAGTGTCATTATTGTTGGAGCTAGCACTTTTATCTGTTGTTATTTCCCTTGCAATTGTTTCTATGCATTTTTCTTGCTTTAAGTGAATAGGGTCCAATTTTTCCTCATAACTACTTTTATTTCCCCAAACAGCATAATCTGATAGATGATAAGGACTGCTGACCTGACCTGATAATTGAAAAAGGCATGATGAGGATATCAATCAAGATAAACTGTAAAATCACACTACAGAAGATACTTCATATATGCTCCATTTGGCTTTTAGACAGGGTCATGGATTTAATGATTTCTCAAATTTCTGTTTTTACCAATGAGTCATATCTTCACATGGAATGTTTCTCCTTCTTTGAACATGTCTAGAAACAATACTTTTTTCTTGTTCCCATTGGACATTCCTTTTCTATCTGGAACGTTGGTTCGGAAATGCCAACATTTTAATTGGGACAGTCAGAAGTTAATTTTGACCCTTGTAGCAATGTCAATTGTTACTTTAAGAAGAAAACGTTTTAAAAGTTAAGAAAAAATTAAAACATCTCTGTGGAGTTTCATGCATAGTGATACCATTAAAGATTATCTTTGCATCTCTGCACTAGGAAAATCTATAGGTATAAGAATGAGCCATCCAATTAGATACTTAAAAGAATAAAATAAAATTAAATATAAAATAAAATTAAATAAATAAAATAAAAGGAGGTTCCTGGTGATTGTGATTCTGTGTGTGTAAGTGGGGGGTGGCAGGGAATGGGTAACAGATTGTAATGTATAGGGTATGAAGACCTACTATCTTCCTAATGGTAAAAGTACAACTATTTCTAGTGCAACATGGAAGACTACATCATGATGTTTTGATGGATTTTATCCATTCAATTTAACTGATGATTTTTCAACCCAACTGGTGCTGGGGCATAGAATGGGTGTGCAAAATTGTGTAAGATATGGAACCTATCCTAAAAGAATTCATGATCAAGTGACAATTACATGTTAAAAAGTAAAACCCCATTTGGAGGTATTTTTTTTCAGGATTATTTACTAGTATATAGATTAGGATTGTTGGGTATTTTAATGGGTTTAATCAGATTTAAAATGCTCCTTTTCAATGGGAATTTAAATACTTGTTTTATAATCCCAGTAGCATAATTGTCACAAAAGCTCCTCAAGGATGAGGAGAGAGCTCCAGCCATCTGTATGCATAGTATTGCCCTCAAGTCCAACATTTAGTGAGTTGTAGGAGGAGTACCTACTAGGAAATCTGTAGCACCTCCCGAGTCCCTCTTGGTTCTAATGGTTCTTACCTGGGATCATTTTCACTGTAGAACTGGCAAAAGTAAAGAAACTCAGACTCTTCTTACAACAAAAGTCTGTGGCCTGCATTCTAGAACGCTTTAAAAATTTCTAATATGAAAGCTATTGTCTTGAGCAAGTAGATCTAATCTATCTGAGAGAGCATCTGAAGTACCTTCAGGGGCCCTATAGTATGGTCCCAATTGGTACAATTGATTAGGAAATGAAAGTTGATTCCTTCTTTGGAAAAGATCCTAAAAATGATTAGAATTGGACCTCACTCTGAATTCTAATACACTGAGAGTTAGACTGATCAGAGATTCAAAAAACACAAAGATCTTGAGGAGGCCACATGCATTCCTACCCATAGTCAAGTTCACTCACTTTTAAAATGTATATTTTTCCATGGTATAAATACTACATATTCTCTAAAGATTATGAAGAGAGTATAGAAATATAAAAGAATAAAGAAAATGTTACCCATATTTTCAACTCCCAAAAATACACACTATTGATATTACAACTACTTTTAGTATTACATTCTTTCTGCAAAAATGTTTTTTATATTTCAGTTGTGCAGAGAATTTACCATTTAAAATGATACATTACATCACACCTGGACTTCAGAGGTTTCTTTCTGTATACTGAATTAATAACAGCAAGGTCTCTTGCTAAATAATAGTATTTATTTTTGAAACATAAGGCAAATATAAAAATTAATTTCTTTATTTAAAAAATTATCTTCCAGGCTTGTATTAATCAATGAGAACACAAAAATTAGTAAAAGACAATCCAGGCAAAGAATTCTGAAATAAGTAATATGATCTAGGAATTGGAGTTCTTAGACATGGGTTTGAGTCCTGAGTCCATTTAATGATTGTGTGAGCAGAAAATGACTCTCCCTGAACCTTACTTAGTTCTACCATCTATAAAATGGGGGATATAATAAATTTTACCCTAAAAACTTATGAGAATTAAGTGTATGGAATTGTGTTGCAAACTTTAAAATGCTGTTAGTACTCAAATGATACTGGCATACAATTTAGTAAGGGGTCCTTAATATTTAGTAAATGAAATGGTCATTCTTTATCTCTCATTGTATCAGTAAGTTAAGTTCATAGAACCTAACTTAAAATCAATACTACCAACAAAGCCTGTTTTCCAAGTTAAAAAATTCAGAGGTAACTCTGTTCTCAGATTTGAACATTATTAAGATGACCCTTTCTATCCAAATAACAGTCCTGACAACAGTTTTGTTTTACTTCTTCCATTGAAGTGATAGTTCAAAATTTGCAAAACTAAATGTAGGCATGCTTAATATAGTTTTCGTCAACATAAATAGTTTCAAATTAAGTGATGCTAGCAATTTGTAATCAGAGTAGCTTATATTGTGAACCAACAAAAGCCTCATATGAATTATTGAAGCTTTGAATTAACCCTTTCTCATGCATCTCCCAGCCTCGATAAATGCAATAGTGAATATGAATTCTGATCTGGTTATGGAGTGTTGAGGGGAGCTACTCAGTTTATGTATCTATTACTTCTCAAGGGCAATGAAGACTATGGCATTGCACCTCCGTGTGACTAGTACACAGACTATGAGAGCATTGTGATTTCAGGCCATCTCAGTGACAGGCTCTGATTACTCTTTGACAACTCAAATAAATTTGACAAGGATGTAGCATCAAACCATTTTATAAGTCTCTTGAAGGGGAAAAAATGAAAGTAGTGGGATTTTTCTATCTTAGCCCCTTTTATTGTGCAGTTATCTCTAGAATCAAAGATTCCAGACAGCACTTTGTGATGTAACTTCCAATGTTTACTTTTGTACACTTGGACCCAACTGTGTAAAGAATGTCTAAGTTAGGGAGCACCTTGACCTTCTTTGTGTTTTTGTCAGACTGTGTTTGTTGTAAGCCTAACCTGCATCCACTGGGAGACCTTGCCCTACCACCTGCTTTCAGAGTTTTCTGCCTTAGCCTGCTACATCATCTTCTCTAATCCCTTTCAGCCTCTCCTTACCAAGGACTTCTCTTATCTTACAGGGCACAAGGAATAATGGCTTTTTTTTTCTCAGCAGGCATTGCAAGCCACTTCTTTCTTCTAAGCTCTGTTAAGCCTCACTTGTATCCCTTTCTTTCAACACTGACCAAAGGTGCCAAGAACTAAAATTTCTAAATAACCTTTCAATGACCAGTAAACAGAGCTTCTCTTGGCCAGGTGAACAGAAAGAAAAAGTTTTTACCTTCCTTCTATTGGATCATTTTGTTCTTTTCCTTAAGGTTATTGTTGAGCCCAGTGAAAGTAACAAAAATGCAGGTTTATTGAAGAGTTTCCACTTTCAGTCCCCATAGCAAATATATACCTTTATTTTTTTTCTTTTAATTATTCTTTATTACAGGAGGTATAATTTCTGTGGTGAAATTTTACTGATAGTTGCAAAATATATTGAAAAGGAAAAAAAGAAACTTACAAGAAAGAATGATTCATTCATTCACTCACTCGTTAAACACGTACCAGGCACTTTGCTCTGCCTGCTTTAGGCATTGTGAATATCCAGATGAATAAGGCATTGACCTACTTTCAGGGGTCAATGAACTCAGAGAGAGAAAACATATAAACAGTGAGATAAGTACAAGTTATGTTCAAGCATTTGGGGATCACAGATGATAGAATTAACTTGCTTAGGAAGGTCAGGGAAGGCTTTTCAAAGGTGATAAAGTATGAACAGAGATTTGAAAGAGGATTAAGAGTACTCTAGGCAGGGTGGTCATTGCAGATTCAGGAGGGCACTACCCTACGGCTGTTCAGGAAGCTGCCAGAAAAGTCATGTGATGACTGGAGGAGAAGCAATGCCCACATTATTCAGGGCCTCAAGCTAGACTAAGGGGCTTGAGACTGGAATATATTGACCAGGGAAGTGACTTATTTCAATATGCAATTTTAAAGATCTCTCTTGTAGCATGGAAGAGGGTGGATTAGAGGAAGGGAGAAAAGACACTGTTGAAAGGAATACTAGTCAGCAAAAGAATGCAATATTAGTAGACTACAAGGAGTTAGATATAGTAAATAAAGAAATTGCAGTGTAGAAAAGCAGAGTATGAAATACGCATACTCATAAAATTTGAAGCCTATCATCATTCTTACTTCCAACAATCTTTGAGTCTTTTGAACATCTATTTATATTTAAAATTCAGACAGGTCAAATTTTAAATTCATGGATTTAAACTATTAATTACAAACTTAAACACTAAGATCAAATTAATCAGATGACTGAAAATGTAGAACAAATATTATATAGTCTGATGCTTTAATGGTAAGTTTATAATAAAATTCTTTTTCTTTTTTGAAGATATATTTTATTTCTCTCCCCTTCCCCTGTTGTCTGCTTTCTGTGTCCATTCACTGTGCGTTCTTCTGTGTCTGCTTGCATTCTTGGCAGCACCAGGAATCTGTTTCTCTCTTTGTTACGTCATCTTGCTGCATCAAGTCTCCATCTGTGTGGCGCCACTCCTGGGTGGGCTGCGCTTTTTTCGCTCTGCGCAGCTCAATGAAGGGCACACTCCTTGTGCATGGGGCTTCCCCATGCGGGGGTCACCCCTACGTGGTACAGCAGTCCTTGAGTGTGGCAGAGCTGCGCATGGGCCAGCTTACCACATGGGCCAGGAGGCCCTAGGTTCAAACCCTGGACCTCCAATATGGTAGGCAGACGCTTTATCAGTTGAGCCACATCTGCTTCCCTATAGCAAAATTCTTAAATAGAATTTTGTAATATGGACCAAGATAGAGGATTCTAAGTTGATAGATCCTCCTATTTGGTGCTTTATAAGACCCAGAGATACATGTGTCTTGTTATGATATGTGAGTGAAAAAAAATAACTGAAAAAATTATTAAAAAGTGATAATGTCTCTATTCTGTAATGTGCTGAAAATAAAACATGGACAGTAAAAAGGCAAACCATGGTTTTGGAGAAGATATTTGTAAAATATATATTCAACAAAGGAAATTATATTTTTAAAAATCCCTCTAAACCACAAGATAAGGCAATTTTTAATAGGAACATGGGCAAAAACAGGTGAACAGACACTTTGCAAAAGAGCATATCCAAACTGTCAATAACAATATGAAAATGTATCAATGTCATAAGTCAAGAAGCAAATGCAAGTTAACACCACAATGTGAAACCTCTCCATATCCATCAAAATCATTAAGATGAAAAAGAAAAAGATTCAAGATTGGGGGAAGCGGACTTGGCCCAGTGGTTAGGGCATCCGTCTACCACATGGGAGGTCCACGGTTCAAACCCCGGGCCTCCTTGACCCGTGTGGAACTGGCCCATGCGCAGTGCTGATGCGCGAAAGGAGTGCTATGCCGTGCAGGGGTGTCCCCCGCGTAGGGGAGCCCCACGCGCAAGGAGTGTGCCCCGTAAGGAGAGCCGCCCAGCGCGAAAGAAAGTGCAGCCTGCCCAAGAATGGCGCCGCCCACACGGAGAGCTGACACAAGATGATGCAACAAAAAGAAACACAGATTCCCGTGCCGCTGACTACAACAGAAGTGGACAAAGAAGAAGACACAGCAAATAGACACAGAGAACAGACAACCGTGTGGGAGGGAAAGGGAGAGAGATAAATAAATAAATAAATCTTAAAAAAAAAAAAAGATTTAAGATTGGATAGGATGAAATGGCACACTTTTATATTACAGATGGGGTGTGTGTATAAATAGGACAGCCATTTGGGAAAACTGTTTGACAATGTTGTCCTTTTTTTTTTTTTTTTTAAGGAGATACCAGAAATTGAACCCAGGACCTTGTATATGGGAAGCAGGCACATAAGCCACTGAGCTATATCTATTCTCAACAATAAGTCTTAAGCTGAACTTACTTTTACCCCATGACCAAACAATTCCCCTTCTAGGTATACACACAGACATATGTTGATAAAAAGTGATGTTCAAAGTTAGACTTTTGAAGCCAGAGATTGAGCTCTTGCCTCCCACATACAAGGTCTCAGGTTCAATTCCCAGTATAAAAAAAGTGATGTACAAGAATGTTCAGAGTAGCATTATTTGCCATAGCACAAACGAAGAAACAAACCAAATATCCATCATTAGTACAACAGATAATACATTGGGATACTAGTGTATAATGGAATATTATACAGCCACAAGAGTGAGTCAACTACAATTAACTCAGCAACATGAATGAATCTCACAAATATAATGTTGGATGAAAATAAGCTAAACACAAAAGATTAAATTAAAGTTACAATATAGGCATAATTAGAAGTTAAGGTGGTGGTTACCCGAAGGAAAGAATACAGTGACTAGAAGGAGGCAAGGTGGTTTCAGGGGCGCTAAGTACTGTTTTGCTTCTTGATCTGGGTGCTGCTTACATGGATATGCTTTCTGCTTCCTTTGTAAAAATCCATCAAGGTCTACAATTATAATTTATGTGCATTTCTATTACAGTTAATTAAAATTTTATATTAAGAAATAAATGGATTAAAAACTGAGTAACCAGCTTCTATTATGAATATACAACAGCCTAATATTGTCATCTCTCATTAAAATCTAAACATGCCAACAAATTTGTAGTCACTTAAATTGGTCACAGGGACATAACCAATGTAAAACATGTCAGTTTTGAATTATTTCCCTTTCTCAATAGTATTATGTACAATTCTTAAAAGTCATCTTGTCAAAAATAATTCATCTTACCTTCCCAAAATAATGAGCACATTGTAGAGTCTTGCTTCCCAATTCTGTGAAATAATTCCCTAGTTGATGACATTTAACAAAATATAGCTCCCCACCTCCACCCCAGAACAACATGAAACTTCCCCAGCTTTGTTTTCTGAGACAGTTATCTCAGAACAAACTAAACAGAAATCTATTTGGTACACAACTGATTTGAAATACCTCCTATTTCCTCTTCCTCACGGTTTTCTGTGAAATGATTTCCAAAGAGTTCATCTCAAACGAGACAGTGTGGCTTCTAGTAAAAGGAAAAATACCTTCTAATGTGGTCATAGATGCTCTAAAGGCTATTTAGTGTTCTCATAATTTTAAATCTTTTCAAATTTTGATTCAAATTTTTAATTCTGAGTTGTCTTGACTATTTTGTAAACAACAATCTTTTTCATTCTATTGTCATTTTGACAATTTCTTATGAAAGTATAATCTATTAAGTAATGTAGTAATAAGACAGAATTTGAAAATAAAGATATGATACGATCTCTTTTCTTTCTTTTTCCTTTCCTTTTTAAATTCTTTTAACAGAAAGCCAGGAAATTCAGTGACAGAAGTGTAGCACCACAACGTATCACTAGATTTAGATTTACTAAACGTCCTTGGCAATGTCCGAGTAGGTTACATACACATGACAACACATTGTACTTGACCAATGTACTTCTCCCTTGCAGGTTCCCATCAGGAAGTAAACTGCTTGTTGAAACATAAGAACAAGCATATTATAGTTTTCTATTTTTATATAAAGCCAGGTACATTTCCTAGGTCTTATTCTCCCAACATCATAAATCACATTCCTCTCAGGTGTCCCAGTTTAGATTGAAGCCTCTTGTATTGAAAACTTTACTAGCGATAGAACACTTGGGAATCAGTTGTGTCAGACTCCAAGCAGATAATTTACCTTATATCCAGCCATCATTTCTAATTCAGTTTTTTTATAGTCCATCCGCCTGTACCTCTAAAGCCATAAATCCTCAACTAACTTCAAGTGTAACAATTGTTGCAGATTTTTATCTTTAGGAGTCCATAAAGAATTCCAAATTCCTCTAATTCCTTCCATTATCTGCAATCCTGGCTTCAAGACAGTTTTAACAGCCTTAGTTAAAAATCAAACCAAATAACAAAAATACACTGAGCCTATATATTGACTTTTGCATGTTATTTCTCCTTAATTTATTGTGTTTCTGAAAAGACGAGCCTTAGGTTTTCCTCATGATAAGTCATTAACCCAGCTAGAGTTCAAATGGGCAGACTGGTAACACCTAACTTGGATAATCCTGAAAAGGGATTATTGGTACTGAATCTGTCATTTCCAGTTGTGCCAGGAGCCAGAAATGTTTGGGAGTGGTTTTGGCCATACATTATATTTATGCATTGTGTGTGTGCATGTTTCACAGTTTATTTCACGGCTTTGTACAAGAATGTAAACCTCATGAGGACAGAGATTATGTTCTCTTGTATGCCCAGGATACTGTATGTCCAGTGCCTAGAATAGTGCTTAGCACATACTAGCTGCTCAAAACATATTTTTTGAGTTAAAGAATATTATCATTATAGAATGTTGCCTTTTAGGTAGAAACTGTGTCTGATAGTGTACATTGTACAGCATACCCATATGAATACCTATTGCTTTTTGATGGAAATATATTATTTTCTAAAACAAAGATTGGCAAGCTTTTATTTAAAGGGCCAGATAGTAAATAGTTTTGGCTTTTCAGTCCTTTGTGCCTCTGTTGTAAGTACTCCACTCTGCCTTTGTAGCACAGACAATATGTAAGTGAATAAACAGGCAGTTAGTCCACCTACTGCCTGCCTACTTTGTCCCTTGAGCAAAGATTGGTTTTCAGATTTTTACATGGCTGAAAAAAAATGCAAAAGAAGAATAATATTCTGTGACATGTGAAAAGATGTAAAATTTAAATTTTATTGAAACAATCAAGGCCATTCATTTAAAAATTATATGACTAAATGTGAGCTCTGATGTCAGAGTTTAGTAGTTGCAAATACTAAACTATACAGCTGATCCTTATTTTTTAAAAAAGGGTGCAAGTGACAGGGATTTGTCTTTACAGTCTCTGTTACAACAATGTCCTTATCTTCAAGGTATGTAAAAAGTTCAATAGTTCAGTTTTTGGTGCCAAGGGCTCCTAAATTTTGAACTTGTTAATGGTACAAAAGCAAGATAAAGATGTTATTCCAAATGTGTTTGTGAGAATCTGTAAACATAGAACACAATTCTCAGTTACCTGTAATTATTGATGCAAGAATTGAATGTATAAATGACGTCCACAGGTAATACTAAAGAGCCTAATGAATCAATAGGACCAGGCTTCTCACCTTTATCAACTTATCAGCAACAATTCTTTGCAAAAAAAAAAAATAAAAGAAACTTCTCATATTTATTCTCTGATGCACTTAGTGGTGCATCAGAAATTCTAGAAAATCTGTACATCAGTTAATCAAGAGTTCACTGTGGATTATTATCTTCAAAAGCCTATGAAAATAAAAGGAGCATTACATATGTTCATAAGAAAAAAGGAAGCTAATATACACTTCTCACATGTTATTAAAAAAAAACTGTTAGTGTTAAATGAAGTATATACAACCGATGAAGAGGTAAGGATGTGAACTTTTTCCAATTAGTATATGAGCTTCCTGAAGATAGGTACTATATCTTATTCATGTTTGTATCCTCATTGACTATTCATTTAATAAAACCATTCATTCATTTATTTATGCATTTGACCAAAATATGCATTTGAAGGCTATTCTGCAATAAATGTTTGGAGACACAACGATATACAAGAAACCATCTCCAACCCTCAGCAACAATTTAATTGGGGAGATAAAATATAATTAATAAAAGCAGACACAACTAAAAGTATTAAAATAAAAGGAACCAGAAAGCAATATATTTTCACGTGCCAAATAAATAATACAGGCAATTAGGGCTCAAGTACTTGTGGAGAGGAATGGGTCACTGATGTTTAGAGTGGTCATTGAAGGCTCCTGGTAGAGGAGAATATTACAAGAATATTTAAATGATGACTAAAATTTAGTAAATATTTGATGAGTGAATAATAAATCTAAGATTTAGAGAGCAGAAGAAAAAGAAGAAGAATACACATAGGCAAAATTGCCAGCTTTCTGAATCCTACTCATATCCACTGGGAAATTTGAGGTAAACAAGTATTCACTTAGCCACAGGAGGCATCTATTCTGCCTTTTCTCAACCTTGATTGAGCCTCACAGTTTCCACATCTAAGGACTAATCTCAGCATAGGAGGGTTTAGAACATATAGGCAGAAGTGAGCACAGGATTTTCCCCGGAAAACTCACTGCCTTTCACATCCAGGAATATGGTCAACCAAAAACCCTCAGTCATTTTTGATAAAAGTTCGGTGTTGGCCATAACCTTCTGCCGAAACATGGCCCATTAGAAAGATTCCTAGTTTTGCCTCATCTTGCCCTCACCTTTTGTTTTAACCACAACTAATTCTCACTCCCCTGGCCTACTATCACTGCAATCTGAAATGGTCACTTGTATTGCCCCATGTGAAATTAAAATATCTAATTATTTAATAATGTCAAGATTTTCTTGTTTTGTTTATCACTGATACAGAAGAAGCATTTATGTGAAAGTCAGTAAAAAAGTAATTTTACCATTGTATTTTTTATTAAAATGTTTCATGTTTGAATGCTTATGTAACATGTGGAGTTACTATTTGTAAATGCATTTATATAGATGTGATATTTTCCAAGGTAAATGATGAAGATTTCTTTTCTAGCTTGGTAAATGAGTACCTTTATTTTGTTGCTCTGTCACAGGCTCTAGTTGTTGGCAATGAATGCATAATTATACCCGGACAAGTGTATTAGAGCAATGCTCATGAGAATTTATGTACCAGTTAACTCAGTGTTTCTCACTTCATAGTAAATCATCAGTTGTTCTGTTCATCAACCAACAAAATATACTGATATATTTGGATAACAAGGTGCAATGCTTTTTAGGTAAAGACAATTGTACTTTTACCTATCTAAAAAGACTGAGTGCCTAGTAGGATATGACATGTTGGTAGGTACTATAGTTACTGTGGGGGAAACAGCAATGGATAGCACATGATGTCTATTCTCAAGAGGATAGTAGAAATGTGTAATCAGATTGCAAACTTTATAGGAAGTGTTAAATTCCTGAATAAATGAACAGAAGTGTTGAGGAAATCTCTGAAAGGAAAAATTGCTTGAGACTGTAGAAAACAAGAACAGTCCAAAATAAGAAAAGAAACTCTAATTGAGGATCAATAGAGTTATCAGTCCTGTTGACATAAATCCAATTTTTAAAAAAAGGAAAAGAGAAGTAAGCCTTTTCTCTCCTAGCTAAACCGAATATATTTTGTAAAACTGGGAACACTTGCTTATATACATAAAAAGAGAGAGAGTATTCAGGTGGTATTCAAATTATTTTAAGTAGTTTGAAAGAAAGACACAGTGGCATTCCATTCAAGCCCTGGAAATCCAACCAATAAAACTCACCTTACACTTTTGCTCCCACCTCACCATCTCAGCTTTTGCACTGGTAAAATGAAGTGATATTCTAATACACAGAGACCTATTCAGAATTGATTACAGATTTATACAGTGCTTGAAAGACATGATTATTGGAGTAGTTTAAAGAAGAATAAAAACAATGACAATAGAAGATGGAATCAAGAATACAGGCTAGAGAATATGGGATTTGTTTATTAAAGAGTGTAGAAGAACTTTGATTTTATTGTAAATATTAGACTAAAGTTAGCAAACAGCTATATGCTGATCAAGGCTGGGTAAAAGGAAATATACTTCAGTCAAACACATCAGTGGTAAGCAGCTGTCCATAAGTGACTCCTGCCCCTGCAGCTGGCTCCTCCTATGAGTGTACCAAGAGCAGGCCAGGTTTCTGCTTCTCTGTCACTGGCCAGGGACACTTGCCAACCTGGTCAAAATAACATCCATTGGGGCCAGGTGTTCTCTCAAGAGTGTCTGGCCCCAATTCACTCATGATAGTCCGTATAAAATTTCTATGCCCCCTTGACAACCACAACTGTGAGCTTAGGTGGAGAACAGTTCATCACAGCACTATAACCCAGTGCTATCTCCACTCTTGGTGCTCCAAGCTAGTAAAAAATACTATTAAACCTAGGTATTTTTCAACCTTTAAAAAAAAAAATATGCCTGAAAATGGTTCTTCAACACCCTTTTCAGTGACATGAGAAAGCAATTATGTTTGTTTAGAGAGTTTATTATCATGCAGGGTAATTTTTTACTACCACACACACACAAAAGAAGGTTCTGGGGTTCATCACACTTGAATTATCATTATAATTTGATAGAAACATTTTGCAATAGGGAAAGATTCTGGGAGTTTAGATATAAATGCAAATGTATTCTTTCACAAGAAGCAGTTTGAATTACCTCTGCATAAGATCAATTTATTCTTGGTGCCAAACTTAAGCACAGGCCAAGATCTCCTAACACCTGTTATTTTGTCATTCATACACCACCAACCTCAGCAATCTTTGATGGACTCTTAAAGAATATTTATGCATCTGCAAATCTATCCACACAGTTTACATGGATGAGTCTTATTACCTTTGAAACTCTAAACGAGCATTGTAATTTGGCAGTAAGTGGTTTGAACCACAGATGACCAGCTATTGCTAATAGAAATAGATCCCAAAACCAGGTCCAGTTCTGCACACAACCCCTGTGAGAAAGTCTTTCCAGGTAAAAGATATTACAAAAAATGAGAATTCTTCCGAGGCTTCTGAAAGGCAGTGCTGCTTTAAGAAGTGCATGTTCAATACAGCGTCCTTCCCCTTGACTCTGGGAAAATCATGTCTGATCTAGAGAGCTCTCGTTACCTGAAATTTACCATAAGTACTGAGCATACTTCAAACAAATCTTCTAGATATACCTCTGACAAACCCACACTCAGGCATTTAATTTCCATTATGCAATCAATTAATGATACTCTTTCTTCTTTACAAAGATCTCGTGCTCAACCTGATCCTCCATCAATATTCCCAAGCAGTGAATATAAATTCATGAATTTATAATGTAACCATTACTTTACATTGGTCAGACCTCATCCATCAATTTTATTAATTGTCTTTGGTATCAGTTTTATTGAGATATAATTCACATACTAAACAATTCACCCATTTAAAGTATACAATTCAATGGTTTTTAGTATGTTCAGAGTTGTGCAATCATCACCACAATCAATTTTAGAGCTTTTCATCACCTAAAATGAAATCCCAATCCTCCAATCCCTCACAGCTCTTAGCAACCACTGATATACTTTCTTTCTTGATATATCTGTCGATTCTGTACAGATTGTATAAATGAATCATAAGGTTCTAATCTTTTTTTTTCATTAACTTTATTCAGGCAAATATATTTCATATTCTTTTAAAAATTGTTTTGTTTATTTCAAGCCATGTTTTTACCTACAATGTTTGTAGGACTACTATTACAGCTTATACAGTTAAAAATATCTATTAATGCACTTTGACCAGCCATTGTAAAAAAATTTATTTTAACATATTAGCTCAAAACCCCAATGTCACTTCAATTTTAAAAACATGTGTTTTGATAAAATATATTTGCAATTGTTTCTGTTTGCTACTGAAGTTCTTTTGGAATATAAAGAACCACCAAGTTTATTACTAGTATTATTATACCTTTAAACTTACAGAAGAAAATATTCTCTTGCTCTCACATGCACACTGGGTTTCAAGATTCGTGTTTCTTTATTGCCCAGGGAAGTTTTCTGGCAGTATAGAGCACAGTGACTGGAGTCCACTTTGAAGCTTCCTTGAAAGCTATTGCCAATCCCATATGTACTATTATCTCTTGCTTACTATTGCTATGGTGCTATGGTCCCCTGATTTGTCTCCCAAGCTTCCCACATTGGCCCATTTTAATCTATTCTCAAAAAGTCCCAATGATATATTTAAAACACATCGCTTCTCTGCTCAAACACACCCAAGAGCTTCCCATCTCGCTCAGAATCACTCCCATCTTACTTCCTGTGGCCTATAACACCTTGGTCCCCAATTCTTTGACCTCATCTCCCACCATCACTCTTTCAATGGGCATGACTACTCTATACCAGTCACTTTGCTTTTTTGTTTTTGTTTTTTATAAAAAAACCATTTTATTGATACATATTAATAAAGTCTAAATCTATCCAAACTGTGCTATCAGTGGTATTCAGTATAATCACATAGTTGTGCATTCATCACTTCAGTCATTTTTAGAGCATTTTCATTATTCCAATAATAATAATAAAAAAGAAACAAAAACTCATCACTTCTCAATTTCTCTATACTTTCCCTGCTGTACATAGCTGCTATTCTGTTTCTTTCTCTCTAGTGTATTTGTATTTATATCTAGTAAATAAAGTCATATATGCAATATCACCCAAATTCATGTTTTACATGGAGTTTCACTATACTGTACAGTCCCATGTTACATCTTTTAGCTTTCCTTCTAGTAATACACATGACCCCAGACATACACTTTCAACCACTGTCATACCCATACAACAGCTCTGCTAATTACAAACATCATGATGTTCTTTCACCATTTCTATTCATTTCTAAAGATTTACAAAAAAATCTTTTTACCAGTTCTGTACATTAACCCTCAGTTTTCCATTCTATACCCTCATTCTATTTTCTGGTGACCTATATTCTAATATCAACTCCATAAGTTTACACACTATATTTAGTTCATAGTAGTACAATCATACAATCATACAGTATTTGTCCTTTTGTGTCTGACCTGCTTCACTCAACGTAATGTCCCCTTAGGTTCATCCATGTTGTTATATGTTTCACAACTTCATTTCTTCTTACCACTGCATAATATTCCATTGTGTATATACTCTACTATTTGTTTATCCATTCATCATGTGATGGACATCTGGATTGTTTCCAACTTTTATCAATTATGAATAACACCACTATGAATATCAGTGTGCAAATATCTATTCATGTCATTAATCTCAGTTCTTCTGGGTATATACCTAGTAAAGATCTTGTTGAATCACATGCCAATTCTATATTCTACTTCCTTAGGAACTGCCAAACAGTCCTCCAACAGTGGCTGTACCATTCTACATTCCCACCTACAGTGAGTGAGCAGTCTTCTATCTTCACAGCCTCTCCAACATTTACAGTTTTCCAACTTTTTAATAGTGGACTGTCTAATAGGTGTAAAATGATACCTCATTGGAGTTTTGATTTGCATTTCCCTAATCGCTAGTGATGCTGAACACTTTTTCATGTGTTTCTTTATCATTTGTATTTCTTCTTTGGACAATTGTCTTTTTAAGTCTTTGCCCATTTTTTAATTGGATAGTTCGTCTTTTTATTATTAGGTTGTATGATCTCTTTATATATCTGGACATACCTGGGATAAAACCCACTTAATCATGGTATATAATTCTTTCTTTCTTTCTTTTTTAATTGTATTTTTTGAAGATACATAGATCACAAAAACTGTTACATTAAAATATATAAGAGGTTCCCATATACCCCACCCTCCACCCCCCCACTCCGCCCACATCAATAACCTCTTTCCTCATTGTGGCACATTCATTGCATTTGGTGAATACATTTTGGAGCACTGCTGCACCACATGGATTATAGTTTACATTGTAGTTTACACTCTTCCCCAGTACATTCAGTGGGTTATGGCAGGATATATAATGTCCAGTATCTGTCCCTGCAATATCATTTAGGACAACTCCAAGTCCCGAAAATACCCCTATATCACATCTCTTCTTCCCTCTCCCTGCCCTCAGCAACTGCCGTGGCCAATTTCTCCACATCAATGCTACAATTTCTTGTGGTATATAATTCTTTTAATGTGCTTTTGGATTCAGTTTGCTAGTATTTTGTTGCGGATTTTTACATCTATGTTCATTAGAGATATTGGTCTGTAATTTTCTTTTCTCTTAGTGTCTTTATTTGGTTTTGGTATTAGGGTGATGTTGGTTTCATAGAATAAGCCAGTCCATTAAATGAGTTTCGTGGTGTTCTTTCCCGTTTTTCCTGTTTTTCACCTTTGAATGATTGATTTGGGATTAGTTGGCTATTCTTTTTCTAGTTCTCCCAGGTGTAAAGTTAGAGCTTCAATTTTAGCTTTTCTTCCTTTTTAATGTAAGCAATGAGGACTAAAAATTTCCCTCTCAGCACTGCCTTTGCAGCGTCTTATAGGTTTTGATATATTGTGTTCTCATTTTCACAGGTCTCAAGATATTTGCTGAATTCTCTTTCAGTTTCTTCTTTGACCCACTGACTATTTCAGTGTTTTATTTATCTCCATATGATGAATTTCCCCTATTTATAAATTCTCCCTTTTTCCATCTACTATTGATTTCCAGCTTCATTCCTTTATGTTCAGAGAAAGTGTTTTGTTTAATTTCAATCTTTTAAAATGTATTAACTCTTGTCTTGTGACCCAACCTATGGTCTATTCTGGAGAAGGATCCATGAGCACTTGATAAGAATGTATATCCTGCTGTTTTGGTGTGCAATGCTTTATAGATGTCTGTTAGGTCTAGTTCATTATCATATTATTCAAGCTCTCTGTTTCTTTATTTATCCTCTGTCCAGATGTTCTAGCCAGTACTGAGAATGGTGCATTGAAGTCTCCGACTATTATTGTAGAAATATCTATTTGTCCATTCATTTTTGCTAGTGTGTGCCTCGTGTATCTTCAGTCACTCACATTAGGTGCAAAAATATATAGCATACTTATTTCTTCTGCTCCAGTCTGGCGGGGGCGAGTCCAGGGACCTGTGGGAAGAAGCAGGTTGGGGCAGGAGCTGAGAGAAGAATGGAGACAAGACAGGATTCTGATCAAGTCTCGTTTATTGGGGGTAAAACACGGGGATATATAGTGAGGGAAGGGAATGTGTCTATAGGTGATAGGCTGGTTTTGCGGGTAGCAGACATCCAAGGAGGGGATTGGCTGAAAGTTCGTGCCGGGTCTGCGGAGTTTCGCGCCTTGCGCATGCGTATTGCTGTGGTCACCTGAGTAGTGGCAGGAGGGGGAGAACAAAGAAGCAGGGAGGAGAAGAATAAGGAAATGACAGGGCAGATTTGTGAACTCCGCCATGTTGTGAGATCCGCCATGTTGAGAGAGGCTGTAAATAGGTCTCACAGCGGGTGGCTCCCTACAGTGAACTGCCCTTTTATTAATATTTAATGACCTTCTTCATCCCTTATAACACTTTTGCATTTAAAATCTATTTTGTCTGATATTAATATCACTACTCCAGGTCTTTTTCACTTGCTATTTGCCATTCAATGTTATTACTGTAAAGGCATTACTCACTTCATCTATTTTGTCCTTTGGCTTTCTGTTGTCATATTGTCTGTCTTTTTACCCTTTGATTTACCCTTCTTAACAATCTTCATTTCTACACTCTTCTCCAAGTCTCTCACCCTGATTTTTCCTTCTTAACAATCTTCATTTCTACACTCTTCTCCAAGTCTCTCACCCTGAATTTTTTCTTTCAGGATGCAAAGCTCCCTTTAGTATCTCTTGTAATTCTGGTCCTTTGGTAATATGTTTTATCAGTTTTTGTTTCTCTGTGAAAACTTTGAATGCATCATCATTTTTGAAGGAGAGTTTTACCAGGTATTCTTGAATGGCAGTTTTTCTCTTTCAGTAACTTAAAACATCATACCACTTTCTTTTCCCCTCCATGGTTTCTGATGAGAGGTCAGCATTTAATCTTATTGTGGCTCCCTTTTATGAGATGCTTTGCTTTTCTCTTGCTGCTTTCAGAATCCTCTCTTTATCTCTGATATTTGACCTTCTGAATAATAGGTGTCTCAGGGTAGGTCTATTTGTATTTATTCTGTTCGGGTTATGTTGTCCTTCTTGGATATTGATGTCTTTCAAAAGGGTTGAAAAGTTTTCAGTCATTGTTTCCTGAAATATTCTCTCTGCCCCTTTTCCATTCTCTTCTCCTTCTGAGACACTGATAATGCATATGTTTGTACATTTCACATTGTCATTCAATTCCCTGAAACCCTGTTCCATTTTTTTCCATTTTCTTCTCTTTCTGTTCTCCTGTCTTTTCTGGTTCAGATCTCTTTCTTTGAAATCACTAATTCTGCCTTTGAGCCTCTAGTTTATGTTTAATCTCATTCTTCATGTCTTTTATTCCCATAAGGTCTGTTATTTTTCTTTGCAGGCTTTCAAAATGTTCTTTATGCTCATCCATTGTCTTCTTAATATACTTTACCCCTTCAGTCATATTTTCTTTCAATTCTTTGAATTGATTTTGTAAAGTTGTGTGATTTTCATTGATTAATTGTCTTAAATCCTGTATCTCTTCAGGATATTTGGTTAGTTCCTTTGGCTGGGCTATCTCTTCCCATTTCCTTGTATGGCTTTTAATTTTTTGTTGATGTCTAGGCATTTGAATATGTTGGTGAATTTACTCTGACTGTCAATTTCTCTCTCTTGCCTACTGATTTTTTTTCTTCTCACAGCTCTTTTTTGATATTTGATATTTCAACTTATTCTAAGTCTTTAAATTGCCCTGCTTAAATTATCAAAATCAGGCCTGGGACTCACTAATGGGGTGCAGATTTTCTTCCAAGAGTGTAGGTTAAGAGAGTTCTAAAAGCAGGTTTTTCCAAGCAGTTTCCAGACTAGCCAGCAGATGGTGCTCATCAGTGCACTTTTCCATGGAGGTATTTTTTATTCGGCTTTCCTGTGTTTTGGTCTACCTTGAGCCAAGAATCAAAGCAGGCCCAGCTGACCAAATTTTATTGAAAAGAAGCTCCCCTCCCCACCCTCCCCAATACCTCCTCCCTTCTCCCTTGTAACAGCTGACAGGAAAGAAGACATCTATTTCCCTCTCAGTCCACCTGCAGTGAGCCAAGGGTTTTACTCCAGCTTAATATCATGGGGGTACAGGAGGGGAGCCCTTCCCCACTGCCCCAGGTATTTGGCATTTCATGTTTGTTGTTTCGGGTTCTTTGTCTCTCTGTCCCTCACCCTCCTGGGAGTTGTGTAGCACTCTCTTGGTTTATTGATCCTCGAAGCAGGTCCCTCGGACAGCTTTTGGCCCTTTCTCTTTTGTTTTTGTGAGAGAGTTGAGCTCTGCCTGCCTACTCTAATGTAACCTTCGCAGAACTCATTCTATTTTACTGCTATACCTTGAACACACCAGGCATACTTCTGCCTTGGGCTTTTGTACTGACTAGTCCTTCTGCCCAATGCACTCTTCTCCTAAAGATTTTTATGACTCAAGTTGCTAATTTTTTTGTATCTCTAGTGAAAAGTCTCTATACTGAAGACCACACATAAAAGAACGCCCTCCCCCCCCCATTAAATTTCTGTCCCCTTTCCCTATTTCATTTATCTGCTCTGCATATGTCACCATCTGACATATAATTCACTGATTTCTTTTTTTTTCTGTCTCCCCTCACCTGAATATAAGTTCTCAGAGAGTTAGAAACTGTTTTTTTCACTGCTCTAGCCCTAGTACCTAAGAAGTACCTGGATAGTCATAGGTATTGAATAAATGCCAGTTGAATAAATGGATGAATAGATGAGTGGATGACTGGACAAATGGGTAAAAACATGAAAAAGAAAAAGTGATCCCTTTCCGTTCAGAAAAAAATAACTCCAAAATAGATATGTGGAATTACTATAGACTATTTTAATTTTTCTGAGTATAACTCAAATTGCTTTCTCAGTGTTTAAATAAGTATTTAGTCCTAAAATGATTTCTGGTATCTTATAACATGGTTGGAGTCTTAGATGAATTGAGTTAAGTAAAAAGAGTGAGTCATTTGATTTTACCTGGATAAGACTTTGGAAAGATTAAAAAGATAAAGGAATTTCTAATTGGGTAAGCTAACCGAAGACCTGGTTTGGGGGCTGGCATATTATGGTCACTAGACGAAATATTAAAAACAATGAGAAGTGTTGTTCACCAACGTTCTGCAGTAGGAGTCCTACATAGATATCCTTCTTCTCTTCTTTACTTCTTCCATCAGTGCATGTTTTACTAGAAAAATTGGAAGCTTATAATATTTTAAAAACTTTTATCTAAAGCTGTGTATTTGTGTATTTTAACACTGATTAAGCTAAATTCAGTATTTATACCCATATCATATTTTCAGATACATTTTTAATTGCTTTCAAATCAGTATTTGAGTTTTGAATATATCTAAACAATGCCAAGAAATATGTATTTATTGCCAAATCACACACACACAAAAAGAATTCTCCTATTTTTATTCCTATTTGGATTGTCACAACCTAAAAAAACTACTAGACACACTGCTTCTAAAAATGTAATAAAAATGTGTGAATTATACACTCTCCTTATTGCCAAGATAAAAATTGGGTGTTTTGTAGGTAACTCTAGTCTGAATAATCTAAGAATTTTAGAGTGAAAATACAGTATGATTACTTAAAACAAAAAATTCAATGCCATTTAGAAAAATCTAATACATATATTTTAATTTTAAAAAAGAGAAGAAGAAAAAGCACATTATAGAACATCTCCCAGTTGCCTACCTGAGCTCCAGGATAAAAGAACAAAGCATTGCAGAGGAAGGTTATATAAGGGCAAAAGCCAGGGGTAGAAACCAGGTTAAGCCAAACTTTACAGAGACAACAAAAATAGGAAAAGAGCTGAGGTTCAAGTAAGATCAAAGAGCCAAAAGCAGAGAGGGAATGTTTCTTCAAGCCAAGAATCAGAAGCTACAATGACTGAAGTTTGCCAGAAGGTGACAAAAATAAACAAAAGTTCAGAGATGATTTATCAAGTGGTTTGGGAGGGCACTATCTCCTATGCTCATTGCTCTAAAAAACTTTTAACTTTATATTTGAAATAGATTCATAGGAAGTTACATTAATAGTACAGAGATGGGTTCATGTACTCTTCATCCAGATTCCCCCAATGGTTAACATCTGATGTACCTATAGTATACTACTCAAACCAGAAAATTGACATTGGTACAATTCTATGCCCATTGTCTGCTTTTGATACTATTATAATAGCAGTACCATGCCATAAACAATAGCTCTGCATTGGCAGGAAGACATGGAAATTGGCACTTGTGAAACATTTATTTGTGCATTTGTTTTATCTGTCCTACCAGGAGATGAGAATCCTGAGAAGAGAAACCAGGGCTGAGAAAGGACCTTAAACATAGTTGGCACTCAACACTTATTCACTGAATAATAAATGTAAATTATTATTTTTCAAGGGAATTATTCATAAATAAGTCTTGGTAACCTAGGAGGTAATATTTTCACTGTAAAACTAAAATATAATCTCCTAAATATTTGTATTGTGTGTTCTTTTTAATGGAGACACAAAGTACAAAACATTATAGAATCATTTTGAATATAACTAAAGGCAAACACAAAGGAATTTTTTTTTTTTGAGGTACCGGGGCTAGGGATTGAACCCAGGACCTTGTATGTTGGAAGCCAGATTCAACCACTGAGCCACATCGGCTCCCCTGAATTGTTTTTTTTTTTTATGTTTTTTTGCTTGTTGTTTGTTTTTTCATTTTTAGGAGAAACAAGGAACTGAACCCAGGACCTCCCATGTGGGGAGCAGGTGCACAATCACTTGAGCGAGCCACATCTGAATCTTTCTTCTTTTTTTTTTTTTTAAAGTCCCCCCCCCCCATTGTCTGCTCTCTGTGTCCATTAGCTGTGTGTTCTTCTATGTCAGCTTGCATTCTTGCCTGGCGGCACTGGGAATCTGTGTCTCTTTTTGTTGCGTCATCTTGCTCCATCAGCTCTCCATGAGTGTGGTGCCACTCCTGGGTGGGCTGCACTTTTTTCTCGTAGGGTGGCTCTCCTTGAGGGGTGCACACCTTGTATGTGGGGCACCCCTACATGAGGGACACCCGTGCGTGGCACAGCACTCCTTGCATGCAGCAGCACAGCACGTGGGGCAGCTCAGCACACAGGTCAGGAGGTCCTCGGTACCAAACCCTGATCTCCTAAGTGGTAGGTGGATGCTCTATCAGTTCAACCACATCTGCTTCCCTGAATCATTCTTTTAAGAACACAAAAGAGCAGTTTTTAAAATGAAAGGGCCTTCTCAACCATAACCATAGTATGTCATCCCTACCATAATGTTATAATTGTCACTATTTGGCTACAAAACAGTAAGATATGGATAGGTCAAGCCTGGCTGGAGAGTTCCCAGGGTGAGAAAAAGTGGGAGGAGATGCACAGTGGACCTAACAGATGGAGAAAGCCTCCAATGGATGACTGGACAGACTGTCTTAGAGGCTGCTAGTGCCGGGTGACTTGGCTCAGTCTATCAACTGAAAGGTCTATTCAGCAGCCTTTCATCAATAAGGATTTTATTGTGTTGTTCACTGAGCATTTGAATTTAAAATGAAATGCAGTGTAGACTATGTTAATATGTTAGCCCTGTTTTTGTTTTAATTTTATCCTTTTTGAAATAAAAATGGCTTATGGTACATAGGGATGCTTATCCTTGACTAGTAAGTACTAGGAAGTAGTTCCTTCTTTAGAAATACATTTTCACTGAGTTTAAATTAATTGAAAATAAACATGGCTATGTTTGCCAGTATCAGCAGTTCTAGTCAATGTGGTTTATGAAAAAAATTCTAAAATTACCCAGATGTCACCTTCTAATAATAGAACCAAAAAATTGTGTATTGATCAAAACAAGGTCCCTCCTTACTTCATTCTGGCTTTAGGTGATAAAGATTTTTTAAGTATACTTTCCATATTATAGTCACATATTTCTTTCTTTTTAGTATAGAAAATCCAAAGGGAGTTTTTGTTCTTTTTTTGAAATGGCAACTCTTATACTAATATTTTCAAACTTTTAATTTTCCTTATCTTCAAGAAGCAGCATAGTAAAGAAGTTAGTAGTAAATATCATATCATAAATATCCACACAGAAACATGTGTGTGTCTCAGTTTTCCCCATCTATAAAATGGGGAAAATAGCATAGGAGTAAATAAATGTGCATATGCAAAGTTCTCAGAAGAGTACTTAAACCTAGTAAGTCTATTATACTCATTACTATTGCTATTATTGTTTTATTTTGAGTTTCAGAGGCTACCAAACATGTAATTATTCCCTCTCCTTCAGCTATGTAGTTCGCTAATAGCACATTGATATTATGTCTTTGAAATCTGAAATTATTAAGGCTTTTACTCAGTGCCTTAACATTACAGCAGTTTTAGGGGTCAGTAAAAACAAATTTTTGTTTTTGTGAAGCATTGGTTTGAACACTGTTATTACACGTGTACAATTTAGGACAGGACTTAACACAGATTGCATTTACAGCAGGCGTGAAAACCTTCAGGCCATAGGCCAAACATGTGCCTCAGCCTAATGTCATCTAGCCAGAAGGGCAAGCACCAAGGGTCTGGCAATCCCATTCGTACCTTCAGCTGTGAAAATGTAAGAGGGCACTTGCATTCTTTTGGAGTATTATCCTATCACCACATAACCTAGGGCTATTTTCCCCCCAGTAATTCTCCTTTTCCCTTTGCCCTTTGAATATTGTTTGTGTATGTCTCTGACTCATGGGCACATACAAGGAGTGTGCGTAGGCAAGTGTTCTGTCTCTGGATGTATTTTTAAGTATGGATGCATAGTTCCTCTGGAGCTTCTCTCATTATTGTTTGTCCTACTGTCTTTGTTGTTCACTTTCTTTCTGTGGCTCGTTCCATATCCAAAGGCAGCATTAAGTGTCTTTCCTTACTGTCTTCATGTCATTGTCTCAGTCTATCACTTAGAATTCTAGAATCTAGAATTAGAATGGAGCACCATCTTATTTTAGTTGCCACAATTCCTTTTCCTTCCATATTGATTTTCATCTTTTCCCTTATTGATTCATAATATAAAAACCAAAGTTTTTATTTTACTGCATACTATATTTATTGAATAAAACTCATTTATTCAACAAACATTTAACTCCTTACAACATGCCGGGCACTAGAAATGTAGAATTTGTTTCCCTTATTTCATTTTTAAAAGATGCGTGAAATATTATACATTTCTATTAACTAAAACACACTAGTCATTTATAGTAAAGTTGAAATCTTTTAACATGTTGATTTATTGCACTGAATTAACCTTTCATAGAAAAAGTAAAGGATTTCCTCCCTTACTCTAACACAAAGTAAGTAATTAGTGTTGAAATATATAAGGTTAGACATATATTTACAAATGTATTAGGCTCTGTTAACCCAAGTAAATGTAAATCCACATGGGCAATTAATTTCCTTAATTAACCTTAGCATCCCAAGAATTCTCTTTTTCAGAATAGAGGAAGAATGAGGAAAGTACAGTCCATCCTATTGGCATGGTTATTGATGTGAGATTCTTATATAATCTGTCTCACAGGTTTTGTCTTCTCTCACACAGGCAGAGCATGTTGTAGTCTGGGCCACGCAGGGAGCTTCTCTCTCTGCAAGGGAGACAATCTTTGAGTTTGGCTCAGATAAATGCCCGACTACTTCTTGTACCACTAGTGCCTGTGAAGTCTCAAAGCTGGGCATTGTATGCAGACATTGGTGCAGACATTTTTAGGTGAACTAACAAAGTAAACACCAGTTATTCAGGCAATGAACCTAAACAGGCTTAAAGGAGAAGGGGTTAGAACCAGTGCAAATGAACAAATATCTGAGTAAGAACTTGAACATGGCTGCCCTGTGGTCTTCGGGCTCCCTCTCTGGCATTTCTTTGATATGTGATTTTCAAAGCAGGTGCTATTCTTATTGCAATCACATTGTCACTCTCCATTATGAGGAAGCAATTAAGCCTATAATAAGTTAAGAGGTGATGTTTTTGCATTAAAAAAAAATCTCACGCAAGCATTGATTTGTTAGCTTTTGAAAACAGATAGGAATTTTTCAATTACATCCTCCAACATACCTTTTCTCATTCTGAGTGCCTGAAAAGCAAATGTATCTTGGATCCAGTGCTTTGTGTTTACAAATCTGGATATGATTTAGTAGGCTTTAAAGAGATAGCAAGCACATAGTAAGGAAATCAGATTTACATAATTTTCTGCTTGCTTACAGAACACAGCAATTGAGATTATCTTTTACATTTGAGAAGACTGTTTTAATATGGTAAGATGAAATACCACCTACAGTACACTTGATCTTGCTGGTTTGACTTCTTAAAATAAATTACAGGCTGATTTGTCAGAGTGACTTTTACCACAAATTGCTATTATAATCTAAAGAAGCAATTCTAAAGGAGACTGCTTTTTCACCTCATCTACATAAAAAGATTTAGGTTATTTCTACATTTATTCTTTTCTCCATGCAATTTATTTCCTGTAACTTTACATGGCAGGAACAACAAAAACCCATGCTTTATTCATTCTATTCCATTCTTCGATTCGTGTATGGTAAGTAGCAAATAACAGTTTAAATAGAGAAATGGCATAAGCAAAAGAAGTATGCTGTTTACTTTTTTATGTAAAAAATATTTGTAAGGGTGTGTTCACTGCTTTTCCCCCACAGAAAACATAATTAAATTGCAACCTTGGGGAAATAATATGAGCCCAGGGCTTTACTCTTTATCTTATACACATTTCCTTTCCGTATCCATGTATGTATGCATGTGTGTATGTGTATGTATGTATTCTACAGCTCAATAGCTACTGTAAATAATGAGTGTTATAGTCCAAACATGCTTTTATCTGTAGTAAAAGAGAAGATAGTACTAAACCAAAAGAGCCCAGAGGCAGACCTCTTATGAAATTGTTAGCCTCTGAGGAATGTTTGACATTTTTAGTCTTGATTTTTGCTTTATGTTTTGAGAGCATTATGCTTGAGTAAGCTTTCTGTCACTGTCTCTAAATTCTATTTGTCCAAATTTGCCATGATGCCTATTTTTTATATCAGCTGTATTCATTATTTGAACACAAAAGATTTAGAAACATGAACAGAGTTATGTGCTTCCTAGGATTAGTTATTCATTAACAAGTGTTCAGATTTAGGCATTTTATATTTAAAAACATGAGGGGAGCGGGTGAGCAGCACCCAGGGCTTCTGGTCAAGCTTTCTTGCTGTACTATGGATAGCGATTACATGTATCTGTGTGTTATCTCATTCAGGGCTCAGCATGGAATTGGAGTAATCTTGGACTTATAAGTGGCTGATGATTATTTCCTTTCATCTCAATAGAACAGTAGTTCTGACACCCTGGAGTCTCTGATTAGAGTCTTTGTTTTTATTTTTTACAAAGGTGGGAAAGGTTTGTAGAAGACACAGATGACAGACATAGCATAGGATTATTGAATGTCACTTAATGAAAACTTGAATTAGAAGAAGACGAATAGATTCTAAGGGAAATCTATTTGAAGTTATAAGAGAAATTCTGCCCTGCCAAATCTTCTCATGCTTTAAGGCCCCTGCCCCACGAGGAAGGTATCAAAACAGTCTTGCCCACTTTGAAACTGAGAGCACTTACTATGTGCCCTGCTCAGGTTATACTCAATCATTTTCACCTCCAACATGACTTGATTTTCCATTTTTAGCTTTTGTTTATTTAACCCTTGCATTGCCTTTCAACAGTTTATGTCATGATGTCCCACTTGTGAAAGACAGATTGTTGATTGTATTCATTCTCTATTGCTATGAAACAAATTGCTGCAAGCCTAGTGATTTAAAGCAAAACAAATGTATTAGCTCACAGTTCAGTTGGTTTAAAGTGCAGCGTGTCTCAACTGGGCTCTCTGCTTATGGTCTCAAAAACCTAAAATTAAGGTGTCAGCTGAGCTGCGTTCCAGGGAAGAATCTGCTTTCAAGGTCTTTCAGCTTATTGGCAGGATCTAATTCCTTATGGTTGTAGGACTGAAGTCCTTGTTTCGGGCTATAAACTGAAGGCTACTCTCTGCTTTTAAAGGTCACAGGCATTCCTTACCACATGGGTGTCTAGATCCTCAAGCCAGCAATTGCAAAATGAATCTCCTGTTAATTTTTCACTCCCTCTTCTGCCACCAGTGGAGAAAAATGCCTGCCTTTAAAGGGGGTCATGTGATTAGATTTGTTTCACCAGCACGAATTCCATATGCTAAGGTCAACTGACTTGGGACTTAAATTACATCTGCAAAATCCCTTCACAGCATTAGATTAATGTTTGATTAAATAACCAAGGGATGGGACTCTTGTGTGTGTGAGAACTGTGCATCTTTACAATTCTCCTTACCATATTGGCCATGGTTTATTCTTCTTTGTATTTCCTGTGACACTCAGGGGAATTCTGTGCTTAGAGTAGGTATTAAATCAATATTACTTGGAGAAGTGGACTTGGCCCAATGGATAGGGTGTCTACCTACCACATGGGAGGTACATGGTTCAAACCCTGGGCCTCCTTGACCCGGGTGGAGCTGGCCCATGCGCAGTGCTGATGCGCGCAAGGAGTGCCCTGCCATGCAGGGAATACCCCACGTAGGGAAGCCCCACGCACAAGGAGTGCGCCCCATAAGGAGAGCTGCCCAGCGCAAAAGAAAGTGCAGCCTGCCTAAGAATGGCACCACACACACGGAGAGCTGACACAACAAGATGACGCAACAAAAAGAAACATAGATTCTAGGTGCTGCTGATAAGGATAGAAGCGGTCATGGAAGAACACACAGAGAATGGACATAGAGAGCAGACAGGGCGGGGGAGAGAAATAAATAAATCTTTTTAAAAAATCAATATTACTTAATTTAATCCATAAATGCATGACCTAATGAAAGATAAAAGAGACATTTTAGAAATCCTGAAACCCACCATGTGAATTACTAGTAGATTAAACTGAGCCTACAAGTGGGCAGACTTTTATTTAACCTGAATAAATTAATTTTTGGTCATTAAGGTAGCAGTGTGGTATACTCATAAATACTTCACATTATGATCATGATTGAGTTGATTCATCATATGAAGATGTACAATTCACTGGTGTTTGACAATTAACTCATTTAAAGTCCCAAGTATCAGTCCTGAGAACTATGTCCCTAGGGCAAAGTTGCTTTTAGAAACTGATTTACAAATCCCAAACCACAGTCACAAACTGTATCTCCTCTAACCCTCACAACAACCCACAATGACCCATAGATATTAGTAAACCCACTCTACAGATAGGAAATCGAGGCTCAGAGTACTAAGTATCTTGTCAAAGGTCTTAATTCTTTTTCTTTTTAAGGTCTTAATTCTTTATACTTAGACTTTTCTTAAAGCAATTAACTTTGCAAAAGAAAAGGAGTCATAATGATGTAATCAAAGAATCAAATAAAGTGCAGAAATTTAAAAAAACAAAACAAAACAGAACCCTCTGGAAAGCCCTTTACATGCCCAGGCCAAATGTTTGATAATTATAATGTTATTCTACCCTGTATTTAACACTAGAAATATATCTCCTCAAGAATAAAAATAGTAGGTTATCTGTGTCAACTAAGAGTCTAGTTTTACCACATTATGGCCAATCGGCTAGAAAAAGACCTCTGATCTCTACTTTTCAGTGAAGTGATGAAAAGGTAATATCTTAAAATAAACAACAATGCTTACCGCCAGCTCATCATAAATTCCACCCCTGCAGATGTCGGCTCACATCCTTCCTTCAGCCCCCGATTTCCTGCAAGCCTATCGTTCAGTCTCTAGCTCTCTGAGGCAGCTTTCTTATTTCATATCATTGAGGTCATGTAGTATTTGTCCTTCAATGCCTGGGTTGCTTCACTCAACGTAAGATTCTCAAGATTCACCATGTTATCACGTGTGTTTGTAGTGTATTTGTTCTTACAGCCGAGTAGTATTCCATTGTGTGTATATACCACATTTTATTGATCCACTCATCTGTTGATGGGCATTTGGATTGATTCCAACTTTTGGCGATAGTGAACAATGCTGCTATGAACATTGGTGTACATATATCGGTTTGTGTCCTTGTTTTCAGTTCTGCTGGGTATATACCCAGCAGTGGTATTGCTGGGTCATATGGCAAATCTATGGTTAGTTTTTTGAGAAACCGCCAAACTGTCCTCCAGAATGGTTGAATCCTTCTGCATTCCCACCAGCAGTGGATGAGTGTTCCCCTTTCTTCACATCTTCTCCAGCATTTGTATTCTTCTGTTTTTTTCATAACTGCCAATCTTATGGGAGTAAGATGGTATCTCATTGTAGTTTTGATTTGCATTTCCCTGATAACTAGAGATTTGGAGCATTTTTTCATGTGCTTTTTAGCCATTTGTATTTCTTCTTTGGAGAAGTGTCTATTTAAATCCACTGATGGGTATGGGGAATGGCAGGAAGAGATGAGAGGTGGAGGCGCCTTTGGGACTTGGAGTTGCCCTGGATGGTGCTTCAGGGGCAATCACCGGACATTGTAAATCCTCCCAGGGCCCACTGGATGGAATGTGGGAGAGTATGGGCCATGATGTGGATCATTGACCATGGGATGCAGAGATGCCCAGAGATGTACTTACCAGGTGCAATGGATGTGTCATGATGATGGGAGTGAGGGTTGCTGGGGGGGAGTGGTGGGGTGGGGGTGGTAGGGTTGAATGGGACCTCATATTTTTTTAATGTAATATTTTTTCAAAATCAATTAAAAAATATATATTACTTAGAAAAAAAATAAACAACATGCAATTAAATATATTTCTAATTGACACTTAAGAATTAGTGACGTTCAATATTTGCCTCCAGAGTTTTTTAGTTTTCCTCTAATTTAAAATAGCTATTTCAATTTTTTCTTTAATGTATTCCCTCTAGGAGTCTGTGATCTGTGATCAGACCTTATTTACTTACTCAGGATTCTTTGTTTGGAACTGAAAAACAAACCCAAATGCAATTCAACGGTGTAAAATGTATATTAGGATGAGTCCTCAAAGGATAGTTGGAATTATTAGACCCATATGATTTAGGAATAGAAAGGACTAAAACATGTCTGATATGAAAAGATTTATTTGGAGGCTTCCAAAATGAGTATGTTTGTGTTTCTGATGATGTTTTCATAGACTATCCCTAGACCATTCCTTCTCCAGCATGTTTCAAGTACTGATTCTTTTCCAACACTCACTTTGCTCCTTCTTGGCCACTCCCTTTCACTTCCAAAATCTTCTTCTTTTCTCCACATCATATTTCATTCCACTGTCAGCAGACAAGAAAACAATGAAAAGAGGCCCACCCTAGATTATTTCCCTGTAACATCTAAAACCAGATTTAGTCTGAGAGGGTTTTCCTGTAAGTGACTTCTGAGCTGACCCTGGACCCTGCCTTTCTCATTTGACTGTGAGATGTCACAAGAATTGTTATTTTGTTACTTAAAGAAAATAGCGTTATGATTAGCTTAAATAAGAAAGACACAAGAAAACCATTATGACAAATTGAGGAATATTGAGCTAGTTAATTTATGCATTTCACTGAACACTCTGAACCATACAAATTTGAATGAAGCTTTCAATATACAAATAAGCCAGTTCTGTAACAACATATACTTCCATCGTGTTGATATATCAGACATTATGCATAGTGCAGCCAGCTATCTTAAAGAGTTGGGGGAATGGGAATTTGTTTCCAATGCTACATGGAAATCCCCCCCCCCCCAAATTATTATGGCTGCTCTGTAATAAATAGGAATATTGCTTAAGAAAAAACCCTCTTTGTATGATTGATGAGTTTCATGTTCCTAATTCAGACACGTAGATAAAGCTGCTTTGTGTTACTCTTTGTAGCTGGTAGCTGCCATAATGCTTAAATTTTGCAAAGGATCATGTCATTTGTATGTGAAGAATGTAAGAAAAATATTAAAAATAGGATAAACAAGAAATAGCATAATATAGGAGGAAATTCCAGTACAATTTGTAGAACAAGCACAATGCCTAATTGTACCCTTTTTACATCCCTATGTCTTCAGGGGGAAAAAAAATGTAACAATGAGCTAGTAAAGTTAATATCTTTACCTTTTTTGGTGAAGGGAAAAAGTAATCATCTGTCTTTTCTACTTTCAAGATTTTTAAAAAATGTATACCCAAGTACAATTAGGTAGACCAACATTTTTACCATACGACATTTTTCTAAAAATATAACTAAATGGAAATGACTTCATGGCTGCTTTCTTTAAATCTAACACATAAACTTACAGAGAATTTTAACTTTTTGACTATGAGACTAGTCATATGAGACTAGTCTTTTTGACTATGAGAATAATACCTAATTTCCCTGTTAGTTGTGCTTATAATTAAACATTGTGTGAAATAGAAAATGTATATTAAAACCTGTACTTAAATTTGGATATCTGAAATCATTAACAATTGCTTTTAGAATGATATATTAGGAAGGAAGAGATACGTTACTGCAATCAAATCAAATCAAAATATTTATTGTCTTTAAAAACTATACTTTTGTTCTCTAAGAATCGGTTTCCCTTAATTATTTGCAAATTTTCAAGTCCTGACCTCAAGCATGAATGAAAAACTTAAACTACTTATTTACTTAAAAAAAAAAGCCTGCATTTTATACAGAGATGTTCTGAATGCTAATTTTCTGATTTCATTGTATACTTTTGAGACAGTGATAAATCAAAATGCAGAATTGTATAGCTACCTATTCTTTTCATTCTAGGCAACATTCTCATTTATGGAAATAACTATTCATAACAGATTTCTAATATAACAATTATTTAAATATTACTAATAATCAAGAGATATTTATATGAGTTTTTAACGCTTGTGGAACTAAAAAAGTTAAAGTTGAACACATTATATAAGATGCAAATGAAACACACATTGAGTATAGATCTTGGAAATTACTTCCAAGATTCAATATTTCATAAGATAATTCTATCACTTTTAGCATGTACATCATAAAACAAACTCATTTTACATTTTATTGGTTAAAATGCCTAATTAAAATAGCACCTAAATGTTGGATAATTTACTAGACTGTGATATTATTTTGATCATATTAGATTTGGAAACATTTTAAGATTATATTTTCTATATTCAATATTAAGAAGCAGTGAGAGTTATAAAAACCTGAAACAAGATACTAAATGAATTGTTGTGGGCAAGGCAAGTATGCTGGAAAGGACACTAGACTCAAAGTCTAGAGACTTAATATTAACTTTCTATTTAGCTCTTCCTTCTCAAGGCCTCATTCGCTCTGGCTTTAAAATGACAGAACCCTAGAATGTCTTTCTTTAGCTACACACTGGTATCCAATTGTTTCTGATTTGAACAGATTCTCTCAAAGTTTCTTTTAACTCTGAAATTCTAATAATACATGGTTTGGTAGAAATCATACTTTTTCTTCTACAGACGAATGCTTATTTCTACTTTACTGTAAATTCCTTAAACCAAGCATTAGGTCTTTTTCATCTTTGTGAATTCAGCACTGAGCACAATGCCTAACAGATAGGAGGTACCCTATAAATATTTGTTGAATGAATAATGTGATTATTGGTATAAAAAGCAGCAGCTATGGGAGGCAGATGGGGCTCAAGCAATTGGGTTCCTGTCTACCATATAGGAGGTCCAGGGTTCGATAGCCAGGGCCTCCTGGTAAAGGTGAGCTGACCCATGTGGTGAGCTGGCCCACATAGAAAGCTGGTACAGCAAGATGACACAACAAAAAGAGACACAGAGGAGAGACAATAAGAGATGCAGCAGACCAAGTGAGGTGGCTCAAAAGAATGATTGCCTCTCCCCACCCCAGAAGGTCCCAGGATCGGTTCCCAGAGCTGCCTAAAGAGAGTACAAGCAGACACAGAAGAACACACAGTGAATGGACACTGAGAGCAGACAATATAGGGAGGGGGGAGAAATAAATAAATAAATCTTAAAAAAAAAAAAAAGGCAGCTACTCCTAAGTTATTTCTTTTCTGACTGAAGTCTAAAATATTTATTTTCCAGTTTTATATTTAAGTATCTATAATTTCTATGCCTACAATCATTGAGAATACTATTAAAATAGAAGCATTTCTCAACAAATTAAGGGTTTTGTCTAATGAGTGATGAGGAAGGTTTCTCCTAGTGCTTTGTGCCCAAAGGAAGTCTGAATATACACTTAACATTTGCTAAACTGAAATACATGCAGTCCCAGGAAGTGTTACTTCAGTAACAGTCAAAAACTCTTTCAAACATTAATGTAAATGGCTAAATTTGTAATATCCATAAAAATGAGTCAGAGTTAAGGTGCTCTGGTGTATAATTTTTGAAACGCCCCTCCCTCCTTTTGAATATGTGACTAGTGTCCAAAGAAATTAGGTGCAACATATCATCTCTATTTTTAAAAAGTCTTATTAAGATATATTCATACACTATACAGTCCTTCCAAAGTATACAACTAATGGCTCTCAGTATAATCACAGAGTTGTGCATTCTTCACCACAATGAATTTCAGAACACATTCATTACTTCAAAAAGCAAAACGCCTTACCCTTCATACCCTTCTATTATTGACACTTAGTGTTAGGGTTGTACCTTTGTTACAATTGATGAAGGAATATTAAAATATTACTTTTAAGTATAGTCCATAGTTTGTGTTAGGTATATTTTTCTCATATACCATTCTATTATTAACACCTTGTAATAGTGATGTACATGTGTTCTAGTTCATGAAAGAGCTTTCTTATATTCATACTCTGTGTTATACTGTCCCATGTTTTATCTTGTAGCTTTCCTTCTAGTGAAATAAATGGTCCTAAACTTCCCCATCCATCCACAATCCCATGTAAAACTCAGCACTGTTAGTTATACTCACAGTAATATGCTACCATCACCTCTAGCCATTTCTATTTTTTTTTTTAATTTTTTTATTTTTTATTGACTTTGTAATAATATTACATTAAAAATATATATGTGAGGTCCCATTCAACCCCACCCCCCCACCCCCCCTCTCCCCCCCCCCAACAACACTCATTCCCATCATCATGACACATCCATTGGATTTGGTAAGTACATCTTTGGGCACCTCTGCACCTCATATACATTGGTTCACATCATGGCCCATACTCTCCTCTATCCCATCATGTAGGCCCTGTGAGGATTTACAATGTCCGGTGATTACCTCTGAAGCACCATCCAGGGCAGCTCCATGTCCCGAAGACGCCTCCACCTCTCATCTCTTCCTGCCTTTCCCCATACCCTTTGTCCATTATGTCCACTTTTCCCAATCCAATGCCACCTCTTCTATGTGGACACTGGATTGGTTGTGTCCATTGCACCTTTATGTCAAGAGGAGGCTCAGATTCCACCTGGATGCTGGATGCAATCCTCCCATTTTCAGTTGTAATCACTCTAGGCTCCATGGTGTGGTGGTTGTCCTTCTTCACCTCCATCTTAGCTGAGTGTGGTAAGTCCAATAAATCAGATTGTAGGTGCTGGAGTCTGTTGAGGCTCAGGATCTGGCTATTACATTGTCAGTCCAGAGATTCAAATCCCCTAAATATATCTTAAACCCCAACATTAACTGCACCTCCAGCACATTAGCATGAAAGTCTTATGAAGGGAGATCCCATCTGAGTCCAGATTCATCCCACATAAACACCATTTCCAAAGA
This sequence comes from Dasypus novemcinctus, assembly GCF_030445035.2. Classification (NCBI taxonomy): domain Eukaryota; kingdom Metazoa; phylum Chordata; class Mammalia; order Cingulata; family Dasypodidae; genus Dasypus; species Dasypus novemcinctus. Next base: position 57,920,005 of record NC_080681.1, read on the forward strand.
GGGGCCATCTGCCCTGGTAGTTAACCCCATCGGCCATGACCATAACTCCCATGGGTCTCTTTAGCCCTCAAAGGAACCAATATCTGGGGGTTGTATCTGCTTTATCTGTCTCTCTGACTCTGCTCAGTTGTGCATGAGGGCAAACCTTCTGCCAGCCTCCAGACTCTTTTTTAGAAACTCGTAGCCATATAAACTCATTTCTCCTTTCCATTTCCCCCTTACTTTAGGTCAAACAGCATTTTAAAGTCATGGTATTTTATGTAGACATGGATATTCTGCTGATCCGCATTGAACCTTCCGTATAAGGTCATTTTCCAGTTGCATCATCAGTTGGTAGTTGATAGTGGTCCCTCGTTGCCAGGGAGGCTCATCCCCGGGTGTCATGTCCCACGCTGGGGGGAAGGCATTGCATTTACATGCTGAGTTTGGCTTCGAGACTACTAGCCATTTCTAGACATTTACAATCAACCTATTTTTTTGGATGGAAGTTACTAAATATCCTTAAAAATCATTGTGAGCCTGGATTGCAAAATGTATTCAGTTCTGGAGTCCCTATGCAAATGTATTAATTTTTACTTTTTGCATCCTTTCCTTGACCTTTCTTTGTAGTAGGATTCCCTAATATCTGATTATTGTATTCAGGTTCCCATATTCCTTCCATAGCAGCGTTATTTCCCATTTTCCCATTTTACAAGTTGGAGTACCTTAGAAAATGTAAGGCAGGTTGGAGCCTTGAGAAAAGACCATTTCAAGGTTATAGAGGAGAAAAGTATTTCATAGTTGAAATCATAATAAAAATATAAAACCCATGAGTGCTTTTAAATAGTTAAGAAATGCAAAAGGAGACAGAACTTTCATTTCATTCTGCTGTAGCAGAAACCATAATGAAGATAGCATAAAACAGTAGGTAAAATTCCTGGGACAAAACCTATGAGAAAAAAATTCTAATTTTGCTAACAAAATAATTAATGCAGACCTCATAAAAGTGTTGCAACTGAGAGAATTATCATGAGCCAAAAAGAGTTTTTGTAAGGTGATAGGAAGACTGTTCATAACTGTGATTATTTCCTTACAATCTATTTATTTATTTATCCAAATTAATTTGTTTCATATCTACTATGTGCAAAGCAACATGAACTGTGGGTGCAGGGGAGAATGAAATTGCTCTAAGCTCAGTATTTACAATCTATTGCTTTTCTCCATAGAAGAATGTTGTCTTTGTCTAGGTCCTCCAAAATGAGGAGTGTATTTGCAGGTAATTGTTTGGGGGAGGAATATCAAGGAACACTGGTAGGCAAATGGGCAATTGGGAAAGTAAAACAAATGTGTGAATGAGGGGGTGAGTGTACGTGTGTGTAACTGTGTGTTTATAAGTGTATTAGTCAGACAAAGAGGTGCTGATGCAAAGTACCACAACTCTGCTGGCTTTTATAAAGGCTATTTTTTTCGGGGTAGAAGCTTACAGTTACAAAGCCCTAAAAAGTCAAACTCAAGGTTACTTCCTCACCCAAAGTCTGTTGCCATGTCCAACCAAGATGGCGGGCAAACTCTGCTAGTGTACAGCCCTCTTCCTCTTAAGGCTCTGTGGGTCCAGCTTCTTCTGATCTCAGCTGCAGATTGGAGAGCTTGTTTCTTTTCAGACCATCTCAGCTGTTGTGGTCTCTTCACAAGGTCAGCTGTAAACTATCAGGCAAATGGCTCATCTCTCCCCAAGGCTCCAGCTTCAAAAGCAAGTTCTCTCCTCTGTGTACCTACTTCTCTGTTCTTGATTGAGCATCCATTTATACAGACCACCATGGGGCTAGGAAACTCTGCATGCCCTAATGATGTGGTCGAATCAAAGCCCTGATCTTTATTCAGTCATGTAAACATAAAGCCTTCGAATTTAAATCACTCAAAGGGTATCATGCCCAGAGTAACAGACCAGTGTACAAACACAATCAATATCTCTTTTTGGAATTCATAAATATCAAACTGACACAATAAGTGTGATGTCTTCAGGGACATCCAAGACTAAGAGCTTCTCCTTTACAATACAATGGAGCCAATGCTGTTCTCCAATGGTTGCCAACATTTCTGAGTCCTGAATTATTGATTCCCAGTATTACCTTCCCTGTATGTTACTTATTTTTCTTGAGTTTTATATTATACTCAGTAATGCACAGAAATTAAAACACTGCATCTGTAATTTAGTTCTCTGTAATAAATATTTTGACAGTGTCAACCCCTTGAGCAAGTGCCCTGAGAGGTACAAAAGGAAACTAAATAAGATCCCTGCTTTCAAGGTAGGTAGATTCTATTGAAGAAGATGAATATGAGAGTGCTAAATTATAAAGTGTAGGTTAAAGCAAATGGTAGGGAGAAAAGACAAATCAGGAGATTAATTCCAACTACAGTTAGGTAGTAACTCAGGAAGACTAATAGAAACAAAAACGCAGAATCAAGATACCTGAGTTCTAATCTTAAATTTGCCCCTAATTTAAGCACATCACTCAACCTCCACAGGCCTCACTTCCTCATCTCTAACACTGAAGGGCTGCACTGTATTATCCCCAGGTTCAAACTTTGTGAGCAGTTTGTTTGCATTTAAAATACTGAAAGATCAGTATTATTTCAACACATAGAGATGCAGAAGACCTTCCCAGATGAAGGGAGAAGTGTGGACAAGTCCACAAATGTTGCAAAGGCCCAGTGATGCCTGAGAACGGGGAGCATTCCTTCCTAGTGTGTTGCAGGCATAGAATGTGTCAGTCATCAACAATCGGGTTGGAAGGTAGCTCAGGGGAAGTTCACAGAAGATCTTGAATTTCAATCAAAACCATTTTATGTTATTAAACTTTTTAAAAAGCCAAAATACAATATCATTCAGGACAACTCCAAGTCCCAAAAATGCTCCCATATCATACATCTTCTACCCTCTCTCCCTGCCCTCAGCAACTCCCATGGCCACTGTCTCCACATCAATGATATGCTTTCTTACATCGCTAGAGTCACAATAATTTTATAGTAGAATACCAGTTAAGTCCATAACCCACTGAATGGACTGGGAGAGAATGTAAACTACAATGTAAACTGGAATCCATGCAGTGTAGCAGTGCTCCAAAAGGTTTCACCAAATGCAATGAATGTGCCACACTGATAAAGAGGCTGTTGATGTGGGAGGAGTACGGTGGGGGGAGGGGGCAGTATGGAGAGTGGGGGAACATAAGAACCTCATATTTTTTAATGTAACATTTTGTGAGGTCTATGTATCTTAAAAGAAGATAATAAACTTGTTGCTTATTTTTTTAAAAGCCAAAATATAAAAGAAATTATTAAAGAATCCTGGAGGATTACTAAAAAATCAATCTAGAACATAGGGGTAGAACAATTTCGACAAATCAGAACTTCAGGGCCAAATAATCATTGGCCTTTATTGTACTTGAAAAATGAAGAAAAAATTGGAAGGTAAATGGAATATTCCAACAAATATGGAAAATTTAATTAAACCTTATGATATTCTTGATCCTTACTACAGAAATAATGATATGGCAGAATAACAGAAAATAAGATACCTTAGGGTAGCTCTTCTAATATAAAAGAGGTGAAGAATAGAATTTAATAAGACACTCTGATCTTGAAGTTCCAAGTTCATACATCCTATGTAAAAGCTTAATTTCACATTCATGTGGTCATGTATTAAAAAAAAATCTTAGAAACTTCAGCAACCTGCAAAAATGTTTACTGGTTTGCAATTTCTCAAAATTTTTAACCACACTACCAGTGTCACAGGGATGATATAGCTGATGCCAATGAATATTAGTATCTTTAAGAACATAGCTGGGTTTCTATTTGTATTTCCGTAAAACCCTCTTTTCCTCAGTTAGTTGATGCCTTAAAAGCCCAAACTCAAATCTAAGTAGTCAGGGCAACTTGTATTATTTGTTTGTATATATATCACACACAGCAGAAACAGCTTTTAAAACATACAAACATTCCAAAATCTGTAATAGTTTTATACAGAAACCCACTTGCAAATGAATTTGAAATGAATAATTGGACCTTGTCTGAATTCAAGGAACCATTTAAGTTCATATAAAACCACATGTGGTGGGAGGTCCGCTGTTCAAACCCCAGGCCTCCTTGACCCGTGTGGAGCTGGTCCACACTCAATGCTGATGTGCGTAAGGAGTGCTGTGCCACGCCGGGGTGTCTCCCGCATAGGGGAGCCCCACACTCAAGGAGTGTGCCCCATAGGGAGAGTTGCCCAGCGTGAAAGAAAGTGCAGCCTGCCTAAGAATGGCACCACCCACACAGAGAGCTGACACAACAAGATGACGCAACAAAAAGAAACACAGATTTCCATGCCACTGACAACAGAAGCAGACAAAGAAGAACACACAGCAAATAGACACAGAGAACAGACAACTGGGGCAGGGAGGGTGGGGGGGAGGGGAGAGAAATAAATAAATAAATCTTCTTAAAAAAAGAAAAAATTAAAATAAAAAATAAAACCACATGTGGGATACAGATGTGGCTCAAGTGATGGAACTTCTGCCTACCACATGGGAGGACCCAAGTTCAATTACTGGGACCTCCTGGTGAAAAAGAAGAAGAGAAAGCATGCCTGCACAGTGAGCTAGTACCCATGCAAGTGCCCATGTGGTGAGCCAATGCCCTGTGCAAGTGGGTCATGCAGCAAGATTGGCTCATGCAGCAAGATGATGATGCATCAAAACAAAGACAAGGAGATATTCAAGGTGAAGTGCAGCAGACACCAGGAACTGAGGTGATGCAATTGACAGGGGAACCCTTCTCCACATCAGGGGTCTCCAGGATCAAATCCCAGTGGACCCTAGAGGAGAGAAAATGAGAAGAGAAGACAACACAGACAGCAAAAATAGCAAGGTGAGAGGAGGGGAAGCAGGGAAAATAAATAAATAAATCTTTTTTAAAAAACCACACATATTTTGACAATACCCTCTAAAACAAAGCTACTGTATATTCATGTAAATTACCTCTGATTTGCCAGAAATAGAATAAACAAAAAATCCAACAGATTTAGAAGATATTGATGAACAATCCAATCTTTAAGACTATTTAATGAACCTAACTAAATTACAAAATTAACTCAAAATGAAATCAAAGACCTAAATATAAGAGCCAAGACCATAAAGTTCCTAGAAGATAATGTAAGGAAGCATCTATAAGATCCAGTAGTAGGAAAATGGTTTCATAATCTTTATGCTAAAAGCATGAGCAATGAAAGAAAAAATAGATAAATGGAACCTACTCAAAATTAAAAACTTTTGTGCTTCAAAGGAGTTTGTCAAGAAATTGAAAAGGCAACCAACTCAATGAGAGAAGATATTTGGGTACTAATTATCCAAAAAGGGCCTAGTATCCAGGATATATAAGGGAAACTTACATCTCAAAAATAAAAACACAACCCATTTAAAAAATGAGCAAGATTTGAATACACACTTTTCCAAAGAAGAAATACAAAGGGCTGAAAAGCACATGAAAATATGCTCAACATCACTATCTAGTAGGGAAATGCAAATTAAAACTACAAGATATCATCTTATACCTAGACTGACTGCTATTAAAAAACAAAATAGAAAATTACAAGTGTTAGAGAGGGTATGGAGCGATGATAAAACTTATCCACTGCTGGTGGAAACGTAGAATGGTGCCATCACTGTGGACAATGGTTTGGCAGTTTCTCAGGAAACTAAGTCTAGAATAGCATCACTAGATTTCCTACTTCAACATTTATAAGAAACAAGGACCTGGTTGAGAGTGTTTTCAACACCTTAACAGAGTTTTGTGGAGTCAAACAGCCAACAGATGTTGGCTGGCTCCACCTAGATACTCTAGATACTCTGGTTACAAAAGAAAGAGATGAGTTAAAGTCTTCAAATTTGAAACTTAAACACTGAATGGATAGGCAAAAATTTCTATGTGTGCTCTGAAAGAAAATCTTGTCTCCTGTAGCCACAGGTTCAAAATATCTGAGAACCAATGAGTACCAGAGTTACAAAGGAAACTAAAATCTCAACCCCACAGGGTTTCTGCAGTTAAAGTGAAGGCATTGATTGGAAAAGAGTGGAATCCAGAGAACTGGGATGGAGATATATGGGATGATGATGATATTGATGCAGACATTGGAACCCTAAATTCTGCTGAGACTTTACCAGATAAGCCTACCATGGCATCCCCTATCCAGGCCACACTTTGTCAACCTTGTATCATCCGACCTCCAGCCTGCCCCAGGGAATCTGAAACAATTTACAGCCCTGAGGTGGGTACCAGCCAAACTGAAGCCTGCCTGCCTAGCCTGTCCCAGGGAGTCTGGACCTCCTTCCAGCCCTGAGGCATGTACCAGCCAAACTCTAGCATGCACTGTTCAGCCGCCAGTCTACCCTGAGAAAACTGCCTTCTGATCCCTGCCTGAAGAGATTAATCCTGTCTCACCAGAATAAAATGCAAGGGAATGCCCTGAGGTCAGTAGTTTCCAAGGCATTTCTAATCCTTCTCCTCACCCACTCCCACCACCTCTCTTGTCTTCAAGACTTATTACCAGATTAAAATCACAACAAGCCCCCAAAGGTGAAATACAAAGTGTGACCCACGAGGAAGTAAGCTATACTCAGAAAGAACTGCATGAGTTTTCCAATTTATATAAACAGAAATCAGGGAAATATGTGTGGGAATGGAATCTAAGGGTATGGGACAATGGTGGAAGGAATATAAAGTTGGATCAGGCTGAATTTATTGATATGGGCCCACTAAGCAGAAATTCTGGATTCAGCACTGTAGCTCGAAGGGTTAGAAAGGGCTCGAACAGTTTGTTTGGGTTAGTGATTGAAACATGGGCTGAAAGATGGCCCAGCATGTCTGAGGTTGCGATGTCCAATTTGCCCTGGTACACAGTAGAAGAGGGAATTCAAAGGCTTAGGGAGATTGGAATGCTAAAATGGATTTACCATTTGAGAGCTGCCCACCCACCTCAGGAATGCCCAGAGGACACACCTTAACCAGGACTGTGAGAAATAAATTTGTGAGATTAATTCCATCTTCCCTGAAGAGCTCTGTGGGTGCTCATCTCTGTAGTCCATATATAACTGTAGGGAGGGCTGTGATGGAATTAGAATCATTAAACACTATAGGAATGATTGGATGTGGTCTGATAAAAGTCAAGTATTGGCCGTTAATCCCCAAAGTCAAGGAGGGCATAGCTACTGCAATGAAAGGCAGATTTTTAAAAATACTCAAAATAGCCTGAGTTGTGTAGAGTTATGGCATTGGCTAATACATCATGGGGTACCTAGCAGTAAAATAGATGGGCAGTCTACTAAATTTCTCCTGGATCTGTATAATAGAAGAGTTCTAGGTAGAATGAATGAAACCCTAACTCCAATTACAGATGCAGAGAATCACAGCCCCTTAATCAATTCCCAGACTTGAGACAGTTTACAGACCCAGAGCCCCTCGAATGAGGAGGAGGAGGCCATGTCTCCTTACTGAAGGATCTGTTAAACTGCCCAAAATGTATACTGTTAATCTTCCTCCCACCTTTCCCCAAGGAGATCTACAGCCTTTTCCAGAGTAACTGTGCATTGGGGAAAAGGATATGATCAGACATTTGGGGGATTATTAGACACTGGCTCAGAAGTGGCATTAATTCCAGGAGACCCAAAATGTCACTGTGGTCCACCAGTTAGAGTAGGGGCTTATGGAGGTCAGGTGATTAATGGAGCTGTAGCTCAGGTCTATCTCACAGTTGGTTCAATCGGTCCCCAGACCCATTCTGTGGTTATTTCCCCAGTTCCAGAATGCATAATTGGAATAGACATACTCAGTAACTGGCAGAATCCCCACATTGGATCCCTGACTTGTGGGGTGAGAGCTATTATGGTTGGAAAGGCCAAGTGGAAGCCACTAGAACTGCCCCTATAAAGCAAAATAGTAAACCAAAAGCAATACCAGATTCCTGGAGGGGTTGCAGAAATTAATGCCACCATCAAGGATTTGAAGGATGCAAGGGTGGTAATTCCCACCACATCCCTATTCAGCTTTCCTATTTGGCCTGTACAGAAAACAGATGGATCATGGAGGATAACCATAGATTATTGTAAACTTAACCAGGTGCTGACTCCAATTGCAACTGCTGTTCCAGATGTGGTATCATTGCTTGAGCAGATCAGTATGTCCCCTGGTACCTGGTATGCAGCTGTTGATTTGGCAAATGCTTTTTCTCAATTGCTATTAGTAAGCACCACCAGAAATGGTTTGCTTTCAACTGGCAAGGCCTGCAGTATACCTTCACTGTCCTGCCTCAGGAGTATATCACCTGTCCAGCCCTATGTCATAATATTGTCTGCAGAGATCTTGATCATCTCTCCCTCCCACAAGACATCACACTGGTCCATTATATTGATGATATCATGTTGATAGGACCTAGTGAGCAAGAAGTAGCAAAGACTCTAGAATTATTAGTAAGGCATTTCTGTGAGAGAGGATGGGAGATAAGTCCAACTAAAATACCAGGTCCTTCCACCTCAGTGAAATTTCTGGATGGCCAGTGGTGTGGGGCATGTTGAGATATCCCTTCTAAAGTGAAGAATAAGCTGTTGTGTCTGGCTCCTCCTATGACCAAAAAGAGGCACAATGCTTAGTTGGTCTCTTTGGATTTTGGAGACAACACATTCCTCATTTGGGTGTGCTACTCCAGCCCATTTACCAGATGACCAGAAAACTGCTAGTTTTGATTGGGGACTGGAACAAGAAGAGGCTCTGCATCAGGTCTAGGCTGCTGTGCCAGCTGCACTACCACTTGAGCCATATAATCCAGCAGATCCAATGGTGCTGGAAGTTTCAGTGGCAAATAGAGATGCTGTCTGGAGCCTTTGGCAGGCCCCTATAGGAGAATCACAATGCAGACCCTTAGGATTTTGGAGCAAAGCCCTGTCACCTTCTGCAGATAACTACTCCCCTTTTGAGAAACAGCTTTTGGCCTGCTCCTGGGCCTTAGTAGAGACTGAATGCTTAACCATGGGCCATCAAGTTACCATGAGACTTGAGTTGCCTGTCACGAGCTGGGTATTGTCTGAACCACCAAACCATAAAGTTGGGCATACACAGCAGCACTCCATAATCAAGTGGAAGTGGTATATACAAGATAGGGTTCAAGTGTGTCCTGAAGGCATGAGTAAGTTACATGAGGAAGTAGCCCAAATGCCCATGGTCACCACTCCTACCATGTTTCCTTCTCTTTCCCAGACCACAGCTTTGCCTTCTTGGGGAGTCCCTTACAATCATTTAACTGAGGAAGAGAAAACTCAGGCCTGGTTTACAGATGGTTCTGCATGATATGCAGGTACCACCTGAAAGTGGACAGCTGCAGCACTGCAGCCCCTTCCTAGGACATCCCTGAAGGACAGTGTTGAGGGCAAATCCTCCCAGTTGGCAGAACTTCGAGTAGTGCACCTGGTTGTTCATTTTGCTTGGAAGAAGAAATGGCCAGAGGTGCGTTTGTACACTGATTCATGGTCTGTTGCCAATTTTTTGGCAGGATAGTCAGGGACTTGGAAGGAACATGATTGGAAAATTGGTGACAAAGAGGTCTGGGGAAGAGGTATGTGGATTGACCTTTTTGAGTGGGCAAAAAACATGAAAATTTTTGTGTCCCATGTGAATGCTCACCAGAGGGTAACTTCGGCAGAGGAAGATTTTAATAATCAAGTGGGTAAGATGACCTGCTCTGTGGCTAATGCTCAGCTTCTTTCCCCAGCCATTCCTGTCATTGCCCAATGGGTTCAGGAACAAAGTTGCCATGGAGGTAGGGATGGAGGTTATGCATGGGCTCAGCAACACGGACTTCCCCTTACCAAGTCTGACTTGGCTACAGCCACTGCTGACTGCCCAATCTGCCAGCATCATAGACCCACACTCAGCCCCCAATATGGCACCAATCCTCAAGGTGACCAGCCTGCTACCTAGTGGAAGGTTGACTACATTGAACCACTTCCACCATGAAAGGTGCAGTGATTTGTTTTAACTGGAATAGACACATACTCTGGATATGGGTTTGCATTTCCTGCATGCAATGCTTCTTCCAAAACTACCATCCGTGCATTTACAGAATGTCTTATCTATTGCCATGACATTCCACACAGCATTGCTTCCGATCAAGGAACCCATTTCACAGCAAATGATGTGCAGGAATGGGCACATGCCCATGGAATTCACTGGTATTACCATGTTCCCCATCACCCCGAAGCAGCTTGATTGATAGAACAGTGGAATGGCCTTTTGAAGACTCAATTATGGTTCCAACTAGGTGGCAATACCTTGCAGAACTGGGTAATGTTCTCCAGGAGACTGTATATGCTTTATATCAATGTCCACTCTATGGTGCTGTTTCTCCCATAACCAGGATCCATGGATTCAGAAATCAAGGGGTGGAAATGGGAGTGGCACCACTCACATTATTCCTAGTGACCCACTAGGAAAATTTTTGCTTCCTGTCCCTGCAACCTCAAACTCTGCTGGTCTACAGGTTTTAGTCCTAAAAGGAGGAGTGCTGTCACCAGGAAACACAACAATGATTCCATAGAACTGGAAGTTAAAACTTACCTGGCCACTTTGGGCTCCTCTTACCTCTGAATCAAGTCAAAGAAGGGAATCATTGTACTGGCTGGGGTGATTAATCCTGACTATCAAGGGGAAATAGGACTGCATTTACATAATGGGGGTAAAGAAGAGTTTGCCTGGAATACAGGAGATCCTCTAGGGCATCTCCTAATACTGCCATGTTCTATGATTAAAGTCAATGGAAAATTGCAATAACCCAACCCAAGCAGGACTAACAATGGCCCAGAATTTTCAGGAATGTAAGTTTGGGTCACCCCACCAAGCAAAGCACCACAGCCATCTGAAGTGCTTGCTGAGAGTAATGGAAACATGGAATGGGTAGTGGAAGAAGGTAGTGATAAATATGAACTTTGACCATGTGACCAGTTACAGAAATGAGGACTATAATGTCATGAATCTTTCTTCCTTGTTTCATTATGATGATGATTGTATATGTACACAAACGAATTTCTTTGTTTTCTTCCCCAAACTTTTCCCTTATCATATAACAAGTTGTATCCATTTCATGTCATAATATTTAAGGATGTCAAGTTTGAGAGTGAATATTACCCAAGAACTTGCACCCTAGTCTGTATGGAATTAATAAATTTTCAGTTGTACACACTAAAGGTGAACATTGTTAGGCAGAAATATATATATATGCATGTCTTTTATTGTTTTTACTTAGAGATAAAGTATGTGTATGTAATGTAATGATTATAGTTGCCAAGTTGACAAGGGGAGGACTGTGATGGTTAGGCTATTGTGTCAACTCGGTCAGGTAATTACGCCCAGTTGTTTGGTCAAGAAAACACTGGCCTACCTATAATACAAAGGCATTTATGGACTTTAGCCACCACTGACTTTACTGCAGTGGTAAATCATAGCTATCTCATTATAATTACATCAATTAGAAAGATTGCCATCAGCAACGAGTGATGCTTAACTCAATCAGTTGAATGCCTTAAAGTGATTCCAGCATTTGAGAGAGAATTTCCCAGCTCATTTTTGGACAGCCAACATCTCCCAGAACTTGTCAAGAAACTTCTTTGGACTTCCATTGCAGCCCCTGGTTATGGTCTGCCTATGGAACCTGGACTTGTGCATCCCCATTGCTGCATAAGAGATTCTCATATAATCGCATACTATAGACAGATATCGCTTGTTGATTCTGTTACCCTAGAGAACCCTGACTAATACAATATCAGTTCCCCATCCATGTTGAATCTTACCCTGGAATACATGATAGCCTATTTCCCCAATTTAACAGAATTAGAATCAATTATAATTTCCCTACAGATGACTCTATGGCTTTTATCTGAATCTATAATTAGCATTATACCCATCAAATATATGTCCCAGAGAATTAAATCTTCAGTCTCTTCATATGCTGGTTGAACCCTGAATCTCAACAGAGTTGCAGTCAACACCTACTCTCCAATTCATTGGACTCACCCTGGACAACTAACAAAATGATGATGATGGACAACCCCCATCCCCCAAAACAAAGAGCATTTACAACTTCAAGTGAAACAGTTCCTTCCATCTGCCCCATAAGATCTAAGCCCCTTCTCAATCTGAAGCAGAGAGGGCATCACCATCCTAAAATCTTCAAGGTTGTGGAATGAACAAACATAAGGGGGGGATGAAACCATGGACCAAAGTATATTTATTATTGTAGCAATGGAAGAACTTAAAAACAATGATGTAAAAATAATGGTAACCAGAGGTTCTGAGAGGAGGGGGAAGGCAGAATAGGTAGAACAGAGGGCATTTTCAGGACATTGGAATTGTTTTGAATGATTTTGTATTGATGAATACAAGATATGTTACATTTTGTCAAAACCTATGTAAGTATAAACCATAATGTAAATTCTAGACCTGGGTTAGAAGCAATGCTTCAATATTGCTTCATCAATATTTGTTAATGTGGTAACAAATGTACCATATTAATGTAAGATGTTATTAATAGGGGAAAATGTGGGAGGGGGAAGGAGTCGATTATGTGGGAATCTGCTATACTATCAATATAACTTTTTTGTAATCTAAAACCTCTTTAAAAGTAAAATATATTATATGAAAATCAAAACAAACCAAATAGACTATTTCAGTGACTATGAAGGGCAGAATTTGTTTCTATTTGGGTGATTGTTTACTTATTCTCCTTAGCTCAAATTAGAGGTAATGGTCTCAGATATTTTCATCTGGCTATTTGCAAATAAAAGTATTTATGTACAAATAGACAGATTTCTGAATATGAGTAATAATAGAGACAAACATGTTTAAAATTCCTAATGACACTGATGCTGAGTAAATAGGATGGTATATTGTGAACTTTGGCAAAATGTTTATTCATCAAGCAGAAAGGAATTCAGAGATGATGATGTGCTAGGGAAAGAGCTTAGTAGTGCTAAAAACAAACTGGTATGGAAAGTCCACTAGTCAGAATGGTGTAATTTCCCTACCATTCTCCTGGTTGTTTATAACACAAAATACAGATACTTCCTGTGAAAAATTATTTTATAGTTTACATTCATGAATGCCAGACTATAAATGAAATTGGGCCTTCCTGAAGATAAACATTCAGGTTTTAATCAAATGGAAAAATAAAGATCTAAAATGTTAGAATAAGGGCCTAAATACAAATTTCCTATGTTTAGGGCTCTAATTTGATAAAAGCGCACCAATATTGTACACTTGTTAGGTTACTCCTTCTAAAGAAGACTAAGTGGGGAAGCTATTGGCAGAATTCAAAGCCATTTATTCAATTCTTACTTTCTCTCTCTGAATACAAGTGGAGCTAGCTGTGGTAGCAGTTCATAAATTAAGCCTTACTCTACCAGGCTGAAAGCTGCTTGAGAGCTGGACCCTGGTATGTTTCTTTCTCAGTATTTTCAGGAAGCAGTATATGGTACAATAAAGGGGTATTGAGTAAAAGAAAATGAAAATCTATACACCAGTGTTTTACCACATGACAACTATACTACTCAGACATTCCTCAGCCCCAATGCCTAGGGGAAGAAAATCTTGGCCGGCCTACAGCACCATTGCATTCAACATTCACACAAGCAGGGCCCTTCCTGAAAGTCACTGTGCCACAAGTGAGATGGTAAGAAGACATGACTTATCTGTGCTGTATCTTTAACACATGACATCCCATCCTGGAACCTGGACCATTTGATTGCACCAAAAGTAACACAAAAAGCAATGTTATATGTACTGAGGCCTAATTTTGCCAGACACCACAATCAAAAGTTAAATATCCACTTGTAATGCATGTCCCGTTCCAGTGTTCTTCTCCTCCCCTAATTGCCACCCTGTGTTAGGTAGGATTGCGTGATACAAAAGAGCTGGGTGTAATCTGAGCCATGGGACATGCCCAGCATCTGCCAGTGGTGTTAAGGGGCATTTATTGCTCAATAGAAGAATAAACTTTTCAAGCAAACTCCTCCCACGGTGTGTAATGAAACAGCATTGAACTGTCAATTGGACCCAATCAATGGTACATAATTCATCAGTAAACTAATGTGTTCTCTATTTTGAATCTACATTAATCACTCTCTTTTACACAAAACCGGATTTGGTTCATATCACTTGCTTCCCATTAAAGTATAAGCTTCCTCAGGAAAATCTAAGTTGAGGCCAACTTTGTTTTATGGAATCAGAGTTAATGTATCTAAAGTAACCCTCCCTAAGATTGCAACAGGAATCTTAAAAACATGACTCAAAGCTAGTTTAGTTAAAGCTGGAATAATTTAAGGAAATTGCCTAGGCGAGTAATTGGTATTGAACCAAAACTAAATATTTCACAGTTACATTTGCTCTTGCCTAAAAATAAAAAACTGGAGCAATACAAGGGAACACTGCCAAGACCAAAAATAATATGCAGCAGCTGTAAGTAATTGGGAGTGATAATCATAATTAAACAAGATATAAGATATGTGTTAAAGCCCAGATTGGATCCTCTGCTGACAACTGGGAGAAATCCCAAAGGACTGGACTCCACACCTAGCCTGGGCACCTTTGTGCTATGCCTGAAAACTTCCCCAAAACCAAACTTGGCATTAGGTTGATGATGAAACTGCTCTGCAAAGGTCATGCACCATGTTGTCTTCCTCGGTGAAAAAGCAAAGGAAGAGGTCATAGCCCCTGCCTTCAAGGAGCCCACAAACCAGAGGATACTGGCCAACTATCTAGAAGTAAATGGCATTAAATGAAAGTTGTCCAGAAGAAGCTAAGGTATTGTGTGTCTCATTATGTGTTTGTGGTGAAACTGTGGAAGTGGATGTGAATCATATCATCATTCAACACACATTTACTGAACACCTACAAAATGCCAGACCCTGTGTTCAGTACCAGTAATAAAAGATGCATGTAAAAATCTTGGCTTTGAGACATTCTTCTACTAGTCTGGTAATATAGATGTGTAAATATGATGTTACTGCTTATTAAGTAATATAGGGAAAAGTAAAGAGTACTTAATTTGCATGAGGGATTTTATAAAGGTTTTTTCCTTTTTAAAGAAGTAATACTTGAGTCGTGAAGCTAATTTCAAATAACAATTATTTTCTAAAACCCCTTAACACCAATTAGTTGATTGGGATTTAACATTCCAAGCAAATGTAATTTGAAATAGCACTGTGACCCCTAACTTTAATACCATTAGCCCTAAAGCAACTCAGTCAACCAGATATTAAAAAATCACATAATTAATGTCAATCAATGGGAATAATGTTAAATAGTGATGGCATACTTTGAGATGGACTACTATGCAGCATTTTAAAAAATGAGATACTATTATACTAACATGTGTATATCATTGCAATTTGTAAAAAATATTTTTGTATCTATTGCCTGGACTGTATATCTGCCATGATACCTTAAGGAGCCCTTCCCTGATTATCCACTGTCCTTATAGTTGCATATATCCTAATGTTCTATATTTGCCTATTTATCTGTATCCTCAACAAGAAGGAAACCTTCCTAAGAGAGGGGATTGGTTCTTATTAATTTTTACCTATGTAATGCTTCAATCCCCAGCCCATAAGAGATGCTCCATATATAGTAAAGGAGTTTGAATAATGATACTTGATTTGAATTAGGTATCTGACTTCACATTTCCTTGACTAACTTTATCCTTTGTTTTTTGGCCTACCAATTGTCCATAATTATTCCCCTGTCTATTGCCTATAATAATTCCAGGTTAATAATGCAATTCCAGTTCCTAGTTTATTTTAGGGCTATTAGTAGTTCACAAACAAAAAGTACAATAATTTGAGTCATCAGTAAAAACATGTACACTGTTTTAGTTATAAAGTATTATGTAATTTTTAAATCTATTATTGCTACATCTTTGTCATGTTTAAGACAAGAGAGGGCTAAGTAGAAGAAGATACAGACACATCAGTGTAAAAGATGGCATTGAATGTAGATGACACAAAGGAGTATATAGAATAAAATAAAAAAATTTCTTATCTATCATATTAGCCATTATGTTCCCAGAACTTACTACAGTTCCTCATACCTAGTTCCATAAATATTTACTGAATGATCGAAATAGGTATGTTGGTAGATTTTCTACCCTATAGGTAATTGGCTTGCTTCGGAAGAGATTTCATTTGTGGGATAGAAATACTCATTTTAATTCTGGATAAGAATTTATTTAGTTGAATCACTCCTTTAACATACATTTCTTAAACATCTACTATGTACCAGAGTATGTGTCTGGAAATACAAAGATAAATAAATATGACCTAGGAAATTTTCTCCTCTGATGGGAGAAATAGATATGCAAAAAAATACAGCAATGCAGTATAATGGTTGTATGATAGAAGAACACATGGTGACAAAAAATACAAATGGAGTAATTAACTCAATTTGTTGGAGAAGGAGAAGGGATTCAGGAAAGACTGTCCAAAGTGTATTTCAAAGAATGGATAAGGAGTTTTGAGCGTTCTTGATAGTCTTCCTCCTTAATAGACTATTTTAGTTGTCAAGATAAAAAAAAAAGTCCCTTCACTTTGAATACTTATCTTTTAAAATCAATTTCTTTTTTATAAAATCATTTTATATATTTTGCTTTTACTATTATACTGATTTTATTACTATGAAAATTCTTTTAAAAAATAACGGTAACAAAAACTCTGAAATAACTGTCATTTAGAAGGTCATGTTGTCAACTCTTCATATTTTTAAGAAAGAAACATTTTTTTCTAGGTCTTGAAAAAGAGAAGATGATTTAAGTAGTTTCATGGTTTTAAATTAGACTCCCTATATATCAGAATTTGAAAAGCTATCTGGTCAACAGACTTATTTCTTTATTCTCTTTTCATTTTTAAAAACTCATTTTGTATCACAAATAGAAGCATTAAATCGTAAATGACTATATCTCTTTACTAAAGAGTAGTAGCCTCCGGTACACCTGGAACCAACAATTGCACTTATACAGTCAAGGAAACTTCCCAATGGCAAGGACCAGTGCATCTTTCATCCCCTTTAATTACTTCGCTGGATGAACAGCACAATAGTCATTTGTGAAAGTTCCATTAAAAAACTACCTGCCGGTAATTCAAACTCAGTGTGACAAAACTGCTCTTAGAGTTGAGTTATGGATTTGGACATGAAATAGTCTATTTTTTTATTACATTATTCATGTTTCTACTATGAAGTAGAGCTTGCAGTCCAGGTTTTATTGTGAAAAGGTAGCTCAAAATATGTTGGTGGATTCTTTGTTATTACTATTATTGTGATGGTAAATGAGACTCAGTCTCAAGAAAGATCGCGCATGCCTGTGACATTCAGTTTCTGAAACACACTATCCTTCACATTCAAGGCGGCAACCATCCTCTTGTGGCATGGAGTGGGATCTAGTCAGTAGATTCCAGCAACAGCCTGAGCTTAGTGAATCTCTAAGTGTTCAGCGGAAATTTAACACTACTATTAGCCAAGTACTACATGAGCTTCTTCATGTATAAAACTGATCTTTCTAAGGTATAAATGTAACAATATAAATTCACTTCTCCAAATTCTTCCAAATCTTTATGGTATTAAAACCTAAAGCCTTTTTCATTGCAATCGAGATCATGCTAGCTACCTAGAGTTCTGGTCTCAATTCCCTCAGCTCCAGGCTCAAACGTCATGGTCCAGAAAGACCAATCTGCTTTTATATCCTAGAATATAGATGTCCTGCTCTCTCTTTTCCTCATACCTTTGAAAATGTTGTTTTTCTCCTCCCAAATGACTATCCCTTAAGTGAAACTCTTTTTTCAATCATCCTCCCTTTGTCCAAGAAGATTTAAATACACAACTTGCTGTGTCACCACAGTTTGCACATGCAACTTAATATTCCTAGTATTATATTATAATTGTTTGAGGAGAAATACCCTACCAAAAAAAAAACCTTGGAGTGAAGTACCCTTTCCTTGTTTTCCCAACATTCATTACAGTATCTGGATGGGAAAAAAAATTATTTACAAATATATGCAATAACTATTACTGTTCACTAATACAAATCTTTTAAAACATATTTGAGGAATAATGTTAGCTGCCGTTTCTTGAGTACTGAGGACATGTCTGGCCCATTGCAATGTGCTATATGTGCTTCATCTCTAATTCTCACTACAGCCCTGCTAGGTGATTTCAGTTGATTTCTAACTTGGCCTTGGAAAACTGAAGCTCAGCAAATTAAGTCAAACAGATCACACATTGCCATAGAGCAAAACCAAATGTGAATCTAAGTCTGTTCTAACTCCAACTCCAATGTTCCTCCCAATATACCCAGCTGCTTTTTTATTATTGTCAGGATCCTGAAAGACACAAATTAGATTCTGATTTAATCTTTTCCATTTCTTTCCAGCTCCAAGTACAGCTCAGTATGGAATAACCGGGAGCGCTGACGTTCTTTCCTCCTGCTGGTACCTTGTGTTGACACTGTCCTCTTTCACCAGCATACTCTACCTGAAGAATGCCATTCTACAATAAATTTAAAGACCCATAAAAGGCTTCTAAGGATTCTCTGAAAGTGCTAATGGCTGGATCCAATCTGGTACAGTTTGTTAAAAGCAGCGTGGGATATAATCAGCAGTGCTTACATGGGGATGATCGCCTTCTGTAGAATTGCTCATTATGTAAATACTTTAATTCTACTCTTTTTTTGATTAGCTACATTACCTTGTGAAGCAGTACACATTGTCCTTTTTTTTTAAGACGTGAAAGCTCTGAAATTACTTTTAGAGGATATTAATTGTGATTTCATGTTTGTAATCTACAACTTTTCAAAAGCATTCAGTCATGGTCTGCTAGGCTGCAGGCTGTAGTTTACAAAAACGAATATTGCAGTGAATATGTGATTCTTTAAGGCTGCAATACAGGCATTCAAGTCCCTGTTTTATTCAATAAGAGTCGATCCACATTGACAAAGATGCGTTTTTTTTTTCCTTTTTTGATAAAAAAGCAAATAATATTGCCTTCAGATCATTCTTCACAATATAACACATATCTAGATTTTTCTGCTCGCATGATATTCAGGTTTCAGGAATGAGCCTTGTAATATAACTGGCTGTGCAGCTCTGCTTCTCTTTCCCGTAAGTTCAGCATGGGTGTGCCTTCATAAAATAATACTTTTCTCTTCATCTCCAATAATATGAAATGTTTCGCTAAATGCTAAAATTTGAAAGCAAAATTAAACCATAATGATAAAGTTAAACTATATCCTATCTCTAAATAATGAAGGAGCTATTGGCTGGTAACTCTTCCCTCATTACCAGAGGGGATTGAGAATTTTGGCCTAAAATAACTCAGTTTTTGTGATGCAAAACAATGTAACTAACATAGCACAAGTAAAGTTACCATCTGATTTCTTTAGTTATAACTAAATGTTAAATCCACTTTGGGAAATAATTCCCTTTAAAATGACAGCACAGTCCATTCAAGGGATTGCCTAGCAATATAGCACCTTTTCTTTTCACTATTCCAAGCTAAAATCTTTAATATGGTTTGTCAGAAAGGACACAAAGTCCTATCACCTAATACTGCATAGTTGGTAAGCCCTCAACGTTGATTTGGTTCTTTGGCAGGTAAGTTAGTATGACAGACAGTTGTTCTGTGGACAGGAGGATTTGCATATTTTCCACCTGAAAACATCATTCAATTGATATGTCTGGAAGGTATGCTACGTAAAAAATGTTCCAAAACATATTCTATGCTGGCATGAGGCAAATTAATCCCTTAAATAACTAAATCTGCAATAAAACCTTTCTCTATGGCCATTTCAGCTCAAACAAATAAAGCCAAGAAAATTACCATGCTTTGTTTCTTCTTACATGATATATGTAAGATGCAATCAAATGAAGACACCAGTGACGAGAATCTTAAGATTATAATAATTAATAAATTATTGTGAATATTAAACTATTTCTATTATAAAGAATAAAAATCTGAAAGAAAATGCTATTACTCTAAGAAGTATTGTATTATAGGAAGAGTTTAATGGTTTTACTTTTTATGAAAGAAAGACCATAGACTTGAAAGCCATTTTACGAGTTTGATGAAATTATCGATTTCACTACTCCTAAAGACATTTCTGCAAATAGTCCTCTTTTGTATGTTTTACCAACAACAAAGGTAGTACATGTTTAAAATACCTAATATTTCACCCTAAAAGAGATGTCTTGAAAACTGGGATTTTTTTTCAAGCACATCTAGTTTCAAAGTACATCATCTATCTATTTTAATCAGAAAAATGATTCTCAAATTAGGGGACATGAAAATATACTGTTTCCAGAAAATGGCAATAATATGACATGATGCTTTTCAATTTACTAGCTAATAATTTATTACAATATTTTGATTGATATATTAAAAATGGGTTTTTAAAACAAATATAGCCTTTTAGCTTTGATTACTATTGATTTGCTTTTTTAAATATTTGTGGAATTGGTGAGTGAACTACAAGATATTCTTTTTGTATTGCAGCTTTAAAGTGGCACACTCCTTAATAATCTACTTACTAGAAATAGTGGTGCTACCACAAAAGTGTTAACCATCGGTAACATTGCTTGGGAGAAAGAAACAGATCAAGAATGCATATTATACAGTGACCACTGTCCTAGAGTTAAAAATACCTCCTCTTTGTAAGGTTTGTAGGGTAAATGTGAGGTAAATCGAGGTATAACTATGGATGAACCAAATAATTAGTTCAAAGTGTTGTCATGATTCCGAATTTGTGGAGTCTGGTGTTTTTCCCATAGAATGTGACAGAAGTACAGTCATAGCTCAGTAGCTATATGTATTTGCCTTCATGTTAGAAGAGACTTTCTTGAGTGACATTTTTAAATAGAGGAGGTATTCACAATGTTTTTCTGTATCACAGCAGCATTCCTAGTCCTTAGGCCCCTGGACAGAGTGAAATCATGAGTATTTATGAGTTCAATATTGTTCAAATAAGGCTACAGTATTTGCTTTTTTTGTGTGAATGTATCGCATATAATGTTCAAGTAGATGATTTTACATTTATGGACATTTGAAATGTCTGATTACTCCATTTTATCAGTCCTGACTGTACAAGATTGTTGCAATTTCAGAATAGCAGTTTTATAAAATTGATTTATCTTTTGATCTATAACAATTTTTTCTATCTATTCATTTCAGCATTATATTTTCCACAAGTTCCATTTGTGGGACTCCTTTTGTTGCCCCTGAATTTTTATCAAAGAGGGAAGAAAGAAAATAAAGAGCAGTTGAGAGGAGAGTTGAGAGAAAAGAAAAAAGAGAAAAGAAAAGGAGTTAGGAAGGAAGGAAGGAAGGAAGGAAGAAGGGAGAAAGGGAAGGGAGGGAGGGAGGGAGGGAGGCAGGAAGGCTAGAGGGAGGATAGGAAGAAGGGAAAGATGGCGGTAAGAGCTGGAATATTAGTGTAGTTAATTTATTCATTTGCATTATTGGTTTAACTGCAAGCGGTGTAATTATGTTTTACAAAGATCCCATTTGAAACATCCTGTTACAACATTAAGTTCCTATTATGCAGTAATTATATTATATAAAGTACTGCCCAAATTGTAGTATAGCTTTTTAGTGACACTAAATGATTTGAGAGAATTTCAAACTTAGAGCCACTTTCAGGGGGCTTATAAATTAACTGAAAAATTAGTGTTTCATCATAACATTTAAGCTATATCTAGAAAGTAGACTGGAGAACTGAGAAAATTATCCAGATAATTCAGGACAAAAAAATATATAGATATATATATATAAATACCCATGTGTGTGAAGTCAGAAAACTGAGAAACTGAATTATCAAAGCCAACCATCTATATGGATCAAATTTACTGAGTAATTGTTACTTTATCCATTGTGTTTAGCTTTGTGACACAACCAAAAGTTACCTATTTAATCTTTTCAATAAAAATTGTTTTTTGAAATCCAGAAATGATTTTAAAAAAAGGTCAGGTTTTTATCTATTTATTGAAGTATGTGGATGTACAGTATTTCAATAGATATGAATATGAATAAATGGTATGCCTTAAGATCCTTTGAATATGTATTTACTTTAAAGACTGGAAAAAGGCTCTTCCTGTCTTTTAGTAAAACATCCATATTTCATAATCTGATGTAAAATATGTTGTACTGTTTCCAATAGGTGAATATAAAGTCAGTTTATCAATTAAAATATGTATTTGACTCATTTTCAAACTCTATTGGTTTAAGAGAACAAAGGGAAAAAATAATAATTTAAGTATATCTCTGCTATTTTCTTCATTTTCTGTTGCACCCACTGGACCACACTAACATCTTTCAGATACTACAAAGCAATACAAGGTGAAAAACTTGGATGCTACAGATTTACTGGTTTCCACAAGGTTTGATGAGCTTGAACTACATCCTTCCTAAGTGATTTTTCTGGAGAGATTTTATTATCAACTATTTAGAACTTTTACCTGTTGGAATGTAACAGAGTTAGCAACAGAAAATGATAATAAAATCCTTGTGATCCTACAGACTAAATAACTGAAACCTCAGATGTCATAATTTTTATAAGACAGCTAAATTTAAAACAGCAGGAGTATATGCTCACCCATAGCATTATACTAGAATTTCCTTAAAAACAGCTTGCTTTCCACACACAACACGTGGTGCGGCTAGGAATCCCTAGTTAGTGAGCATTCTAATATGCAAAAGAAACCCCACCTTAAATGAATGATTTAAGCCTTCTCTCCAAGCCTGGCCACTTATGATAGTCAACCAGACAGAAGGTAGCAAAGCAGTAGATAAAACTAAACAAAAAAAAACATGAAAAAGATCCATGCTTGGTTTCATAAATTATTCTGAAATACAGTTGTTATGTTATTCTGGGAAGGGCATATATGCCAAACCCTTCACTCCTAAAAAAATTAAAGCACACTAATAAGCATTTGACCATTCCACTATCTCATGACATTTCCCCTTTTTCAACTTCTGTCCTACACTCAATCACATAATGGAAACAAAAATCATGTGAAGCAGAACTGTTTTCTCTCTGATCATAATAATTAAAAACACAGATACTTTCAAAACCATATCCAAAGCTTTAGAAAACAATTGCTCACTTTAGCCTGACAGGCAGAAATATAATAAGAATTTTTAAAGAAATAATTTTGGGAATAATTCATTCAAGATAATGGAATTTGATCCAAACACCAGAAAGTCAACATATTCCTCCTGAACTTCCTGAAAAGCATATGCCTTCATATTTATGTGCACTTTTTGCTAATACTCCAAATTTCCTGAAAATATTTAGAAATTAATACCTCTAGGGGAAGAACAAATTGGCAAGCAAATCAAATAAAGATTTTCCAGGAGAGAAAAAAGGAGGAAGGGGTTTTCCTTCTTCTCCCTAGAAGATCCACCTGGTCATTCTTAGGCTAGGACAACTCACCCAAGGTGGTAGCTGCAATGACTACAGGAGGGAAAGGATAGGGCCACAACCTCCACCTTGAATTTTACAGTGACATAGCACTTTGACAGCCATTACTTTGGATTTTTCAGTGTTTTAAGATACTTAGGGCAGAAAATATTATTGCCATTGATGATGGTATTGATGATGAAAATGAGATTCAGAAATTTTAAATCACTTGCTGAAGTATACTTGTACTAAGTATAAGTATATTTCTACTACATGTCAGATTTGAGCCAAATGGGCAGTATACAAGACTTCCAATTTGATTCTTTCCATTAGCCTTCTTAGGAAAAGGACAAGGATATGCTAGCTTCAAAATAACTATATATAAAATTTAGGATTTTGTTTATAGACACATATAAAAAACTATACACACACATACATATTTATATAGGTACATGCATACACACACATATAAAACATCTACTTCCCCTCACACCTCTGTAAAGTATCATTTTATGCCATCCCTTTATTTTCCATTGCCTCCAGAGGGTATAGGTTTTAAAGGTAAATCACATTGTACATGCCATCTAATTCTTCTGGAGTGAGGAAGCAATGAAATTGCCTTTAGGCACACAGCCTTTAGTGTTATTTGACCCATCACAACAAATGGAAGGTCTTATAATTACCTGTATCCTCTTTTTATATAGCATTTGGCAAAAGACCTGACAAGCTTTGAATAGCCCACTAAGATTATTCCCAATGAACAGAATTTGGGAGGACATGAAGATCAGGATATATATGCACACAATCATTTTTAATTCAAAGTAAAATAATGATCTTAAACTTTAGTGATGTTGTTTGTGCCAAATTATATAGAACTACTAATTACACGCACAACTGTTTGTGCTTAGGCAGAAGAGAGTGATTCTAATTCTAGGAATTAAACTATATATAACCTATTTTGTCATCAAAATATAAATTTAATACGAATCCTGTGGACATCACTTTTGAGTGATGAGAAAAATGAAAATTATGACTTTCATACACATATAAAATGAACACACTAACTCATTAATACAGGGCTGATAAGATATTTTACCCATATAAAAAGACAATCCAAAGAACAGACACATTTACCAATCAAGAATATTATAATGTGCTGATGGAGGCAAAACTGATTTCTTTCAGAATGACAAAGAGAATTCAATTAACTCTCTAACAGAGTGTACTTTCATATCTGTAGACAAGAAATACTTGCCTTAGTATCACACACTACAACTTGAGATAAATAAAATCTAGTAGGCCCAACTGGAGGCACTCATACTGCACCACCTGTCAGCTATTTCAAAATCTAAGTATTTTTACAGGGCATAGAAACTTACTCCGGCTTGCCCAGGAAACAAATTAAATCAGTCAGTCAGCTATCACCAACCCTTTCTTCTCATTCAAGCTAACTTCCTCATTGCTAAACAAACACCTGCACTAACCATATGAAAAAATGTAGTCTACATTAACCATGAAAATTTCCTCTTAATATACTCCCTTGTTCTGTCTATAAAAGTTCAGAGGAATTCCTCTCTACCTCATGTGATCATAATCTCCCCAATTCACGAATTGATTCAATAAAACTCTCTGAGATTTAGCCAAATTTTGCTCAAGTTTTTATTTTAATATTTGTAAAATAGTACAAATTGTACTATTTTAACCTGTACTTTTGTCACCTGGAAGGGTGTGCTCCCTGAATAATACATGGTTTTCCATCACAGCACAAAGATTTCCCTAAGATGAAGAGATATGAAAATTTCAAAAGCAGGTGTGTTAAATGAATTATTACTATTTTGAGGTTTGATAAGATAAACCCTATTTTAATGACTCAAAAAGCCCCATTTGATCTATATATCTGATATTTTACATTTTCTATATTCTAACAATTCATTTCCTTCCTTATCCCACAAATCAATATATTCTAGTGGGTTGAGGCATAAACGAGAGGAAATAAACAATTGAAACACATAGCAAAAAAACACATTGCCTCAAGAATCTACCTTGTGAAAGAAATAATATATTTTGGAAATTTGTGAAAAGAATTAAAAGAAAAAATCTTTTTATCATGAAGGGCACATTTATTCATGGTATAACAGGAATTCTACATCAACAACAATGAAAAAATAAAGTAACAGCTGAGATAGCAATATTTTATCAATGAAATACAATGGAAATGGTGAACACATTACAAGAAGCAGGAGCAAGAGCTGAATGGTCTGCTTCCACTTAATGCTAATGAGGCCAGTCCTTGCAGAAATTTTGGTTTGGTAGAAACTGTAGGAGGTAGCATGGTTCATTAGACTTTCAAAGCTTTAAGATGTTAAAGGGGGTAGTTTTCCTCCTTCATTTCAAGTAATTGCTAAAAGCATTGGGATGTTCCTCCATGGAACTTTGAATTTGCTAGTTTCTTCATTAATTTTGACCTTTTTACATTCAAAAAAGTTAACTTTAGACTAAACCACAGCAGACTTCTACCTCCTGCCATTCTGAATTGTGCTTAAACAAGTACTCCAAGCATGTAAAATTTCATGAGAAAATTTGGGGGCCATATTTTAGAAAATGACATAAAATATCCTTTAGAGACTATAATATGCTAATAATAAAGAACAAAGGTTCTTGATTGTTCTAAAGCAGGAACCCTCTTACATTGTTTTCTAAGTAGCTTTCATAAATGTGGACTTTGGTTGCCCAGAAATTTGATATCTCCTCACCACATATTGGACAAATGATCTAGCAATAATGTGGTAAATAGCCCACTTTTAACATACTTCTTAAGAAATGATTGTCTGGGATTTGAAATTGCTTCAAGCTTCAAGCTGATGTCTTTTCAAACAACACACACGCACACAAACACACAACTGCATTGCTATCAGTGATCTGGAAAATAAGCTTGCAAGCTGGCCATGTGGTGTTCTGGATAATCCAAGAAAAAAGAAGAAAAAGAAGAAGAAATGACAACAGTGCATCCAACAGTTTCTGTTTAAGTTTTGTTTGCTAAGATTTTAGCATAAGTAACATCTTGGGATTTAATTAATCAGAAGATGGCACCTGCTTCAAATGCTGACATGGAGAAAAGCTGATTTAAAAAATGGAATAAAATTTGTTTCTGAAAATATATCATTCCTGTTGATAGATAGACAACCAGTTGGTGCTTTGGAAAGACTTACTGTCTAATTACTTTAAATGTTGACAAGGAGAAAGACTGAACTTTTTAAAATTTGGAATAAACATTTTTTCTGAAAATGTATATTTCCAATTTTTAGATAGACTAGTATGTGTGTTCAAAAAATTCTGTCTTCTCATAATTCAGTGTTTCACTATATATTAACAAAGTTTTTATGGTTTAATGCATGATAAATATATATCCTTTATCAAGTAACACAAGGATTTATATAATGATCTCCATTTTCATACTGAGATATTAATACATTTCTCAAGCAACTATAATTTTAAGAAGAATCTGTCATTGGTGATTTTGGAAATTTTAATTATCAAATTTAGTTTAGACTGAAAAGTCATTACTTCAAACTTTGTCAGATAACTTGAAATGTTCCTGTGATATACATTCATTTATTCATTAATTCATTCAATTATTCTACATGAAAATGTGATTTAAATGACCTTGGAAGAACCATCTAAAAGGAGTTGTCTAGTATAGTTAATGTGGCTGTTAGAAGACTATCACAAACTGGAGATAAAGGCATCCATTTCTCTAATCTTTTCACCAGGAAGCCAGTTTCTTAAAACTGAACGGGAAAGAGAAGGAGCTGGAGGGAAAGAAAGAAGGAGAAAGTAAGAGAGAGGGGTATAGGGGGAAGGAGAAATAGAGGGGAGAGAGATTAACAATGTATGTTTTCCATGGAAAATGTTGCCTGAGAAAGGGTTGCTTCATCTGTGTATGTGTACGTGTATGTGTATATAAATGCTTATATGCATTTATGTGTGTGTGTACTTTTGTTCCCTGGGTCTATCATGAAAAATTACATCTTCTCTTTGTAATATGGCTCAGTTTCCACATTTACAATTAGTAAACACACTGATAGGAATAAAACCTCTTATTCTATATTTTCCAAGTTGTCATTCTTCTTGTTTGTTTACAAGTTTAATTATTGTTCAAATAAATTCAGATTTTGACAATAGTATATCATACCCACCTCTCAAGTAAATATGAGAATATTCTATTGCATTATAGAACATAGTGAAAGAGATGTTTTCCACTTCGCTGTGACTTTGATACTTAACAATGAATTCTCCTAGGCAACTGCCAACTTTGCTTAATAAGAAAATAAAAGTTAAATTTGAAATTGATCACTATTTTATAAATATGTACAGAAAAATAGAGAGATCTTCTGTAACTGTTAGGTATTCGTTTTTAGTGATGTTTGAAAAAAAAATGCCCAAAACTTTGAGAATTTAACTCTAGACTTCAGGAAAAATTGAAAACTGTTTTTCTAAAGTAAATAAAAATAAAATTATTTTAAAGATCTCAGTGTTTTACAAATCTGTGATATCAATATATTCACATCTCTTACTCTATCATATTTGCAAATAAAAAAACAGACCGGCTAGTTTGAGCAGAAAAGGAATTCATTGGCAGTATATTGGGAAGCTCTCAGAATAATGGAAAACCTGGAGAACAGGATGGTATTGAAGTGAAGAATGCAACCAAAAATATAACAATATGCAGCCAAACACACAGCTAATGTCATGCCACAAGTGCAAGTTAAGACTACCATTTATTTTTTTTTTTATTGACTTTGTAATAATATTACATTAAAAATATATATGTGAGGTCCCATTCAACCCCATCCCCCCCCCTCCCCCCCCAACAACACTCGTTCCCATCATCATGACACATCCATTGGATTTGGTAAGTACATCTTTGGGCACCTCTGCACCTCATATACAATGGTCCACATCATGGCCCATACCCTCCTCCATTCCATCCAGACCATTTATATGGACACCTGTCACTTCCATTGGACTCAGCTCTACTATTATTACCTAAGAAATATCTAAATGTTCCCACAACTGCTTTGCTTTTCTAAGATCCAAAGTCCTGAGCATTAGTCAAATCTAAATTTATATACTGTGCTAGCTTCCTTGGCTGCTCAAGCAAATATCATCCAATGGGTTGGCTTAGACAATAGGAATTTAATGGTTCATGGTTTTGAGGCTTGGGAAAGTTCAAATCAAGGCATCATCAAGGTAATGTTTTCTTCCCAAAGACAAGTGTTCTAGGATAGGCTGGTGATGAGCCTTGGTTCTGGGTTCCTTTGTCACATGGCAATACATATGAGAGCCTCTTTTGTCCTCTCTTCCAAGTTCCATTGACTTTCAGCTTCTTGCTTCCCATGGCTTTCTCTTTATATATCTGAATTTCATTCTTCTTATAAAGGATCCAGTAATAGAAGTGAGACCCATTCTGACTGAGTTGGGCCACAGCTTAAATGAAGTAACCTAATCAAAAGGTCCTATTGATGGGAGCAGATATGGCTTAAGGGGTTTGAGCACCTGCTTCCCACATGGAAGGTCCTGGGATCAGTTACCAATGCCTCCTAAAAACAAACAAAAAAGCAAGCAACAAGCAAACAAATGAAAAGACCAACTCAGGAGAGCAGATGTGGCTCAGTGGTTGAGTGCTGGCTTCCCACATTCGAGGTCTCTGGCCCCAGTACCTCAAAAAAAAAAAAAAAAAAAAGAGAGAGAGAAAAGGGAGGGGTCCTCTTGGCAATGTGTTCATATTCACAGGAATGGATTAGGTTTAAGAACATGTTTTTCTGGGAAATATACCTCCAAGCCACCATAATATCTACCAGACCTGAGTTTTAGAAGCAGCAGATGGGGCTCTTTCTTCTGTGAAGATCAATTTATAGGAGATATTCCCAAATAGGAAGGATTTTCAGATCCTGTTCAGCCAAAATATGACAACTGTCATACTACACATGCCTGTAGGCAGAGTATAATAAATTAAACATAGAAAGCCATTATACCTTTGTATTTTAACTATAATCTGAGAAGGAGATTTAAATATGTATGCATATATGGGATCTTCTATATCAAAAACTCTTGTACTATTCCTAAAACGAACATGTTGAACAATCCTTCGACATATTGTATTTCATTTGCTGTAGTCTGGAAAATTATTGTGGCTTTAATACATTTTTGTAAAGACATGTTTTGTAAAGACTAAATTTTCAATTTGGAGACATTAAATAGATAGACAGACAGATGTAACTTTTCTTTCCTCGAGAGAGACATTTCCTGGTAGGGGAAAATGTGCCCACAATGTTTTTGCTTAAAAATTTTCCTTTTTAAAAACAATCACCAAAACGACCCAAAAAAAAATGTCCTCCTTTCTCAATATATTTGCCTAATATTATTTAGAGCAGATTTACCATACTATCTTGAACTTATTCCAGTATATAATTCAAATAAGGACTTTTTTAGGAGTAGTTTGGCTTCCATGACAATTATTTATTTAAAGTATAGGGCAGCATAACAGCTTTTATATATATATTTAATATTTAATTTTAATAGGCCTTGCTTCTTTACTCTAATTCAGCATCTCAAACATGGTCACATGTGTGAACAAGCTATAAGAGTCATATTAAAAATTAATATAAAAACTAATTACACTTAGGAAAGTAACTTCACAGAACAGTCTGGAGTTCAAATTGAGATTAACAGTCTACCTTTTAAATTTAAATTGTGGTAATAATAATAATTGATGAGCTCTAAGGACATGGGGATTCTCAAAAAGTCTGTGATCCACTCAGCTAAGATGGAGTTGAAGAAAGACAACCACCACACCATGGAGCCTAGAGTGATTACAACTGAAAATGGGCGGATTGCATCCAGCATCCATGTGGAATCTGAGCCTCCTCTTGACATAGAGGTGCAATGGACACAACCAATCCAATGTCCACATAGAAGAGGTGGCATTGGATTGGGAAAAGTGGACATGGTGGACGATGGGTATGGGGAAAGGCAGGAAGAGATGAGAGGTGGAGGCGTCTTTGGGACATGGAGCTGCCCTGGATGGTGCTTCAGAGATAATCACCGGACACTGTAAATCCTCACAGGGTCCACTGGATGGAATGGAGGAGAGTATGTGCCATGATGTGGACCATTGTCTATGAGGTGCAGAGGTGCCCAAAGATGTACTTACCAAATCCAATGGATGTGTCATGATGATGGGAACGAGTGTTGTTGGGGGGGGGGGAGAGGGGGGGTGGGGGGGGGGGTTGAATGGGACCTCACATATATATTTTTAATGTAATATTATTACAAAGTCAATAAAAAAAAAAAGTCTGTGATCAAAATTGCAGATTTCTGCCCCAGAGGAACAAACACTACCTAGATTGTCCATTGAAAGTGATCTATAAAGGTATTGAATTAATAATCTGAATAATGTCATGGTGAGAAAAAGAGAGTTAAAAATTTGGCAATTTAAACAAAATAATCTAGAAGCATGATAGTTGAAGATTATACTCATTCCTTACTATCTTGTAGATCTTTTTTATTGTCATAAGAAAATGGGCAATGTATGCCTACATTAACAGAAAGAGATATTGTTATTTCCCTTTACTACTAGGATTTAGATCTTGGAAAAAGTTAAGGAGGACCAGCATTTACCTGTATCACTCATCAAATTTCCTCACTGTGTTGGTCTACATCATTTAGAATGACCTAAAATGTGATATTCATACAGCAAGTATTTACTGAGTGCATAATTCTACCACTGTACTGTTCGATACAGAAATTGTGGGGACTCACAATTTCATGGGAGAGCCAGACACAAATAAATGATTACAACACAATGTAGAAATACAAATGTATTTACAAAGTGTTCGAGGGACACAGAAACAGCAATTATCTGTAAGAGGGAGGCAGAAAAGACTTCACAGAAGAGATGACATTGAAGATTGATCTTGCAATATGATAGTTATATGCTGACTTAAATTACAATAAATATTTCATAAATATGAGCTTGCATCCACATTTGGAACAATATACATCAAGATAGCTGAATTCATTTTAATTTATGACCTAAACATTATCACTTGTATTGATTAAAGAAAGTTGATATTGCCTCCAACTATTTCCCTCTTCCTAGTCCCTCTTGAATCTATTCCAAAGGGGTTTCTATCCCTATCTCTTTGATAAAACTCAGTGTCATCAATGACTTCCACATTGCTAAATCCAAAGGTAATTTCTCAGTTCTTATGTTACTTGAACTATCAGCAGCTTTTGACATGGGTCACTTGGTCCTCCTTGAAACGTTTATTTTTACTTGACTTCCATGAAATGCACTTTTGCCTGATTTTTCTCCTGTCTCTCTGGACACTCCTTTTCAGATTCTTTCAATGATTCCTCTTTTATTCCAAATTCTTAATGCTGGAAAGCAGTCCTCAGACTGCTTCTCTTTTCACATTATATTTAATCCCCAAATGATATCACTCATTCTCTCAGCTTTAAACATAATCTATATGGTGTTCCATATTTATATCATCAGCTCAAATGGCTGCCCTGAAATCAAGACTTACATATAAAACCACCCACTTATTTTTTTCCTGTTGGATATCTAGAAAGTCTCTCATATTTAAATATGTCAAAAACTGAGTTCCTTCTAAACCAACTCTACCTGAGTTTCCATCTCAGATATGGTAATTTCATTCTTTTATTTGTTTGGGCCAAAAAACTTGTAATCGCATTTGGCTCATCTCTTTGTCTTAGACTCACACATCCAGTCCATCAGGAAATCCTGTCAATGTTCGCTTCAAAATGCATCTAGAATTTGATGACATTTTGTCACCTTAACTGCCCGGCTCTGAGCTACCATCTTTCTTGTCTGGATTTGTAAGAAGCCCAAGCTTCTTCACTCTAGCCATCTTCCAAAATGGGAGCCCTACCAAACCATGTATGTTAGATCAAGTAATTTCTCTGCCAAATACCTGTTAATATCTTACCATATCACACCGAATGAAAGCAAAAACTTTTGCTATGAACCACAAAATCACTTGTGAGCCAATATCTCAATTCCTCTCTTTCATCATCTCCTACAAGTCTTCCCCCATATTCCTTTTACTTCAGTCTCTCTGACCTCCTTACTACTTTTCACACATGCTAAGCATACTCTCAGATATTTATACTCTTCCCTCTGCTTGGAATGAACTCCCTTGCATATCAACTTGGATAGGTTCATTGCTTCCTTCAGGGTTTTTCTCAAATTACAACTTTTCAATAAATCCTTACTCTGCTAAACTGTTAATTTTTGTCCTGATAACTTGTCACCCTTCTTTGCTTTGTCTTTTTAGTGCTTGTAATTAACACTACGTATTTTATCTATTTGCCTTTTTCATTTTTTGTCTTTCCCATTAGAGTAAGCTCTGTAGCGACAGGGTTTTTGGTATGTTTTTTCATACTGCATCTCCAATACTTAGAAGCTGTTCCTGGCACATAATAGATTTTCAATAAATATTTGTTGAATAAATAAATAATACATACCATAGGGATTCAAGATAATAAAATCAGTACCCTGTATTTATTTATCTGGGTTCTGGAGAAGTTACTGAAAAGAAAGTGTGGCTATGCATATCTCTTGCCAAATCAGAGGCCCTTTTAACAGGGAAGCAGAGGAGAGAAATACATCAAGACATGGTTCCTTGACCCAAACCTCTCTACTGAGTTCTGTACAGGCCATGATTCCAGCCGGAAAGTTGAGGTGATGGCAGCTTTGAAGCTAAATCTTAATAGATGCCAGGGTTCTTTCCATGAGGGAAACTCTTTCTATTTTCCCTAGGAACCTCTGTATCTTTAATCCTGGTCAAACACACATTTTATTTGTTTTTATGTTTCTAATTGAGAATATTTACTCTGCTGAAGAATTTGCTAAAATACAAATGATTGACCTTGCATGTAATATTGTGATATCTGCAACCTCATGTTCTATTTCCTTTCAGAAATTCACACAAATTATTTCTATTGCAATATTTTACAAGTTTACTCTCTTGGCTTTTCATACCAATAATAGCAATGCTATTGAAATAGAAAAGTTGTTGAAATAATAAGGCAACACAAAGTTTTACAATTTCAAAAGTAATCTCAACTAAAATCAGCAGTTAACTATGCTGGATTTCTTAATCTTTAAAAAACCATTATTTTCAGTTGGACTTTTAAAAACTGTCTATTTTTACTAGTGTATTATTTAGATGTCCTAACTGATATAACAGATAAGTGCTGAAATCTCAGTGTTTCATCTCAATTGATTATTATCTCTCATAAAGATCAAATAGCATGGATAAGGTAAGTAATAATCTCTTCCATGCAGACATTCAGGGCCCCCAGTTGATGAAGCCTCAAAACAGGGCTTCCACAGTCAACTTAGAGATTCAGCATCTACCTGCAAGACAAAGGAAGAGGAAGCGTAAGAGGCCATGGAAGTAGTTTTTATGGACCAGGCCTATACATAGCATATGTCATTTCTGCCCACATTCTATTGGTCAGCACTCGAACTTCTGGTCTCAAACTATGTCAAGAGAAGCTGAAAAATGACTACCGAGGAGGCAGTGGAAATGAATCTTGTCAAATTTAGCCTGTCTCTGCCACAGTCTGCTCTTTTATTCACTAAGTACCCTTTTCCCTTTTCCTCCCACATACATAACTCATTCTTCCACCCCCAAAGCAGCCAACCCAAATTTCCATCAGCCACTGCATCGAGGCAACATTCAATATCTTTTGGTGATGAAAAAATTCTGTTGGGTCCAGATGTGACTCCTCACCAACTGGCAGCCCCTTTAATGTAAAGGCAACATATTCCCATCTTTTACCCCCAAACCACATTCATATCCATTTGTATTAGTCAGCCAAAGAAGTGCTGATGCAACGTACCAGAAATTGGTTGGTTTTTATAAAGGGTATTTATTTGGGGTAGGAGCTTACAGATACCAAGCCATAAAACATAAGTTACTTCCCTCACCAAAGTCTATTTTCAAGTGTTGGAGCAAAATGGCCGCCAACAGCTGGGAGGGTTCAGGCTTCCTCAGTTCCTCCCTTCCAGGGTCTTGCTTCTCTCTGGGTTCAAGGTTACTTTCTTCCCAGGGCTTGCTCTTTTAGGAGGAGAGGGCTCAGGGTCCTCTCTTCCTGGGGCTGGCTTCTCTTTCCTCTGTGAACTTACTTCCCTGGGCTCCAGCTTAAGACTTCAGGATCAAATTTCAACATCAAAACTCCAACATCAAAAACCCCTTGCATCAAAATCTTCAACTCTGTCCTTTGCCATGCCTTTCATCTGGGCCTAATGACATGGCCCAATCAAAGCCCTAATCATAACTCAATCATGCCCAGTAACAGATCAGATTAAATGCAAGTACTAATAGGAATTTCCCTCTCCTTCTGTCTATGAACCCTTCAAAATGTCTGCTCTACAGGATTTCATAAATTGTTATAGTCATTTTTCTTTTCTTTTCTGAATGAAAGTTTTTATTGTAATTATCAGTCCCTTCACTACCTTCATAAAGTGGTGTAGCAGTTTGATACGGTTATGAATTCCAAAAATAGGTATTGGATTATGTTTGTAATCTGGTCATGGATTTAGGATTATGTAGTTTGAGCATGCTTCTTGTCTTCCTTCCACCCACTACACTCTTAGCTCCTGAAAGGCAATTTTAACTGTTACATCCCCATACCAAACCTGGTAAATGTTCAAGACTCAGGGAAGTAGAAAAGGATATGAAAAGAAAATAAACACATACTTATGAATTTTTAAGAAATTAGCTAATTCATAATATCACTGAAACCAACTGTGTCCTTTTTGAGATACTTAAGCATTTAAAGAAACATGTTTCCTGTGATAATATGAGTATTTCTTTGATGAAAAGTACAAAATAATTGAGTTAAATTATCTCTTTAATTTATATATAAATTATGAGTGTGTGAAGTTTTTTTCATGGAGAAGTTCCAGGAGCAATGATACAGAGGCTGCAGGATGTTGGTGTTCATGGCATCAAGTTCCATGATAGGTTTTCCTACTAACATGCTCCAGATTCCAGCTCTTAGTAGGATATTGGTTAAAAGGAGATTCAGGACAGAGAACTAACTGGCAGAGTCTTTCTACATTCAAAAAGCATTTCTTATAGTAAAAGGTAGAACTAAAATATTATCAGCTTAAATATCTCTGTAATTCCAGGAACAAGGAGTAATATTTATCCATACCTCCTGAGAACTTAACCTATCATATAGGTTTTTTGTTTTATCTTCCCCTCCCTGCCCTGTTGTTTTTGCTCTCTGTGTCCATTTGCTGTATGATCTTCTGTATCTCTCTCTCTCTCTCTTTTTTTTTTTTTTTTTTTTTTTGTCTTCTCTTCTCATCTTTCTCCACTAGGATTCACCAGGATTCGATCTTGGGGACCTCTGATGTGGAGAGAGGTTCCCTGTCAATTACGCCACCTCAGTTCCTGGTCTCTGCTGCACTTCACCTTGAGTCTCCCTTTTGACTCTCTTTTGTTGGCTCATCATCTTGCTGAGTGACTCACTTGTGTGGGCACTAGCTCGCCATGTGGGGACTTGGCTCCCCATGCAGGCACTCACGTGGGCACTTGGCTTACCACACAGCACTTGGCTCACCACACAGGCACTTGGCTCACCACATAGGCTTTCTCCTCATGATGTGGGCACTCGGCTCACCACACGGGCACCCCTGTGGGCACTCGGCTCAGTGCGTGGGCACTGGCTCACAGTGCAGTCACTCTTTCTTTTCTTCTTTTTCACCAGGAGGCCCCAGGAATCAAACCCAGGTCTTCCCTATGGTAGGTGGAGGCCCTACCATGTGAGCCACATCTGCTCCCTCTATCATATAGTTTTAACTTCTAATAGATGGCCTGTGCAAAGCTAAGAAAATGACTGCAACGTGAATCACCTTCAGGGTTGTTATCCATGAGAGTCAGGCTTCATATGTGGGAAACATCTCAAAGTCTTCTGAAATGCAAGGAAAATCAATTTGGTGTGGATGGGAGGAGCCAGTATTTCTTATACCTCTGCCCTCAAAGAAAGTATATATTTTTTTCTCAATTACTCTGATTATTTATTTTGTATTTTCTCTGATAAACAAAAGACTATGTAGCCTTTATCATATATATTTATGATGTCCATGAGAGCCACTTCTTCAACAAAGTCCCATGACTACATTAAAAATTGGATAAAATGTTAAAACATTTTAATTAAGTAATTTTCCATTTTGAAATGGGGAAAAATGAAGAATTCTATCTCCTTTTGATAACATGGACTTGGTAACTGGAGTTAGAATTTTTTTTCTTTGAGTCATGGAAGCTCAACTTCTACCATCCTTTTAATTGTATCTTCATTATACTGTTCATTTTTACTAGTTACTACAGACTTAATGAATCTAAATATATAGTTCTCTCAGTTCAGGATGTTTGCAGTAAGCTCTTTTTCTTCACCTTGATTATGGCATAGAAAATCTTTAGAGAATTACACAAAGCTTATACTATTCAATTCATTTTTAATTCATCCCTCCAAATTAATGGTTTCTATTAATTAGACAACAAAAACTGAAAAGGGAAAAAATAGAAGATAAAGTATTTTTCATCTAAAAGTGCACTGCTATAAGAGATGTTAAACAGTTGAGCCAGATTTTAATGAATTCTGAGATAAGTTTTAATTAGGGTTGGCATATGAACTGAATAGTCCTATACTGCCCTATACATGAAGGGTTCTTTTTAAAACTAAAACCCAGAATTATTATATGTAATTAGTGTTATAAATGAAAATAAACTAATGGCACATTCTTGGTACCAGAAGAATACTATTTCAGACTTATCTCCTGCAGGCTTCCTACTCACATTGGTAGCCACGTGGTAACTGGGCCATGTTTCACAAAAGTCAACATTTAGGCATCTAATCAGTTAACAAAAGGTACAAGGACAATATATTTCTTCTTATTCTACTGTAACATAACAAGCAACTAATTTACTGTTTTTTATATTCTGCAAAATGCAAAAAGATACCATATGTGCCTGCTGACAAATCCAATCCAATTTGAAACACGGTGGAGAATAACTACCCAGTTCATGTTAACTTAGTAAACAGCAGTGTTGTAAATGGTTCAAAAGCAATTCTGCCAACTTTTAAGAGATCACATAGCTTGTTAATTAACCAACAAATGACTCACTTTAAAGGAGAAATTCATCTGGCCTGCTGGACAATGAGGAAAAATTCCTGGAACTTTTTTGATTCAACACTGAAGAGACAGAATGAGGTTACTTTAAAATATTGTTCCACCCCATACTTTTAAAAGCATTCAGACAAAACCCAAAACTGAATTGAAAGTCTAATAATTTCCTTGTCAGAGAAAATGGGAGCAGTCTGGTTCTTCAAGGAAAACCTATTTTTAATTTAAATCAGAATTAAAAACTTGAACAATTATTTGTAAAAGCATATTGTCAAAGTACTAACGAATCTTCTAGCAGATTTTATGATGGGTCTAAAAATGAAACCTGAAATGGTTTCCACTCAGTAAGAAACAGTGGAGTAAATGGATATAATGACCAAAAACATCATCGTCATCATCATCATGTCATTTGATGGGCACTATTAGAAAATAATAGTTTGATGGGATCCTGTCTTATGGAAACTGATAGCCTAAAATGGGCTATAGTTAGGATTATTCTACGTAAATGGTCAGTAAACATTTTGTAAAGATTCAGACAGCAAATATTAGGTGATTGGATGTGTAACAACAACACAACACTGCCACTATGGGGAGAGAAAGCAGCCATAAGCAGTATGTAAATGATTTGGTATAGCTGTGTTCCAATAAAACTTTACTTATAGACACTGAAATCTCAATATTACATCATTTTCACTTGCCATGAAATTTACTCTTCATTTGAATTCTTTCAACCATTAAAAAATTTAATGTGGGCTAATAAAAAATAGGCAGCAGACAGAATTTGATTAATAGGACCCAGTTTGCCGACCCCTGATCTACATT
The DNA here is from genome assembly GCF_030445035.2 of Dasypus novemcinctus. Taxonomy (NCBI): domain Eukaryota; kingdom Metazoa; phylum Chordata; class Mammalia; order Cingulata; family Dasypodidae; genus Dasypus; species Dasypus novemcinctus. The sequence continues at coordinate 57,958,548 of NC_080681.1, forward strand.
ATAGTTTGCTCAGGACAACTACAGTTTGCATCTGTTGACTTGGCATAATTATTTACAGCTCTCCATTTCATTCTCAAAGTGTTCTGGTGTGAATAATAAATTATAAGTCACCCTATGTATGGCAAAAATGTATCAAATCAAACAAAGTCATGCTATATATCCAACTTTACAGCAAAAGTACAATATAAAAACAAATATTTTATACATTTATGTTTTAAAATATTAGCATTATTACATGCATGCTAAGTGCTATTTGCTATGTTGCTTATATTTGGAGGCATAATTAAGTAAATGAAGAAAAATACCTAGTAGCTAAAGAGAGGATCCACAATTTGAGAAAATTCTATACAACAGAAATAATTAGGTTTATCAGAGGTCAGCTAAAGGACATCCAGAAGAAAAAGGATTTATGAAACAAATTGAGCCAGCATTCTCTTTTTCTTCATTTTTTAAAGATTTGTTCATTTATTTTTCCCCATTCCCCTCCTCCCACCATGATGTTTTTACTGTGTATTTTGTCTTCTCATTTTCTCTCCTCTAGGATTCTCCAGGATTGAATCCTGGAGACCCCTGATGTGGAGAGAGGTTCCCTGTCAATTGTACCACCTCAGTTCCTTGTTTCTGCTGTGCTTCACTGTCACTCTCCCCTTGTCTCTCTTTTGATGCATCATCATCTTGCTGCATGACTAACTCACATGGGTACTGGCTCAGCACGTGGGCACTTTCGCTCACCACATGGGCACTCACTTACCACATGGGCACTGGCTCGCTGCATAAGCATGCTTTCTCTTCTTTTTTACCAGGAGGCCCAGGGATTGAACCGGGTCCTCCCGTATGGTAGGAGGAAGCTCTATTATTTGAGCCATATCCACTTCCCGCATTCTCTTTTAATATTGATGGAAATTATTCCTGAACTCTCTTGTTATGACACAGACCAAGGAAAATATTGCTTAATATCTGAAGAGTTTTTGGCAAATAAGGTGACTACCTACATGACATGATAGACTGAAAAAAAAAGGAATTGAGCATGAAAATTTTTTAAATGAGTTAAAAGCTGGAGAACTTACACAGAGACAGAAAGCAAGACTTTTGGGGAGTCTCTTGCATCAAGAGTATTTTTATCACAAGACAAGCTAATTACACAAACTTATTTTACAATAATCAACATAATACATACGATACTTCCTGTCAAGTATTCTGCAATCACATTTGCTGGTTAGAACCAAAGTACTGTTACATTTTCCTTAGGAAGATTTTTATTTGTCACTAAAAATAACCAATAATGACAACAACCTTTAGGTTTATAGACGGTTTCACCAAGAGGATATACAATTGAAAGAATGTTATTTTCTTCTTCTAGCTCAGAGGTTAAAACATGTCATGCCAGATAAAAGCAACGCTTTGTACCCCATGAAGACAAGAAATAATAACCATGTGTTAAGGAAAAGCAAGATATGTGCTTTTGCAACCTATGATGAACACTCATAGGAAACCCCTGAAGTATCTTGAGAAGTGCATAATTTACTCTTTCTCACTGGTACATAGATGGATACATCTCTGTAAAGTGGTTTACTGTGAATAAGGATAAAGAATTTCTGTCATGGCTTCTGTGGTGATTTGGAGCTGTATTTACCTGAGAAAAAAAGGAAAAACATGTTCTTAAACATAATCCCTTCCTGTGGATGTTACTTCAGTTCAACTGTAGCCACCTCAATCAAGATGGGTCTTAGTCCCGTTATTGGAGTCCTTTATAAGCAGAATGAAACTCAGACAGATGGGGAGAAAGCCACAGGAAGCAAGAAGCTGAAATTCAATGTGACAGAGGAGCCAAAGGGGCAAGGAGTGCAGGCAGCCAGCTCCAGAATGTCAGTCTCCAGGAACAAAGCATCATCTTGATGATGCCCTGATTTGGACTTTCTCCTCATCTTAAACCCATGAGCTCATAAATTCCTATTGTTTAAACCAACCCATTGTACAGTATTTTGTTGAGCAGCCTAGGAAATTAAAATAGCTTCTCTCTCACATTATTTATTTCATTTATTTTTTTCATTATCTAAATGTCATGCTCAGTTGCTACATATTATATGAGGAGCAAAGTTTGAGAAAGCCAGCATAATTTAAAGTCATAATATACTATGAGGGCTAAAAACCAGAGTTCCCTGTATAAACTGAATTCTCTTCATTCTATGGCTTTATCCTTTCTTGGCTGCAAATTTGCCTTTTTTTTTTTTTTAAAGAAAACCACTGCTTAACATCAATGGTATTAATCACATTGCCTTCACAGAATTATTATAGTATTAGGAAAAGAGAGATTAAAAACATAAACTGACAAAACAATAAAGAAAACTCAATCTTTGTGACAGATAGAGTGAGATTTACAGCCTAATCAAAAAGACATTGAAAAGGATGTGCTGAGTTCAAAGATGGTATCCAGGCAACTCACTCCACAGCTGAGAATAATTCATACTACATGATCATTTCCCCCACTTTTGGACAAATCTTTCAGTACATTCTGCTGAAACACCCAGCTATTGGTGTCTATTTCCTACCAACAAATGTCTCCTTTTCACTGACTTTCTGGACCCAGTATATTCGCCTTTCTGATATGATCAATTGGCAGATGAAATGCACTAGAAGTTAGCCTCAGTGAATCTCACCTTTTACCTGATGCAGGTTAGGTGTTAAAAATATTTATGCCTGGTATCAGAAGGAATACACTGATTTTTACTATCTGAAGTCAATTTATATAAGTAAATATAGTTCTTAATTTTTATTCTGTAAAAATGAAAACTAAATTCAACATAAAAGTCAAAGTTTAATGAAATGAAATTTTCAAAGTCTATAATGCACTTATTTAGTTAATAAAACTTTAGGGGATCTTAAGTCTTTTTGCTGACTTTTAATGTTTTTGTGTAGGACTTGCAGTTAACAAAATCATGTTTTGTTCTATTTTTCTTCAAGTTCTAAGGCTAAAATTTGATATTAATATATGACAAGAACAAAGCAAAGTCCACTTTTCCTTGTTTTGGGGATCCTTCAACTGAAAGAAAAATCTATGAGTTTTTGTTTTCTTAAACATGAATTTATCACTCCTGATTAAACATCTCCAGTAAGGTTAACTTAGATATAATAATGGTAGTTAACATTTTTGAGTGATTAGCAAGTGCAAACTATTTGCAACACATTTCACATTGATTTTTTGTATATTCCTCATAACAATTCCATGGAATAAGGGCTACTATGATGCCCATTTTGCAGATAAGTAATCTGTAGTACAGAGAAGTGAAATAACCTACCCAGAGCTTTGAGTGATGGGTAGAACTAGGTTTAGAACAAGGCAATCTGATTCCAGAGTCAATTCTTTTAACCACTACTCTATACTGTCTTCTTGCATTTTATTTTTAAAATGATGTTTGTAAATCTTTAAATTTCTAGGATACTAAAATGACTGATAATGATTCATTATAAGATTCTGATGTATGAACTCTCTGTGTCAAATCTTTGTATGAATTGTCACTTACTTGTAACACATTTTATTTACCATATTTGAAAAATAGACAATTACCTGCATTTCAAGTATGGATAAGTATAACTTCCTCATTATCGAGAGCTGACAGACAAACTGTAAATATCTGCTGCTTCTATCACACTGTCTCTCTTGAGGAATGCACTCATTTACTTTCGCATTTTATTGAGGTCATAGGATTTCAGGATAGTCATTTGTTCTTCTGTCTTTTGAATCTATTGCTGATATCATGAAACTATTGGCTGAAACTTTATAAAAATGACAGGGTTACTACTTCAGCAATGTTCTCATTATGTGTGACTTTTCAGGTCAGTGTCTATAGAGAATTCAAGCACCAAGGAACCTTCACTTACAGGATTTCAGGTTGCTGAAGAATATGGTTCAGTAGGGTCACTAGGTTTCTATTTTGGTATGAGTAGCTTGAGATGGGAGAACTTGTATTTTAAGCTTTATTAATGGATCAAATCTAAAAGGAGTCTCAATTTGAAACCACAGTAAAAATGTCCAAACTCTGAATTTTATTGACTCTTGTCTAATGCCCTTTGGTAAAGGTAAAATATTGCATTAAAATCTCATTCGAATAGTTAATTGCTTCTTTACAGTTTCATGTTACTTGTATTTACAACATTTTTCAGATATTATTTTTAACTCAAGATTTCTTTTTTCAAAAATTATTTTTGTAACTTTAACAGATTAAAAAATATACACAGGAGAACCAGCAAGATGACGGCAGAATAAGGAGCTCATAGAGTCAGCTCCTGCTACAGGGCAGTTAGCAAATACCCAGAGCTCTCTGAGCTAGCTGAAGCACCTATCGGGGGGGCTCAAGGAGCCAGAAGAGCATCCTGCAATGTCCTTGGTGGAGTGGAAGGAGGAGGCTGCCCATCTGTAGAGAAGACTCCTAAGTAGAGCGCTCCATGCCCTGAGGCCAGTTCCCATCCTCCACTGGAGGCACAGCCACCTCAGGAGCCGTTCTGCAGCTGGAATTGAAAGCCCCACTTCCCCAAAACAGGGGAGGAAGAGACGGCTGGGCACCATTTTCAGCTATGATAAGGAAATTCAGTGGGCTACAGTATGATCCTGAGAACAGCTAAGGTTTGAGCCTGTCCAGGTCAGAAAGAGGCTGTGAGCTGCCATCTTAACTCCACGCCTGGAACAAGGGGAAGTGGGGCAGACTGAGAATCCCAGTGCTAGTGGGGACCAGCTTCTTCCCACCCAGATCATAATGCAGGTCCAGCCTAGGCCCAGTGCCACCTCTAGCAGGGAGGAAGCTGTGGGGACCTGCGCCGGCCTCTCCGGGAAATTACCAGCTAAGCCATGGAGGCCGGTGATCATCCTACTCTGGCGGCAGGAGCCGCCCCAGGAGCTGCTCTGTGATGGGAATTGGAGGCTCCATTTCCCAGAAACAGGGAAGGAGGAGATGGCTGGCTGCCAAGTTCAGGTACTAATTGGGAGACTTGGCTGGCTAAGAGATAACCCTGGGAACAACTGGGGTGAGAACCAGCCCAAGTAAGAAAGAGGCCAGTAGCCACCATTCTGACTCTGCCCCCAGCATGAGGGGAAGCCGGGCTGACAGTTTCTTTCACACAGATCAGCCTGCAGCCCACCTAGGCTTCAGTCCCACCTCTGGTGGGGAGGAGGTTGAGGAGCCCTGGACCAGCCTATACAGGGAACTGCAGGGAACTTTGCCTGGCATAGACTGAAAATCAGAAATCTGCATAGATTGCTGCCCACACCTGCAGTTCCATCCCTGCCCCAGATAGGGGAGAAAGGGATGTGAAGTTTCATCAGTCTCTCTGGGCAACTACTCTAGGCGTGCATGTGGATTATTTCACAGAGCTGTGACTCTGTCCCTACCTCTGGCAAAGGAGAAAGTTGAAAGAAGCTTCATTGGTCCCTGGTGCAATGAGGGCAGCTTGAGCCTCCACAGCTTACAGCACCAACTACATGCTTGGCTCCCACTGCACAACCAGCAAGGGAGAAATGATAGGAAGCCCTAAACTAGAGAGAAAAACTGCACCCAGAAAAAATACTCTAGTAAGCCAGATGTGAAGACACTAACAAAAAATTACAATTCACTCCAAGAAACAGGAAGCTATGGCCCAGTTAAAGGGACAAGATAAGCCTCCAGAAGACATAAAGGAGCTGAGACAATTAATCATAGATGTTCAAACAAATCTCCTTAATAACTTCAATGAGATGGCTAAAGAGATTAAGGATATTAGAAAACATTGGATGAGCACAAAGAAGAATTGAAAGCATATATAGAAAAATAGCAGATCTTATGGGTATGAAAGGTGCAATCAATGAAATTAAAAAAACATTGGAATCATATAACAGCAGATTTGAGGAGGCAGAAGAAAGGATTGGTGAGCTTGAAGAAATGGCTTCTAAAAGTGAACATACAAAAGAAGATATGAAAAACAGAATGGAAAAAATTGAAAAAGGTCTCAGGGAACTGAATGACAGCAAATGGCAAGCAAACATATGTGTCATGGGTGTCCCAGAAGGAGAGGAGAAGGGAAAAGGTGAAGAAGGAATATTTAAAGAAATAATGGTAAAAAATTTCCCAACCTTATTGAAGGACATATATATCCCTGTCCAAGAAGCACAACATACTCCCATCCAAAAAAATCCAAATGACCAACTCTGAGACACATACTCATCAGAATGTCAAAGGCCAAAGACAAAGAGAGAATTCTGAGAACAGCAAGAGAAAAGCAATGCATAACATATAAGGGATATCCAATAAGATTAAGTGCTGATTTCTCACCAGAAACCATAGAGGCAAGAAGACAGTTGTCTGATATACTTAAGATACTACAAGAGAAAAACTTCCAGCCAAGGATCTTATATCCAGCAAGACTGTCTTTCAAAAATGAGGGCAAAATTAGAATATTCACAGATAAACAGAAATTGAGAGTATTTCTAAGCAAGAGCCCAGATTTTCAGGAAATACTAAAGGGTGTGCTAGAACCTGAAAAGGAGAGACAAGAGAAGGGCGTGGAAGAGAGTCTAGAAATGAAGACTATATCCATAAAAGTAACTGAAAGTGTCAAAAGAGTGGTGAAAATAAAATATGACAGATAAAACTCAAATAATCAGGAATAAACTTAACCAATGATGTAAAGCACTAGTATTCAGAAAACTGCAACTCAATGTTAAAACAAATCAAAAAAGCCCTAAATAACTGGAAGAACATTCCATGCTCATGAATTGGAAGACTAAATATCACTAAGATGTTAATTCTACTCAAATTGATACACAGATTTAATGCAATCCTGATAAAAATTCCACCAGCATTAAAGGAAAAATTGAAAACATGATCATTAAATTTATTTGGAAGGGTAAGGAGTCCTGAATAGCCAAAAACATCATAAAAAGAAAAAGTGAACCCTCATCTCGACTTTAAATCATAATACCTACTATAGTGGTAAAAAAAACAACATGGTACTGGCCTAAAGACAGACACAATAGACCAATGAAACCAAATTTATGGTTCAGAAACAGACCCTCATAGGTATGGTCATGTGATTTTTGACTAGCCTGTCAAACTCACACAGCTCAGGAAGAACAATCCATTCAACAAATGGTGCTGAAAGAAATGGACATCCATAGCTGAAAGAAGGAAAGAGGACCCCTATCTCACACCTTATCCAAAAACTAACTCAAAATGAATCAAAAACCTAAATATAAAAGCAAGAACCATAAAACTTCTAGAAAAAATTATTGGAAAATATCATCAAGACCTGGTGATAGGTGGTAGATTCTTAAAGGAGATAAGAGAAGGACTCAGTGGACTACTGATGTTTAATATATGTAGAAGTTTTAATTAGCTTTACTGTAAAATTGTGGAAATGTATAGAGTGGATGGTAACACACAGTGAGTAACAGCTAATTTATAAATGGGGATGTTGCTGAAAATGGTAGTCTAGTTATGTAAATGCCAATTGACAGAATGCTAGAGAATAATCTAGGAACTGGATAACACAGTAAACCAAGAGGTGGGTGAGAATTGTGGTTGATGGTAGATGCAAGAGTGTCCTTTGGGAGCTAGAACAAATGTATATCGCTACTGCAGGGTATTGGGAATGTAGAGAAGCATGGGAAAAATACAACTGGACTGTGATTAGTAGTAATAATATAATATTCTTGCATCTATGCAAAAGATGTACTGTGTTGATACTGAGGCACTATGGAAAATGTGAGCCAAATGTACACTATGGACTTGGCAATAATCTGATGATATTATTTTATCTGTATCAAATGACACACCACACAATGGTGTGTTGATGGAGGGGTGTTGTTTGGGAATTCTGCACATGTGCATGATTGTTTTATAAGTTTACAACTTCTGTGATAAAAAAATATATTTAAAAAATAATAATAGGGTGGGCTGGGGGAACAACACACCAAATGTAAGAGAAGAACAGTGATTAGTAGTAAGATTTTTGACAGTGTTCTTTCATAGTTTGTAACAAATGTCTCATGACAATGCAAGGTGTTGGTGAAGGGTTGATGTGTGGGACCCCTGTATGATGTTTTGCATGTTAGCTTTGTAAGGTCACAACTTTTACTATGCACTTAATTGTTTGTGTATGTTTATATATAAATGATATAAAGATAATAATAATCAAATTGGTTAAGGGAAAAATACTTTGTTTAGGAGTAATATTTTGACAATGCTCTTTAATTAATAGAAAAAAGGTTTGAAAACTGTAAGTTATTGGTGGTAGGGTGAGATGTTATATATGTTTGTTTGATGTTATATATGTTTGTTTTGTAAGTTCACAACTATTACACATTTACTGTTTATGTATGTTTGTGTATAAGTGATATATTTCAATAAATTAAAAAATAAATAAAAAAATATATACACAAAGAAAAGAGGAAGAAAATGATCTAATTAAATGGAGTGGCAAAAGTATCTTACAGGCTTTCCCTCTAAATTCTTAAATATCAGTTTATGGTTTCAAATAAAATATTATACTGCATTTTCTTTTAAAATATGCAAATGTTTTTCACCATAGAGTATGTATACTGAAGTGTTCCATAACTAAGTGTCTTTAAAATGTGGAAAGGGGAAGCGGATTTGGCCCACTGGATAGGGCATCCACCAACAACATGGGAGGTCCACGGTTCAAACCCCAGGCCTCCTTGACCTGTGTGGAGCTGGCCCATGCGCAGTGCTGATGTGAGCAAGGAGTGCCGAGAGCCACCCAGCGTGAAAGACAGTGCATCCTGCCCAAGAATGGCACCGCCCACACGGAGAGCTGACACAACAAGATGACGCAACAAAAAGAAACACAGATTCCCGGTGCCACTGATAAGGATAGAAGGAGTCACAGAAGAACACACAGTGAATGGACAGAGAGAGTAGACAACTTGGGGAGGGGGGGAGGGGACGGGGCAAAGGGAGAGAAATAAAAAATAAAATCTTTAAAATGTGGAAAAATTATTAATATATTTTTTTGATTTTTACTTTCATGTTTGATTATATGAACGGTATTTTTAAATGTGAGTATTTTGCTTTGAAGAAGGTAGGACTGGTGAATGGACAAAAGCGTGAATATAGCAGATGGGTAACTGAGAAATAACCATTGCAAGAGGGTAAATGCACTTTTAAAAGTCTGCACATCTTGAAATTTCTTCTTGTTTTCTTTATATCTTTGAAATGGCCAAAATAAATATATAGATGAAGGAACACTGAATCTTTCCTTTTCAGCTTATAGATTCTTTAATGTAAAAAATAGATAAATTTCTGCTCTATTATTTATCTGTTATAATGTGTATACTCTTTATGGGAAAATCTTGTGATAAAAATATATCTATATATTCACACACTCTTATGTGTTTATGCAATTTTTTATTCCATCTTTATATGGATTACCTTATTCTGTATCATAATAATTTTAATTTAAAAATTCTCAGCAGTGGGCTCTAGAATTGTCCATGATTATACTCATATTAATTAAACTGAACTGATCCCCTAATTTTGATAGGAATCTTTTAATATAGTTACAGCAAGTGTTGTGTGCATTAATATTAATGGTATAAATGTTCATGCAAGTATTTGATTCCAGTTCTTTACGATCTTTATTTTCATGAATTGACATTTCAGTTAGTCTTCATGCAATTTTTTTAAAACTGATAAAATTAATGACTTCCTCAGTCAGTAAGAAGAAAAGGTGTTGAATATAAGTGAACCTTTCTTTGCTTTCTCCAGAATCATGTCTGTAGGATAACTCCATTCAGAGACTGAAAAATGTTTAAAGTGCAATGTTATTATTAGTATTATCTTTTTTAAAAGCTCATGTCCTTAAAAGGACTACTTTTCTTTTCTGATTAAACATTTCCCAAACATTTTTGTATCCCCTTCCTGTCTGACTTATATAATGATACATATTCAAGAAGCTTACATTTGATCTCAAAACAAGATGGTATATTCTTTGAAAATTCCTAACTATTCATAGCAGGACCATGTAGTAGAGTCATGGTTGCTAAGAGAAGAGAACATAGTAATCACATGTGGCATTTTGATATTCTATGGAAAACAGTGTTGAAAACTCTTTCATAGAGGGAAGTTTTTTTGGTGGGGGGAATGTAAAATGCATATATATGTGAAAATAATTTCATAAATTTTTTCCAAAAAAGGGGGTATACATTATAACAGATCAATAACAAGGAAAAAATGATCCATCTCTAATTTACTTAATCTTGAAATTAAAGAACTCTTCCTTCATGAAAGATGCAGATGATATAGGGAAAGTATAAGTTTTAATTTGAGAGGAGGGCAAAGAATAAAACTTCTTTATTCCCAATGTGCTTTTAGAAATAATTTAAAAGTAGGCATCAATGTTTTTCTAAATTAATTTTATTATACAATGAAACTGTTCTTTACCATACAAAACTGAATTAAATTTAATGTGTGGGTATGGGGTAGGGAAGGGGTATGAAGATCAAGCTCTTCAGGGTTAAAATTCAATATGTAACAATATTGGTTTTCAATAGAAATCTAAAACTAAAGAAAGTACAGGGATTTCTTCTTGTAGGTTACACAAGAGTTCAAATTATGATATTGACTATATATTAATAATAGATGACTCAAGGGAAAAGAAAAATACTTTAATTAATATAAATATTTGCGGTAGGCAAAAAAACAACACCCCCACCCAAAGACGGGAGTGTCTATGTCCTAATGCCCAGAACCTGTGAATATGTTAAGTTACATAAAAAAGGACAATTTAAGTTGTAGATGGAATTAAGATGGCTAACCAGCTGACTTTCAAATAGGGAGACTGCTCTGGATTATGGGTTGGCCCAAAGTAATCATAACAGCCCATAAACCTGGAAGAAGGAGACAGAAGTATCAGTTTCAGAGTGACGTTATATAAGAAAGACTGAACTAGCCATCGCTGACTTTGGATGTGAAAGTGGAAAAAGAATCAAGGAACACCTCAAAAGCTGGAAAAGGAAGAAAACAGATTCTTCCCTAAAGCTTCCAGAAAGGAATGCAGCCCTATAACATCTGACCTTAAAACCTGTAAGAAAATAATTTGTGTTGTTTTAAGACTGTTTGAAATAATTTGTTACAGCAGCAATAGTACTAAAACAACATGGCAAACTAATCCAACATCCAATTTAATTCTCTCTTACTGCCTTTCCCTATATGTATGTGTATAAACATATATACTTACACACACAAATATAGGTACATACATAAAGAAAAATGTCTGGGCGAGAGAGATCAGAGAGAGAGACAGAGAAAGAAAGAGGAAAGAGAGAAGTTATGCATGCCCAGAGTTGGGAAAATATTAATACATGTCCTTATTAAGCATATTTTAGTTTAATGCATGAATTTCTTTTGCTCATCTGCTAAATAATACACATTCTTAAGAGGGCACTTTAAAAATTAAAGTTAACAGACTTTAAAATTTAAAGTTAATATATGGTTCTTTTGGATTAATTAACTGTACAAATAGAGAGCAGAGTGCAAATCAGTTTGGGCCTCCCGTAGGATGCTATTAGAGAAAAAAATATGTCACTGTAATTTTCACTAGAAGGAGATATAATTTTGTTTCGCTCTGCTCACTCAGTTTCTAATACATAAGAACTCAGACACCATTGTGCCTGAGTAATAACTTAATGCCTTACCTGAAAACACAATAATGGGAAATTCTGATAAATTAAACCAATATCTACTGAAATTAGAGTTTAGGAAGAAATGCTCCCATGTGATAATTATAAAACAAGCTGTTGCTAGCAGTAAACTTTAGCTGTTATATTGTGAGGGCAATTAATGGTCCTGTTGAAACAATTTCACAGCTATAAAATGTAATTGCATTTTGTTAACCCAATATGAACCTTTTTCACAAATGAAAAAAAGGAAGGTCTGAATGTTATAGTTTCCTTGTTTTGCTTCTAGCCAAATTACCAACCAATTAATGAGTATATGTTGCCTGATTAAGAAGCCATCCTATATTTTTTATTCCTGTACTAAATTTCAATTTGCATCAGGTACCTTAACAACACTGTAATGATATTTTTATTCCACATGGCATTTGTTTAATAAGAATACGAAGTAGGAAATCAAAGTTATATTAGTAAAATTTTCCGTTAAGTCTTCATATGAAGTACTTTTAAAACAAGACCTGTAGAAATTTTATAGCAACTTTCATACATGCCGCAATCATGAATAGCCCAGGTGGCTAGCTCATTAGCATTTATGAAATTCCATTGCTAAATTATTATTTATGAAAAAAAAATAACATACAGCCCAATACATACTAGAAGTATTACCATAAAACTTAGCCTTGCACAGTCTTGGGGTTTACTCTGCATTGTCTTTGTCTATGGTGCCTCCATTAGCAAACTTATTTAGACACCAATGGCCACAACCAGATAAATGAAAACTAAAACAATTTCTTTTCTGGGATTGAGCATTTTAAAATGAACTAGGTTGATGATAATAAAAAGTCTTCAGAATTTTCAGTCTCCTTTTCTTCTCCCCATAATTTTTCCAACCTATCTATAGCTACAATGATTTCCTTTAAAATAATTAAATCTTGCTGTAATACAGAGCTTCCTTTTCTAGACATGAGTATCTTTTGGCAGATGCTCATTTTCTTAAGGGCCTTAATTTATGAGACAATTATTAACATTTTTAAATGCCTTAAAGGCTTTTAATTAACAGGTTTGCTAATTTACTCATCTTAATAATGGGTCCTCATTCCTGACTTTGTCCATTGTTAAACTCTCTTATTTTCAGGGCATGCTTACATAAATTCTGAGGGTCTTGGAGATTATTTATTTAATATATTATACACTCTCACAAAAAAAGTATTAAATATATTACAATTTAAAGAATGATAATTTTGTCATTGTTTAGCTGGGTTTGTTAACACCATCATACTCCACTAAGGCATTTTTTTCTCTTCTGCTTGGACTGTAGTACCTTCAAAGATGTCCATTTTTAAATTATTTTAGCAAAAACTT